>NC_085062.1:10000-741891 GCF_963662255.1 Cinclus cinclus
CGGCGCCCAGTACGGAAACGTACTTCCGGTCTAAAATGGCGGCGCCCAGTTCCGTAACGTGTTTTCCGTACAAAATGGCAGCGCCCGTATACTCACGTGTTTCCGGCCCAAAATGGCGGCGCCCATATCGTCATGCTCTTTTACTATGAAATGGCGGCACCCAGCCGGCAGGTCTTTTCGGAAATATCGCGGACCCTTGATGTCACGTGCTTCCTATCGAATATGTCGGCCCCCATGAGGAGTGGCGCGGCGACCCAGGGAAACGCAGCGACGCAGGGGAGATCACCTACGGGGGCGAGCGAAATGGATCAATTGTGCGGAGTGGCGGGCCCCCGCGGCGGGTCCTTAAATTGAGATGTGAAGTCGTGTCGTACTGACGACGCGGCGGCGCCGGGGAAGCGCGGCCGAGGCCCAGCATCCAGGCGGGCAAGCAGGCGCGATTATGTGAACGAGTGGGCCGACGCGGCAGGGCGATGACGCGCGGGGGGGGCCGGCCATAGCGGTGACGCGTACGGTGGGCGGGCCGGGGCTATGACGCTCTCAGGTGGGTGGGCGGGGCGATGACGCATCCGGGTGGGCGGGCCGGGGCCGTGACGCAATCGGGGGTGGGCGGGGCGATGATGCGCGCCGGTGGGCGGGCCGGGCCCGTGACGCAACCGGGTGGGCGGGCTGGCATGGCGCAGTCGGCAACGCTGCGACCTCGGCTTGAGCAGAGGGTTACCGAAAGAGGGTACAGTAAGGGAGGAGCACAGGGGAGCAGGTGCACACAGCTACAGGCAAAGGGATAGTGAAAGGGAACAAAATATGGTCACGGTGCAGGACAAAGGGAAAAGGAGAGGAAGGAAAAAAGAAAGAGAAATATACAGGCAGGCTGGGAGACAAGAAGCAGGATGGAACAGAGAGATACCAGAACTCAAAAACCCTCCTCCTCTGAAAACTGAAAAATCAACAAGAAAATGCAGGCCTGCCGGGTCTGACAGGAACTCCCCCCGACCCCCCCCACCCACCCCTGTCACCCGACAGCAGTGAGGAGGAAGGAGCAGGGCACGGGATCGGGGGACTGCAATACCACGCTGTGCCCACAAGGTGGCAGCACCGCCAGGGCTCCGGCTCGGGGCACGGCTGCAGTACCGCGCTGTGCCCACAAGGCGGCAGCACTGCCCGGGCTCCGGCTCCGGGCACGGCTGCAGTACCGATCTCTTCCCACAAGGTGGCAGCACTGCGACCGAGCTCAGCCCGGGGCTGCGGCTCTTTGGGGACACAGACAGAGAGACAGACACACACACACAGAGAGACACACACGCGCACACACACACACACACACACAGAGACAGAGAGACAAGGGGCCAAAAAACATCGAGGTCCCTCCCTTTAAAAAATCCTACTAAATGAATGTCCCCCAAAAAACCCCGACCCAAACTAAAAAATCCCTGCCATGAACAAATTAAAAAAAACCCCAAACCCATTAGATATATATATATATATAAATATATATATATGTTTGTTAATAATTAACTTATATTCATAATCAATACCTATTTTTGGATATTGAATTTAATGTATATTGTCATCAATTACAACATGGGTACAATATTATTTTTATTAGGAAATCTTTATATTACTAATATTTGTGTTTTATGTGTGTGTATATAGACATACACACACAGATTTATATATAATATACCTACACATTTTTATATCATTTATGGAAAAGCCCAGCCTCTAACAAAGCAGTCAATTAAAACCCCTTTATTTTAAAACTATATTTCAATTCATTTTTCTATTTATATTAGGCATACTTACGTGTAATTCATATATCCATATTATCTACACATTATAAAGCACTCAGTATACAATTTTATTTATATTAAATACTGCATCTATACTTCTGTTTTTTCTATTTCATATTTAGATGTGTACTTACACATATTCAAATTTGCATATTTCTATTTATAAATTTATGTCTGGATACATTTATAGATATTTACAAATAAATTTAGTTATTAATATAAAATTAATTAGATTAAAATACAATGTATTAATAGATTGATACTGTATCTTCATATTAGAAATCGAATCTATTAGCAGTACAAATCTCTTCAGAAATCAATTTAAGAAATAAAAACATACAGAGTGTCTATTTGCATATTTATATTTTGGTTGATATTCTTCATAAAGAAACCCACCTCTAACCAAATAAAACCATTGAAACATGGATTTTAAACTGTATTTTAATATTTTTATATTTCTGTTCTCCTACTTACAACTTGCATTTATACATTATATATTTTTATTCTTTATATTAGATGCTGTATATTTGATAGAAATGTGTTACCCATCCCTGCAATTTATAGTCACACAAATATATTTATATTTTTAAATTTTTCTATACTTATGTTTCTATTTTGTATTTATACGTATACTTACACACATTTATATTTCCATAGTTATAAATTTATATGTCACTACATTATTATATCTACAAATATATTTTTAAATAAATGTATTAATATTATAATATTCATTCTATTAGATTAAAATTGTAATGTAATATAACAATAAAATATATCGGCGTGTTATATCAATATTAAAGTTAGCATTTATTACTATTATTAATCTATTTATAGCTGTAATAAATACATAATTTTATGTATAAATAGATTATTGTCTATTTCCATACTTATAGTTTTGTTTCTATTATTTCTAAAAAATCCCCATCTCTAACCAAATAATACCAATGAAACATTGATTTTAATTCCATTTAAATACTTTTACATTTCTGTTCTTATATTTACAACCTATATTTAAACATGAGATGATATTTTCATTATCTATGTTATATACTACAAAGGTAACTTTTTTTGTTGTATTATTACAATATTTTTTATATTTTATTTTTTTCTATTTATTTTTCTATCCTTTATGTTTCGTATTTCTATTAGCTATGTAAAGCCCCAACTGCAGCCAAATACAAACCAATCCAACACTCCCTCTGAACCACACTCGGGTCCTTCCCCTGCTCCCCTTTCCCACGTGTTCTACGGCCACCCCTCCGTGGGAATGTCCTGGCACCCGTGGGTCCCTCTGGGGGAGGGCACCCAGCACGGCCCCCCCCCCCCTCCATTCCCCACTCCCCTGCTCCTGCGCCGCAGCGTGGCTCCCTCTGCCGGGGACCTCGGGCTGCCCCGAAACACATCGGAGCCCCCCGAGTCTCCACCCCAGTTCAGCAGAACAGAAACGCTGTTGTCCTTATTGTATATTCTAAGTGCAGTAATTATTTAAAAAATAACTGAAAGAAATTAAAGGAATGAAGAGAAATTCAGAGCTGCCTGCTCCAACCAAGGAATGCTCTTATCAAACTCCGTGTTAATGATTTGCTTTAATTAACCAACTCAAAGTAATTAACAACACATTGACACAGCACAATTCTTTTTAATTGAATTATACATTGCAGGATGTAAAAACCTTTCTAAACCCAGGAACTCTTTTAAGAGATATACAGGGCACAGCTGCAGAGATAGTCTTGGGTTTCAAGGAGAAAAAACCCCAAAGTTTTCAGTCTTTAGCATCTTGCACTGTGCAACCATTGACAGCAAACACAGCTTCAGCCCCAGGGAGACACGGACAGTCATAGATTTTAGAGATCCTGCTCTCACCTCAGCCTTTCAGCAGGTAGAATCCGCAGGGAAAGAAAATGGATCAGAACAGACAGCCTACATCCAGAAAACCATCATAATTCATAAAGCTTTAAGTAGAGCTGTAAGAACTTCCCCAAAAGTTAATTTCCCTGTGCACTGAGCCCCCCTGCTCCATCCTTTACCCCTTTTATAGCCACAGCACCACCCAGGACACAAAAGGAGGATCTCAGGTGCCTCCTGATACCCGAATCATTCCAGGTGGGCCAGGACGTTTTTTTCTTCAAGGTCTGAATTTCACATGCTTGCCTGGAGAAAAGCAACCATTTCTCACATATGTACCCTTGGTTTTCCCTGAACACAGGAGCTGTGCTGGGGACACAGAACAGAGAAGTCAGAAATGCACCCACACAAGTGTCAGAAGGAACTCAGCTGCTGAGTCTCTTTAGGGAGCCAGCTCTGAACCACAGACTGGTGCCCTTCATGTGCATATTCACATCTAGAGGTGCTGATTGCTGCCAGCAAATCTAGTCCTTCCTATCAAATGTAGAGTTAATCTCCCCCAAAATTATATTGAATTGCCTCCAATCCCCCCCAAATTCTCTCAACATTCCATCTAATTCCTCCCCAAATTTGCCCGAAAAATTCCCTCAAATCCCCTCAAAATTCCCCCCAAATTTCCCCCAAAACTTCCCTCCAATCCCACCAAAATTTCCTCGAACTCCCAAAAATTTCCCCCGAAATTCCCCCAAAAAATTCCCTCAAATTCCCCCCCAAAATGCCCACAAATCCCCTCAAAATTCCATTAAATCCCAAAATTCCGTAAATTCCCCCCAAAATTCCTCAAATTGGGAATTTGGAATCGATTGCTGAATCATCCGACCCGAGTATGAGCAATTGATCACCAAATCAATGACCCATCAGTTTGGGAATTTGGGAGGGTTGGAGGATTTTGGGAGATTTGGGGAGGAATTCTGGGGGATTTTCTGGGATATTTTAGGGCAGTTTTAGGGGGATTTTGGTGGTTTTGTGGGGTGATTTTAGGCTGGATTTGGGGCGACGTTGAGGGTTTTTGGCTATTTTGGGGTATTTCAGACTGCTTTTTTGGGGTATTTTGGGCAATTTTTGGGTATTTTGGGAGATTTAAGGCTGGTTTTGAAGGGATTTGGGGGGATTTTGGGCTTTTTTGGGTAATTTTTGGTTGGATTTCAGGTGATTTTGGGCTATTTTGGGTGATTTCAGGCTGGTTTCTGAGGTATTTTGGGCCGTTTTGGGGTGATTTTGGGGGGTATGTGGGGCTGTTTTGGGGGGATTTGGGGCTATTTTGGGTGATTTCAGGCAGGTTTTTGGGTCATTTTGGGGCTATTTCAGGTGATTTTGGGGCTGTTTCGGGGTATTTTGGGGTGTTTTTGGGGTCACACCTGGGGTGGTTCCCAGCACTCTCCTGCCCCCAGCACCTGCAGGGGGCTGTGGGGTGGGAGAGTCCCAAAAAATCCTTGTCCTCCACCAGGGTCCCAACCTTAGCCACCACCAGGGACAGGGGCAGGAACAGCCCCTGCGCCTGAAATTTGGGGGGATTTTGGGAATAAAGTGACCAGCAAAGCAAGAAATACAGTGGAAAAAAAAAAAAAAGACAATCACACCAAATAAAGGCAGGAGTCAAGGGGCCGGGGTAAGGAGTGGGGTATCGTTATTAGGGGTGATTCAACTTTATTGAATTACTTTTTTTTATTTACACTTCATCAAAACACCACAAAACAATGTATACAAAGGCAAGTAGGGATACAGATTCAATTATAAATACAATCCATGTACTAACTGTTAAAGGCCAATTTACATACAGAGCGATACATGGAAATGAAGCCACAAATGCAAATACAGAACAATACAGGGGAACAGCAAGCCAAATATATATTAATGCAATATAACTTCTTCTATTTCTGAAGCGTTGATTACAGTTTGTTTTATTTATACAGGAAACCCAAAACAAACGCAGCACATGGAAAACCTAACACTCATCCACCACACATGACTCTTTCAGCTTACACACAAACTCACCCTCACTCTCATCTCAGCCACTCCATTACACCACGGCCATTGGTGCTCCTTGGGAACATGGTTCCCAGGAGACTCCAAAAAAATCCTCCTGCCTGATGAAAACACCAGTCTCAGGATGGTCCAATCCCAAACATTGGTGATGAATGTCGCCTCGCTGACTGGCTGGGACTGAGGGAAAAAAAATGAAACACAGCTGGGATTTTTTTTATTCTAAATTTAAAAATTAGTTGAAAATCCTGAGAGGCAAAAGTCATACACACAAGGTCACAACCTGTCAGCACACACACTTGCAGAGGCAGACACAGGCAGATGGACACAAACTCTCACAGACAGACATAGCCAGTCACACACTCTCCAGCTTACATGCTGACTGCAACCCTTACTTGAAACACTACACTGAAGAGGATGCTTCAACATATCTTCTGGCTGCTGCTCATCGACATCAAATGGTACATTCCAGGAAAATTGGTAGCATTGGCAACTGTGGAGACAGGAATCTGCCTTGGGGACCTGCGAGACAATGCAAGGTGGTCAACAAGTGATTACCTGACAGCTAGAAGTTATCCCCATGCATTTTCTACACAAAATCCCATAGAAAAGAGATGAACAATAAAGTTTTATAGCTGTTCTACCTAACTGTGACCATGTGCCAGGGCAGGGCAGCTCTGAGCAGAAGCACATACAATACAAGCCCGCACAATACAATATAAGCACGTGATGATGAAATGTAACTCCTTACAAAAAGCCAGTTCCAAAGTTGTTAAGAGGATGCTCGAGAAACTCCTTAGGCCTAGAGAAGGAAGTGATGACTGCCGGGTGACTGTGGCGATAGCTCCGGCTCAGAAGGCGGGCTCCCGGGGCAATAAGATCCACGATGGTGTCAAGACTCAAAGGAGGCCGAAAATGCAAAGTGCACAAGAATGCAGACATGGGTCAGAACTGCCCTGCCCAGCGAAGGTTCTGGTGAGGCTGAGGAGAAACCCTCTCCCTTTACTTCCAAGGGGACCATCCTACCTCAGCCGTCTCCTCTTTTACTTTTGAAGCTAACTTCAAATTGCCTCCTGTGACTGTAAAGGTCCTTCCCCTTCTCCCAACCACTGTCCCCAACACTTAGCTTTAGGAAGATGAGTGCACAAAATCCATCCTCCAAGGAAAAGAATGTGTCGGCACCAGAGACGTTGACATGTTCTCTGCGTCCACTTTGGTGCCACTGTTTCCAAACTTCAGCTCCACACCAGCTTGGGGTAACTAAGACAACAAAACAGAAAATGTGACTACTGCCCTCCAGAAGATTAATCCCCAGGACTTCTCTTCACAGCTGCCCCGGCTCACCTCAAATCTTCATTCGGCTCCAGAGGCTGCCTGGAGGATACCTGCAAAATTAAAAGGAACATGCTTAGCATGTTGTGGCACACTGCTCACCTGTGAGTCACCTGCCTGCCTCTATTCTGTGGCACTCCTAGTGCAGAGGCAGTACCTGTGAAGAAACAAAGCCAGAAAGTGTGCTGACACACTGTGAAATGGCAACCTCCCCGATCTGACTGAAGTATGCCACAACTATACCTTAAGCTGGCGCCCACCTGGCCTCTGGCATCCTGGGCCGGGAAATCTTGCCAGTGGACTGCCTAAAATTAAAAAAAAAAAAAAAAAACAACAGTGGATGCCTAGAGCTGCACCAGAAATTGAGATCCAAGCAATTACAACTGCTTCTGTCCACAGGTAACTGCTCTTCTTACCTAGTTCAACTAGACTGCTGATATCCAGCTTTATTTCCTATTACAAAAAAAGGCAAAGAAAAGTGCTGTAACACAGTCACACTTTATGCTTCCCCTGCAAAGAAAAACAGTGACTGACTTTCTCAGGGGAGTCCCCTCACCCAGGATGGGGTGCTCTGCCTCGGATTTGATCCATCTACATCTGAAAGGAAGCAAGGACAAAAGTCAGAGCACTGCAGGATAACTTGACAGCTCCAGACATTTTGGGTCAATACACAGATGTCATCTAGAGTCCAACTACACCTATCATTACAAATTTCAAATCCCTGGGACCTGTCCTATCACACCTACACCCAGTATATGCAGCAGGACAGAGCAGCTCCAGGCCAAATACATGCAGGCACCCGTGACACAGGAGAGAACAAACGAGGGGATGACAAAGGGAGGAAAAAACTCTCTGACAGAATAATCACCATGAGGACTGAGAGAATGCAAAATGAGATGAATGAGGGGAGACTGATGGCAAGCCGACGAGGTGGGAGGAAGATACTAGCAGAACAATTTATTCCAGGAGAAGTAGAGATGGATGCCTGAGAATCCTGTGGTCAGAATCCTCTTCCTATCTTCGCATTCTTCCATGTCCTAAATCTATTGTAATGAATCCTTGTGGTGCAGAGCTGTCGATACAGCTCAGAACAAGACCTTAAAAGACATCAGACCAGATACGTCTAAAGAGAGATGAGATTCCAATGCCTGTCTGAGCTCCCAAATCAAAAGGTTCCATGGTGCCAGCACCGGTCCAAGGAATGTGGAGATCAGAGATGCTAAGAATGACCCCAGGGTTTCTGATATGCCCCTTGAAGGGCTAAGGCAAAAAATGTATAATACAAGACACCCAAAAGACACAGACTACATAATAGACAAGTTACACAACACCCACCAGGACTGCTCTGCCCAGTGTACCTCAGCATTGTGATCAAAGAGACTTTCCCTTTCTGGGGCCTAAGGGGCCACTTCTTGGACATCCCCGTCTCCAAACTTCACTCAAAAATCCCTCCTGAAAAGTCCAGACCCAGCACACCCCTTTCATCCCCTCTGTGGATAGCAGCCCTCCACTTATCTCTTGAACAATCAACCTCTGGTGTGAAGGAAGGCCGCCTCACCGTCTGGGAAGCTCCTGCTGGCACTGGGCTGTTGTCTCTGAGTCAGCTACAACAAAGAAAATCAAAATCAATGGACAAGTTTAGTGTTATGTGGGCCAAATCCCCCAAGTCAGGTACTCGCCCTCTCCAAAGCATCCCATAGTCCTTGAGTCTTCAGCTTCATCCCGAGTCTAAGGCTGTGGCTGTTATTATGATTAGCACCTGGGATAGTAAGAGGCAAAGTTACATGGCATTTCTGTGAGTGAGGTCTTTCAGCTCATGTGCTGTAAGACATATAAATGCATCTGCTGTGCTTGTGGAAAGCCTTGGGGTTCTGCAAATGGATATTACTCACTGCACTGCATCCAAAACCCCCCCACGGTAACTCCTAACTGGATACCCTGCTCACCCTCCCTCTCCTGGTCACAGTCCTCAACTTACTCATCTGAAGCCTCAGTCTCGAACATCATCTTTGACACAGGGCAGATGCCTTTTGTGGCATGATGAATCTGCTGCAAAAAATCTCGTGTCATGCTTAACACAACCTGGAATTTCAGGAAGTTGTATTCCTCCTAAAAAAAAAACAAGAACAAAGCCAGAAATTACAAAAGCACTTTACCACCCCTGAACACAGACCCCAAAATCATGAACTTAAATACTCCCTGTGTTCAGTGCTATTTTCTTCACTGTGTCTTCAAAGCCTCTGTTGCTTTAGATGCCCAAAAGCACCTGCTGAAAACAACCTGAGATGAGCTGAAAGAGCCTCTTCACTGAAGTGAGAGAAGAGCTCTGATCCCAGCTGATGTCATAGAGGGAATGAAGCCCCTTAGGAAAGACTGGGTTTAATACACACCTGACTGGGCCCCCTTCTCATTCCCAGGAAAAGGAGGAGCAAATCCCACAAGGTATAAAAGCCCTCAGAGGCGCTGCAGCGTTTGGCTCCTCTGACTTAAATTCTAGGTGAGTAAATTCAAAATGAGAAAGGTATTTCTTCAATATGGAAGAAAACACTTCAAAGAAATGACAATGCTTTCTTTTTTGCTACAACTACTTTGAGCAAAAGGGCTAAAATCTGATCAGAAGTAAAACTTTATGTTTCAGCAGCATAGCTGGATAAGTTGGATAATTTATTAAGTTGCATTATTATTCCTTAGCTATTGCTGAGTAGTACTCCATATGAGACTAAGTAGGGTGGAGAAGAATATTAAGGAGAGGAATGGTATAAGTCTCACTGGGACCTCTATTTAGAGCTATTTACATTATACACAAAAATAGGAAAAATAATAGATTCCTAGGTAATGTTAGGGTTGTGTATATACCAGGTTCGCTCTCATCCGACATATCTGGTACCAAGGCAAGGGTAGAACTGCCCTGATGTGCAGTTTTAAACTCTTAAAATGATGGAAAGGGCAGAGCTTCCTTCAAGTCAACCCCATAAAATGAGAAAATGGGGTAGTTAGCTCCACTTAAACCTATACAATGGCAAATAAATGGCTTCTCCCCCTTGATTTAATCCCCTAAATTATTGGGAAAAGAGGGGTTTTCCTCACTTTAAATCTCTCCAGTGATGGAAAAAGGGGAATTTTTCCCTCATTTCAAACCCTTATAAAGGAGGGACAGCTGGCCTTTCCCCTCAATTTAAGCCTTAGATGAGAATGATGAGAAAGGGGGAGTTACCCTTAATTCAAACCCATAAAAAAAATAATCAAGGTCTTCCCCTTCCCTGGAAAACAATGGAAAATGGGGGTTCCCTGTTAATTAATACCTCTAACAGTATGGAAAAGGCAGGGTTTCCTTCGACTGAGACCATTGAAGTCACTGGGGAAGCAGATTGCCCCACAGTTTGAACACAAAATTATGGAAAAGGAAGCTTTTCCCCTCAATTTAAATCAATTTCTCCTAATTAACCCCTTTCCTTTCTGGGAGCACTGGGGATGGACTGAGAAGATAAAAGGGGAAAGTTGAAAGCTCCCCTCTGGAACCCCGCATGCTGCCCAGCCTGCTCAGGTACTGCCCGCTGGCACCAGGGCTTTTCCCTTGGCATTGTCTTGGAGTGATGCTCCTGTGCCCAGATGCACCTGGCTGCTCGCCAGCCCCTGTTGGATGCTCCAATTGTCCTTCCTGGAGGGACACTCAGGATGCCCCTCTTGGCCCCTCTGGACTAGCAGCTCCCTGCACAGGTGTGTCCAGGTAACGCTCTGGAGGGAGCTGGTCACACCTGAAGCTGCTGCACCTTGGAGTGGGGGGTGAGGTGGAGAAAGGTCCTGATTGTCCTTCCCTCCCCTGCACAGCCATTCATCTGCCCCTGAAACACTGGGGTGCGAGGCTTTCCATTCTGTGGAAGAGAAATATCCTTCTTTTCTGGGTGCCTGTGGCCAAAATTGGGATTCTGCCTCCGAAATTCTCTATGTCCTAGGTTTGTAATTACCAAGGAAATTCCCCCCAGACTGTAAGTGATTAGCAGTGTTGTGTTTCTGTTGAAGTGTTTGTCACATCCCTTGAGGAGTAAGGGGTTTGGCTGGGCTGCTTATGGCTAATCCTGAAGCCCAGACCAAATAGCAGAGGGAAACTTGAGGAGACCCCCTTTTTCTGTCAGGATGCAACCGTGCACTTTTTCTGCCTTCCCTGCTGTGCAACAGTGGGCTTTGTGTTCCACCTGGCAACAGGGCCACTGGAGCAGCTTTCGGTCCTGCAGTGACACTGCTGACACTGCTGCAGCAGTCAGCTGCCATGTCTCCCCAAGAAGCTGGCCCTGGCAGGACAGCAAAAGACACTTGTGCAGGAGCTTTGCTGAAGCAGGGCAGAGAAGAGTGTGTGCCAGCAGCCTCTGCCCATATACAACCCCTTGACAACAGCAGACTCGAGGACCCTGGCTTCTTTGACATCTCATCCAAGTTCTCACTCACCATTTTCAAGGACTCTCAGATGGCCAAATCATACCACAGAAAATTGATAGTGAGGAATAAACCCAAACAGGAACATCCTAATGCAGCGCTTCACCTTGGCCTCTGCCACTTCAAGCTCCTGTCAGAGGCATCAAAAAAAGTTTGAGCTGACCATGCAGCATCTTCCCTGCTCCAGCCCGTCCTCTGCAGCACAGCGAGGTATGGCGGAGTCACAAACAAACGCAATACATCTTGATTCCTCCAAAAATATAAGCCAACCTGACACAGGAATTCTAAGACTGGGAGTTCGTGTGCGCACAGATTAGTGTGAGGCGGTGGTTGTAACTGCATCTCATTCAACTGCACTGCTCCTCATGTGGAGGAGAGGCTGCTAAGAACCTCAGCAGCCAGAAACTTGCTGCAGGTGTCAGGCTTGAACTAGCACAGGACCGGGAGATCTCCGTGTATGTGGCCAAGGTTTATTAGAGAAATCATTAAATTACAGTGACTTGTATACAAAGATAAGCTGCAGTGCCTTCTCAAAGGCAAAGGTGTTTCTGACCCATAGAAACTGATACAGGTTACCCAGACACCAGTGACTACAGCAGGCTTGATAGTAAAATAATAATCACCTTGCAGTTAATCTCAGTGGAGTCATAGTTTCTTCTACCTAATACATCCAATGGGATGTGTACATTGTGTCAGCGCATAACTACTACCTTCTGTCAGATGCCTTTCTGTCATTGTCTATCTCAACAGCATCTCTTCTGTCCCCTCTCCATCCCAGGAGCTGTCCCCTCCCTTGTTTGCCGTGTTTAAACATCCAGAGCAACACATACCTATGGAGTGTTTCTAAATTCAACATGAGGCCACTCTCATCTTTAACTGGATGGGGGAATAAGAAGGTGCAGAACTCAACTCAGTTATTAGACCTTTAAACTAAAATTAAAAAGAAGGAAAACCCCAAAACAAAATCACTTCATTTCTCATGGAGAATTCAAACCCTTCACTGGCATGTTCCTAGGAATGTTTTTTTGTTCTGCTTGCAACAGTTAGCAATCATGGACCTGTATCCTGGAGCACCATGGTGTTGTCCTGCCAGTGAGATGAGCTGTCATAGGGCTGCACAGACCAGTGCTGCTGTCCACACAGCCAGCATGAGGCTGGCTGTCAGTCTGGGTATGGGGTGAGGGTGCAGGGATGGGGTGCCCGAGGTGCAGGAGCAGACCTCGTAGCCGTTCTTCGAGCGGCTCTCGTCGTGCTGCCCTGGCCTGGAACGTGCCCCAGTCCTGCTGCTCCCAGCTGCCTCGGGGGCGTCGGCCTGCATGTCACTGCACACCAGCCAGTCCCTGGCGATGGACTGCGGGTACCCGGGCTGCACCTCCAGCTCACTGTCCAGCACCTTCCAGTACTCCTTGCCCTTGAAGAAGTAACTTGCACCTGCAAAGAGACCAAAACCCAAATACAAGGTGAGTGGCGGCAGGTGCTGTCCCAGAGGAAGGTCAAAGGAGCACTTGGAGCAGCAGAGGAGCATTCCCACCCCAGCTGAGCCCCGGAGAGTGAAGGCACATGAGATATCACTGCTTGTTTTCAATATCCCCTCTCGCTGCAGGAGGGATGTTCCAGAGGGTAAAGCACCTGGCCAGGATCTCTCACATCAGCCAGGAGCCACCAGCAGCTGGAGGTGGATGGTGAGGCATTGCCTCTTCTGTGCTGAGTCCTAGAGCAGATGTACCTACTGGTACTGTGGGTGTGTAGGGTCAAGGGCCTGTGAACACACTGCTGGACGTGCCATACATAACTCTCCTTCTTGTAATAGGGTGTGGTAAAGATGGAGACCCCGCTATCCATTAATGACCTGGGGTGCATGCTGCTGACCCTGGGCTCAGAAAAATAGCCTGGGCCTGACAGGGCCCTGGGAACCTTCTGCTCTCAAGCACGTTTTCCACTTTGAATGGGGAAGCTGTAAATTGTCTAAGCAGCCCCCACACTCAAGAGGACTCCTACCTATGGGAATGTCACTCTCAATAGCTTTGGAATTTGAAAAGTCTCTGGAAGCTTCCTTCCCCTCTGTCTGGTATAATGACTGCCATTATACTCTTAGGTCACCAGTAAATAAACCCTGGAAGTGCCACTTTGTTGTGAGTGAATAGCTGGTTGTAAATATCTCCTGTGACAAATTTTTGTGGTCTTTTCAGGGTGAAGAAACCACTGAGAAATCTCATCCTCGGAAAATAAGTAACTCTGGGAAAACATCTTTAAAAGTATTTTCTGTCAGCATCCTCATATATCCTGCTAAAAATCCAATGACAACAAAACCAGCTAGGAGCAAATCAGCCCATACCAGGATAAAAATCACTGCAAAACCACATCATCTGTGTTCTTATACAAAAGTGCAATATTTATCCCCCCACTATATTTTTGTTGCCTGTTTAAAATTAAAATGTCTTCTAGCAAGCAGTGTGGGGAGTTCTGGCTAGAATCACACCTCTCTCTGCAGCTTCCAGTCACCAGGAACATCCCATCGGGGGCTCAGTGTTTGTGTTGGCAGGCAGGGTAGAAGGAGCTACAGCTCAACAGAGCACTGATTTTCTTTGCTGTGCTTGTTTAAACTGCCATACGGACTCACCATCTGACCACCTCATGGCATCGTCTAAAGGCCTGGGTATTCCCTTCCACAGGATGGCCTCTGAAGGATACCCAGGATCCATCCTCCGCTCATGGTCATCATAGCGCCAGTAGAGATTGTCCTTAAAGAAATAAGTCTTGTCATTGTGAGCCCAGGAGAAAGCAGCATCAATTCCTCCCAGGGGCAGGCCAAAGTCTGAAATAGGCCGTGGGTACCCTTCCTCCACGTTGTTGTCTTTGAAGACCCAGTATCTGTCTCCTGTGGAAAGAAAACAAGCACAGAATAAAATCACATTTTTTTCACAGCCTAAATCAATATTTTTCCACAGATGAGCTGAGCTAATGTTTTGTTATCTAATGTGTTGACAAAGCCTCAGGGCTGAGCTCTGGGCATTTAGGGGTGGGAATAAGAAGGGGTCAGCCCATGGGGGAACCTCCAGCTTTGAACAGCTGCTCTTTTGTGTCAGACTGTCCATGGACATAGCCCCACTTTGCTGCCGGAAGTGTGACTGTCCCAGAACATGAACACACTGACACTGTCAGTACAGCTGTCACTTTTCTGTATTTGATGGAGGTGTTTGGTTTCCTGCCCCTTGGATTTCTGCCTGATAGCCAAAGAAACAAAAGTTACTGGCAGATTCTGTGGGCAAACTGGGCACTTTCTGTGGGCCATTTGGCTTCTGAGAAGCCAAGTGTAGTCCACTTTGGAAGAGAAATCACCGCTTCCTAGAGCCTGATGGGCCAAGAGACCTGTCAATTATGAAGATGCACAGGGACTAGATAAATCCCATACAATCAGCTCACTGCTCTTCAAGGGTCTTACACAGCCACCTCCTCAGCCTCACCTTGGGCAGGAGAGAACCATCAATATGGGTTTTTTTCCCTAATAAAAACTAAGCATGACAGGACTGGGCCCTGGTCTGTGTGAGAACAAGCAAATGAACCCAGATAACTCAATTTCTTCATAATTCTCTAACCATTGGGACAGTCTTTCTTCTTTTACAACATCTATTTGGGAACCTGCAGTGTCCTTTTAGGTACTGCATAGCCTATTTTAAGGATCAGACTGTTTCCTCCCTTGGTGTTCTAGAATATCTGAAGACGCATGAATGCATGCCTACATATCAGCAGCAGGACCTTAAAAGCCAAAGTAGTTTGTGTTCTTTGGTTTCTGTCCAGGGATCAATGAAACAGTGCCGGAGGGAGAGAATGAGTCGTATTTTATAGCTGGAAAGAAAATTCTGAGTTTATGTAGGGAGATAGGCAGGACGAACACAGACAGAGAATGCCTGTCTTGGAACAAGATGCCAGCTGTGGCAGATCAGGAATTCCAGTCTCCTGAGCAGCTGGAAGGAGCCCCCTGACCTGAGCTCATGGTTGGTTGTCTGTTCATCCCCATCAGGGACAGAAAGGAATGAGAAAAGAAGTGAATAAGGGCTGCTGTGGTCTGGAGACCTGACTGGGAGGGTCTAGAGCCAGGCATAAGGGATGGCACACTCCAGCCAGCCCCACTCCTTCTGGGAAAGCAGAGCAGGGCAGGCTGCCTGAGGCAGCTGGATACACATGGCAGAGCCTTCCATATGCTGTTCCATGGGGAGATGCAGGGCTTGGTGTGGCTCTGAGGGGCTCAGTGTGCAGGCAGTCCGGAGGGGCTTTGGCTGCAAGTGGAAAGGCCTTCTGCAAGGGTAAGGGTTTGTGTGGGACATGAGCCATCTCTGTGGCCTGGCTGGGAGATCTGAAACCAAATAATTGTTTCCAGAGGTGCTAGGCTCAGCACTTCTGAAACCAGTAATTGCACCATGTTTCAAGCAGAACAGTGAGGAGACAAAAAGCAATTTCCAGTCAGGACGAATGGAGGGCTGGGATGTGTTTAGCACTTCAGGTGCACAACCTTGGTGAAACAAGAGTCAGTGCCTGCCAGGATCTTGGGTGACACTGAGTGCATGAGTGGCATCTAACTACCACAGGGTGAATGGTCTGTGGGGGACCCAGGCATTTGTATAGAAACCAAGAGCTAAACTTATCTTTTTTCTCTTGAAAAAAAAAAAAAGCTTGCAAGTTTTTCTAAATAAAAGTAGAGAATTATACCACTTATTTTAAGAAAAAAGCATGGTAACAAATATAATAATTAGAAGTGAAGGTCTTCAGTTTCATTTTTATTTCCTCTCTGGCTTCTTTTCTCAATAACAAATACTAAAAAGAGAAAAGGTCAAAGGAGTAGCATAACACCTGTGAGTGTATCTAGGGGTGGTTCCTGCTTCTGTTTCATTCTTGAAAAGCTCAGATTATAGTTACACTTGCCTGAACTTTATCTTCAACGACATTTCCCTCATTTTCTGGGGAACATGACCATTACATTTTGCTTGCCCTCCCTGCCAGCTCATTTCTCCTGGCCTTGCTCACGGACAACAGGTTTCAGACTGGCCCTCGAGATGCTTAACATGTGGCACTGGTGTCTCCTGCCTACCACCACATTCTATACCTCAGCACTATGTTTGCTCTCACCTTTGAAGAAGACAATCTTGTGGTCGCTGGTTCTCTCGTAGACTGCGTCCAGGCTGTCCAGGTTGAGTGGCAAACCCCGCCAGAAACGGTGAATCTGAGCCGGCTGGAGGGAGACCAAGTGCTTATTGCGAGTCAGCCTCCAGAAGTACTTGCCTGGAAGGACAGACTGGACGTTACTGAACCACACTCAACCCACCTTTGCTGGGGCATGAGTGCTGGGTGGGTGGTGGCAGCAGGAAGCAAAGCATGTGAGATGGGAGCCATGATTTAGAGCCATCCTGCTTTCCAGCAGCAGCTGCAACTGCTTTCTATTTCTGGCAGTCATTAGAAGAAATCCCTTTTTTTTTGTTTGGATTAAAATAATCCTCTGGACATTGCACTGGAGTTGTTATATTCCTGGCCACAGTGTGAGGCTGTGCCGCTGAGCTGGGGCAGGAGAGAGGACCCTTTCATCTCCTTCCTCCCTCTCTGCATAGGACCTCCTCCGAGCTGGTGGCACCAGGCACCAACAGCCTTAAGCAAGAGCATCCAAAAAAACATCACTGTTTCTGCTCTCCTGGAGCAGCCACAACTTCCTGCACTCAGGAGGTTCAGCCACTTTCATGTCTGGAAATGTCTAGGATGTTTCAGTGAAACACACAAATACCAGAGGGATTGTTTCCTAATGAAGAAATGGAGTGAGAAAATAAAGGAGGAGGAAACCATCTAAATAGATCTGGAAGGGTTGAGGTGGGGAAGACAGCACAGTTAAGGACTTTGGTACCATCTAGAGGTGCAGGATACTAAGCAGAGACTGCAGTCCTGCAGAACTTCCAGGATGATTGAACTGGTGGTGCCAGCAAATGCACTTAAAACACCTGCAGCAGCACTGGCCCAGCTAGGAAAACGTATTTTGGGGATTTCTGAAATATTCTGGATAACGTAAAAGGAAACACATTTGTACTTTGTGGGAAGGATGACAAACTTTTTCCTGCTAAAAGAGACTGATACGGGATTCCTGAGGAGTCAATGGTTTTCAGAGGCAACTCCAAACATAACTGTTGGGTCTGGGATTCTCAGCCTTTTTCCAGCACATTTCATGCTGTATTTTCTCCAGAGAGCTCTACAGAGTGACATGAACTGGAGCAAGATGTTTAGGAGGCAGCTCTCAACTTTGTCTTGTATTTGTTATTGCCTGACAGAAATTATTGCATGTTATTTGGTCTTGCATGAATTTCTGAGGAGAGATAAGCAATAGAAACCAAAAATGCATCTTCTGATTTGTATTCCACACACACTCAGCTCTTTCTCCAGAGCTGGCAGGTTGTGACATCAGCTTTTAAAATTTTATGGAAATTGGATTTTAACTCCAGGTAATTTTAATCCCAGCCGTATTCCGTGCTTTCCAGGCTTAGTCTGCCTTTGGCAAGACTGCTGCACACACCACGCAGACATGCACACACAGGCCAAAGGCATTTAAAACTTCAGGAGTCTGTAGCGAGGCACCTACATCAAAGCAAGTGGTGATTCCAAAAAGCAGAGAACCCACTGTTGCCTTCAAAACAACAAGCCAGTGAGGTCTGGGGAGCTCTGGTCCCAGTGCCTTTGCAGTGGCTTCTTTCCATCTAGGGAACCAACACCACCAGCTCATAACAAAATGCCTATCGAGGGACAAAGCTCAGCCCTAGAGCTCATTTAAATCTTGCCCCAGAGGTGACAATCCCCACTCCTTAGTGCACAGGATGGTTTGGGAGGCAACAATGGGGGCTGCGCAGAAAGTGCTGGGATCTGGAGGCAGACATGCTGCTTGCATCCACTGGCCCTGTCCTCTTTACATCTGCTTTCTGGCCTGCAACAATTATATCCAAAAATAGACACCAAGATGGATTTCTCTTTACTTCATTAAGTTTTCCCCTCTGAGAGACAGACAGTCATTTATCCTGACACCAGTTCAAGTCTCTGAGTTTCCCTTCTTCACCATGGCTTTTTGGATTTGGCATCTGAACAAACAATGTTGTTGAACAGTCTCCATATTGTGCTTCCCTCAGGGTAGAGGCAACACCATATTCTCTGGAGCCCTTTTGGTCGTCTTCCCTGTTACCCACACACACTGTGATACACAGATACTGGGACACTGCTGCTCATCCCTGGGGCAAACACTTCTGCTTCCCTGGAGGATAGCTTTGGGATGCCCAAATGGTGGCCAGGGATGCAAAGAAATGCCCATGGGCATTTTTGCATCTTGGAAAGATGAGAAAGCAAACCCACAGAGTCCAGCCTACACAGGCTTTGCTCAGCTGAGAAGGCACCAATGGGATCCTCATCAACAGCTGGGCACCCCAGTAACACACTGCCAGCAAGTGTTTGCTGGCAAAAAAAACAGATGGTGTGTACACACTGTCTTTGACAGAGGCACAGCAAGCAGCATTAGGGAAGGTGAAGTGTGGGAGGGAAGGAAGGCTGGAGGTATCCAGGAAGAAAGCACCGGAGTGTTGCTGCTCTGCTCATCCTTGGTTTGACCTCAGTTTTGACTTTGGTAGCACAAATATCACATTTTAGTTCTTCACCTGGGCAGTCCACCGCAGTGGATCAGGATAAAAGCTGCTGTGCTGGATTGTCACCAGTCTGGCCACACACTCAGGTATGTGAGATGCCTCCCTGGGTCTGTGGGAGCAGCCCACAAACTCCAGCCACCCCACCCCACCCCATCCCATCCTGAACTGCCTCTGGTGCTGCCACACCAAAGCCATCAACGACTCCTGGCACTCACCTTTGAAGAAGAAAGCCTCTCCCCGGATCTGGGCCACTGCATCAAAGTGCGTGTTACACCTGTTGGACACATCCCGCCTGAGCCTGTGGAGAGATGCCCAGGTGAGCAGGACCCAGGCAGGAAGCGAGGGGTTGTGTCCCCCTGATGCCTCCTATCCCATGGACTGAATCACCCCTGCTCCTGGAGAAGACTTCAGGCTGTGCCCATCTGTCACTCCTCATGCTCGAGCCCAGCCAGGTGCACAGGGATTTCCAAGGCAAGCTCAGGTAAACCTCAGCCTCAAGAGAGGTTGGGCTGACAACCCTGAGGCACCAGATGCCATTGCTGGGAGTCAAGAAAGGACGCTGTCTACACATCCACCAGCTTGTGTGGCTGGTGAGGGCTGAGCTGGCTTCCCACTCCCAGTGGCACAGTGTGGCTTGGCCAGCTACCCAGGGCAGCAGGACATGGAAAACAGCCAAGCAGCCTCTTGCTCCAGCAGCTCAGCATGCTGCTGCTCCACAGCTGAGCTCCAAAGTGGCAGTGAGAGGTGACACAGCTGCACAGCAGAAAGCAGCTAAGCCTAAACAGAGGGATTCGGAAGAGCTAGGTGATATCCAGTGAAACACAGCTGGTGAAATCCACCTGGCAAGTGGCAGCTGAGATACTGAGCTGCTTTAACAAGGTGGGTGAGGAAGGCACAGAGTAAGAAGGACTGAGAGAGCCACAAAGCCCACATAAGAAATGACTGATGAAGGAACAAGGAGAGGATGCTGGGAACCTGCACAGAAAAGCTGCTGTGGGTGACAGGGAAGCATAAATCTATTCTGCTGATAGAAAAATTGTGCTGGGCTGCCAGCAGCAGCTTCACTGCCCTCTTTTGCCACAAAATGACAGATGTGGAGGCAAACCCATCCACCCTCCCAACATACAAGGTAGGAACGAGGGGATGGCATAAGCAGATTTACTGCTGCTCCTGCTGCTGGGGTGAGATGGTGGCCTCCCACAACAGCAGGGAGAAAGGCTCTCATATTTCTAGGTGCAAACATGGCCATAAGGAGCCTGGTAGACAAGTGCCTTTAGAAGCTATGCATGGAGAAATGTAACTAATGGCATTCGGCATGTTCAAACAAAAGGAGTGTGAGGTGAAGGTGACCTGTTCCATCTCTGCCACTCTCATGTGGGGCACTCTCGATGTCTGGCAAAAAAGTGTGTGGCCATCACCTCTTGCCTTTTTGTTCAGTGTCCCTTCTTCTCTTAAATGTCCTGCTGTCCTGGTCAACACTTATTAATGAGCTATATCCTGCACTTCTCTTAATGAGGTCATGCCGGTTGCTTGATGACACAGTGTAAGCAGTCCTTTAGTAAATAGTCAGGCTACCAGACCACTTGTTCCAATATTCACTCCCTCAGGTATATGAGGCAGTTGTTCACTGTGGAATAATTTAGGTAAGTTATGCTTGTGCAATTCAGGATACTGCTGAGGGAGTTTGATTAAAATTTCAGCAAGGATGAATTTACCTAAGGATGATGGTGACAACTTTCCACTAATATGAGTAAAAAATTTGAGTTTTAGCAAAATACCCAGATATCCAGAGAGAAATAACTAAGCCAGAGTAAGCAGGCAAGATACTGATGAAGGAGAGATTCACTACTACACATCCTTTGCAGGAAGGGAAGAAATTTGACTTACTGCACAGTGGAGCGATTCTCTGGTAGCTCTGGCAGGATTGGATGGTCATCTGTTTTACTTACTTCAGGCTTGGCTGTGAGTGACACAGATTCCCTGACTCCTGTGTAGAAAAGAAGCAGTAGTGGGGAACACCATCCTCTCCACTGTTCACCACTGAAAACAGCTATTCCAGTGTGTCCTGCCATGGCAGGAACAGGCCATAGCCACATAAGGGACACAAACTTACCATAGAGTTGCCAGATCCGGACTTTGTCCTCATAAGGCAGGTCATACTTCAGAGGATCTCCCACTGGACCTTGGTAGTAGGGTCTCATGATAGACTCTATGGCAGAGATGTGGGTCAAGCCAATGGCATGGCCAAACTCATGGACAGCTACAGCAAATAGGTCCATCCCATGAGTGTCTGGAGATAAGGACAAAATTGAAATAAAAGTCACTAAGTGCTGATAGTAACTGGGGTTTTGGATGGGCTGCAAAGGCTGTAAGAGAAAGTGTAGGTTTATGTAGGATAAACTGGAAAGAGCTTTAGAATAGGTAAAGTTTGAAAAAAAAAAATTTTTTCCAGTTGGAGACGGGAGTGTATTATATGAAAATGGAAAGTAAGCCAGACTTTAGCCTACACCATCCTGGGTATCACCCCCCCATCCCCTTATTTCCAGATCACTGTTGGCACCCAAGAAAAAGCTGGACAAAGGGCTGAGACAGCAACCACATCACAACCATCTGCTGAGTGGCACTGCAGAAGCTGAGCCAGAGCAGTCATTCCCTGCACCTCATCATGCCTGCTGCAGCTGCTGACACAGCCTTTGCATTGCCCAGAATACCAGATTTCTGCAGCCACCGGCCAGGAGCTCATCACATCCTGTGACAAGGAGCCAAGCCAGGTGCCCACCTGCCCATGGTGGTCTGTGGGGCTTTCCCTGCCTGGCCTCGCATGCTGCTGCCCCAGCCAAATCCATCCCTCAGCTTTCCTGTATGCACACAAATGCATGAATATTCATCTGCTCATCTCACTGCTGCCCTGACACAAGTAGGTGACCATGTCCAGCTTGCTTTTAGAGGATTTATCATGACTTCTGTTACACACCTTGTGCTGACAGGGCTGCAGCTCTTGTGTCTGCTGCCTTTGGCAGGCACTTTGACCCTCACACACCATAATGGGCATTAGAGAGACATTGTTGAACATCAATACCTCCTTTGGTGACTTTTTTCCTTCAGTCTGGGCTATCTCTACTATACACTCTTTCCCCAGATTTCCTTATTTGCAATCCAACCCCCAGTGCCTCACACCACACCCATATACAGACCAATCCTATCCTCTCCAGAGCCTTAGACACTCATGTAAGGGATTAATGTTCATTTACAAACATAAGCCACTGCTACCAACGCAAAGGAGGAGCTGCTCCCAGGAGCTGCATGGGACTTAGCCTGCTTGGTGCATTCCCACTACCCAGCTCCAGACAGGCTGGGCCACATGTCCGTGTAATTTCTGCCCCTCTCTGCATAGCAATGTCCTGCAGCAGTACCAGCAATGATTTTAAGTGCAGTTCTTACAAAGATCATGCTGTCAAGTATTGTAATAAAGAAGCCGCCAGGTTGGAAAGATCCCTGTGGAGCCCAGGGGAGTGTCACATTCCCTGAGAATGATCGTAGACAAAGGAGTTGGCTTCTTTGCCATCTGAGATGGCTACTTTTTTGCACAAAAGTAGCAATGGTTGATCCTGCCTAGTTCTTGGTGCTCCTCACCAGGCTTGGGGTGCTGGAGTAGGGAGATATCCTTTGATGAATTTTGCCTTTTCCTTCGCGATTATTATTTACAGTGTCTGTAACCAGGCGAGATTTTTATAACCTTTGCTGTTCCCTGGCACTAAGAGAGAACAAGACATATGCTCTCTGACATTTTAATGCCAGACTGACAACCTTGGGGATATTGTTATATTGCCTACCAAGCTGTTGATTTTTAATCAGTAGAGAGAACAAAATAAATAAAAGATGAAGCTCGGATCGCTCCAAGATCTTCAAAATAGAGGGCAACTTTTCGCTGGCAGGCTCATCCCCTCATCCCTCGGTGGTGCTTGGAGGGGCACTCCCCACAGGAATGCTGGCTCTAAGATCGTTCCTTCAACAAACAGGAGTTTGTTTCACAAGGAGCACTCCCAACCACTAGCTGCAAAACTGACTCCATTGCTGAAACATTCACTGTGGCAAGCTACTGACCACAGCACTTGCCTCTGCCCTGTATGTCTGCTGATCAAAACTGCAGCTTTTTTTTTTTCCTTCCTGATAAGAGCCATCAGTTGGGACTGCACACCAGCATCAAACGACGAAAAGGTGTAATTCTCAAGGATCAGCCTGTCCAGACCTTTAACCTTCACCTCGAGACCTCCTCCAGCACCTCTGGCAAACAGTCCTGCCCACAAACACTCAGAGGGATGGATGGAGGTCAACTGGTAGGCAGGAAGAAGGCATTATCTTGTTTCAGAGAAGACAGGCTTAAACAAAGTCATTAAGCTGAGGCAGCAGGATCCCACTAAGAGGCTAGTGGAGGAGGTGGCGTGACAAGTACGTTAGCAGCTGGTGGCTGCAAAGACATTCTCTCAAAACACGCCTGACACGAAGGCTGGGAACCTGATCCCCATAGACGGTTTTGCAGCTGAGGAACACTTGCTTCTGATACTTCCTCTCTTATTAAAACTCTGCTTTAGCCAGATGAGAAGAAGACAAAAAAGAACAGAAATGCAGCTTGTAACCATCCTGATGTCTGGTAATAACGAGGAGATGGCAGGAAAAAAACTAGGCCTTTTTTGAAGCACAACAGAGCCCTTTACAGGTAGGTCAGCTAATATTATACTTTAAAAAGAGGAAACTGGGTCTTGTGGCAGTGAAGGCACCCAAAAGATGCTGAAGTCAGAGAATGCAGTCCCCCATCCAAGAGCTCCAGCAGCCGCACACCCAACCTGCAACCTTCCAGGTTTCAGAAGAGATGGGGTCTGCAGTTGGGTGATGGGGAACTCAGCAGTTGCTGGCAAGATAAAGAGAAACATGGAGCTGCCATTGAGGCTTCCAGGAACTTAAGAGTGTCCTCAACAATTCCTGGGTTGATTTTGCTAGCAAGGCTGACTGAGGAATCTGAAGAAGAAGACTTCAGGGATCCTGAAGCCTGGGGTGAAGGTGTGACAGAGGCTAAACCACTCCAGCCACCAGAGCAGAAGAGAGAAATTGAGAGCCTTTGTGCTTGGCTGCAGCTCTCCCACCCTGACCTACCTGATGATCGGAAAGTCCAATATTCATCATCATCAAAATGAGTGTCCCCTGCTGTGTGATGGTCTCCAGGGAAGAAAGCATGTGCCACGGTCCCACCAGGCCCATCAAAGGGATAGCCATCATTGTGATCTGCCTTGGAGAAGTCTATCTGGATGTCAGCATTGTTTCCTGCCACTTCATGGAAATTCAGTGGGGTGATGTCACTCCAGACCTTCAGGGCATAGTACATCAGGGCTCGGACAGTGTCGTGGCCCAGATGGGACTCTTTTGGGAAGGTGCGTACTCTGAAATAAAGAGGGCAAAAAAGAGGATGGGTCAGTAGCATGAAAAATCTCCAAGAACCACCAGAACTGGCTCTGCAGGTGCCTGGTGCATCAGAGCCACAGTGAGGCCTTCACAGCTTTTCGTGGTTTGGGGCTGAGCTGGAACAGAAGAAAAGTCAATGTTTCCTGTATAACCCAACTTTGAAAAATAATTCCTAATTTTTTGATTTAATAGAGGAGATGAAAAGGCAAAGATGCAACAAGGCACCTTGGCTTCTAAAGGAGTATATTTAGATAATATTTTGTTGACATTTTTGACAAAAAATATACATGCTTTCCAAGAAAATGTACTGTTGGTTGAGTAATTATTGACAAAAGCCTGTTCTGATGTATAATTTCTGGCCAGCTCTACCACAGTAATAACAGATACCTTATTTTTTGTGCACCAGCACACCAGCCAAAGTGTTGTCATGGTTTGACAGATTTTTAAAGGCTGAAGCAATAATTATGATCACATCACTTACCCTCCTGCCTAATATGTACCAGCATCACTAGGTAATGTGACAGCATTACTTGGTACCAATCGCCACTTCCCATCACCATTAGGCAGTGACCACCTGACTAAACTTCAAGAGGTAATTACAGGTGTCAGAAGGGTTGTCACACCACTCAAGATCTTTCCAAGTAGCTGTTGGAGTGCTGGGAGACACCATGGGTGTAAAAACGGGAGTAGGAACAACTTGCTTGCTGAGGTTGGGAACACATCCCACACCCTCAAGAGACAGGCAGCTTAAAGTAGACACCACCTTCGGGCCAGGGCAAATCTGGTCAGGGTTAAATCCCAGAGCAAAAAAGGACTCATGAGATTAAGCAGAAATCTCACTAACAGTTCCTTTGAAGCACTTGGGAAGCTCATCCTAGAGATGGTGGGAATGAGTGGGTGAAATCAGGCAAAATGCATCACAGCCAAATGAGGAAAAATCATTCATATATTTGCCTTTGTTATCCCTTGACTCTTTGGGCAAAGAAAAACCTTATTGACTAAACTAAATTAGTTACATGCATGTAACACCAGATGATTGTAGGACTTCAAAGAAAACACATTTGTAAAGGAAACAGCACAGAGGTACAAATAGTATGAGTATGGGATTAGAAAAGACAATTTTCAGGCAATTTTTAATCTACAGAAGAGACTGTGTCTGGATGTAATCCTCTAGAGTACAGAGAAAAAGGCCACCTGGATTCCAGATATTCATTAATTAGCTGTCTTCATCTTCGCATCAGGACTTAGGTAAACCCTTTGCTGCTTTAATTTCTACGGAAAAAGTCATAATACATGTAGCACACACCATGTTTAGCCCAGGAATTATGACCTTTCTCCAGGATCATGGTGCCTAAGGCACAGAGTCACATTTGGGGGCACTATCTGCTCTTTCCTCCTCAAGCCCTGCTTGCCACATGAGCTGTTGTGCTTTCCTTTTCCTTCCAGCTGTAGAATGAGTATAATAAATCAGATCTCCCTTGTATAAGGATGGTGGATAAAAAGCCCTGTATAGAGAAACAAATGTTATTAATATTCATCCCCAGATCTGACTCCAGAAACATCAGATTATTGCAGAAACAGTATCAATACCTATTTTTTACTTCTTAAAAAAAGTCCTACACCTCTAAGCTGACCCACATTTTATTAATATGCTGAAGGTGTAAGTGAAAATCCCTTATTCTTTATTCATTATTACTGTCATTTTTCAAGAGAATCCCATCAGGACTTTTCAATTCAGCGAATGATTTGGTTGCTGGAGCTCTGCTAATTGTTTTCCATGAGATTAGGAAAAGACTGTTATGCTGATAGGATGTTTGTTGGCCTTGCATCAACCAATTCCACTGAAAAGGAGGCACATTTCTAACAGCATGCAGATAAATAAGCTTCTTCCTACCTTAATTAATTAGTAGTAGTAGTAGTAGTAGTAGTAAATGGTGCTTAGGTTTCAGTGGAGAGAAGCACTCCTTCTTCTTGTATGCAAATCCCTTCTGAGACTCCTCTTACAGAACTGGGATCTTGGGCAAAAGCCTGATGTGAGTAATTGGAGAGAAAGCTCTCTGCTCCAGACAGCCTCTGATAGCCAGAGAGAGGGTGATGAGGACTGGGCTGCTCAGTCCCTCCAGCCATACCACCAACACTGTCCTAGCCTGCAGGTCACTCACATCCCTCTGGAAATCACACTCTGGGACATCCTGAGGAGTGTCCATCCTTGTGGCAGATGAGGCTGCAGGAGAGACCATCAGCCACAGCACTGGAACTGGCAGCTGCTGAGCAAGACATGGTGTTAATGGGCACAACTGGATGCCAAGGAGAAAATCTCCCCTCTGTGTTTAGAGTTCAGCCAGGCAGCAGCATTGCCATTAGGACACATCAATGCTGATTCTCACACAGCTCTGCCAGTCCTTTTTTGAGGCCCCTGAGTCACCTCTTTTGCTTGACCCATCCTAAACAGACTTTGTATTTAGGATGGTTAATTAGTAGAGGCTAGAGAGGATTGATCTGCCTGTTTGCCACTGAGGGGCACCCACACCTATTTTGATTTCTGGGTTCTTTACTGGCTTTTCTCCTTCCAAAGACAAATGCGGGAGAGTATTAGTGATGGATAAGAAATCAATAGCTTGTTAATGAAAGCACTCTTTCACTTTCCCAGCCCCGAAACCACAGACAAGTAAAATAAATGCAGAGAACTAGCAAACACAGCAGGCTAAGGACTGCTTGATAAACCCACCCCGACTTTTCTTCAAAGGGGAGGGAAGAGGGGATAGATGAAAGGGTAGACGCTTGCTGTCTTGGCAAAAATGCTTTTCCAGCTGTCCAGAGTCATCCATGGCACAGCAGCTCTGACCCAGTGCTACCCTGCCAATGCTGCAACACTGCTATTGTCTGCAGGAAGAAAGCAGTGGGCGCTTGAACCCTCCATCACCCCTCTCCACTTAGACTATCACCAAAAAATTTTTAGTTTTTTCATTCTCCTGCGCTTTGTCACACACAGAACACCAGTCAACCTCAAACCTCAAGCCACTGTGCCCCCACACACCTGCCTGCTCTCTGCTTCAGCTGCTGGGGATTTTCCTGTGAGGATCCTGGTTGCCTGTGACAGGGGCATTATAATGACCTAAGGCAACCTGGCACTGACAGGTAACAGTCTGGCCCCCTTGGGCACCTGGGACTGCCAGAAATGGGGGACAAAGCAGCCTGGGCTTTGGATGGGAGGTCCCCATGGCAAGATGCCACTGATTAAAGGAGAAAAGTAGGAGGGCAAAGGACCATCCTGGGGATGCAAACGCAGAACTGTGGGTAGCACACCATTCTTCTTGACTGCCATGCCTCCATGTCTCAGTAAATCCACACCAGGGTTCAGGCAGTGGCACCTCCCCTCGGGGGATGGCTCAGGACACTCAGTGCCACAGCAATGGTGGGCACTGACTGACTGGTGCTACTGTCCCTCTGCCAGTGGGGTCTACTCCCACTCTGGCAGCCCCACGGCCTAAGCATCGGTGTCAAAGGCTGCAGCTCTGATGACTTGGCACAAGGGAGTAGTCCTTAACTACAGACAGATGAAAGCCAGTTCAGTTCAGCACTGAGAGAAAAAAACAGGGAAATTTTAAGAGCTGAGCTTCCACAGCTCCCCCTGCCCCAGGGAGCTTGAAGAGTGCAAAGATGGGGCTTGGCCCTGCTGCTGCACTTCCCAGGACTGAAGGGAGACAGCAAACACTGGGAAGAAATGGAGATGCCAGCTATGAACTACCCTTCTGTGGGACATTACTGGAAACAATAAAGCAAAATCAGCAAGTGAAAAATAAGGCTGCAAACATGAGGGAGAAGTGGCTGTGGGCAGCTGCGGCACTGACGCCGGCAGAGGGCATCCACAACATGCCAATCTCTCGGCAGCTGCCTTGGCACCTGGGGAGAGCACAGGGAAAATAAAATAACAACAAAAACAATCCTGTGAAAAGAAAATTCATATGCTGTAATATCCTGAAAACTCTACATAGGGATGAAGCACAGAAAACCATCTATTTCTGATGCTGTAATGGGATGCTACAAGGCAGTACCAGGATGCTACAAGGCTCTACTATGAACTGTGGAGGATGCAGTCTGTATTGTTTTTCTCCCTGAGCTCTCCAGTCCAACAGGTTGGTTGTACTCAAAGGTAAAAAGAAGAAACCTGAATGACCTGTATACCCATTAAAATTTTGTTTGCCCAAAACTGCCTTCTCAATCAGTGCATCTGCCTATTTCAAGGCCCTCCTTTCCTACAGCTCTGCTTACCTGTTTATTCAGCCTTGCAATTGTTCAGGTTTTTCTTCAACTTTTAAATCCATGTAAGAGTAGCATTTAGTTTTGTTTTTATTTTTTAAAATCTTCAAGCAATGTGTAAAAGGTAAGCAAGTAAAACTTTCATGTCTTTATTGGCCAATTTTCATGGCAGTTTCCAAAAAGCCAGCTTAATCTCAAGAGCTGGATGTAAATACTACATGTGAGTTTCTGCAATGCTACAATGTTCTGCTGGCTACAACCTGCAGTTGTAAATTACAGCCCTTACTTGGACAAAAGCCAAAATTTTGTAAAGGATCAAAGAACAGAAAGCAGAAATTACTTTGTCAGGAGATGGTTTGTTGGGCTTTTTTTTTTATGCCTTACATATAATATTGTCTCAGACTTAAACCTCTTTTTTATGGCAATCCTTGCTGCAGCATCACAGTTCCCAAGGGGGTGGGAAGTGGGGGATATCCCAGGGCTGCTGATATCCAGGCTCCAGCCTGGACTTGAGGATACTGTGTCAGCACATCCGAAGTCTTGATGGCACCTGCAATGCCAGTCCCTCACACATGCTGCCCAGCCATTACACCTACCCTGCCATGGGATGTCACTCCAATTTGTTGGGAGCTTCTGGGGTCAGGCTGTGCATAAGCCATGCCCCTGCACTGGCAGGTCCCAGAACACCAGGGCAGATTTTCTTTTTACCCCCAAAGGATTTTCTCCTTTCTGAAATGTGAAGTTTATTCCTCTTTCCCCGTCAAGTCAGGGCTGGGCAACAGGGAGGCAGGCTGAGTTTATATAACACGGGTCACTTCACAACATAAAGGCATCTATGAATCAAAATTGTTTCTTCCTGAAGCTGAATTATGTTTATTTTTTCTCAAAATAAAGTCTCAAAGGAATCTGCTGGAACATGGACCAAATCTCTGCTATGGCCATAGTTTCAACACGTGTCAACAGCAACAGCCAAGCTGAGATTTGCCAGTGCAGTGGGAAGAGAAACTCTCTCTAGGGACTATGGTCAGGATCAAAGAGAAACTTATTATTAGTAAGGAGAATTTTCCATAGGATACACATGTGTTATCAGGGCAGTACTAGCACCTCATGCTGCACACTATTCTTAGAGGAAAAATCACTGCAGTACATTGTAATTGAGGGGGGAAAAATGAGTCCCAAAAAGCACAAATCTTGGTGGGACAGAGATCAGTTTTCTTGCCTACCCTGACCTGCAGCATATTTCTGAAAGCTGGACCTGAGTTTCTGTGTCTCACAGATGCAGAGGGACTTACACATGTCACTCCCTGACACTGAGGAGAAAATACTCACCTGTAGCAAGGATTAGAAGAAAAAAAAAGTAATTTTATTACCCAGAAAATGCTTGGACTTGGGTTGGGCAAGAGAAGAAGCTCCAGGCTTGGCAGCTGCCTGAAAAATCACAGAGTACTAATGACTTCAAGAAAGAAGATGCTCTAACAACCATTACAACCTAGCAAAAAGCTCCCAGCTAATTCACCAGCCCAATCTGCACCATTCCCAGGCACTGCCAAGTGGATCCAAGAAATCACTGTTGAGACTGTCAGGAGAATAAATACTATATGGGGTCCTGGGAGCCCAGAGGGACATATTTTAATCATCACCCTAAAACTCATCTCAAAGCCATATTTAACAAAGGTGACTGTGGAATTGGTCTTGTGCTGCAAGATTTCAGCAGGGATAGATGAATTCCTACCTCCAGGACAAGTTCCTTTTGCTCCACTTGGTGACAGCCTGGTCAAATCGCTTCCTCCTGGACTCTTCAATGGTGAGGTCAGGCAGAGAGCAGCGAGGGGTCTTCATCAGCTCCAGGGTGGCTTCATCTAGGGTTAAACAAAAAATAAGAAATCGTGGAAATGGTGGGTTAAGAAATCCCAAGGGGACAAAGAGATGGGAAATTAAGTGCTAAGAATCAATCAGAACAGCAAAAAATGATACTCAGGAGCCCACTGGGGCATAGCACCAGCCCCAACATGTCATGGTGACTCCCACAGAACACTGAGCCCCCCCACATCCTACTGCTGCTCCCACCAGTATTCCAGCAATTCCTACTGGAAGCCCACCTGTGGGCCAACTTTGATTATGTTTTAAAATGTATTTTTTAAAATATTCTGTTTTGTTCTCCCTTGATGCATTTCCCAGTATTCTTCTGTCAAGGAGAAACATTCACATGTAAATAAACTCCATCTCTGTTCAGCTAGGAGCTCATTTGAAGAATGACCATAATCCTCTTTCTTATTTTTTTTTAATGAATGAAAGCTTGAAGTGTCTATTCTCACCAGCTGAAATGCAGAAAACTTGTTTCATTCACTCATTTCCCTGCTGACTTTACCTCTTAAACTATGTTTTTATGAGCAAACCCACAACTATGACCTGCCCAGGACAGCCATCCCTTTCACCCCAGCCTGTTTTGAATATCCCTCCAAAAATGTATTTTGAATGGCCACTCCTGTTCTGGGGTCTACTGCAGCTCGTGATGCATTGGAAGAGAAATTATTGCATATGCTCAGTCAAGACCAGAGAAATTAAGTCCCAGTGTTGGAATGCAGCCGCAGCTCCAGGGGACCAGCAGAGGGATGCTGGGGTGTTGAGAGGGATAGAGACTCACCTGCTAATTAGTTGCTTCTCCTTAATTGTGTCCCAAGCAGTGGAAGCACACTGGCCCCATGAGGGGAGGGCCATGGACAGGAGGAGAGCAGAAGGGCATCCTTCTGCAGCCAGGGATAATGCTGGCTTTATCCTTCCCTCAATGGAAGCATTCAGAGGAATGACCCGGCCACACTGGTGAACTCATACTGCTTCAGCCTGCCCTTGGACTGCTTCCTCCCAGGCAGATGTGCCTGCCACACAGATGCCACTGCCTGCCCCTGCTGGCCAGTGGAGCTGCTGGAGCAGATAACGGACTCCCAGATGGCTGGGCATGACTGGGGAGTACCTGGAGCTGCTGTGGCTCAGTGAGATCCCAGGAAAACCCCAAAGAGCCTCCTGGCCCTATGCACAGTGGGCAGGAGCAAAACAGAGCTGTAGTGATGCAACACCATCCTTCTCCCTTCCCTGCCTGTGCTCTAGCAGCAAAGAACTCAAAATATCTATGTATAAAAACTGGGAGGCTTAATCAGAATTTTTGTTCAATACAATTTGATGCTGCAAGTAGGGCTTTGAACAGAACAACTTTCTCCCTTTTTTCCCCCTTGTCTTTTTAAATTCTTTTTGCTGGTTTACTGTTTTTTGGAACACACTAAGAGCTATTTTAAGCACACTGAGAACCCCAAGGGTCTGTGGGTCTGTTGAATTGCTTGCCTCAGGTTCTTGAAAACACAAGACAACAGAGCACCTGAGCCATGTAATTACTCTTACAGCTGCAAATTGGGCCATATGCTCCACCCACCTGAACTTTCCGTGCAGCTTTTCCTGATGCTGCTCCAGGACATAGTACCTACCAAGTCCCTTCTCCCCCATGGACCTGCAAGAAACCATCCCTGTCTTGCTCTGCACTGAGGAGGGGTCATGAGGCACTGACCTAGGACTCCTGTGGCCTCAAGCCCCCCGAACCTCTGCATGGCAGTGATGGCTTTGGTGAGCTCCTCCTGCGTCTGCAGCTGCCCCGTGACAGGGTCTGGAGGAGGCAGATACCCAAATTTTGTCAGCCAGTCCTGTGAAACAAGGTGAAAGGGAAATGAGAAGGGAAGGAAATACAGACACAGGGAAAGATGCTCTGAAGGTCTTCTCCCTTCAATGCATCCTGATGGCTTGAGTGCATTAGCCTAATGGTTGTACTTGATCTCAAGGGTCTTTTCTAACTTAAATGATTTTGTGGAGGTGGCTTGTTTTACCTTGACCTTCACTACACCAGGATTTTGTTTGGAAATAAACTCAGCCATGAAGTCTATGAGCCCACTTAGTGCCACATAGTCATCCAAGACTTGAGGCAGATGACCTCAGCATTGACATAAAAATGAGCCCTCCTCTCCAGCATTTCCACACTCCCTGGTTTAATCATCTTCCTGCCAGTTGCCTGAAAGTATTTATAGCTGGATGTGGGTCTCTCCACCACCAGAAAGCAGCAGGGACCTGTGGAACCCCTGGACGTCCTTCCTTCCCAAAGCTTAGGCAAGCATAGCCACATGCCAGTGATCCCCTTGCCACAGGCATCTCATTAAACCCAAACCCGCTGTTAAATCGGAATTTGTCTCTCAAAGGACAATATATCTTTATGAAGATTTTTCTCTTTCTCTCTTCAGGCTAAAATTGATGGGGAAAAAATGCTATAAATCTCCTTCTTACAACTGCTTTTTAAATGTCTCATGAAATACTTTTCTAAATCCTTTCTCACCTTCCTTCTCTCCCCCTCCCTTCCCTTGGCAGAAGGATGAGCAAGGAATAATAATAATAATACCGCATGCAGGGGATGCCATAACACCTGCCCTCTATTTTCTTAATCTGTGTCAAACATTGATCTGTTGAGCTTCTTGAATACTGATATTGATCCAGACTTCCACTGCAGTCAATACAGCACAAATTTATGGTGGTCAGATTAGTGCCAGAAGCCAGTAGCTGCTTATCACTACATTCTGAATGCCTCATAGTTTGGTGTCACCTGTACCTGCCACCCTGAATGCCACAGAACCCCCAGCCCCTCTCTGCAAAGTCCAGTTAAACAGATTCACACTTACAGATCTTTATGACATCTCCTCAGGCTTGGTGTGATTCTCCATTGGGGAGCAAGGCCTGCTGTGCTGGGTTTCTCACCAGCAATTCACTTCCCTCCCCACCCTTCTTCACAGCTGCCTTATTTCACTGGATGGTGTGCTCAGGAAACAGCTTATCTGGCCATTTCTTGTTGCTTAATGCAACTCCATTAGCCACCACCTTGCTGGGAATGTGTGAGCATCATCACAGCCCTTCTTTGCCATTGGGCAGATGGCCAAGCCCAGTGCCATCCCCTCTTCTCCCCTGCTACCAGTTGTCCATTTGCTCAGCCAAGCCATTTGTGACAGAAATTAGAGATACAATTCATCTTTGATTTTTCATGAGAAATTGGCTGTGATATGGAGGTCAGCAGCTGGCCCATCAGTTGCTGAGGATGGTGGAGTTTAATCTGGTTTCGTCCCTGGCTATGGAGACAGTGTCATTTATCCTCTAATGACAGTGAAGACACTGCATCACCGGAGACAGACAGAGCTTGTCTGTTCTTGGGGGCTCCTGGGGATGGAGGCAGCAGCAAAAGGCTGGGGAAAGCAACAGCAGAGTGATATCTAAAAGTTGTACAGGTCTTCCTTCCTTCCTAACCCCAAGGGACAGAGAAAGCACAAACACAAACAGACACCCCAAAGCAAATCAGGGGCTCTCTACATAAAAGCTGGAATAAGTGGTCAGAGATCACAAATCCTTCACTTAATCTACCTTGCAAGCACTGATAACCCTTCATGTGATTTTTTCATCTAGACCATCAAGATTATCTTGCTTTACTCAGATCCTCCTTAGTTTTATAGACGTCTGTGATATTGCTCTCATTCAGTTCTTTTCCATGTAGGGGTTCTGGCTGGTTTCCCCTCTCCTTGTAAGCAAAGCTGACTCATAACATTAAACTTTAACATTCCACTTTTGCTGTGGCAGAAAATTTCATGAGACTGAAGCTGGCTTGAAGAGAAAGGACAGCAGAAATTGTCTGGCTAATTAGCTGTGTGCCCCATGAAAGCCTCTCAGACATTTTCTTGCCCTTAATAATGAACAAAGGCTAAACTTACATACTTCCGTAAATAAGAATATGAAAACATTTTTCATTGAGGTAACTTCAATGCTTCCCCTTCTTATTTCCACCTTAGTAAAAAAGCTTTTTTGCCAACTCTCATTAGCTTTAAATGTTTAAATGGAGATTCCAGCTGAATGCTAAAATTCTATGAACATATTGCTCGACTGAGTTGGCATGATAAAAAAATTTTCCTTAAAAGTGTACTGTGCTAAATGAATTAACCTAATCCCAAGAGAATATTCAGCTTCAACAACAATTTCAAAAGTTTAAAAAATTGTCTAATAAAAAAAAAAATCAGATTAAGCCAATGTCTAACTATCTTCTGGCTCAGAGAGGAGCTGGGAACAAGTGGGACTCCACTACATGACTGCTGTAGTTTGGGTTTGCCAACTTTAATATATTTACCTTTTGCTGTGACAAAAAAAATAGGAGTAAAAGCAAAGCAGGCCCAAAACTTAACAGGGGATAAAGAAAAACGTTATTAACAACACAAAGAAAAATAATAATAAATTCAGAATAGATCTTCAGACTACCTTCTCTTTCCTCTTTTCACACTTTAACAACATACAGAGACATTTCAGTCAATTCTTTACTTAAATAATTTTTTTAGTTTACTTTAGGGAGAAGAGTTTCTTTTTGTTCAGCTATAGGAATCCTTTTTAAGAGAGGAAATAACCAGTTCTCTCCTGACTTCACTTTTTTCATGAATAACAGCTGCCCAAGATCTGCCATTATGAAACTCCTCCCACCTTCACAACCTTCTTAGAGCTGTGCTTGTGGGCCATGTTAAAATCATACTTTTAAGGATGAGCTGCTCAAAGGCAAAAGTTCTCTTCAGCTCACTTCTCTCTGTTCATACTTCATTCCCAGGAACAGAGATCCCCTTTTTTCCCTCGGGGCAAAGGATCTTCCAAACACATCACACCACACCCCAACCCTCCATGTCTTTTTCCATGGTTTAAAGGAATTTTTTAGTGTAGTACAGTCCACCCCTATAACTTACAAAAAGATTTTTCAGTCAACCTTCATGGCATCTCCTCCTCCTCCTTTCATCTAGAAGCTTAGCTTTTGCTTCATTGACTTTGGTCCTTTCTGCTCTTCCTTTCACCCAAGGAAGGATGGAAAGTCTGTAAGTCTTATTTCAGCATTGGTAAAAAAGTTAAAATCTCACACAGAAGTTGCAGGGGTTGGGCCAGGCCATGCTGGAGCTGTGTCAGGATCCCAGGCTGCCCAGGGGCGCAGGACGAAAACTGCAAAGTCCAGCCAGAGGAGAAATCGGCCACAAGGCTCTGGCTCCATGGCTTTCCTCCGCCTCTGCCCGCCCCCAGCTCCAGCCGCAGGCCGGGGGTTCTCCCTGTGCCCTGCCCAGCACACAAAGCCGTGGGGGGCTCCCCAAACCGGGCCCGGCTGCCTCCCCCCAGGCCGTGAGGGCGGCCGGGCGGGCTCGGCCACCCCAGGGCTGCTCCGAGCCGGGGCAGGGCAGGGCCCCCCGAGCCGCGGGGACAGCGAGGATCTTAGCAATGGGCTTTGCTTCTTTTTGATTATCGGGGCCCCTGGTTGGACACGGGGCCCAGCAGTGTCGTGAGCCAAGCCCTGCCCGGGCCGCATGAAAGGTGCTCAGGCCAGGTCGGTGTTACCTTGTGAAAGGTCGGAAATACAAGAGAGCTTTCCCTCGCCTTTACTTGCTTCAAATGTGATTCACGGAGCGAACCGACTTTTCCAATTGGTTTCTTAGGCTGTCAACAACTAAACCAGCCTCCAATTGGTCCCATCAATTCACAGAAGTTCTCATGGAGAAAAACTTCCTGGTATGCCCTTCCTACAGGTGCCTACAAGGTAAAACCAGGACAATGACTCATTCCATGCCCCAGGGTAGGTGCCTTGGTCTGGGGCTTCTATGACCTGGCTCAATTTTTTGGAAACACCACCAGCAAAGATAGGTCTGGGAGCCAAGTCCAGAAGGAATCTCCTGATCCAACTCCACCACTGAGCAATGCAGAATGAAAGGTTTTGTACTGGCTCCAGGACAAAAAAAAATAAACAAAAAATCAAAGAAGAAGAACTGCATGCCTGGCAGAAAGGTCCAAAACCACCCACCCATCCTCCCCTCCTCTGCACCAGTTAAGCACAGCTGCCAGCAAGAGCCCTGATGCTGCTCAGTGCAGAGCAGCCGCACACACATTGCCTACAAACCACAGCTGGGATGCTGATGGACAAAACAGTGTCCCTTCCAGGGGCCAGAGGGCCCCCTTGCCCCATTCCAGATGGTGGAACTTGCACCATGTCCTCAGCAGTGGGAAAATGCCATTGTAACTGGTCACTATCTTAGGACAGTGGTATTAGGAAAAGTGAAAAATATTCTAAATTTTTTTTTTCATTTCTTCCTGCGTCTACAGTCTTCTAATGGTTTCATTTTACCATCCTACCATGGGCGTAGCATTTACCCAATAAAAGATCTACAAAGTCTTAAACCAACTGCTCCAAAGCAGAGTTTGCCTTTGCAAAGAGACTGTCAGCGCAGTCACGTGGCCAGGAGTGGGGCAATGCCACAGTGTCATTCTTTCAAGGAGCAGGTCCACTCATGTGTTGGAGACAGATTACTCACTTGACTGGCTAGAAATAAACTGTATTTATTTTTCTCATCTAGGTTCCCATCCATAATGGGGAAAAGCCTGCTTCTTGCCTTAAAAAAAAACATGTTTAACGGAATCCAAAATGACAGATTTTTTTTTTTTTCCACTTCTATTTCTTCCATTTGGGGAAGCACAAAGTTAAGAAAAATGGTAATGCAGTCCTCCCCTCTTCAAACAAGCTCTGCTTTAATTTTGGACCCTATTTTTTTCTTCTAAAGCCACTTGAATGGGATAACAGGATACAGTCAGGGACTGGAGCTTTCCAGGGTCAAGTGATCACCCAGAGCAAAGTGTTGGCTCCCACATTAGTGAAGCTTCTGGTATTACTTATGCAGAGACAATTTTCAGATTAAAATGGCAATTTCATTTCTTTCATCTCTCTACTTCCTTTGTAACAATATCCTTTTGTTCTAGAACCTACTTACCTGCTTCGTTTTAAAATAGATGTAGATATAGCCCCTCTTTTATGGAAGATTTATGAACTCTGTAGGTCTGCTTTTACAAATATTAATATTATATAAAATGATGGGCTTATTCAACTGCCACAGGCAAAGGAAAAGACTCAGCAAGTTTTCTTCCTGATGCCTTCTTTTTAAGAGTGGTAGGTTGGTGTTTAAAATAAGACAAACTAATTCAGGATAACAAGGAGAGGATAAACAGGATAAACAGCAAAACAGAAATCAGGATAAGCAGGAAAATTATACTCAAGCCAGTTCCACATTTCTGCCTTCTCTTGTGTTATTAAAATGGCCATCTATCTAAAGCTTAAGCCCAAACAATCAGGATGTTTTTTTCTCTTGGAGAAAAACAGCCTTAATACTGTAGAGGTTGTAACATTCCCTTTGCTCAGGGATGGAGATTGTTATCCTCAATGTACCCAGCCTGTTGCCAAACTGAGAGAAGAGCAGAGCTTTACCACAGTCCCTGGCTCCTTGGCAGATTGGTGGACCAGACCCTGAGCTTTGCACTGCTATCCCAGACTGTGTCTGTACCCATCCCATCAAAGCTGAATGAAGAAACTGGGGTTAAATTGAGGACACTGCTGGCAGGGGTACAAGCAATGCCCTCAGTGCTCTGCCTGAGGGTGTTGCTGGCAATACCTATGGGCTCTTCTCTCTGGTCCATGTCATGGACACCAACATTTCTCCAGGTGCCTCTTTGAAGACAGTGATTAACACACCTCCAGAGATAGTCTGGATGTGCAACATGCACTGAGAGGATCCTAGTATGCCCCAATTTCCAAATCTTTGGGGTAGTCCAAGGCTTGAGCAGAAGCAAATTGTTTTCCATTTAAAAGATCCCTTTTATTAATAGTCTTTGAAAAGCTTTACCAAACTGCACCTTTTCCTCACTAATCAAGTGACAAGTTGGTTTTATTAATTTAAAAAGGGTGCTGTCATGGCTGGGAGGTTAAACCTTTACTCTGACCTGAACCTGGCCCTTGGCTTTCTGGCAGGGGCACCCCGGTCCCTACCCACCGTGCCCCCTGCCCCAGGCTGCAGCAGGAGCACCACCACTCTTCTTCCATGGCTCATCTCCTGCCTTCTATGCTGGATAACCACAGTGAAGCAGGCTTTGTTTCAGTGGGGTCGCCCAGGGGTGAGAGGATTTTGAAAGCTCCCTTTCCTGCTGGAAGTCCCATCATACCCTGCAGCCATGCTTCACACACGCAAGGGAAGAAAATCCAAACATACTATTCAACAAAATTAATGACCTAGATTAGTAAAATAAAGCTGCAACTCAAACATCTGGAACTAATTTCCAAATTACACTCTGCTTTCTCTCTGTAGCTAACATTAAATAGGGTGGAAGCTTTTAAAATAATAATAATTTTTAAAAATCCCCAACACCACAAGCCAGATTAAAGGAAATTGCTTTGAGCTGTTTGAGGTTTTATTCCAAGTTATTGAAGGTTTACAGTATTACAATTTTTACAGTTATTTTCCTGAGATCAAAAGACCCCAGGAAAAACACCCGTTAATTAGAGCAATACATATGGTGCTGCAATACTCAGAAGACCATGTTCCTGCAATGGAATGGCCTCCAGGCCCCACAGAGCTAGCACTTCCCTTCCAGAGGTTGCCATACACCTCTCTAATGAGCTATCGCATGCACGCAATCAACTGATTAATTCATTCGGAGAAAAAAAATGAAGTTTGGATTACAACCAGAATTTTGTCAGATGGCACTACTGAACTGCGGGACCAGTTTCATTAGCTGCCATCAGAGGAGTTGCTGGAATTCAAACAGCTCTTCAATTTGAGTAAACATTGTGCACAGAATCCAGGGTGGAAGCTAATGCAGCTGCTAATGACTTCTGCTCCCTAAACCTTGATTTAAATGTTCCATTAGTGCAACAGCCAGCAACTGGATGCTAACTTGGCTGCCTGTGGGTCTTGTCAGATGTGGTCAGGTCTAGAATGTAACTTAATGCTCATTTGAACAGCTCTGCTCATGTTAACTGTCCTGTGTGTTGGGGGGAGGATATCCTTCGCCTGGCAAGGCGGGCACAAAAGACACCTCTGGTCATTTGGAGACAAGCTTCATCCACCATGCAAGAGGTGTTACACAAGGTGTAAGCATCTCTTTGGTTGGATGGCTACCCAGAGCCTTCCCAGAAACACAAACTTAATCAAGAGATGTTTTAGAAGCAGAAAAAAAGCCTCTGCAGACCACAGAAACAGCCTTATCAACCCCTTTGAACTGAAGATCAAAGAACCAATTCCCACCCATAGAAGGTGGCAGAGCAGTGCAGCACAGCACAGTGTTTACTACAGATGGCTTAGATTTCTTTTCAGAGTACCAAAGAGTGATAAAACATATCAATAAGATACAGTTTATGCTGCATTTTCAACATAGATGTGTATTTTTCTTGGTGGAGATTTAATACACACAGGCTTTAGGGAGTCCTTCAATCACTGGATGTTTTCCAGCACATCCTAAAAATTTCCACTTGAAGTCAGTGAACAATCCAAAAACGAAACAAAAACAAACCACACACACACAAAAAGGTGTGTAACTGAAATTCTGCATAAACACCAAAAAGCGGTTTCAACAGTAACAGTTTTCTGTTTCTACATCAGTCCTAGTTTTACACTATGCTGCCTGTCATGGTGAAGCATCCTTTGTCAACACTGAGTTATCTAGGAAGGAAGAGAAAAAATGCCTAGTGTACAGTGGTCCCTTGGACTGTGATAGGAAGTTAGGTAAATGATCTAATAAGCATCCTTTTATCTTACTACAGAAATAGCTCTAAACCACGTAACTCATGGCTGAGTTTATGAAAATAGCCCTGCTACACTGCAGGTGCAGTTGGAGGCTGCTTGTGTGCACAGGAGGCTCTCACCCGGCAGTGCCATGTCTCAGTGATGGGTGCCTGCAGTCAGATCCTGTGCTGAACAGCAACCTTGGGACCTAGGCTCTTCCCAGGTACCCTCAGCACCACCCACTGCAAAGGAAAATGCCAGAACTTGCATGCAAAATGAAACCACAATGAGTTCTAGTCCTCTGGTGGGCATACAGGCCAGTAACATCCCTGGAGGGGAGCTAAACAACCACTGTCCTCTAGTCCCATTGAGAGGCGCAATATGTAACTACCATTGCAACATAAAGCTCATAAATACTGACATCAGTTTGGATGTGCTTTCAAACCTGCTTTAGAGCATGTGTGGTGCGGGTAACCCAAGCTGTGCCTGGCTTTGCATCCTTCAGTGTGCTAGCTGTTGGATTAATTCACAGGCTTGCTCCAGCTCCATCTACACAGAATGAACAAATAGTATGGTCTTGATTGACAAATCCAGGTAGGATGGACAATGGCTAAACAGAATAGAGGAAAACTCAACTCCAGTGTTACAAGATGGAACAACAGGAATGCACAAGACCTGTTAGTCACCACTCTTGAAATGGCCACAGATGATGATCCGTGATGTTCACAGCTCACACAAAACCCCAGAACAGACAGTTCTGGATGCTGGCTCCTTCTGTGCTGGAGACCAGCAGCCAGCCATGTGCCCAGACCTGGGAAATCCTTTCCCCTGGCATCTCCCCTTCTCTACCAGCATCATCCACTGTTGTGCTCTGAGCAGGTATGACAGGATCAAATCTAAGCTCAGATCTGCTGTGACAGGGCTGAATTAAATGTTACCAGATCCAGCTCTGACAGCATTTGTAAGTCCAGAACTCCTCTCCCCATGTGCCCAGCAATTCACATGCATCCAGGGAAGAGATATCCCTGCCTGACACAGCACAATAAATCACAGTGAGTGACCACTTCATCCATGAGGGAATCCTCTCTGTATGACAAAAAATGAAAGCCAAGACTTTGTAAACTGGGGGTTTTCTGGGCACAGGACAGGACTACCCGTGGTTTCCTGGAACATTTTGTACAAGGGTCATCAGAGTCCAAAGCTGCCTGAGGGATGCTGTGAGCAGAGCCAGCTGGACAGTACTCCTCAGGAAACATCTGCTGGAGATGGACTGAAGGAACAGAATGTGCCTTGACCTCTCCCCATGCTCCTCCACCCACCCATACAGCAGGGGGGGCAGCTGCTGTGGCCCATGTCCAAGGGAATTCCAGACTCAGGAGGCTCCCTGAGCCCTCTCAATCACTGGAGTGAGGACACTTGCCCTGCACGCAGTGGAGATGCTCTGTCAGCACACAGATGTTTTGACTTTTACTTAAAATGTCCAAGCCTTCCGAGTATCTGACACAGAGCTATTGACATCACCCAAAAAGACTGTGCAGAGAACTTCCAAACACTCCTATCTTCCTGCTGGATTGAGACCAAGATGAGCAAGAGAATTATGAATTCTTCTAAAAGAAGTATAAATTGCGCTTTACCAAAATGAGAATACACACGGAGGTTTTTTTAAGTGGTGACAGGAGAGGTTCTGATTTTGCCTAATGAGTTTAATGAGCCTGCCCATCTCACCAGACCTGAACAGCACATGGGTCATGGTATGCAGGGAAAGTGAGTGTCACACAGAGACCACAATGCAGTTAAATCTATATTCTCTCACAGTCTCACAGAGACGAGCTCCGACTCCTTCAGTTTCAGTCATTAAACAAAACACATCTGGCAGCAGACTGAACAGGCTGCTATACATCAAAACAAATCCTTGCTAACACTATTTACCAGATCCTTTTTTAGGACATTGCCTTTTCCAGGACAGACTCCACACCTGTCTCCCTGCAGCATGACCACAAACACCAGTTTGCCTCAGCCTGTTCACGTCCTTGTTCAGAGCTCTCAGTCTCCATCTCAGACTTTAGAGTTGAACGTCCAGCATGGCTTAACTGATTCTCCATTTACAGCAGCCAACAACATTTTACCTCGAGGAATCAGCTCACCTGCGCATCTGTCTTCCCCTTATTAGTTCGCAGATCAGTGCCTTCCTTTCTTTCCCTCATAACATCACACTTCTCTTCAGCCAGCTAGGCTTGGTAGCCTAGCCCAAGATAACATCAGGACACAGGCTGCCTGTTTAAATTTGTTTGCAGCATGGCTCAATATCCCTTTCATGAGATTGCAGAAATTCTCCAGTCCTCTGCAAACGGCGAATTCATATGCTGTTTTCACCACACTTGGTGCTAGAATTGGTCCAAGGACCGGTTACAGCAGCTACTGTCCCTGTATTTACCTCTGGCTTTTAGATCAGGACTGAGCTGCATCTTCCCATTTAGTTTTTAGTAGTGAAAATATTCTGATGTTAAGAAATCCATAAATCAGAAGGTGTGCTGGGGTGCAAAACGGGACATCCATTTGGGAGATAATTAAACTCTACTTTATATCTCCTGTCCCCAGATCTACGTGACTACAGGAACAACAATTTACTTTCAGGTTGGCTTTGTTGCTTTCCCAGTCTCTTTAAAGCAGTGGTATTACAATGAGCTTTTCTCATCTACAGGTTCTTTTTGTTAGCTGCACAAGTGTCTCGAACAATTATTGATGCTGTGGGCAACTGGTGAACAGAACAAAAAAGAGCCTTCTGGCTTCACAAGCAAGGCTATTAAACCAGAGCAAGCAATAATATCACAATTCTCATGTGACCAGCCCTAAGGTGAAAGTACAAGGAACTCTGCAGAAGTACTTCAGGAGCACCCCACAGGCTGTGTGAGCTGGAAGAAATTACCCACAGATAGAAAAAAGAGCCCTGCATCACCATAGTGTTGGACATTTTCAAAATGTGACAGAAAAAAAAAGAATCTTTAATTATTAAAACTAACTAAAATTAATAATTTAACCCGTTATAACCAGTCCAGAGCATTTTCCTGTGGCTACCAAATGATTCTGCTTTCAGTGAGAACCGGTGTTGATCACAACCTGGGGCCAAAGCAGCTATGTAGAAAACAACCAGAACAGAGCAGAGACCAAACAAATTGTCAGATCACACTCATCCCCAGAGGGATTCAAACTATATGGTGCCTGACTTTGGCAAATGGGTTGAAACATTCAATACAGAACTTGCTTTTACTGGAACTTCCCTCACCCCAAATGCTAATTTAAGGAATAATAAATCTGCCCATCTCTAAACACTGTTATCTCATTAGGTATTACAAGTCATGCTGAACTATGCAGCACCAGTCATGTATGTACCAGACCACCATAGCTGGGCAAACAGCAACAGCCACTCCTGCACAAGAGTTAGAACCAAGGACACAGGTCCCAGCCCCTCTCTTCACCAAGGACCTGGAAATCCCTCCAGTCATGTAAGTCCCTGCTTTGGCAACCAGGTAAAAGGCTGACTGCCCCAGAGCTGCTGGTCTCCCAAACCCCTTCCGAGCTTGGCTTGACTTTTGCATCATAACCCCTACAACATAAACAGCAAAGGAAGAGAAATGTTTTTATCTTGCCAAATCTTTGCTAAAAGTACATTTCCACTCTGCAAGGGCTGTGTATGTTGGTGGTGATGGCAGGACAAAGAAGATAGCTGTACTATGGCCAGCCACTACTCTGTGCTTTCAAGACTTATGTAAATCTTCAACCCCTGGTCCCTTCCCAAGGTCCATTCCAGCAGGAGCAATTCTAGACTATTTTTTACACCAATCAAACTCATTAAATGGAGAGAACTTACATTCCTACATAAGCAAGAATATGAAATGCAGAGAAACTCCTGGAAGAGAGCATCCTGTACAGCAGAGCAGAAATCCATCTGGTAATTTGGATACCTTAATCACGTCAGGTTTGCTTTGCCCTTTTAATTTTTTATTTTTTTTAAAGGACCATATATTTTTACTTCTGTAGCTTCATGACACAAGGTCTGTCAACACATTTAATTGCAAATGTCAAAGTGGCCATCTGTATCATGTCACAAGCAGACTCCTTCTCCTTGTGAAACCAGGACAGCTCTTCACCAGGAGCAGAGACATGCCCTGGCATCTGAGTGGGCTACTGCTCTCTTCAGCTGTATCTATAAAGTACCACTTGCTAACTATATGGAAACCAACCATCCAGACTGGCTGTCTCCTGCCCTAAATACCACAAGAACATTCCCATCTCCTACTAAATCTTATTCAGAAATGCAGTCAGCCTTACCCTGCCACTGCAGAGTCTATAGGTACTTCCACTTGGAGTACACAAACTGCGCACAATTTGCTGATATACCTATTTCCAAAACTGGGAAAAACATGGGTGAGGACCCATGTGTGGCCATGGCTGCAGCACCCTGAGGCTCAAGGACTTGGAATGGTGATACAACAGAAAGACCAGCAAAATCTGCCAGAGAAGTTGAGGACCACAGAATGTGCATGTTCTTGGAGGCACCAAGGCAAAGCACCAGGTTCTGCTGACTGCATGGCATAGGGTTTTGCCTTGACCACCAATGACCTTGTTCAGAATTGCAGGTAATTAGTTTATTCCCCCTATAGAGCAGGTTGAATCCTTTTGCTTGAAAAAGGAAGGCTGCTGCTGTGCTCAAATGGCAGCTGGCACAGGAGAGCCATAAAAATATCAGTACGTGTTATTCCCCTCTTCACCACAGGAATGAGACAATTTGATATTTCCAGGCACCTGCCACTTCTACAGCTCCAGCCCTGCCTTTTAGAAGATGTTTTGGGGTACATCCAGTAAGGGCACTGCAGAGAGCTTTCAAACAGTGTTAAGCAGGTTAGATAATGACACCTGTCTAGTAGTGACAGTCAATTAGCTTTGTATTGTTCAGTGTTTGTTATTTTGGAGGTTTTTTTCCTACATGCCACAGCCACTGGTGTAGACATTATCCTTTATTTTCTTCCATAGCAAGGGCACAGGCACCTTGGTGTGAGCAGTTCTGCTGATGCTGTGGTACAATTAATACACTTTGGCAGACAGCTGTCCCCAGGCAGGGCCGTAACAGCAGCCACCAAGGTAGGATGCTACCCCTTCCTCAAAGGGATACAACTTACAAAGCTTAATTAGGATAAGTTCAGTGATCAAGCCATTAAACCAAGTTAACTTTTTTTCTTGGTAAAATAACCAATAAAATCAAAACATACACCTCTAAGTTAATGCAAATTTAGGCTTTTGCACTGATTGTGTGCTCCCATATTTGTCATTGCTAATCTAGCAGCACCAAAATGAACATTCTTCTGGCAACGGGATAAATAATATGCCTTGATGGGCAATAGTATCACTGGCTCTAAGATTGCTGCCCCACAGGGTACACAGATCCTATCCTTCCTCCAGGATCTCACCATGTCAGGAACAGAAATTATAGCATTGCATACTGCAGCTAGGTTTAAAGCTGCAATCTGAAACCCAGCCAACCTGTAAGCAGGCAAGTACCTGGGTGAGAATCCCAGCCCATCTACTGGACCCTAAGCGCAGATGTATCGTTGGCCAAGGAAATGAGTGACTGAGATTGTAGCCTATCACATGTGTGTGCCTGGGAAACTCAATCTCCCTGTTTAAGGCTTGCTCACAAAGAATAAGGTGCTTAGTCTTGTTACAAGAACCACGAATGCTGTGCCTCTGTCTCAAATCCAGCACCAACTGACGTCGCAAGAAATGACAAAAAGGAAACAGGAAGGAGAAGGGACAGGCTGCAGTCACACTGAGGGACCATATATTTTTACTTCTATAGCTTAATGACACAGTGTCTTTCTCTGGAAGGCCAGCACTGAGCACAGTCCAGCACTTCCACTGCCAAAATCTTCACTCCATGGGCTGGGAGGTTTTGGGAGGAACAGGGCCGGCAAAGAAAGGGTGAAATCTCAGCTCCTCTGAGACCAGTGCAAAACTCCCACAGCTCAAAAGTAGTCAGGATTTCTCCCCTACACGTGACCACCCAGGTCTAAGGAGTCACTTTCCTTCTCCATTATCCCAGTCAACCCCAGCTTCAACCATGGCCACAGCCTGCACCATGTAGGAGTGCAAACACATTGGCAAAAGGCATCCTTTGATGGACTGCTGGATGAAGAGGGAGGAACAAAAGGGCTCTGACACAATTTAATCTGACTAAAAACCACAACCACAAAGGCAACAGCAGGCAGATGCCCATGGTAGCCCCAGCAGGACCCGTTTTAATGAACTTTTTGTTTGCTCTGTGTCTAAGCAAGTGCATCGTATGTCATCATCTTATACCACAATGAGCATTAAAGAAGCTTCCCACCTCTCAGGGCATGAACAACACATATGACAGCTTGGGAGGCCATGCAGTGGGGTGCTGTGGTGGGCAGGCACCACCAGGTCACTCCCAGAGCCTGGCATGTGGAAAAGCAGTCTGCAAGGTGGGTTAGGAACTGCAAGGAGAAGGCACGAAGAAAGCGTGGCTCACTCTCATAAAGACATCACAGACTGCTTGGTAAGAGAAGGCAAGAGTCAGTCAAAAACAAATAGACACCAATGAAGATCTGGCTGAATAGAAAACGGCAGCAGTGACCTGCATTCCAGGGCTTACTAAAGCCAAGGAAGGTCCAAGAAGGAACTGGTGCTGGGATAAGCCTCATCCCCATGGATGCTGCCAAGGCTGTGTAAACCCATCACCTCCTGCTGTCCTCCAACACCCCAGGCCTTCAGCAGGCAGGGGCAGGCACATTGCAGGAGACCATGTGGTCTTCCCATGGTGTGTTGTGCCAGCGAGGATCATCACTGGTGCAGTTATTCCCCCACCAACAGCCCATGTGCAGCATCAGCATCCCACTTGGCTTGCCAAGCGCTCCCAGGTGACGCTTTGCACAAAGCCAAAACGGTTCCCCATGGGGATCAGATATTGTCACACAGGCATATGGCTCCTTGCTCTCTTGCCTTTGAACCCACCATACCCATCCTCTTGCCTGTGCCCAGAACATTAGAGATAATCCCTGTCAATTTAAGCAGCCTGAGCAAAGCATTTCCAACAATAAATCTGCCACTATAGCAAACTGAAATTATTAGGGGAAAGCAAGCAAGGTCTTTGGACAAGAAAAATTCTCACAACTTTAGGCAGCGTAAATTCAAGAAGTATTTGATCTGAACAGCAAGAAAAATCATTTAAGTGTGTGGCTTCAGCCTCCTTTTGCTGCTGGAGGCTCCACTTACTCCTTGAACACAGCCTGAACAGGACTGAGCACCCTTCTGGCCAATGCAGGCAGGATCAGGGCATGTGTCAGTCATCACAACACCAGGGACTTGAGGACAGGAAAGGTAAAGCCAAAATTCCAATACTTGGGAAGGTGAAGCCATGGGGAATGAGATGATGGGTAAATGGGGGGCATCCGGGGACAGGAGCCAACCCCCCAGAGCCATAGTGAGTAAGGGCGTTTTAATGTTACATAAGGGTGGACTTTACAGCAAGGCTCCCTTGGACACACATGTTGTAAGGAAAAGATAAAGCTTAAATTATTCTCTGTGAACGAGGAGGTTCTCAACTCTTTTATGTAGCTTGAAGTACTGGAAGCTGGAAGTGCAGCCCTGCATGGGGTCTGGCACTGACTGGACTCTGAGCTTTTGAGGGAAAATAGAAAGTTTGCAGGAAATTATACTTCTTTGTATTTGCACACTTACCACAGTGCCGGCTCCAGCTGGGACCAGCTAGAGAAGTGGTGAAACCACATCTTTTTAATTAAAGAACTGGCTGACTACGCTGTTATTCAAGTTTATTTTGTGGCTTTTCTGGCCATGAGCCTCCAAGGCACCCCAGGACAAATCAAAACAGCATTCTCAGGCACTGTCCTTCCATGTCCCCTTGGTTTGTTAGGAGGGACTAAGCAGGTCCCACTGGCAGTATGGCAAGACACTCCCTAGGGCTCTGTGCCCAAGGAAGACACCTGCGGGGCCATGATCCCTCCCTCACCGCTTGCAGCAAACCTGCCCCACAGGAGCAGGACATTGCATTTTCCTTTACAGGTACAGGATGCTCCAGAGTATTAAGGAGGTTTTTGGTCCAGCTTCTTTCAACAGCCACTGACCATCAACTACATGCCTGCAGGGAGAGTTGCCTATCCTAAGAAAATTACTCCCAGTCTAGCCTCCTGCAGTTCAGTGTCTGAGCTCTACATTGTGCCAAGAAAGAGACAAGGAGAAAAGATTTACTGCTTCTTATAAGGGCATGTCTGAACCTCTTAGAGCACCCTCAGAAGGCTCTGAGCATCTTGACACCTGAAGCAGGAACACACTAACGAAGGGATATGATAAAAAAAGCTTATTGAGCAAACTGAAGACTTTGTCTTTTTGCCTTGTCATATGATGTCCCACTCTCCAAGTCCAGAAATTGGGGAAAAGGGGGAATATGGGACCACTGTCGCCAAGGGACCAGCCAAGGCCCTACTCAGGGCAACTCTGCAACGTATTTAGCAAAAGCAAGAGTCAAACTCAGACAGGGGGAGGATTCAGGGGCTGATTACTCAGCTTAATAAGTTAGTTGAGATTGCGGAAGCGGCTACATAAAGAAGATACAGTTATGTATAATTTTAATTATGCATATAATGGCTTTATCTTTTTGTTACCCTATTTCATTATTGTAAACCTTTTCTTACATATACATTCTAATTCTCAAACCCAGTCACCAACAGAACAATTCATAAATAATTTAATGCACAACAAGGCACCAATTCTTGTAAAAGCAGCAGTTCTGGAATGAGGCCACTGAGAACTCTCTTAGCATCTGACACTTTAATGTCATGCCACCAGTATTGCACCTAGAGGGTAGCAATACACAGTTCCTCCAAGCTGTGCAGGCTCATTTAGAAGCTGCAGCTGAGGAACTTGTGCAAGAAAAACATCTCTTGGTGATCAACAAAATACAAGAGAAGTCTTTGGCATGCACCATGGCAAGGAAAGCCTAACACTGAGTTGCTAACACCAGCTTGTGAGATGCACAGAGAGAAAGGAAAGAAACATCCAGCTGCAGAGTCCTCTCTGCCCTGGAGACCCATAACCAGCTACACAGATTGGGCAGGGCAGGAACATTCCCCTATCAAACCCCTTTGGCACCACAACACCATATTTAGGATGGAGAAGTTGTTACAGCACATCAAACCACACCAACCAAAGAAGTTCTTGAGCACTGAGAGCAGCTGCTGAGTACCAGCATCCCTGCAAAATAAACCCAGGAGAGATGAAGTGAGACCCTCACCTCCCAGCTGTTCCTGGAGGAAACACTGCTAGTTATCCTCACTCACAATCAGTGTTTGCTTAAAGACGAATTTGTCTAATTATGTTTGTCAGCTTTGCTAATTACATGAGATATGAAGCACAACACCTTAATTTTTCATGTATCTGCCCCCTTTTTTTCCATTCCAATAGAATGAAATTTGAAAAAAATTCATCCACACAGCCCCTACCCCAGTGGAAGTCAAACTTTCTCCACAGGTATCACCACGCAGCTGGGCTTTTATGTTTTAATTTTCATTAAAATGATGAAAATTCCCCCAGTGAAGTTGTATTAAAAATGTATCGGTTAAAACAACAGATACCTGGAGATGGAAGTCTGTGCTGTGTTTTGTTGGGTTATTTTTCTCTCTCTTGGTCCTGATACAGTGAGCATTTGTGTCTAAAGCCCAGTGAGGTCAATGGGAATAAGCAGGTGCTTTAGTTATATGCATGTGAATAAATTAGCTGTTATCAAAGAGAGTGCATATTTTACTGATTGCTGAATCAGTGCTTTTCAAGCTGCCAAATTGGATCAGCCCAATTGCTGTCACAGAGAACCTTTTAGCTTCTCTATCACTGAGGCAAGACCTCCTTAAACTGAAAATTTTGCATTACTCAGTGGAAGGGAAGAGATGTGGACAGCTCCTCTGAGCCCCTGCTTCCACCAGCCCTTCCTCTAACCTCCTGTGCTCTGTCTCAGACTCAGGGAAAGGGCAAATGTAAAAGGAGCTGTTGAGACATCTCTGTAGCAGTTCAAAGGGGAGGCGAGTGCATCCACCTGCTGTGGGATCATTCTGGATCTGTTGCTTTTCCGTGTGTGTGGTGCAAGGAGCATGGGCAAGCCTTCTGCTCTACAGTAAAATGGGAAATTAGGATATATTCCAAAGTGCCATCAGGTTTTGCCAGTAATGCAAATGAAACCACAGCTGGCATTAAAGAGAGTGCAGAAAACAGTCTAAACTGGTACTGCAACATGGTAACAAAACATTTGCAGCTAGTAGTGTCAAATGAACTGCAGGCAAAACTTCATCTGAATGGTGACCTGAATGATGAGTTTCTCCCAAATCCCTCCCACAGACAAACCCAGAGCATTTGCTAATGTGGGTAAGGGGGAATGCTCTGGGATCACCCTGGCACTGCCTCTGCCAGCCTGGTCCATGGTGGCCCAATTCTGCATCCTGCAGGCAGGATTCTGCTCTAGGTGCTGTGGGCAGGCTCTGCACCTACCTGCTGAATACTTCTCCACCCCAAAAAACAAACGGCTGGCTAGTTTTGCCAAGGAAATCCCAAATCATAGCCCCCATCTTTCCAGCCCCATTTATAGTCAACTAGGAGGTGCTGCTGCAGACTGGGTTAACTCCTGGTTTTGGAATCATCAGGACTTTCAGGCAAAGGTCTCATGGCTGTGGCAGGCATCACTCTCTGCTCCTCTCCCTGCTTTTATCTGGTGTGGGAGCAAACAACCTCTGCAAAGGGGCTTTATCTTTGCTGGCACAAAACCGTGAAGGTTAGAAGGCAGCAAGGGAAATTCATGCTGTCAAAATCAAAGCTGCAGTAATTAAACAGGCATTTCTTCTGTCCCAGGGAGATGGTTGGCAGAGCAGGAGTTATGAGCAGGGACACTAGGGACTGCACACATACAACAGGAAATCTCATCCTACTCTACAGCACACCATCCCAGCCCCAGGGCTGTGGCTGGTGCCAAGAGCAGGGTCACAAGCTGCTGAGCCCTGTCCTACTCCCACATACCAGTGCAGTCTGAGGACTCTCACCTTGCTGTTCATAGTTCATCTTTAGCCTGCAACTCAAAATTCAATTTTTCTTTCTTCAAAACTAAGAAAATCTCCCAGAAAGAAGTGGGAGAAGAAAAGGAGCAGCTTTCCTTCAGCCTAGATCAATGCTACTCTGCACTGGCATCTGCTCACCAAAGTTCTATTTGTTCCAGTGATGGGTCACCACAGTGTTAAAGTCAAATCATTCAAATTGCTCACATAGTGAAAGATACTCAAGATTCAAAATTACACTTTGACCCAGTTGGGTCATTTTGCAGCTATTACCACCAATTTCTATGGTGGAAGGTTGCAAGAGTTCAGAGGAGGAGAAAAAAAAATATTGTCCTTTCTTCACCTTGCATAAAAACGAGAAACAAAAGTGATATTCTTGCTCTTGGCATAACCATGCTTTTAAGAGCTTCACAAGCATCCATTTCCTCATTTAAGCTCACACAGAAGAAATATTATCTCTTTTAAATATGACTTCTCCTTGGCAGTGCACAGCCTGTTCTCTGTCTGTAACACTTCAAGAAGCCAACAGGTGGTTATTCGCAAAACTGATAGTAGGAGATGGATATAATCTAGTTTAAACCTCAGCAAAATCAGCCAATTTAATGAGGTTTGAACATACGGCCGAATTAATCAAGTCACACAGATTATGAAATGTGAAATACAGACTCCCCCACTCTCTCCACCCGGGAATGATTTGGAAAATGCCCAACTAAATCAAGGAGCAGAGAGAAGAGAAAATAATACAGCAAATAGTTTCTAATGCACAAGGGTTTCCCAAACAGTGATGGTCCCTATCAGACCTTCTCTGTCTTGTGAGTTCCACCTCAGCCTGGCTTTCTGTCATCGCCACGCTCTGCTCTTCCAGTAACAAAGCCCAAGGGAATTGAGAGTGATGTCTTCGGGCTCTGGACTCACTTCTGCCTCTTTGGAAGTGGGGCTGTATCCAACCGTTTCTTCCCAGATGCTTTGGCTACATTCTGCCTTTCCCTGATGCCTTCTGCCTTCTGCACAGGTACTGGAATCACAGGTTCCACTCTCCAGGAAAGCAGGCCCTGTGCTGTTTGGAAACAACTTCACCCTTTACAGGAGAAATAAATCCAGGAAAAGGCATTTCCTTCAACACCAAGATCGCAGATACCTCTGACTTATTTGATCTTGTTTGTGAGGGCTTGCTATTCGGTCATTTGAAGCCTGTTTATTGCCTCATTTTTCCTTTTCTTTTAAATGGCTGAAATCTGTTCTAACAAACAATGAGGGGAAAAAAATATTAATTCCTAGGCAAAACTGCCTGGAGCTGGCTGTGGCTTCCACCTTTTGCTAAAGATAGAGCATCACACACTGAACTCACCTTCCAGTGTAGATCACTGGGTTGGGTCAGGGACATCAGCAGAGCAAGGCCATGTTGTGCTGCTGTTATTGAGGGAGCTGCTCGCTTCATCTGGATGCATTGTTTTTGAGGGTGCAGACAGAAACCTCTCTCCTATGGACACCTCCTCTCAGGTGTCTGCACTCAGAGGGAATTTTCAACAGTGACAAATACTGCACACACGAAGCTGGATTGAGCATTTCCTTGCTTCTGGGACAGGCAGCATCTGCCAGGTGCCAGTGGCTATGCAAATCCAAGGAAGGGTGGATGTGGCAGGAATGCAAATAGGCTGGGGATAAGAAGACAAATGGTTCTTGGGGAAGTACAGTGACCTCCCCAGCAGTGTCAGGAAACATTTCTTAAATGGAAAAAGTCATTAGCTGTTTCTCCATTCACCTGTTGGGAACATCACCTGCCTGGTGACAGCTGCTTCATGCAGACCTTGCAGGGCTGCTTCTACTGAGGTTGAGGTCAGCTCCCTGCTCTGGGTGGCAACAGCCACTTTTTCCTGACTCAGGCTTAGCCACTCATCCAGGCATGCCTGAGTCTGCCCCTGCCTTGCTGATAGGCACAGCAAATCAAGCCATGCCAGGAAAAAACACCTGGCTCCTGAAGTAACCCCCAGTGCTCATTCCTCTATAAAATTATAAGATTTTACTAAAGGCGGAAGGCTACTGCAAGCCTGTTGCAATGGGTGGGAAGCCAAAGACCTGAGCAGGTAAACGACTTTTTTAAACTACATGAATAGTGAATGCATGGGTTTACACAAATACTTAAATATACATTCACTCAATCCAATTTAATACATTCCACCACATCTCAACCAGGACATCAAATATTTTCCAGTGCTGCCAGCAGCTCCCCAAAGTCCTGAATTAGCAGCTCCAGCATAGGGGGCATGGCCCAGCAGGGTGTTAGAGCCCACTCATACTGTGGCCAAGTGTTCTAATGAGAGGCTTTTGCCTTGCAATTGCCTTAGCATAAGAGGAAAGGAATTGAAATAAGTGCACTCATCACCTGGCAATGAAATGTTACCATCAAGGGTCTTTTTGGGGCAGTCAGTCAGACTTCCTCTCCTCTCTTAGGAAAAATGGCACAGATATCTGAATCAGTCAAAAAGGGTGGAGTGAGAAATAAAGGATGCTAATCCAAACCTGGGTGCCACCAAGGGATGCTGAGCCAAAAAATTAACAAATGAACTCATGCATTGGGCCACCCCACCAAAGTGAGCCTTAAATTTAGCATGACTGAATCAAGATGTGTTCAAGATAAGAAAATTTTCGGCATTATTTCTTAATCATGAAGAGGAGATGGTACCTCCAGGAAGGACAGCCATGGTGAAGGTGAACTAGAGATGTGCAGCAGCATCAGGCCACTGCTGAACCTCCTCCTTCAGTAGGATCACCGGAAGACCCTGTGTGAGTGGGAAGTGTCCTCCAGCCATCACATCACAAACTGTGGCAGTGTTTGGTCCTTCCATCTGCTCAGAGCTGTCCCTGCAGACATGGACTGTGCTGGGGAAGCCCTACCAACCAAGTCATTTAAAGACCAGAAGGAATTTTCTAGAGAAGCCAGAGAAATGCAACAGTGAATAAAAGAAATAGAAGCCAGAGAAATGCAACAGTGAATAAAAGAAATAGTAACTGCTCCGATGAGTCCAGAGGTTGCTGTAAGAAAGAAGCTTTCAGGGAGCTCTGAATACTGGGTAATGCCCAGTCCTGTCTAATTAAGAGATGAAGCTGGAGGTAGCTGGAGCAGTGGGAAGCAGGAAGGAGCAGGGTGGGCTGGGGCTGAAGTTCAAGTTTTTCTGTGCCACAGAGAGCCAGGACAGCTGCCCATGATGGCAGGAGCAGCCCACTTGCAGCCTCTCTGCCCAGAAGCCTACTTCTGCACCTCTGGGGATGGCATTTACATCACCAAGCCTCCCAGGAGACTTTATGTCTTAATTCACAGCATATCCCCCAGCACAAAATGTTCAATGGTCATATGACAAAATGAAAGCACAGGTGACTTCCCCAGGTCACAGCCCAAGTTCAGGATGCAAACCTGGCACCCTTGCCCTTACCCTTTCACATCCACCATCAGCAACAGACACCACCTCTCCTTTCTGCTCCTTCTCACAGGAAAACCATCACCACTCATTCAATTTGTGAATTGTGAATTTTTGTACTTTCACACTGTATGGTTTCATATGCTCTACCACATTTCATAACCTCCTTTGCATGCTTGCAGGCAGCACTCCCCCTTCTCCTGAAGCTCTTCCAGGTTTTTGAGCTACTTTGTTAATGCAGCTTGTTTCCCATCAGTTGAGGGCAGAGTGCCAGGGACATAATTTATTTTCCATGCTTGTTTATGTCAGGAGAGTCCTTAAAGGATTTTTTTTCCCAGTTGCCTCAGTTGCTGCTCATGCTAAGGTTACTCTCTGCCCTACTGCATTGCCAGCAAGTCAGGCTTGGGGGAACTGGAGTCCACCAGCTTCCCTCTGTTTCTTTGATGTTATGGAAACAACTAATTTCCCTTATGCTTCTTAATTAGGAGCAGAATCACCCTTTTCACTGGCCAATAGGCCATTATGCCCCATGAAAATAAGGTAAGCTGAGAACCAGCAGTGGTTCTTCAGCTGAGCAGCTCTGTTTCTCCACAGTCACCAAAGATGTGCCATGTCTGGTCACCTCCTTTTAGGATGGTTTGGGCATATCCTGTCTGGACTGTGATAATACAATGACAGCAGAAAGTGCTGTTGCTCCCATAATGGAGTGCCCCAGGAATGAGTTCCCTCTCCAGAAGAATGTGGATGGAGACCTGAAGCCCTTGAAAAATGGAAGTAGTTCGATTTTCTCAGCAGAGCAATTCCATTCCCTGCCCTCATGCTCATAGGGGAACCAGCTGGGCCATATTTTACTCCAGCTGCCACACTGCCTTTATTACTACGATTTCTCCAGGCTCAGTCATGGCTGCAACAGTCACTTTGTTTGTTTGTCTTTGCTATAAACAATCTGTGGCAAATTTGCAAACTGAGATGTCCTCCTCTGCACCAGCCCGTACTCAGGGCTCCCCACCAGCCCAGTTTTGTCACCCACAGATGGCAGTGAGGCCCTGCGTCCTTCTCCAGGTTGTCCAAGCCAACACAACACTCTCAGCTGCTACCCAGCAACTTCCACTTTTTTGGAGCATCCCAATGTAATGTGCTGGGGATCTGGCTGCCAATTAGTTTGCTCTTTAGGGCTCAAGGCTATCCTGGGGAAGAGGAGCATGCCATATCGATTTTATTGGGTTGCTGTTCTTGCAACCATCCAGGTAAACATTTGTTATTTTGTAACAGATCCCTGTGGAGGCCCTTCAAGCATCCTACCTGCTGCACAGCAGAGCTGGCAATTTTGTCAGAAACTCTGCTTTGAAGGGGTTTGCAATGTTAATTAAATTTCTGCAGTTGTATCTCTTGGCTCTGAATTACATCCCTGCCTCTCTGAGCATGTGAGCTCAGCTCCTTGTCCCTGTTCAAGCCTGGCTCTGAGTAAGTCTGGCTTCCAACATTGAATTCCCCTCAATACAACATCAGAAATATATTATTGTACCTCCACAAAAGGAAATTAATTCAGGACTGTCAGGGTTCAGACACAGTATTAGTCTAGATAACCTATAGGCTGAAAGATGATCACAAAGCTACAAAAGAAAAAGCAGGTATCTTTGCCCAAAGAACTGATTCCTCTAAACACACAAGCAAAAACTAGTGTCTGTGATCACACAGACAGGCATGATGCGGGAGGGACAGCAAGTCACTGCAGGTACTCTGGATGAATTTCACCCAAATTCCCAGAACTCTGTCTCCCTTTCAGCTCTGATGATGTACAGCCCCTTCCTGGGCTGGCACTGGTGACCTACCCTACACAGATGGACTTTTATAGACACTGCTTTCCAGGAAACCGTGGAAGGGAGAGGAGCTGCCAAGTCTGGAAAATGGAGGAGACAAGTTGGTTTTAAAAGTTAAAATTTTTCAGACATTTAAAAGAGGCAGCTTTTAAAATATATTAATAAATTAAACATAAGAGAAACATGGAGAAGATAAGGAGAACTTGAACTCAGGGAAGCTGTGCATGGAATGGGGCTCCTGGGCAGCAGAGCCAGATCTACTGTCAGGGCTGTTCTTCAGCAGCGATGGGAGACTGGCACGTGGCTCACCGGTGCCCCACAGGGCTGGGAAACCAGAACAGAGAATGGAAAATGGACAGTGCTGGTCTGGCCTTTCCTATGCAGCACAGCACCATTTCTGCCAGCTCTTACAAAGAAGCTTGGGTGAGAGGTGAGTGGCAGAGTCAGAAGCCACTTGACACCAGCAGGTTTGTTCCAGAGCCGGTATTAGTCACCACCCTTTGTAGCCAGAGCTGCTGCAAATGACTCAGGATTGGGGTCTGTGAAGGCAAGAGCAAGCGCATTGGCCCTGCGGTCTCCTGGGTACATTCACCCACTGACATTTTTGGAACATGACCAAAGCAGTGTGATGTCTTCTCAAGAAAAGCAGCAGAGCGGCTGGAACTGGCTAAGAGTGGGTCTGTGCCTGTTTTGCAGCTACAGGGAACACCTGGCAGGCTCATGCTTGTTCAAGAAGAAAGTTCATACTGCTGTTGATAAAGGTCTTTGCTATGGGGAAAATGGGAATTACTGCAGAAAAACAGCAAGGAAGCGCAGAGGCACAAAGGTGTGCACAAGGTTCAGGATTTGAGACCTGTGAGCCCCCGCCCCCAGGCTGTTAATAGCATCTCCCACAATGTCAATACCATTGACAGCAATGACAAAGGCTCTCGGGCTGCAGATGGAGGGGGCACAGCGCAGCCCCAGGGGAGCACCCAGCACTTCTCCCCGCTCCCACGGGTAAGAGCACTAGCGTTATTTTCTCGGACATTTCCCCAGTTTCCACAAGAGGGCACCGGCACGACACGGTCGAGGCGCTCCAGTCCCCGCGGCGGCAGGAGCGCCCGGAGCCGGCGCCGGGGCCGGGGTCACTCCCAGGGTTTTGTCTGCAGAAAGAAAGTTGATGCACAACTCCCAGGCGATCTGGACTCTGGAGCCGTGACTCACCCCGACGTTTGCTATTGCAGAAATAAACTCCTTTTGCTCAAAACCCGCGATTTTCTGGAATAGCTCTGCCAATAGCAAGGAGCTGCAGAGAGGCATTCCTCGGGGATTGCGGAGGAGCTCCCACTGGCGCCTGTTTTCTCCAGCCTCCATATCCCCGGGCACAGAGCAGGCAGGGAGCATGAACCCTCGGGGAGCTGTTCCTCTGGGGAAAGAGCTTTGTCTGAAGGGTGTGCTGGGCTCCTGGCAAACCCTGATGCATGGAAAGATTTTGCTGGGAAGAGATAAATCAGTGAAAGTAACCCCCTGTTCCCTCCCCCCATAACGAAAATGTGAATGAGAAACACACAAAAGCCACCCAACCCCAGTCTGGATTGGATATCCTTCACAAAGGAAGCTTCTGACTCTGAGACCTGGAAGTCAGAACTCAGGTCACCTTTCAGGGAGTAATGAAGCTGCTTGGTCAGGAACTGCACCTCATGCCACAGAACCTGGCAGATCAGGCTCTTGATGCTGTGCTTTTTAGGCAGAGCAAGAAAATTTCAGTATCTTCATGGGTGAGTTTTTAACCCAGGTGAGCATGTAGAAGACTGCTCAAATGAGTGTTGGCCTCTTCACTGCCCATACCAGGACCCTGGAGCACAACAGATTTCCTCTAGATTATCTTGATCTTTCTGGACGCTGTGTGTGCACCAAAGCATGAGGTGTATCAGAAATGCCAAAAGAGCAGCAGATTGTTTGTCTGTCATTCTGTCATGAAATGTAACATGTACCCCACCTGGGAGGAAGGACTGAATTGCTGTACACTTCAGTGCCAGCTGAGGCTGGGCAAGGTTCCTCATTTCGGAGTCTCATTGATCCAACCTGGAGGACACATTGCTGCAGCATAAAAAAACATGGCAGAAGTCCCAAACCACTTACCTCTCTTTAACTGTGCCTTTATATGAAACATGTTGCCATTTCACAGGTATGTCTGTGAGGAATTTCCCTTCTGTGAATCCAATTTCCTCTCACTTTTGAACAAAAATGCATCTCTGACGTGAAAGATGCAAAGGTAGAGACAGCATGGCTCAATGCAATGAGCAATGGGGAATTTGCCAAGCAGTGTTGAAATGGAGAACAAACGAAAAAAACAAAGGCCAGCTTAATGCACTGTTTATCAAAGGAGAAAAATGCTTACTGAGCATCATCACAGATTGTCCTGCTGTGACAGATGTGCCAGAGGGACTCTGTGAGCATGACAGAGGGACAGAAATGAAGAAGTAAAACACAAGTAATGGGATGGGAACAAGCCTAAGGGCTGGTGGGAGCTCCCATGCTCCCCATCACAAGCCTTGTCAGAGACACAGCCTTGACCAGGCACCAGCCAGGACATGACTAATGTGGATTAGATGTAGTATCTCCAGAGGAGATAGCATGTGGTGGACTCAGGAAAAACATGAGAGACTGCTGTTTTTCTCTTGCTTGGTGATAAATGAGACCTGACACCCTTTCCCAAAGACCAAATACATCAACTCCAGTGCTGCAGGTAATTAGATCTGGAGTCATGGTGGGATTGTCTCTAGCAGTCATCATTTCGCTCCTTGTGCTTTCACTGGGATCCTGTAACTAAACTTCCCAGTGGCTACAGAAAGACTGAAGGAGCATTTTCTTGTGTTACACTTTTAATCCCAGCAGTCATCCATGTTTTTGGTAATTACAGCTGTGGAGGAGCCCAGCAGAGTCACCCAGCAGCTCAGCAAACTCATTACTTCCATTTTGAGAAAAACAGGAGACTCTGTCTCCTGATATGTACTTCAACCACACTGTCAGGAGTAGCACTTCTGCATGACAGCATCTCACTACCAGAGAACAGCAAATCTTCATGAAGGGTTGACTGATACATAGACAGTCAAGAGCAAGCAAGCACCGTAGCCTAGAACTTGCAGTATTTTGGAAAGGCTGCAGGCTGCCGATGAAGTGGATGTTTCCTCAGAAGAGTGTTTCCAGGTTTTCCTCTCAAAAGAGATCCCATGGGAAGCCTTTCTTCACACGTTGGTCTTTTTCATCTTCTTATCCCATTTAGGTCCCCTCCAGGGTTCAGCAGCTCCCTTGGTCCCAACACCATCCTCAGATCTGCTTCCTCAGCCCTTGGATAGTGAAATCCCCCAGGTCTGCAAACAGCTCCTGAAGTTTCATTTTGATCTCTTGGTAGTCTACCATCTCCAGCCAAGAGTATTTGGTGGAAAGTAAAGAAAATCCAGAGCCAGGTGGTTTTCGATGTGAACCCTAGGGAAGCTGTGTGGGGGTTAAATGCCCCCACCTGGTGCATGACAGGTAGCCTCCACAAACAAAGACAAACCTGTGGGTAAAGCAGTCCACTTATCTTCCACTTCTGTTTTGGATGAGGAAGACTTTTGTCCTGTATCCTTAAAGAAGGATGTGTGTATTAGGCTATGTAGAACATGCTTGGATTTCAGAGCAAACTCAAGGTGCAACAGCAGCACCGGTGCTGGTGGATGACCTTCGGCAGCTGGGAGTTGAACCAGATATGCCAGTTGGGGTTTGTTAAATGACAAGATCATATAAACGAAACATGTACATCACCTTCAAGCAAGGACCCTGTGACACAGGTAAAATTGCTTTTGCTCACTTGAAAGAACAATATTGTCAGGATGAAACAATTATGTGAACCGGTGTGAAGAACTCTGCTTGACCACTGACCATCAGAAACAGGCAGAAACTCTCTCTTGTAAAAACAATATGAAAAAAAAATCCTGAATCTACTGCCACTTCCCAAGTCACTGTATTTGGACTGTTGTCACCAGGAGTTGTAGGTAATATCCAGATTTCTAGAAGAACAATTTTCTGCATGCATAGCGTATTCTGATGCAGGAGGTTCCTCAGATTTAATTGGGTTATTTTCCCTTAAATCATCATGGCTAATTAAAAAGCCAGAATCCTGTCTGAAGACCCCACTCCTCAGTGAATGTTGGCATGTACTCCATGTCAGACCTTCCCTCAGAGCAAACCCATTGTGAAAAGCAGTTTCTTATTCTCATCTAAAACACTCTGGTCCTTCAGCAGCTCCTTCCCTCGCCCCTGCATGTCTGCTTTGTTTTGCACTGGATTTAACTTTGCATATGTGGTTTGGTGTGGGTTTTTTAATATAACATCAAATCTCTTAATTCTCTGACCCAGAAAACAGAGACAATCCTCATAAAAATCTGGGACAAAGAAGATGCAGCTCGCATGTGTGCAGCAGCAAGAGATTCCAGAACTCCCAAATCTACCCATTTAAAGTGATTTTGATTAAAGAAAGAAATTTGAGAACTGTTGCTGTCAGGCCTCAGGTTATTTTGAGAGCAAATCATAAGCTTTTAAGTGGTGCTCTAGTAGGAGCAAGACCCTTGTAAAAGTGACCAAGTGGTGGCTGGCGTTTATCATCGGCTGAAATGTGACGGCTGGCTTTTCCCTTTCATGTTGTCTTCTCCACAGGGCCAGCCAGGATGCAAGATCCACACAGGGTACACATCTGCTCCCACAGCATCCAGAAATAAAGGTTCTCTCAACTACAGCATGACCTTTCACAGAGCCCTGTCCCTGCAGCAGTTTTGCCAATGAGTAAATAATAAGAAATTAGTGCATGGCCCAGATGATGAGTCACAGTGAGCAGCCGCTGGCAGTTATGAGCCTGTCAGGACAAACGGGGTGTCACAGATAGCCAATTCCTCCAGTCTCACAACAACATCACCCATGTCAGCCCTTGTCCTCTGCAGAGTCGGCACACACGGTCCCACACACCCAACACCAAACCAGGAGCACCCGGCTGATGCCAGACAGGGATGGGAACACATTGCATTTAATGTTACCTCTTTGCACTTTTAATTTAATGAGGAAGAATAACAAAATATCCAGGTTGAGTCACGAAGGCAGCAATCTGCCTTCACTCCAGGAGATTTTAGAGGCAAAAGGAGAGGATGGAGGTAGTGTCCCACTACATGCTGCCCCCAGGGAACGGGGGCCGGCTAGCCAAGAACTTCTACTCCCAACACAGCACCAAGGATGAAGAGTGAGGCCAGTGCAGGAGCTCACTGCTCCATCCCCAGCACCAACTGTGGGGAAGTCCCAGGTGACAGCAGGGTTTCACCCACTGGCTCTGAACACTTCCCAAAGACAGAATTACACTAAAGCGGGTAATTTGGTTTGACTACCCTGGCTAGTTCCCACGGCTGGGACCACAATAGCAGCCAAGCCCAGGAGGAATTGCATTACTGTACATGGAGGTCTCAAATCTGAAAAGGAAGGAGTGATTCACACCAACCAGGCTTTAATACCAGATTAAGTGCTTTCACAGCAGCCCGGCTGCTTGAAAGCTTCCTGACAGCCTTTTGTCAATTTAGTTTGCATTGTAGTTTGGCTTTAAGAGGTACTTTAAAATGTAACCAGCTTTATTTTATTTTAAATATGGTAGCTTTGCTTTCTTGGAGGGAATTCATGCACCCGGGATTCATGCACTGCTCCATATGGGAAGGCATGAAGTGCTTTAGTGGCAGAGGGGCCAAGCAAATCTCCTCTCTCAAAGGCTGTTTAGGGAATCCATTATGCATTCTGTCCTTAAAGACTCGCCATTTTAGAAGGCTGAATGAAGCTCTACCTGGAATTATCAATTTTTAATTTCCCCATTAGCAGAAACAGAAGTATAATACTTTTCTCCTGGTACAGGGAACAGCCTACATTCACACAAGGATTTTACTTTAAGCGGCTGATTACCCCAAGCCTTGAACCAGGAGCTAAGACATGTCTCAGGGACATACTCCACTAGGTACTTAAAAGCAGAAGTTTAGGGGAGTTCTTGGCTGACTCTGGGCACGTGAGAGCAGGAGACCAGCTGGACCAGGATATGGCACATGGGCAGCCAGCAGCAATGCCAGCAGGATGGTCCTGCCCTACTCAGGGCTGGGAAAGCACCCCAGAGGCAGAAATGATTAGTCTTGGGCTGGCTTCTGCTATGAAATTTAGCACCTGGGAGATGCAGGGCACACACTCATAGGAAACTGCTGTTCCTCCTGTCCCTCTGCTCCCTGATATGGGGGCACAGAGGAACCCTCTGTCTCTTCCCTGGCCCACCACAGCCAGATGGGAGGAAGGGAGGGGGGGTGGGGAGGGGGGCACAGCTCTCTGTCACCTCGCTCTGCCCACAAATGCATCCTTGTCATTCAAATGAGAAGTGGCCACAAAGGCGAGGACCCTGCCCTAAACAAAGAGCTACTTGGGATAAGGGTCCCTAGTCTCCTCCGATGAATGCCAATGCCTCCAACCCTTGAGAGTAACTTCTCTGGGAGGAACACAGACAGGGCTTTGTAAGCAGGAGGCTGTGCATACGCAAGCCCCCAGGAATGCCCAGCAATCCCCATCTGGAGAAATGCCTTGGGGGCATACATAGACCTTCCCTCTCAGCCCCAGCCATAAAGTCAAAAAAAAAAAAAAAAAAGCCACTCCCAGTCTTTTTTTCACCCACACTCTTGTAACCAAACTAAAACTTTTCTGGCACTCCTACATCCCTCAGCTGCTGATGCCAGAGCCCATGTCCACACAGCATGATCTCAGTGATGCCGCCACCACCACCCCACTGTCAACTCCTGTCTGGCAACCTCTGTGCCAGGCAAAGCAACTCCCTAAGGCAAAGCATCTCCCTTTGGGCCGAGTTTGCCCAGCCTCAGGCATCAGTCTATGGGGAACTGTTTGGGTGCCCACACAGGGTATCATTCAACGATGGCAGCTTGGCTGAAGCAGCCCCTTCCTCAGTCGCTCACCATTTCAGAGACTCTCTATAAAAGCTCCCCTAATAATGGTAGGCTTAGCAGTCCATTGTCTTATCACTCTCATACTTTTTCTCTGTACCCTTCCCACGGGCAGCTCCACACAGCATTGACTCTTTCTCTCCACCTCCTGTCTAATTCTTCCTTCTGCAAGACCAGCTAACTCCATTCTGTCCCTCACACAACTGCCTAACCCTGTGGTCCCTCACACAATGTCTTACCTTGTCTGTCCCTTGTACGACCCTTCCTCCTCACAGCACAGCCAGGCTATTTCCACTCTTTGTATAGCTGTACACTGGGGGAGATTGCCCTCAGCACTATCCTTACAAACTATCGTCCCACATCAGTCCATTCCCAAACCACAGATTTTGCCCTGCCTAGCCATGTTCCCACAACAACAGCAATATAGCCCAGTGGGCAGGAGCTGCCTGCAGGAACAGCTGGCTCCCTTACAAACCAGCCAGTCTCCAGGTCAACACCTTTGGTGTTCAGACTCAACAGACCAGCTATTCTGAAAAGCACAGCTTGAAGGTAGACCTCCCCTCAGACCTGGTACAAAGCCCAGTGAAGCGAGAGCTCTCTTTACCAAGTTACTACTAGCATATAGGAAGTTTTTGCTGCCTGCACCCCTGAGATGTCTGAGCTCAACAGGCATAAAAAGATGCAGTTTGTGAATCCTGTGGTGAGGAGGAGTTGGGGGTTTACTGTAAAGGCAGCAGGGCAAAATGCAAAGTCATAAATCTCAAAAGTGGCATACTAAAATTCAATTGAATCACTCAAGCTCTGTTTCACCTGTTATTCTCTATATGTTCTCTTTGTCAGGGCAGCTAATGGAGAACAATAAAAACATTAATAATCAAGTTAGATTTATAAACTGGGCAGGGTATTCCACTAGTAATGAAAAATATGAACAATCATTCCATGTTATATTGCTTTGGGCAGCATGCTAACAAGAACTGCTTTTGAATTATAGCCCTCTTTCATTTTGCTGAATTTTAATTTGGCCCAGCACTGCTGTTTCATTTAAAATAAACTTTAAGCAGGAGTGGAACAGAGGACAGAGCTCAGAGGCACAGTCCAGCTCAGGAATGAAAACCTCCAGGTTGAAAGGGGTGAGCATTTGGGATATAAAGCTCTGTGCTCTGTTTACTGCAGAGAATTGCTGGGTATAATTTTCCAAGGTAATCAGAGCTTTCTATTGCCATGGTGTCATGCTTCCTAGATTTCAAATATTTGATTGAAAAGCCTCACAGATCGTTAATTTCATAGTTGCTTTGTAAAGTGGGTGTCAAATAATTCTTGAGGCTCTCACTTCCCAGAGAGTGATAGCTTTCTAACAAAACCTCTGAAAATATCTGGCTTCTGCACCCCCTGCTGCTCAGTAGGGGGCATAAGCATGAACCTGATTTACATTCAACCTCTTTGGAAACACGCCAGTGCTGTCTCAAACTGGATTCTTTGCCCCAGCAAGCACATCCACAGGAGGGAGACAACACCCTGACACCAATCATACATCCTAAATGTTGGATTCCCAGACTAAATAAGTCTTGGTTTAATGTAAGCCCCTTCTCCTGCAGTTCACTTCTGCTCTATTACCATCATCCCCAGCACTTTCTGCTTTGCCAGACAGCCCCAGCTCTTCAGCAGGGTTTGGAGACAGTGCTCAAATCTACTCCAGGACAAAAAAAGGTACCTTAATGCCTGAAAGTTGTCATCAGTAACTAATAAGCCCCTCAAATATTAACATTTACCCTGTAAAAGCTGAGTGCACCATATTCGGTAGCAAGGGTAAAAGCAGGTCAAAGACAAAGTTTGAGTTAAATTGGTTGGGGCAGAATACATCAATTCATGTACTGTTTGCATGAAATATTAATTCCAGCTTTAACATCTGGTTACAGAGGAAAGTGAATGCACCATAATGATGCAGGTATACTTTATATTCAAGACATTTTCTATTCTCCTAGGAACAGATGGGGAACGATAGGCTTTGTCCTCCCTGGCAGGTGTCTGAGCCGGAGCCTGTGAGCCGAAGCACACGCCTGAAGCCGGAGCCTGGGCGGCAGAGGCAGCGTCCTGGCGCACTGCTCTGAACGAGCCCTGCTCATTAGATAACCCTGCCGTGCTGCAAACCCTTCCTCCCGCCTTCAAAGCAGGGCACTGGTAGCATTTTGAAATTCACTGAATCTCAGAGAATTTCTCCAAACTGGCGGGTCCAGCCCCAGGACTGCCCGCCCACACCCAGCCGAACTTGATTTTCTGACACCCAGGTTTGATACAGTCGCGGGGCATCTCTGAGCTACAACTGGTATTAAGCTACAAGAAACTTTTCTTCCTCCGGGAGAAAACCCTTAATTTCTTCCCTCTCAGAGGAGTGAAGCTGTATAGACGTGCTGGCACTGTAACCTAGCAGAGACGTGACCTAAGCTCTCCATGCCTGCTAAAACATGTTATATCCCTGCAGACTAAGCAGGTACCTGTGAGGGGAGAAGCAGGATCACAAGGATCCCTGCGCTCTGCAGACCCACGCAATGAAGCCAGCCCCTCCACCTGCTGCCGGCACAGAGCAGCCCTTAACACATCCCCGAGGCATGTCTCAGTCCTAGGGGATCGCTCTGACTCCAAACGTGCCGTTTTACCCTGCTCGCTGCTGGAGTCTGTGTGCCCCCACCACAGGCAGAGAGCCCTCGAGACAGGCCAGCCCTTTCCCCGCGCCAGAGAAATAACCATCCATGTGTGAAAGCTAGTGAGCTTCCATCGCCCCACGATGCTGGGCTGGGGGGAGAGGTTGGGTCACCAGGCTCGGGAGCAGGAGAGGCACCATGCACTAGGTGCGGTGGGAAGCACTGGGTGCTAGGGAAGAGGACTCTGCCTTCCAAAGGGCTCGGTGCGGTGGGTATGGGTTGGGGAACATTGGGTACGGGGGGGGATAAACAGACCCTTCCGTCTGCGAGGGGGAACATCAGTTGGAACGAGCAGCACCACGTAGATAATGCTGGAGGGGACACCGGGTGTAAAAGGGCCCGGTCAGCGGGAGCAGGATGGAGGGCACTGGTGGATAAGGGGGTAGCGGGCAGCGGGGCGCGCCAGGGAGCGTTTCCAGCCGCCGAAGCTCGCTCAGCGCCACCTGGGCCGGCGATGCCCGAAGGTGGGGGAGTACCCGGCGAGAGGGGTGGCTGGGGAGGGAGGAGCGGAGAGGTGCGGGGGACCGACCGCGGGTAACTCACAACTCCCCGGGTGATGTCCTCCGCCGCGGGGGTAGGCGCCGCAGGTGCTTCTCGCCACGCCAGCCACAGAGCGAGCACGAGGAGCATCTCCCGGTGCCGGGCGCGGTGCCGGGCGGCGGGGCTCAGCATCCCCCCGCTCTTCGCGGCGCCCGGCCCCGACCCCGCGGTGGGCTCCGCCGGGCTCCGCGCCGCATCCGCGCTCCCGCCCCGGGCTGCGGCCGCCACCGGGGACGGACGGAGGCAGGGAAGGAGAAAGAGAGGCGGGGGTTTCCACTCCGTTCCGCGCTGCTACGCCGAGGATGTAGGAGAGGGGGGCTCCGCTCCGCCCCACCAGGGAGGGAGGGGGGGTGGGACTCCGCGCTGCCGGCGAGGCTCCGCCGCGGGTGCGCCGTCACATCGCCCCGCTTCCGCAGCCTGCGGAGCGGCAGAGCTGCTGTGGGCGCTGGCACGGAGCAGAGCGCGGCTCGGCAGCGGCAGCTGCTGCCGGGAGCCACCGCGGCACCGGCACCGCTGCCGCGCACCCTGCTGCGGCCGGCCGGCGGAGGAGGCGGAGGAGGAGGAAGGGATGCTAATGAGGGAGGAGGTGCCAGGGCTCCGCTGGCGTGGGGGCCCCGCAAGCGCGGTCTGGCCACGGCGCTGCGCCGATAGCGATCCCGGCCAGCTCCCCCTGCGCCGCGCGGGCAGGAGCAGGCTCGGTCCCCTCCCGTTTTGGTATCTGTGTCTGGCTGAAATCCCTCAGAGTTCCGACACGATTTTCTTCCTAAGCATCAACATTTGTGTAAGTACCAGCTTCATCTCCGAGATTTTAAGGGGCTATGGAAAAGACCGCGTGGTTGTACCATCCTCGAGTGACACCCCGTCTCAGCGAGGCAAATATCTGGCTTGTCCCCATAAACAGCATAATGGGATCCTATGGCCTCTACGGCGTGTCCTCCCTCGAGAGCTGTGAATCTGCCACATGCTCCGACAGGCCAGATGGCAGGGGACACCCCGACAGCTCTAGCTCCTGCTAGTTCAGGATGCATATGTACTTCCTACTCAGCATCTGCCTTCCCCAGTTCCTACTGGCGTGTTAATACACTCAACCGTTTTGCAAATTATTTTTAATTTTTGAAAATAAAATTGGAGTTTCTATTTTAAATAATAAGTGGAGATAATGAAGAATGGACAGAGATGAAAAATTGCTTCTAGGTGATGCTCAGGCAAAATTGTAGTGGTCACTTATATGACATCTTCTGCACAAATAAATTAAAACACCAATGAGCTGTAGCTGCTCCTGAAGATAGCTTATATCAGGACTGGAGAAAAACAGTGGATAAGGGAAGAAGAAATCTTTGTCCGAAAGAAATTGGTTAAAGAGAATTTGCAGGGAAGTCTCCCTTCCTGTGGGTGAGTTTGCACTACCCTGTGTCCCTGTGAGTTGGACTGAAGTTACCACTCCAGCACCAGAGAAATCAGAGGGGAAACACCTGAATTACAGGGCTCAGAGCCTCACCGAGAGCTGCCTGTTGTAGCCGTTGTAACCAAGAGCCGTTATCTCGAGAGCTTTGCTCCACAGTAAAACAAAGTACAGCTTCTTAAACAAAGCCCAGTCTCTGGTTCCACAAGTGCAGAGAGAGGGTTTCCAAATGGCAGGACTGACGGCTCCCACTCACCATGTCACCAAAACTCCGGGCAGAACAAAAACTCTCCAACAACATTTTTTTTTAGTGTTAGAAAATTAAGGTGTTACTTTAGTCTGGCCGGGACGTGCAGCAGAAATAATTTCATTCATACATTGCCCGGGTTGTGAAGAGAAACCCATTCCATCACACGTGATCTTTACTAGTTTTTTCACATACTTATACAGTCAAAACCCAGAGAAATTAATTGGTTCTATGTTCATTGGTACCAAGTTACACAGTTCTTAGTATTTGGTTTCCTACTGACTATTGATCACTTTACCTTCGACGTTAATTAGGTTGTCCTTCTTCCTTCTCTTACCTCTCTTTTCCCAGAGCCGGTGTCTCCACGCCAGGGGTGATGTTTGGAGTTGGGGTTCGTTAATGGTCGTTATCTTTTGTGTTACTCCCAGTCTTGTTGAGATGTTAATGTTAAGATCCTCAGTCCTTTGAAAAGAAGCTTCATTTCCTTTCCCCCTGGGCAAAGGAGAACAGCACTACTGACTAAAGTTATGTAAAAAATGTTAAACTCGGTATCATTTCCAACATCCATTTAAATTCGCCGTGGGAGGATGTTCATGGCCACTTTGCCACAAAGCCCGTGTCTCTGGGGAGTGGTTCTCTGTTTCTGTACATCCCTCTCCAGTCTGTAGGACAACCTGTGCATCATTTGCTGCTTCCTCCCCTCATCCCGCAGCTGCCGCTGCTCTCGAGGGAGAACTCTTTTTCACTTTCAATAATCGTCACACTAGCCCCGACAGGACAAGGACTGTTATTTGCTCTATTCCCGACTCTTCTGCTCTGAGCAGAAAGTAGCACCCTCGACCACCCCTGAACTCTTTCCGGGTTTCCCAAAGGAAAAGTGGTTTTCCAGGCAGTCAAGCCAGTCTGAGATTGCCTAGCAACATCACATGTAGTAATTTCCTGCTAAGCAGCTCTGGAATCTCTTCTTATCAGGAATCATTTATTTCAACAGTTGACATCACTGTGTCCAGATCAGAGCCATCCTCGGGAGGATGGCAGAGGGAGCATAGCAGGGCAGGGCTGGGAGGAGTGCACAGCAGTGTGTCAGAATTCATGAAGAAGTTCAAAATATAAGGAAAACCAGCAATTAGCCTAAATCCATTGCTGCACTCATATGTCCAAGCTGTTTCTCCCATATAATAGGGTTTTGGAGTCTGAGTTTACAAATTCAACTTTTTCTTCAGTAAGCAAACAACTTTTAAGATATGTTTGAGCCACAGGTCAAAATTACATATCCAGGTGTTTTTCCCAGACCAGTTACTTACAAAGCCCAGTTGGCAACTATGGAACCTGTTTTGAAGCATCAGCAAAACCCAGAGCTAGTGTTGCAAATTCAGGGCTTTTTCTTGCTATAAACAATTCATGTATCGGAAATACAGTGCCCACAAAGTTAATGTGGCCCTTAGCAGAGCTAAGCACAGCCTAAGGACAGCTGCCAGTGCTGCTCAGCTTCCCTGCTAATGCCCTAAAGGGAAAAACCTGCATTTCTCAAGCAAAGATATTTCAATGCATCACATCCAGACAAATCATTACCTGCAAAGCTTCTTGCTCCACAATTTTTTCTAGAACTTCTCAGCAAAGATACAACCAAAGGAAAGTTTGACACCCTTGGTCAGTCCTCCCTGCTTGAAGCCTGAAGGAACAACATCAGTTAAATAATGCAAATCCTTACTATGAAAACTGTTCTTGGTGGGAAAACTCATTTTGCCTTTGCATCTATTCTCACCCATGACAGTTTCCACTAAGCCTGAAAGTTAAGTGGATTCTCTGGGAAGAGGAAGGATTCACTACTGGAAATTCGAGACCGAGTACTGGGAGGAACATCATTCTCTTACTTTCCTCTTCCCTGCACTAATGAATGGAAGGAACAAAAGCTCCATTTGGACTGGAAGGATTATGCTTCTGTACATCATAGTCATGTGAAATAAACAGCATAATTTGTGAAGCAACCATGGGAACTCAGTTATTTCTCAGGATACAACTTTAATGAGTCCTCTCTACTCATGGATCTTAAGCAGCTACTGGTGTCCTGTTGCATTAGAAGCTGAAGTTGCAGGAGGAAGAATGGCAGCACGACAAGAGAAAAAAATAAACCTTTGAATAGTTTTCCCAAGAACAAACATGCAGTAGCACAGTGCTTTGGAAGTAAATTGCTCATGAACCTTCTGTCTTGAAGCTACCAGTAAATATTCCTGTTTCAATGACAGCCAGTTATATACAGCACAAAATCTCACTGCTCTATTAAAGGTCTTTCTGAAAAGTTGCCCTGTTTTTTTGGAAAAGCTCTTATTTGCCCCTTGTGTCTTAGGAGTAACAGATCACCACAGCTCCTGTCACTAACAGCACAGCTCAGGTCTGTGTCTACACCACAGACTAAAGTGCATCATATACATTAAAAGCTGTTACAAAAACCAAACTTTTATTATGGTGGTGGACACGAGGTGTCCAAAGGGATGATTTATATACAATCTCTTAAAGCACAATCAAATGCCTTTTTTAAAATTAAAACTAGAGAAATGTTTTATTATTTTTAAGTAATGCAATACTTGACCACTAATTCCCTGTATTATTAAAACTTGAACAAGGTGACTAGGGTCTAGCTCCTGCAAATCCTCAGTCAATTGAGTTTTGAGTTTTTAAAGCCTCAGTGCTGAGTGATCCAGACCTGGACTCATCGCATCTGAAGAGTAAGAAGAGATCTGCCAGTGGGCAGGAGGCTCAAATCTGCCCTGCTCAGCTCATTATTTGCCTTATTTTGTTCTGGGAATGAACAGCTACATGATTTGGGAGCAGCATGGAGAAGGTGGGTGAGCAGGAGTCACTTTAGCCTGGAGATGTCAGCCTGAGATCGAGCACAAGCAGCAGTGCCCAGTCACCCAGTCTGACAGCAGCACAGTGTCTCTAAGGGGCTCCCTGAGGAAGATACAGGACAGAGCTCAAGATGTTTGGTTAACATGGTCCTGTGGCTGTGGGAAGGAAGGAGGCATCTACGTGAAAGGTCTGGGGTCCCAGATCCACTGTCTTTTCTTTCAGGAAACACCCTAGAACTGACCACCCCAGTGGATGATCATGCTCTGCTCAGCTGGCCTGAGTGTGAGAGCAGCCAGAGCGTACATTGATGGGGTGCTGGGTTCAGTGAGGGTTGTGCTGTTTCCCAGCACCTCAATACTCACCCTCTGCCCCATCGCATGCACACTGTCCCAAATATCAACCCCTCATCCTGCCGGAGCCATGCATCAGGAGCTCTCAGTGAACACAAGTGCTCACCCAGGGGACAGGAGCAACTTTCCTTGCCCAGGACAAACAGACTGTCTCCTGACAGTAAGCCATACTAATTGTCTGGTACGATTAGGCTTATTCCTACTTGTAATGCAATTTAGGTGGGAATGCTGGCTCAGCACAGGAATTCACTTGCATTTGTGGCTCCTTCCATGAGTGGCACTTTTTAGTCACTCAGATGATGGTAGTGACAGGGCTCTGTCTCATCCCTACTGCAACAATGCTCCAAGGGCACCAGGAACTTGGACATGCCCTGCCCTCTCCTTGGGGATGATCTGCTCAGGATATTGGAGCAAGGCAGGATATTTGGGATAAGCCAGCTCTGCCATGACCCTGCATGGAGTCAGAGGTCACAGCCAGGAGCTCTCTGGTTGCTCTTGCATCAAGGGCAGAGGTAAGGGCCAGGTAGAGATGGATGGCAAGAGAGACTGGAGAAAAGTCAAAGGAATATAAAAAACCAGGAAAAGTTGCCAAAGGAAGCCTTACATGGACAACACCACGACAACCAGCCCATGGGTCCCTTCCCAGGAAGATTGCTGGCCCACAAGACTCTTTATATGTCTTGTGGGATGAGGAACATCTTAGGTACCAGTTCTTGACTAAATAAGATCTCCTGACATCTATCTTTCACTTCCTTTGTTCTGCACAAAGACACTATTATATCACTCTCACAAGCTTTTCATATGGAAAAAAATTACACTATTTCCATAGGCTTCAAAAAAACACACCCCAAACTATTTGCAAAACAGGAGACCTGTGGAGGGCTGATTTTAAATTCAACACACCATCACACCTCCTGATCCAGAGACATGCCTAAAGACAGATAATTCAGAACATATAAAATATTCTCAAACTTAGTAATGTCCTGCCTGTTTTACTCTGATATTTGCTTCAAGAGCAAAGGATCACAGGGGAATCTACAGAGACATTAAAGGTAAAAAAGATCCCTTTGGTGCCTAGATGCAAGTGGTCCCTTGAAGGGAGAAAGGCACAGCAGCTACAGAGAATAAGACAGTGTTTTATTTATAGAAACTAGCAAAAATAAGCACAAACAACTCACCATCTACAATAATTAGAGAAATTAAAAAAATAAATTATATTTTCTCTTCATTTATCTTACCAAAACAAAACACTTCTTTCATTCTGATCCTTAAAGGACAGCCATGAAGATTTAACTGTTACAATAGATCAATTTCTTTAGAAAGGTGGTAGTAATAACCTATATTGTTGTTATATTGTTATATCTGTAATTTCATCAGTGTGGGCAGTGGGAAGAGCTGCTGAATGTGCCATCAGCTGAGAGACTGAGGAGAGGTTAAAGGGGAGAGCTAGAAGGAAGCATTCACCTTCCCAAATGGGCCATAAACTGAAGTGGCTGACTGCAGCCAACTAAAAAGCAAGAATATTTCCCTTGTGTAGCAAAATAAGAAGCAGGAGGCTCGCTGGAGCCTTAAAGATGCTTCAGAGGAACAGATAGCCTGCAGTGCTGTTTTATAGAGAAGCAGCACAGTTGCCACACACCACAGTCACACTGATTAGCCCCATACTGGAAGCTGACCAGCACAAGCTTTGGCCTCCTTACGCAGTGCTGGGTGGGTAAATTTAGATCTCCAGCACCAAAATCCACAGTTTTTCCAAATATTAGCCTTTGATGGTAATTTTCTCCTCCTACATCTTAAATCACTCCTAACAATCATGCAGTATCTGGACACACCAGACCACCTGATTTGCAGGGGTTGTTTTTTTTTTTTTTTTTGCCCACCTGAGCCCAGGAGCTCCCAGGGGCCTGGCTGAGTTTCATCAGCCTGTTCCAGCTGGACAGCAAGTGAAACACTTGGAAAAACTTCGACTAACCAACTAGGAGCAGAGGCATTATCAAACCCCAAAACATCAATATTGTGGCCTTAGCCAGCACAGGACCAGAAGACAGGATGAACAGTGCCACTGAGGAAAGACAAGGGACAGCATGTCCCAGCAATGGGAGTGGGGCTGGGTTGCAGTCAGGCATTTTAGGCAGAAGTTTTGTACCTTCCCAAATGCCACAGGGCTGGCATTTAGCAGGTGATGTCCCCAAAACCACCCCAGAGCTCCTGTGGCTTGGGGATGGGGGCATTTCCTGTCTACTCAGGGGCAGTGTGGTTATTTGGTGCTAAACCCTCACTGAGCACAGGAAATTTTATGTTCTCAAACACTGCACCAAGGGAAGACAGGTGCACACAACAGACACTGAGGGGGTCCTTAGGCAGCACAAGCCAAAAAACACGGCCCCATGGGTGCCCCCCACCCTGCTGGAAAGGGGCTGTTGCTCTTCTCACTCAGTGCCAGGTAGAAAGACACGTGTTGGCCCCAAGCACAAGGTAGTGAGAGCAGCTCTGCGGCTTCAGGTAACAGATTTCTGCCCCAAGGAGCAAATCTCTACAGGAAGACAAGCCAAACACATTTGCAGCATTAATAAAACATTTTGGAGTCAGGCAGGTGACCCCACATTTGACATAGTTATTGCATCCATTCTCCTCAAGATTAGCCCAGGTGAAAAGTACATTTTGGTTGTGCCAGTCTGTGCTGGATGCTCAAGTCTGCCTCCAGAACTCTCTCAAATCCAGGTTATTACCATACTTGAACTCTAAGAAATCCGGTGTGGGTGGGATGAAAGGATGGAGGCAGGATTTGGAGGTGGCAGCGTCCCAGAGGAGCAAGTGGCAGCAGGGTCAGTTGCTGTCAGAGAAGCAGGGGGAGCAGCAGGGAGGTTGAGCACACAAAATCTTTGGCTCATAGCTGCAGACGTGCCCAAGGTGGGGGCTGTTCGTGGTGGGCAGATGGAGCCAGAGGAAGACCAGAGCCTTTCCCCAGGCAGTGACCAGATGGAGAAGGAAACGCAGCTCCAACATTTGTGGAAGAGTCCCTCCCTAAAGAGGATAGACTTTCTGAACTAGCTCATTGCAGTGCCTGTTGTGATTAAACTGCACAAATGGGGTCCCAAGGCAGCTGCATGAAGGTCAGGAACCAAACAACAGCTCCTTGCTTGCAGATTAGCAACACCACGGATTTACAGCACCTCCCATGACTCACCCAGAAAGCCACTTCAGAATGTGTCAGGCCACTGTACCCCACCAACCTCCACATCTCCATGTCCAGAGCCACCCAGATAGTGGCACAGGAACATCTTTCATCCTAGGGCAGCTTGGCCCTGCCAAGATCCTGCTTTGCACCCATAACCAAAGTGCTGCTTCATTGCTGCTCTCATTGGGTGTTTTCCCTTTTTTCTCTCCACCCCACCATAAGATTTCTCCTTTTCCTCACAGCCCTCAGGACCTCTACAACCACAATCAAGGGGACAGAAAAATGTTGTCATTGTATAAGAGCTGTGAATTCTTTCAAACGTAGCAGAGAGAGCTATCCTTTTATTGGCACCAGTAACCAAAAGAAGGGAAACAGTCCCACTGTTTTAGAGAACATTTATGTACATAAATTGCACAGAAACACAGCAGAACTCTCACGCAGCCCTTGTTCAGCTCTGCACAGGGAATAGCCTGGAGATCCTTCCTGCTGTTCTATATCTCCCAGCAGCACTTTCCTGGAGCCCTCAGCATGCAGCCAGCACCAGGCTTTCCCTCTCAGCATCTCCCAACAGTCTGCAAGAGATCTGACATCATAAGGAAGTCAAAGAAATTGCAATTACCCAGACTGGTAATGGGGCGCAGCACTGGCTGCTCCAGAGTGGTTGTCAGGGAGGCAACATCTTACACACTCAGGGACACCCTGTGTCACACACAGAGGAACACCCCACAGCACCTGATGGCATGGGAAAATCTGCCCTCACAGGATTTTTCTAATTTACCAGAACTGAATGAGAAGGCGGTGGTGAAATAATGAAGTTTCTGCAACTCCTCAGCAGCCAGGTGTCCCTTTGCTTGGGCAGAGCTGTGGCCCTGTCACTCCAGCCCAGACACAGTTCTGCCCAGTTCCCAAACAAGATACATCTTGCTTCAAGCACCACAAATCCCCAGGAGAGGGAAGAGTCTCTACTGCTCTGGAGTGCTCCAGGGAAGGAGCTGCCAGGTGTGTCATTACCTTGTGGCCAGCTCCAGAAAGAACCAAGTGACAAAACAACAGGAAACACAATAGTGAAACCCTGTACAGAGTTTACAGGAAAGAAAAAAGGTACCTGACATGCTAAAAACCCTACTTTAAAGGTTTTCTTTTATCTGAGAGTGTTAGATGTTTGAGAAAACCTCCTTTGGGGAAGAAAAAAACAATAAAAAATTAAAATCTATAGTTATTTTCTTAAAAGATTTCTTTAAAGGACAGCTCCATACATCTAGAAAAAGAATATTCCACCCTGAAAAAACAGAGTTATTTAGGGCTACTTCATTTTTTGGTCCTTCCTAACTGCACTTCAAGATCACTTTCCTCTTACCCATCTCACTTTCACCCTGACCCTCACACCTGCAGAAATTACACAACACACATGTTCAGTCTTACCTATACCATTTCCCTGAGACACACTCTCCCACATTTTCACACCTGCTTCATGCCTCCCCTCTCCTGTTGTGCAGAGGCCAAACAGTCAAAGTAGAGAAGGGAGAGAGCATCAGGCACATAATGTGCTCTCAGCAGTTTACTGGGAATTCTCAGGGTGTTTTTCCTCTGCCCCAGAGCAGCTGAGCTCCATTATGATCCTTGAACTTCCAGCCCTAGGTGCACAGGTAGTGCAAGAGCACAAAAACTGAGATGCTGGGCACATTTATATTTCAATTTTTTTTCCTAAAGAAATAAGAGAGCAGAATCGAGCTTTATCCCTTTCCTTTTGAAGTTTGGCTTTCTAAATGACTTCATTTGGGAGAGGAAAGAAGCACCTCCCAAGCAGGGGGGGGCTGGAGAGATCAACACCCAGGGCATCAGCTGTGGTGGGATCCCATCCATCAGCTGAAGAGCAGCCAGCAGCAGAGGCAGCTGGAAAAAAAGTTCTAGATCTCAAACGCAAAGACTAATTCAAGAAGCACATCACTCCTGGCGCTGCTGAAAGATTGGAAATGTTTCCGAGGGCATCTCAGCCCTGGTGTTCCAGCTGATGCAGGGCTGTGCCAGCTCTTTCCTAGCATAATGGCTCCCAGTGAGAGTCCCAAGCCAGGGTGAACCTGCTGGGTCGGAGCCGACAATGACAGGTTGAATTAAATCTTGTGTTTCGAGCCGGCATGCATAAAAGGTGAGGAAAATGAACCATGGGAGTAAGTGATAAGGCAAGAAATCTGCTCAGCAAAACCAACTGCCTCAGGGCCTCCTGCATATGAAAGGACTTGAGACAGTGCCATAGCGATGGAGAAACAGTGGAGTTCCAGGAGAAATCCCAGAGAAACCTTGTTTAAACTTGGACTACTTATAAGAGCAATAGGAAAAGTGATGCAGAGACCTTTGTGCCCTGGGCCTGCTGCCATTCTTGCATGTCCCTATCCCCTCCCAGATTCCTGCTGCTCCCCTGGGAGTTGTGTGTATGCAAACATGCGCGTGGCCTGTGCTAGGACTGAGCTGCTGTGTGCTCTAAAAATGCTCAGGAACTGCTTGAAAGCTGCCTTTCTGCCTGCCTTGTGTGGTGGGTGCCTGTCACTACTGTGTTACAAAGCTTAAATGCACCTGTGGAAACCCATGCCAGCTGTGTGCCAGCTTCGGTGCAGTTCTGTTAGAGGAGACATCTAGGCCTGTGCTTCCCACTGCTGTCTGCAGTATCCCCAGGCTGGTGGCAAGGCTGGGACCTGGGCTGTAGGAAGCTGCCAGTCTGGTGGCTGTGGGAAGGGGCCACCAGTGGGCCAGCCTCTGACTGGGCTGGCCCACTTCTCCTGCCTGCTGAGCATGGGCTATGCATGTCTTTCCCATGTGCACAGTCAGTGATGCCAATGCACCCAGCTGCTCTTTGGGTTTCCCACAGGATTCACACTGAGTACTGGTGTTCACAGGCAGGGATGGCACAATAATCTGAGCAAGAGATATTCAGGGCTCTTGGAAATGTCAGCCTTGTACAGCTCAGGCATGCTGGGGCTGCAGTTTCCTGTCTGCAGAGCAGGTAGGGAGTTAAATGTCAGTACTTGTAAGTCTCCTCTAGCAAGCATCCAGAACTTTCTGTGCATGGATACCCACCTGTTCTTCCCCAAATCTGGATACTGCAGCCCCCATGCTTAGGAAGAAGGAGGCGACTTGAAGGTTTCCAGGATGCTGGAGATACCTGGACAGTCACTCTAGGCTTCTTAGCTCTGTCAGCAGCTCAAATCTATCTGGATTTGCCCAAGTGTTTAGTACAGGTTTGTCCTGCAAGAGATGTGCTTTGAGGAGCAAACTCCTGCCATGGGACAGGCAGCTCCAAGGAAGCGAGGGATAGCAGGCACATTACACTGATATTTGGCTCCTCACCTCCCTCCCACACGGCATCCCACTATGTCCCACTGCAAGCAGTCCCCAGCTGCCCTGACCATCACTGTAAGTCTGGCCTCGCTGCTGGAGGTTCACCAGGATGGGAACAACCCTTCATGGAGCACGGGATGCCAAAGCCTGGAGAGTATCATAGCGAATGTCCCAACCCCCAGCCGATGGCAGCACTTTATTCCCAATCAGTGGCTGTGCAGAGCTCAGCATGTTCTGTGTTCTAAGAAGCCTCAAGTTTGTGTCAAATACCGGGCTGGAGGTCTGAGGATGGTGGGTTCCAATAGCTCATCCTTCTGCAGGCTGGAGAGCAGCGTGAGTACAATGAAAAGCACCTGATCCCCATTATAATGCTAATCTCCTCCAACTCCCAGTAGAAGGCAAGTAGCATCCCGTTAATGAAATTATAACCATGGCTCACACAGTGCATTTCTGCTGAACACATCTGAAATCTCTTTCCCTCAGAGGCTACATAACCAACGCCTGGGATTTATCTTGCTGCTGTTATAGAAGCAACACGATTAGACTGCTGAAGCTAATTTAAATCCTGTTGAATGCTATTGTAATGCAGTGAGTAAAGCTGATATGTGACATGTCTTTGAGACACCCTTAGAGTGGGCACATCAGGCTGATCCCCAAAAGTTTAAGGGCTACATTCAGAGACTTCAACATAACTTGCAACTCCTTTGTGTTTGATGAGACTTTCAGGTGCTTAAGGTAAAAGTCTCATTTAATTGTGTGATGACTCCAGGACTCTCAGCTGCCCCCATACTGAAGTATGTTCTCTCTTCAGTTATCCTGAGCATCCTCCAGGTACTGCAACATCTCTGCTCCCAATGTGAGCAACAGGTGTGGAGCTGTGGGAAACCACTGTGCTAAACTTGAGCACTGGCAGTGAGGCCAAAGTGGAGCTTAACTGTATAGGGTCAGTTGAGTTGAGAGTTCTTCTAGTGTTTCTTTGTGGGCTTAGTAGGGATTTGGGGCAACTGGGTGAGGTATTAAGAGCTGGGTTTTGCACACCCCCCCCCCCCCCCCCCCAAAAAAAAAAAAAAAAAAAAAAGCCTCATCAAACAGCAATGCACAGCCACAGCCAGGATGTCACCCTGGGAGTTACAGAGAGGCCCCCTGCTGCAGGGCAGCCCTGACAGCCCAGGTAGTGACAAGCAAACCAAACACAGGGCTGAGAGATTTCATCTTAACCTTAACAAGCTACACCAATATCCCAGAGCTCCAGCAATCACTCCCTTGCAGAGCCTAAGCCAACAACTCAACTCTCTAGTGCAGTAGGATGTGGAATAAGTCCCTATCCCAGCATGACAGCAGATTGCAGCATCCTGCCACATAGATTTTCTTCTCCACAATTTAGCATCCTACTCCAGAAAAATGTAAGTGTGGGGAGGGGAAGAGGAAAGAGAATTGTCTACAAGGAGCAACAAGGAAGGGATCCCAAACTCTCTGAGGAGATCATCTGTCACTTGTCTTTATGGCAGTAGAAGAACAAGCTACATCTTGACCAAGGTAAAGCAGTTCAGCTCTTTGCCCCCCACAGGTGTCCTGTAGCCTTTGCAGCCCCAGACTTATCTTGGCTGCCCACACAACAGGATCAGCTCTGGGAGTCTCTGTGTTCCCCTGAGCCAGATGTTCCCTGCCTGGGGCCATTGCCTGCAGAGCACAAGACTCCTCTAAACTGAGTTATCAGCCCAGGGTTTTGTGGCAGAGCTGGAAACTGAGTTCTGCTGAACTTTAGAGCCTCTGCATTGTTCTTCATCTTGCTTATCAACCTCACCCTGCTCTCTGAGGCTTGTTAGAGCCAAGTGTACCTGCTGTGACTAGAAACAGATAGTGAAGTATTTTAGGAGGAGAGGTAACATTCCCAAAATGAACTCATCCTTTCAGTTCATGTGCTAGCAGCGCAGGTTGTCACAGCTTTATTTTTAAATGGGCTTTCCCTTATCACCAGAAAAGTTTCTTCCTATTGACCTAAACAGCACTAGCAAAGTCAAGTGGAATATATATATAGATATTTTTTCCTACCCGCTGAACATGGTCATTGTTAATCTGGGCATGTTAAAACCAAAAGAGACAAGATGTGGAAGGTATTTAACACTAACCTGATGGGAGAAGAGGGGAAGGGGTGAAGCCCAGCCTTGCTGAAGGTAGAATTAGATGCTTAAAATGGAAGTGAAGCGAGTATCTGTCTTAGATATGTAGTACCTACCTCCATCTCCCAGAATACAACTGCAGCACCTACCTCCATCTCCCAGAATACAACTGCAGCACAAAGACTCTAGACTGAGCATGCAGACAGCCACTGGTCTGGTAGAGTTAACAGCAGCCTGAGAAACATGGTGACATGTTAACACAGGTAAAACTGGGAGGGTCAGTGTAAAAAAAAAAAAAAACAAAAAAAAAAAAAAAACAAAAACAAAACAAAAAAAACCCCAGCAAAACCAGCTTGCACAGTACTGTCAGGTCACTGGGAAAACACTTTGTAGCCAGTTTGAAAGCCATGAGACAAAACAACAGTCATTCAGGGACTTTTAGCATCTTTTTCAATTAGACTTCAATGATAAATTCAAGGCCAGGGGAAGGCAATGCAATTTTAATAAGAAATTACTTATTTTGGTCAGGTTAGTATCAATAAACAGCCATTAGCTACGCAAAGGAGGATTTGCATAAGCAGCATTTGAGGGTCAGGCTATGGCAGGACTGTGTCAAGTGAAGATGAAGGGAGGACCAGCCCTGCATGCAGAAGTTCTCAGCCTGGTACTAATGCCAAGGTGCTTGAGACAAATTCACCTGAAGCCCCTGCTCTGAAGCGTTGCAGCAGACCTCTTGTTAAGGGCAGAAATGAGGCAAGACAGACTCTCATCACTCAACAACACGAAAAGGGTCCTGGTTTATTCTTTACAGCTTAGCCATCCTGACTCTGACTACAGCAAGCTCCTACTGTGGGATCCAACTACAGACTCTGACTGCTGGCTATTTTCCTCCTGTACTATGACTAGAAGTATTGGCTTACAGACTCTGACTCCATCAGACCCAGACTAACCTCACAACACAGTTCCTACAGCAGCAACTCTCTTCCTTGGTTGGGTCTTCTTTACCTCTCTCTGTATTGCTCCTTCTCGCTCAGAGCTCTTCTACCTCCTCAAGGTCCTCTTTCTCCAGATCCTCCTGATTAGCCAACCCACCCCTTTTATCACACTTACCTTTATTAGTCACAGCTGGGACCCATTAAGGGCAAGGCTATTCCTCTTCTTTGGTAATTAGCACAACTGTGACTTATCAGGGGTAGGGTTTCCTGTAATCTCTTCTTTGACACCTACACTGAAGTGTGCTGGAAATGATGCTACAATATCCTCCATCCTGGAAACAATTCTGTAAACTTTAGCAGCTCTCCCTTTCCAAGGAGAGGGGGAAGAAAAGCCCAGAGGAAGAGTTGGAGCCTCTAGCAAACAGAGGCAAGAGTGTTTGAGTAGCTGAGAGAGGACAAGCACATTGTTCTTTCCAGCCTGAGCATTTTATAGGGGTGAAATATATGTGTATAAAGCACCCAAGGCTGGACAGCGCTTACATCAGTCTGCAGTAACTACTAGGGGGGAGGAGGAGGAGTAGGAACCTACAGAGCAGAAGGGATTGAACCCTTCTTCAGGACCAGAAGGCAGGCAAGTCCTCCGCAGAATCAGTCACCACCAGTCTCCTCCTATTGTTCTTAGTGGAAAAATTCAAAAGCAGGGGATAAGGTTGTGCTTTGGAATGATTTCTCACAGCAAATCCCAATTTTAGCAGTGAATTTCATCTATGGGAAAGAAAAAAAGCCCAAGTAAGTGCCAAATCACACCAATCCATCAGTCAAAATTGTCTTTTCTGGTACAAAGGTGTCTCTCATTGATGTAATGCTAGAGGTTTAGAGCAGAACAGAAAATCTCTTGCAGAGTTGTTTTGGGTTTTTTTAATAGTATTTTAACTATACCACAAAAATATGAGTCTAATTTAATCCCTGAAATTGGTGACATTACACTTGAGATGAGCCTGCCTGCTAAGCCTGAGGAGGTGGGAAAGCAAAGAATAAAAATATACATATGCTTCAATTTGATTCCGATTCAGCCAAAGACCCAGCAAACACAGCTGTTTATTAGAGATAAGTCTTCATTTGAAAGTTAATTATAGCAGTACTGAAATACTTAGGGGCTAAAGATGGTAGAGGTGAACTTTAATGAAGGCTTAATCACTAGAACGACTGTGAAGTTCTTTGTCTGCATGGCCTCTGCAGCAGCAGGGACATCTCTGCATCTCTGGTACCACAGCCAAGACATTGGGAAGAGTTGAATGTGACAAGGAGCATCCAAGTTTGGAAGTCCCCAGTAGAAAAATCCACCCATAATGCAGAATGGAACAAGCTGTATTTCACACATGGGATGATGGTTGTTCTGTTGCTGATAGGTCTTTTTAACACAGAAAGCCAAAACATCCTCATTTCTGACAGCCATGAGTGAAAGTCCATTTGGCCTGTAATGGCAGTTGGGTGCATCAGTGCCTACACCTTGTCATTAAAAGTGTGTGTTATTGGCCTACAAGAAATTTCCATAAAGGAAAAAAGAAAATTAATATTTTAATGAAAATATTCAGTACTTCACTAGCAAGATACAAATTTTATTTTTCCTAGGCCTGTCACTGGAGCAGTCTCTCTGGCTTTGTGATTCCTGCCTCATCACCTCTGTTTCTCCAGCAAGTCTCTCTCTCCCCTGTCCAGCTGCCTCAGCCTCATCCCCTGCTCAAGAGTAGACAGGCTCAGGCCTGTGTGGAGCTTGGGGGTCCTTATGGGATGAGTGCAGAATGCCACAGGACTGCTGCCCCTTCCCAGGCCCGCAGCCAACTCCCTGTCTGACAGTAAGTCTGACCCTGACCCTGCCTCCTGCAGAGGGTTCCTTTCCCTTTGAGCACTTCTCTTCCAGATGGAGACCAGGAGGTGTTCCAGTGCATTTTTCATCTGCCACCCCAAAACAGAGCACACTGATGTTTCTTTCAGAGTCCATTTCTTCAAGGATTTCAGCTTATCCATCACAGCTTATGCAGCCAGCAGCAGCCAGCTGGGCCCTTGTGCCTCCACAGTCCTCTGCCTGTGGATGCTGCCCAGCCCCACAGCTCCAGCACCCAGTTAAGTCCAGGAGCCACCCACTTACCTGCTCTGCCAGCTAAGCTGTCTTTGACAGTCGCTACCCGTAATCAGGTATCCCTAATGATTTTAATAACATGATTATATGATGGCAAGAAAAACCAATAACCCAAACCCTGATGTAAGCTGTTTTTGTCACAATCTTGAGACTCCTGCTTGAAGCAGATGCCTTATTAGCCATTTAATTCTCAGCTTCATGGCAAGGCACTGAAATGAGAGGAAATAAAAAATCAACAAGGCAGCTGCAAACTAGCTTCATGTTCTCTCTCAAATTTAATAGAGATTCATGAGGCTTTACAGTAATGTGCTGAGAGAAAAGGATTACAGGCTTCTTGCAGCTTGCTTGGGTCTAAAGGAGGCGAATATCAGCAATCAGGGCGCAGATGATAAATATGTGGCAGAAGTTATTCCAAGATCCAACTGCATTAATATCAAACAAGGCACTTCAGCTCATATGGTGCATCCAGTTTTAAAACCATGAGTGCAGAGGTAAAGGAGCAGATCCACAACAGAAGACAGTGGTATCTGCTCTCTCCAGACCATGCAGGACCCAGGCTGGTTCTCATTCCACCATGAGGCTTTCAGCCCTGTGCTGGAAGGCTGTGCCTGTCCCCTGCACATCAGCACAGGACTCAGGGCAGTGTCCCCAGGGGCATGATCAGCCTCATGTTTCTTCCCCTTCCCTTTCCCCAGCACCCAGCTGATGGCTCCAGTTGTGCTCAAAAACCACAGACACAACTGATTTAACTGTGCCAGTACCACCCACTCACAGTCACCACTCGGTTCCCTTAACTCCATCTCTTGGGTATTTCATGCAAGACCAAAAGTAGCTGAGCATTAATCCTGTGGCTGCTGGACTGTGATACTGAGCCCTCCACCTTCCATGTGTCCTCCTCTTCTGCCCCTCTCTCCAAATGTGTTTTCTGCCTGGGCAGAGCAGGAGCAGCTTGGGGTGTGCTGGGCACATTAACAGGGTCTGGCTGCTGAACTGCAGGTCAGTGAGCTGTCAGTCCCAGCAGTGACACTCACAGCAGCAGATGTCCCAGCAGTGACACTCACAGCAGCAGATGAGAGCCCCCTCATGCTACAAAACACACCTTCTCTGGGAGGTGAAACCTCTGGAACAGGGTCCCCAGGTAAGTGGTCAAAGCACCAAGCCTCAGTTCAAGAAGCATTTGGACAATGTTCTCAGGCACATGGTGGGATTTTTGGGGTGTCCTGTGTAAGTCCAGGAGTAGGACACAATGATCCTGATGGGTCCCTTCCAACTCAGATATTCTCTGTGCTTTCCAATAGGAAAATTGACAACCTTTTTACTTCAAAATGCAGTGCACTCTGACGAAAATGAATGTACCTTAAGATAGAATGCCACCTTGCATTCTATCTGTAGTCTCAGTAAGTCATAAAACTTGCTGCTATATATTTTTTTTACCAGGCAGGGAGCCTTGGCTGCCATTCTGGAATGTGACTGGGATATAATGGGCCATTCAGCCCCAAATCAACTTGGATTGTACTCACTGGTACAAAAACAGCCCTGAAAGGGCTTGACTGAGACCAGACTGTACCACAGCAGTTACAGGACAGCTACTAAGAGAGAATCGTGACCCTAAAAACCTTCATCAGGCAGCAGGCAGGAGACAGGAGTTATTTTTACTCCTGTTTATTGGTGTGGAACCTGTTTGACAAAGGATGACATCAATTGCACAAACCTTGGGCTGAGCCAAGAGAGAAGCCTGAGGAATGATGCTGATTTACTGCCATACCTGTGATGCTCCAGCTGCAGTGTGAGTAGGTCAGGGCCACTGGCCATGCTGCAGGTGGGGACACTTGTTAAACATGGGGACATCTGTTACAGGAGCACACATCCAGAGCTGCTGTAAATAAAGCAGGACATTACACAGGAGTTAATCCAACGCTGTTTTGCTGATCATGTTGAAGATAGTGACCTGTTTATGCTCTGCACATCTCTTATTGAAAATAATGGAGCAGACTTCACCTCAGTGAGGGCTGGTCTACAGAGCCAGCCTCTGTGCCCTCAGTGAAGGATAATAGCTGCTGTGCCATTGTCATTCCCACGTAGTAAGGCAGGTTGGAACCTGTTCCCTCCTGTTTGTTCTCAACATGGATCATTGCTCCTTCCAGTGCTGCAGGAGCCAGACCAAAAGAAAAGTCAGTGGTTTCCCAGCACAAGTGTTTCGTAAATTTACCACTCTACCGTGAGGAGATGCAGGCACAAACTGGTGTGGAAGGTTCTCAAGGGCTCCAGGGCTTCCCATTGTTGGTGCAGAACAGATCCCCAGCAGGAAGACATCACCACAATTAGCAATAGGCAAGCACAGAACATTGAGCATGCTCAGCGCTAGCCAGGGCTGAGGGCACAATAAAAGCTTCTCTTCACTTCTCTGATTTATTAGAGAAAGAAGGGCTGCATTGTTGGTTTTGTACATCTGAGGTACTGTCAGCCTTAAGCCAACAAGATAAAATGCAAGAATTATTTTGAGCAATTCAAGGTTAGTTTTTGTTGCTTTTTTCTTTAACTTTCCAGCAACAATCCATTTTCATTTTGCACATGGATACATTCAATAGCGCAGGCACTGAGTGCTCTTAGGCAGAGCACAGGCAAGATTTCAGATAAAGCAAAAAAATAAATTAAAAAATCTGGGTTTTTGTCCAGTCCTTCAATTAGCTTTGTTGGCAATCTGTAACAAAGAATTCATAAAAATCTTGAGGCACTTTTTACAAGCAAGATGGAAAGTGGTTCATTTTTTTCCCATCTTGCAAGAAATTTCCTTTTCTTTCTCTGAAGCAAAAGAAATTACATCAATAAAGAATGAATTTCCCAAAACTTTCTTTGACTCACAGGCAACCTGAAATTATACAGCTTAATTCACTTCAAGCAGTCCTGGCTCAGCTGTGCAAGTGTGTCACTCCCAGAGGTAAGTGTTACTGGGGAGCCCAGCAGGGACTGCAGCCACACCATCACCAGCTTCCACTCTCCAAGCATTTCAGCCTCATGAAAACCTGCCAGCAATTTCAGTGAATCCTTGGAGTTCTGGAGGGGATTTTGTTACTGAGAAGGAGTCAGATGTCATCTCCTTTACAAGACAAGGAAGTGTCATAAAAAGGCACTTGAGCTGCTCAGGTTGCCTCCAGCAGCCCGGAATGTGACAGGTCACAGCAAGCAGCGAGAGGGGCACTGGTTTTCTCCTTGGCTTTGCTCAGACAGAAGCATTTGGAGAATGCTTAAACCACTGAATCAGGCTCCTGTCCTGGCACACTGCTCTCAATTCATCAGCCTATGTGCATTTACCAGCAGCTACAGAAGTGTTTGTACAGGGGAGTGGGTGCATTTCTCCATTGAATCACTCATCTGTTCTCTCTCCCATAAAAATAGTGTGTATTGCTTGAATTCTAGAGAGACACATTGAAAGAAGATGTGAGGGTCACCAGATCTGTTGTGAATATCACACACGTGTGGAGAGGAAGGTGGCAGCTGTTTGTCACTCACTGAAGGCTGTCAGGAGTGTGACAGAACAATGGGGTCCTGAGAACATCAGATGCTGAACACTGGCACCTACTGATAGCTTTTTCTGAAGGAGGAGTGGGAAAAACAAAGCTTTGCTTTGCACCTGATAAATGGATGTCCCTGAAGTGTTCCAATAAGATCTTCAAGAGCAAAATAAGCACAGACTCCTGGACTTACATGAATTATGTATATAAAGAGCTTTGTCAGAAAACAGTTAACTTCCAGAAGAGTAGGAATAGGCAGACAGTAAGCTTCTGAAGGTTGTAACAATGGTATAAAGTGCTATGGGGATAGTCATAGTTGCCTTTATTTTCCCATTTATACATATCCACTCTTGCATCCATGAAAATTTATACAGGCTTCCCCCTAGCAATGCTTTTTTTCTCCTTGGGCTTTTCAGGTTTCCCTATTCCTGATCCCACTGTCACTGTAACTTTTCCTCATCATTGCATCCCTGTCTGTGTTCCCTGTTACAAATTCTTCCCTCCTTTTGATCTCTTTCCCTGTCTACTCTGGGCTATCTTGGCAAGTGTAGGATTTTTCCTTCAAGAAGATTGTAGAATTGGTACCTTCTTAGTGCTACTTGATCAACAAAATTCAAACTGAGTAGCCAAGAACAGATCTGGGACACTCAAATTCATTGCTCGAAAGGTGTCTCAAGCACAGCACCACCTCTTTCTATCACTGCTTAGGGCCAGCACCACCCAGTATCAGCTTTCTGGATGTTAACAGGCTTATTTTGACTTAAGAGTCTGCAAAAACAGAGCACTGTTGCTCATGCTGACTTTCCTGCTGGCCCTGCAGCTTGGGGTACAAGCAGAGATATAGCGCTGATGTTCATAATAATGGCTAAACACTGAGCCATATTCCAACAACTCCACCACCAGCACTAACCAGTTTACTACCAAGGAAATAGAGATTCCATTTCCACACCATCCATATGCAGCTGTGTGTCTCCAGAGAAAGCCCAGGAAAAAGCTGTTGTGTTCCTCAGTGAGTAGCTCAGAATAAAAAGAAAACTGCATGTTTAAAACCCAGCACGATGATTATCAAATTCATTGCTGGTTTGAGAGAACATAAGTTGAACAGAATTAATGAGTTGTGCCAGCTGCAAAACTTCTTGCAGATGGAGTAGAAAAACAGCAGCCCAGGATGCTGGGAAGGATCTTTATCTCTTTTGGGGGAGATGTTTCTATAATAAATATATTTAGGTGACGAAAAAAAACTCTTGTGCAAAGACGATCTTGCTTTGTCTTCCATCTTTCTTTGAAGTAATTATTTCAAACACAGCAGCTCTTCAGAAGATCAAGAAGTAGGATTATAAAAATATCCCAGCATGAACCAATTGCTGCCAAATAAAGAATGATTACCAGGTTCAGCTTTCCCTTTTTTTTTTTTTTTGTATTGACATTATTTACAGCCCAGAAAACTCCATGTTTCAAGATCTGAGATGTCATTTTTAGCTATGCATTCATCTTTTTGGTTCACATCAACCACCATCATCTATTAAGCTGATAGTTATCTTCCCTACCTATCTCCGAGATGTCCTGAATGAACCCATCAGTCGAGGAAGCCTTCAGCACTCATGGTGTTGGGAAGAAAAGGCACAAAGAGATCAGAAGAAATCAGGCAGGAAAAGTTTCTTCATCCATTATCACTGAGCTTGTTTTGTTAAACAAAGTATAAACTTATTTCTTTATCTACGTGAAGGCATTTAAGTTGCAGAGCCAAAGAAAATTGCGGTGCCATATTATCTGCATTTACTGTTCAGATTTCAACAGCCAAGAATTGAATCTATTTAAAAATAAGTCCAAGGGCAATTTTAGTGGTAGGATACATCTGAAAATTGGGTAAGATGAGCTCTAGAAAAGGTGAGAGAAGTCTTATACAGAATCTCTGGCACTGGGAAACCTCAGTCCACATCTGCACTACAGGAAGTGCATTTCTTATCAAATGTTGTGTATACAGAATGTTGTGATCACACAACAGGGGTGCAGACACCTCAGTGTAGGATTGTACCTGCATTCCAGTGCACTCTACGGTTTTTAAACTCATTGCACATTAAATCAAATATATGGTCTCAGAGTTGAGAGTAGCAATCTGCAACCATACATTACACCCCAGCATCACACTCTACTATCTCTCTTGGTCTCAGTATAAGCTTTTCTTTCTTGTCACCTCTGAGCTATGCTCAAAGGTCTCAGAAACAACACATTGCCCTTAAGCCCTTGGTTCTGCACTGCTGAACAAAACAAAGAAATGAAATTACCTTGATTTTTTTCTTACACAGAACCAAAGTGATCCATACATCACATAAGAGATGAGATCTGAAGATGCTCTCACCCAGAGCCAGCCCAGTGCTCTGGCTATGCCATGGTTCTGCTTCACTTCTAGAGTTCCAAAATCTTCAGATTCATTTTTCCCTCTTTCAGTTGTCCTGTTTGGCAGGTTAATAGATTTATATAAGGAATAACACTTGCGGTGAGGAGACCTCCTGGTGAGGAAACATGCAGTCTGATAGGACAGTGACAGATGACAAGCACATTTTCTGAATGGTTGCTAATTATCACAGCCTTTTAGTAATATTTATCCAAGTAAACTAACAGGTAGAAAGTTCAGTGCAATTAGCAGAAGTGCCCAAGGCCTGATGCTGTACACTTGGACAGAGTTTAATCAGTGAAACAGCAACATTTTTGTACAAATCTTGACAAGGCCAGGAGTTAATAACATTTACAATGCTAGGCTAAACTGTGCCCAGATAAAAATTGTAATGAATATAAATTAAAACTTAAGCTATAACACAGATTTCCAAAGGCACTTGCAAATCTCTGACCAGCAGCATTTGGGGACAGCAGAGCTGTGTACTGACAGAGTTCAGGTTATATTTTGGTTATGGGAGGATTGCTTTGTTATTTTTCTTTTTGCTTTAACTCAAAAAAGCTGAAATACTTCTAAATTTTGCAGCAGCCAACACAGGAACAACAGTACACCAGTACACAACCCTTCTTCATGCTTTTACTTGTAATTTCTGCACTCCTGTTTTTGCCTGTGGCCTTACAAGAATCCTTCCAGCCAGGAGCAGCACATCCACAAGAACACACGGACTGCATGTCCTCCTTCATCCACGGAGAATGTAGGCTGAAGGGCACAGCTGAACTGCTCTCCCTGCAAGCCAGCAAGGCCAACATCCTGCAGGAAGGGGAGGAAGCACTCACGGGACTCTTCAGTCCTCGATGGCAGCAACTCCCTTGAACCTGCAGGTGGGAACTTGTGTCCCCCCTCCAATCAAGCTTTTGTTATGAACATGGTTCAATAAAGATAACAGTACATTCTGAAAACTGGAGCTCGTCAGCTGCACAAAATTTTGTTACTAAAACTCCAAACAACATAATTTAAAATATTCCATAGAAAAGGCAAATCCCTCTACGTTTTCTGCAGCAGCAGAGAGCTTTTGCCTTCCCTTTGATGAAGGTAAGCATTTCTGCAGAACATCTTTCAGTGCTGCTCCAAGGGAATGAGATTACTATTATTTTTGCTGACAGCACCAGCCCCTCTCCCTGTTTCTCACTCCATGCAGCATGTAATGAGCTTCACATGTAAAAATAAAAAAGAACATTTTACAGTGAGAAATTAGCCTGTTATGGTTTCTGTTGGTAGGGAGAATCGAAAGGGCAGACTGGCATCATGCTACAAATTAGCTGCTTAATATATTAGTTTTCTCCCTTTTGAGTTTTCGTGAGCACTTCTAGACACTGCAGAGACTCATCCTTCAGACAGCCCAATTAAAAAGAAAGTTAGTTTCAGTGATTCAGTGTTTCAATACAGCACTGTTTACAGCATTTTTCCTTGTTATTTCAGGACATCAGTAGTTGATAGAATAAAACTCAATCAATTTGATTTGCTGGTCATGGGGCTCACTTTCTCTCCATTTGCAGGCTGCTTTTTTGAGACAAAAATTTTATATCGCAGTATGTTTCATTTTCTTCATAAAACCAGGGTTCCAGGTAGCTGTGGTTACAGTCACACTTGAACCAGGCCTACACAGTTTAAGGTTTAACCCATAGCTGTCCCTCCTCTCTTAGAAGAATTGAAGTCTCCTGAATTCTTCAGTTGTCATCGCTGCTTTCTGAAATTATTTGTCCCATGAGTCAGTAAGAGCTCAGCGCCAGAGTGAAGAGCAGATGTGCCAGAGCAGTGCAGCAAACAGAGGCAAGATCTTGTACAATTTATTTTTACAGTGGGACAGCACCACGTCCTCTCCTCCTCAGCCCTGTGAATGGGGCAGGCAGTGAATGGCTTCATCCCCAGCGGGCACTACTCAACCTTTATTTTCATACTGCTTTGACTGTTAAATAAGGAACACTTCCCTCTTTTCCTACCATTGTCTAAAGCCATGACTAACAAACTCACATACAGAACTCAAATTACAGTTGCCTTCCAACAAGCAGCCACCTCTACACAGTATCATTTGACACTTCGAGTGATCATCCGGAATGCTTTCCAAAGAGTTCAGCTAAGTGCTGAACACAGAAATACTCCTCTAAGAAGGTGGAGAAAAGGAAGTGTGATTCACATGTCATTATTATTTATTAGCAGATCATTCACAGTCCTGGGCTCTGGGAAATGGACAGGAGGATATGAAGGCTTTTTTGGAAGAGCCCATTCTGCAAAGATCAGGCATTTTCAATGAGCTTCTGCACAACCTCCTCACTGTTAATTTCTGTCAAGGCAATAGGCAGTGTACGGAGAGATTTTTATAACAGAGTGAACAAGATTTTGGCTGAACTCAAACTATGTGATATGGGTAGAAAAAGTAGCTATGTAGGAACAAGTAATGGGAAGCTGTTTCTTAAGGTAACAGGTCATTTATAGAAGACTGTTGAGGAGATGCTTTTGTGCTGCTGACAATGCCCAAATGAAATCAGAGACTCTTCCGTGACTTTACAGAAACTGCAGACAGAACCTACTTTGCTGAAGCTTTTGTTAGGGTGTAAATCTCATTACTAGCAAAGGGCAAAAAGCTATAAAACTTTTGTCTTGAAAGTTCTAGTGTTCAGATGATGGAAGACCTTGAAGAACTGCATTTCGAATGAGCTGTCGAGGCTTGGGGTTAGAACTGAGCTTTGAGGTACTCATTAGAAACACAGAAATTCAGGATAGGGTACTACTTTAAATGGATCAAGCTGGACCAGTCATAAGTGAGTCAGTAGCCAAGGAGAATGCACATACCACAAATAAAAAAATATTTAGAAGCTTCTGGGGACTTGCTGCTTTCATCCAGCAGAGCTGCACTCACAAACAAAACAAAAAATGAGAGACTGTATGGAGATAACTCAGCCAGCAGCGTGTTAAAGGACCAAGATTGTATTTCCTTCAGCATCAAATCAATTGGTGGCTGCCGAAACTTGTTGCCTTTTCCAGACTTGGCAGGATGTTTTTGAGAATCTTCAGCGAGGTGAAATGTGAAGGGACAACTTCAAAGCATGAAAAGCAGCAGCCAAGTGAATTACCTTGAGGCACAGACACAGAACACTGGCAAACAGGACCCCTGCAGACAGGCCACTTATGGAGGAAATTTTCCACAACATAAATCTTATTTATGGATAAATAGTAGTATTTACTGTATGCATATTCTTAAACCATAAAGGCAAAGGATATTCTGACTTTATAAAAGAGTTAATATCTTGTGTTTGCTTGTGGCTTGAGTAAGACCACCACATTAGTGCTCTTCTGTACTGTCACAAGGGAATTAGCAAGGTTAGCAAGATGTGAAGCCTAAATCTCAGTTCACTGGAGGCAGTTAAGAGAGTGAGTTGAACCTGTACAGCTGGGGAATCTAAGTATTGCCCTGTCACCTGGTGAGCAGCCAGCCCAGAGAGCAGAGGTCTTTCACCGATGCACATCCTCAACAGCTGTTTCTATTTCTGTCTGTGAGGTCACCACTTAACCATAGCAAGACTAAACTGCTTCTCCCTTCAAATAGAGACACAGACAATTAAACCAACCCCCTGCCTACTAAATAGCATTCAAATGATTTGCCCTTGCCGAAAAAGGATCTACCTAACTCAGAGAAAGCATATTCCTAGCTTTCCTGAATCAGAACCTCTGTCTTAGGCTAGGAGGATTGTCCAAAAGAGGAAGCAAGTGCAATGAGTCTGAAGGACAATGGTTCTATCATTTCTGTAAAGAAAGTCTGATTGCGAAGTGCCTGTTATCCACAGCTCCATGTAAAATAGTCAATATCCTGGGATGAAAACACAGAATTGCTTCTGCCTCTGAAGATATGACTTCATTTGTTGGCAAAGTTTCACTGGCCTTAAAATCCAGCAAATTTTCACTGTCACAGTATGAGAACAGCATTTCAGCACCCCTTATTGTGCCCAAGCTCAAAAAACTATCACGGTGTCATCAAAACCATTAGGTTGTCAGACATGAGTGAATGACTTTTTGCCAGTGAAGAAACACTGGACAATCACTATCACATCTGCCAGCACAGCCTACTCATTTTTACTGTATTCTCTTAAATTCAACACATAGTATCACTCTTTGTTCACTTTGTCTCCTATCCACAATGCTTTAAAGCAGAAATAGCTTTAGGAAAGGATGAAAGATGTGTTTAATCTTTGCCAAATGTGATACCACTAAAGTCATTAGCCAATATTAGTTCCAACGGGAGATTATGAACAGCTGGAATTTAAAGTGCTCTTTCTGCAGCATTAATAGATACGTGTCTCAGTGTTTCTGTACACAGTGACAGCTTGAGGCTGTCAATTTATACCATTTCCTGATTAAAAAACATCAGGCAACTTTACACCTATTTCAGAAGTACAAATAGAAGATGCAACTGAAGACAAATTGTTACGTGATGTACAAAGGTTTAAAGCAAAAGAAATTTTTGGCAAAGGGATGCAGGGATTCAGGGAGTGTTTTAATTGGATCACAAAGATGCAGAAGTTCAGCTAAGAGATTTCCCAGATTACATTGGATATTATTTTTAAAGATAACTTTATGAAGGATGATGAGTTCACTGAAAGCTGCTTAAGTTTACTGGTTTTTGTCCAGAAAATTTCTATTGCCTACTGTGGTGAAGGCACAGGGCACTCAGCCTGGGACTTTACATATCCCCACAAAGCTAGTCCAAAGACATGCGGACAGCTTCACCGAGGATACGCAAGTGGAGGCAAACAGACTCTCTGTGGAAAATGACAGCAGCCAGTGAATTAGACTCCAGCAACAAGGGTCACGGAGCATGAGATCCCTGGAGGAGGGAGCTGGGAGCTCAGCACAGCAATGGAGGTGGCAGGGCAGGGACCTCTCCAGCCTGAACACAACCCTGTGAACCCAGGAATGGCACCTGGGATCAGTGGGTGAAGGTCCCACAGAGCCTGCTCAGGACCATTAAGGTCTGTTCCTGCATCCAGGGCCCTGGCAGAGAGAACACAGATGAGCTGGAAATATCTCCCCACTGATAAACAGCAGCACAACTCTCAGGGCCAGTGTGAATCCAAAGAGAAGGCAGCCACACAAGATCCTCTATTGCTTGCAATGGCAATTCCAAGGAAGCCATTAACTTACAAACTCACAGGCTTTCACAAGTCATGATTACACTGAGCAAAACTGGTGGCTTCTTATTATGCAAATTAAGTGTTCTGTTCTGGGAATACAAAACAATACACAGGGGCATCTAAAGGACCTTTATTCCTCTGTCCTTATCACACCATTACACTTATATCCTGCACATTATACCGTAAGAATCCAAGGGAATAATAGGTTTACAGCTAGAACTGTATCTCTGGAGTAGCTGTCTTTTCACTCTGTGTTGAGTATCCACAGTGAGAAGGTTCCAGGTGAGGTTAAGGTGATAAATCTCTCTAATTTCTCTTGAAGCACTGGAATCTTACTGAAAAAGGACTGCAACAATACCATTGTAACACAGGCTTCACCAAGCCCACCATTTTTTTAAAGCAACGCCTTATTATCTTGAAAAAAATCTTTTAATCATCGCACTTGGTGATTTATAATCTTCACCGTGCATAGGCTAAAAAACTCAGACCTGCAGACAGCGTACTTTAGATGGCTTCAACAGCTTAAGGCTGAAATATCACTTCTCACTTGACACAAGGTAGAAAAATGCTCATCTTTACATCAGTCCTTAGAATATATTTTTTTCTTCCCATTTTATATTGGAAAATGAATTAGAGTTTCAGAAAGGAGGAGCTAAGGTTACAGATTTTGTTTCCTTTCTTGTTATAGCAAACCCTCTGACATATTTCTTGATCAGTTAAGGGTAGGTTTTTTCTAAGCTTTAGCATTTTTGCAGGAGTAAAACTGCTATAACAAGCCAGAGTAGTAATTTAACTGGAAGTGCCACAATCACCCCAGGTGCCATATCCTAATAAATAATGTTGCAGATACACATCTTTGGATTGCATTTTAATGAGAAACCCCAAATCCTCCTACGTTTCAATAGAGGAGATATGAACATATATGGAACTTCTCCCTGGAAAAATACATCCTTAAAATTTATTTTACATGAAACAGGAAAAGAAACATCTGAGATAACACCAGTTTCCCTGCAGTGAGGCATCATATCTGTCACTGCGCAGTCTGGGGAAATCAACACCTGCCCTCCTCCAGCCCTGTGTACTGGGATTGCTTTCACCCAAGCAGGCAGCCATATCTGTAACACTGTCAAGTATCAACAAGAATTCATCTTACTTCCAATGCAGAGATCATCAGTTTAACACTCAATGTAAAGAGAAAAATGAGTTTGTCAGCAGGCAACCACTGCATGTGGAGCCATATTGTCCTTATCAGAGAAAAGTCCTAGCACGCCTCCCAAGGAAAGTGTGGCAGTGAGCCAGAGACAGCAGATTATCACCATCACTTTTAAAATGGTCTGGCAGAGCTTTGTATAATGTTTGTCATGCTGCATGTTCAGGATTAATTGTTGCCAAGAGATTATCATCTTCATCCAAATTAAAGATATTAAATTAACACCAGGGAAGTTTTAAGTACCCTGAAATGTAAAAGTGGATGTTATAAATGCTCACATCATGCTTTAAGATTTCAAAAAATGCAGTAGGGTGAATACGGCTCCTGTGTAACCCAGAGCAGGGAAAATTTAGGCAAAAAGCAAAGACATGCTTTGCATCAAGATTTATTAGGAATCCTTTGAAAGTTCAAACAAAGTAATGACAGCTGCTACCAGAAAGACCAAAAGCTCATCAGCGTGCAGGCAGACTTCAGTTTCCAACCAAATGCTCCAATAAAGCCTTTCCTTTTACAAGTAATACTTCACTGAACTACACTTCTGTGCTGAAAGGATCTCTCTAAAAGCAAAACAAGATACTCAGAACATATTTGTATTAAATTCACAAATGGAAAAATGAAGTAACACTGAACTTCTAAGATCTGCAATTATTAGAATTTCAAACAAACTTTCATGTTAGAGCCAAGTTATTTTCATCTTGTAAATTAACAATGTTAAATTAGTGCAATGCTGTATTTCATGCTTTCAGATTGTAATGGTAAAAGGAAAACTAGCAATGAAGATGCCTTAGTAGTTTACTAACCTTTTATTTCTTTGCCTAATATAATTAATTTCTGGGTAGGGGTGGGAGAAGAGAAATAGATGATAAATGCAACTTAATTAAGTAGCAATTTAATTAAAGAGAATTTCCTAATCAAATGTCTTCACGAAAGATAAGTCATTGCCTTAAATCCAAGAAAACCTTAATTCTAAATATCATCATTTGTTGCCCCACTGAAAAATGAAGAATATAATTTTGATGTTTCTAATGTGTGAAGTTTACAAATGAGAACATACATACTCCAAAATAATTGATGTCAAACACCAAAAATGTTGTGATACAAAGAATTAAAAATGTCAATAGATAGGAAATCATGAATAATACCAATACACCTCAATGACTGTCAGCTGCTTGACAGAGCCAAACTGCTGAAAGCTGAACCATTAACAAGTGGAAGCTAGGTCTCCTGACCTATAGAAAAACAAAAAGTATATCCTGAGATTCCCAAATGAAGTTAACTGTTTTACTACTAACAGGTCACCCACCAGACTGAAGAGACAGGTAGAAGGTTGTTGAGCACTTCTAATTAGTTCAAATTACAGCAACTTTAATAAAAATTGTTCTGAATTCACCTCTTGAGCTATCAAGACTGGAGCAGGGTGTGCAGATTAGGCAAAGCTGTGGAAGCCTGTACTGAGAAATCTGCTCTGAAGGAAACTGTTAACAGGGATTGGTGGACAGATGTATGCAAACACCTAAGCCTCACCTATTTCACAGCTTTTTCACAAAGAAAGGTGAAGAACCTAAGGCTACACACAACCTTTGCTTCAGCAATGCCTTTGTGTCATTATTTTTGTGACTTAAAGCTATCATCCATCCCTGAAAATGTCTGTAACATCTACAAATACGTCTGCAAATAACTTACTGATTCAAACAAATTTCAAGGACTTTTGATATCTTAGTTGAATGTGAATCTCCAGAGAAAAAAAACTGGTACCCCTTGGCAGCTCCTTCTGTCTGTCAGTGTTATTTCTTTGTTTTAAGAGGCTACTCTGCATCAATACAGAGCAAAAAGCTCTGTTACACAACCTGACAATTTTTTTAAGTTGTGCTTTTTTTTTAACCTTCAAGACTATGACCCTTCTAAGAGAAAGAGAAAAAACAGGCTAGCACATTACAGACAAAAGGGCCTTCCAAAGTTCTTTGGAAATCCAATATTAACATTCCAAATCCTACTTTGTCACACTCATGCAGAGGAAATAAAGTACCCACAGCTCAAGAGTTGCCTGAATTAATGCACTGCACCGCATTTAAAGCAAATCAACCCCACAATATGTAGATTTCACACAACTGAGAAATTTGGAAAACCAAACTAGCTGCTGACAACTCAAGAGCTGCCACAGTGCTTTCCTCATGGCTACTCAGAGCCTGCTTTCCTCTAACTGATGTGCTGATTTTTTAAATCCCTGTTCCAGCAATCATGTATTTCTCACCAGAACAAAAAGATTCTGGCAATACAGCCAGGTGATTCAGGGCCTTTTAAAGCCAGTTGACACATGGAAACATGGCAAGAAATTGAATACAGCCAGTTTTGTGGATGGGAAGTGGGCTGTGAGGTGCCATCTGATCCAGAATCGGACCCATGGTCCCAGATGGTTAGACTGTGCTGCAAATTTATACCTGGAAAACAAACATCTGAAAACTTCCCAATTCAAAGTTTTTAAGACCCTTTCCTGACACTGGTCACACATTCTCCTGATATACCAGACACCTGAAATTGCCCTCACTGTATCACAAGCTCCATGCTGTATTTACAAGTAGTTACAACACAGCTGGTGCCTGTAAAGAGACCAAAAAAAAGCAGCACTGATTTCCAAATGTGCAATTATTCTGGTAAAGCAGGTCAAGGCCTGCTAAAAATGTCCATTCTGGCTGGAAAGAGAAAAAAAATAGCATAATGAAAACACTACTACTTTTTAGAGAATACAGCTCCCCATGAGAGAGTGATAATTGCAAACAAACCCCAGTTAAAAAATAAAGACTGTCTAAAAATGCAGTTTAATCTCAATTTTTCTGAAGCTAAACACCCCATCTCCCTACATATCACAGAAAGGAGTAAGGAAAAGAAAAAAGAGACGACTGGAAGACTTGCTCATAGGAAGAGAAAGTATTTTAAGAAGTCATTAAAGCAACTTTCCCAATGAGAATACATCTGCAAAGCAACCGCCAAACAAGCTGCCCAGCCTATTTTATCAAAGAGCTGGGGTTTCTTCCTATTACTTGACAACAACTGGCATCCAAGCTGCCAATTATTTAACCATGTTGGGACATTTAACTCCATTTACGGGAAAAACAATATAGCTGCTGTAAATTCCAATGCTGCACAACAATCTACAACAGCTGTTTTGAAATCTACCTTGTGTCCTTTTTTTTCTGTCTCTACTAGTACTATGTCACCACTGGTGCAGAGGAAATGGTGCCTCTGATGCTGGTCGAAAGCTTTTAGTCCTAGCCAAAACACTGCAAATAACTTTGAAATAATTAGGTAAGTGGTGCAGAACATCATTCTACATGACCATTTAAATGGCTCTGTTTCATCAGAGGTTATGTGCACAATGAAATTTCTTTGCTTCAGACCCAGTGTTTTATATTGTTTGTATTAGCGTGAATTCTGCTAATTATTAACCAAAAACTGAAAAGAAACCTGATCAGTTGCCACTTCCAATGGCTGAAATACTGTGCTTGCATTCCAAAGGAGCAAGTGGCATGCCAGGGACCATTTTGACTATCATGTTACTTGAAGTTTAAATTATATCAAGTATGTTTCTGCTCCCCTTGCTTTGAACTAGAAGATTTTTGCATTGGGGTTGTTTGTGTGTGTCATTCTATGGAAATAATTTACCAACTGGTCTATGAGGAAGTGTGAACTTTAATTTCTCTAATCCATTTCCAACCTCCACCTACTTTTATTAAAAACTGAGACAATCAGGACTATGAGTCACTAGACCACAATCTTTCTGACTATGGATCACAGACTTTCTCAGGGATCAGTAAAAGCCATGATCCATTCTTTATGGAATTAGGTAACTGCCAATAAGGGCACCTTTTGAATACAACCAAGCATTATAACATCATCTAATTGTTAAAGCAGGTTTTTGTACTCACTTTAAGAGCATTTAAAGTAAAACATTAAAATAGTCTCACTGTGGAACAAAGAATGCATAATAAACAAATGTGCAATTTTGCAAAGGCCACAAACCTTCTGAAAAAAGTTAATAGCCTATGTCATGAAAACACAAATTAGTAAATATCTTTTACAACTGTATGAAAGATGTTAAATCATACAATTGCTAAATTTCTATACAGGATGCCTGATGAAATGTCCAAAAATATCCTCTTTTCTGTACCTAAGTAGAGAGAACAAGGTACACTAAGATAATGGGGCTACTGACCATTAGTTATTGACTTCAAAGGGTCAACTCCTCACACAGAGGCTCTGACATCTTTCTAACTCATGAACAGAAAACCACATCCCTTGTTCAAAAACTGTCCACTACTGACATCCAAGTAAACAAGCATTCTTCTGAGATCATCCTGTGCATGAAGGAAGATAAACAGAATTTCTCAGCTTAAGGTGGTCAGCAGGCAAGACAGCTGTCAAATTAAAAAGCAGAAAATAATAAACCAAAAAAAACATTAATTTGTAACAAAACCAAACCACAAACAATTAAGGACTCCACAAAAACTCTAGCTAATGAAAGATGTTTCCTTCTTTATTATTGTGTAATACTTTTCACAGAAACATAGTATTTACATATATACACAAACAGACTGCTGATCATAAAATGTTATTGAAGAATTAGTCAAAAAAATCAATTTACAAAACCCAAAATCTTTCAAAGATATTCTGGCTGAAAAAATTTAATGAAATTTCAAGGAGATGCTTCTGTACAGAAAGATAGGTCTTAGCTTTTTGAGTTCTGGTAAATTAGTTGAGTTGTGAACCAAGTGAGCCAAGCTCAGCCATATATTTGAGATGAGGCAGCTCCTTCTGAATTGTTCTTTTCACACAATTTCTTGATGGCCAGTTCCAACAGGTCTCAGGAGGCACTGGTTTGGATGTTTTTGGAAGCTGCAAGCATTGCTCTCACTTTGGCCATAAGATCCTGTAGAAAATAAAAGGAAAATGATGAGACATGTCTGAGCTTTGAATAGAGTTAAAACACACGACTGCAAAAACCTGCATGAAAGGGTTAGTGTGTATTCCAGTCACATGGGATACTTGAGTCATGACCATCAAATGTTGAATTCCTAGGCTAAATGAGTCAAATAATTTGGAGAAAGTTCCTGTAAGCAGAAGTCTGGTTTTACCAAAATGCAAAAAGGTGCTCTGCATAAATATTTCAAACTGTTTCTATACAACAAAGCACAGAAATCACATCAATTGAAATGGAAAAACTATGCCCTTATCTTCAAAGAAACCCTGTAATGAACACACAATTACTAACCACTGGAGGTTAAAAATAGGAAAAAGGAAAGAGAAAAAAATGAGAAGAGAAAGAATGTAACAATTACTCTAAAACAGAAAGGGGTTTTTTCTTGCTTTGTAAATCTGAACCAAACATTTACACAGCAGAGGCATTTTCTCATATGACAGAGTGACTGTGAAACCAGACTTTCAGTCTTGTCTGATCATCCAGTTGGAAAAGCATTACAAAAAGAAATGAAATTTCATGTAAACAGAATTGAATAACTGGGTTGCAAAAAATGATGACAAAAAGTATCAGTAATGTATCAAAAGTGTATCAGTAATGAGTCAGAGTTACTTAAACATTTGTTCGCATATGCAATAGAAATAAATTCTATAATACTTTTAAAGCAATTTGTATCTGAAGTTCTCAAAACACCCCAGAGGGGAATTTAGCATCATTATGCTTTCTGGTTTACAGATGGAAGGATCTGAATGTGAAAAAATACTGACTTGGTTAGGGTCAGCACACTAATCTAATAATTAGTTAAATTCCATTTTTTTGAGCCCTTAATGATAAAGAGATGCTAATCTCATCTTGAAGATTCACATAAGTTTAATTCCTATTTTTTTTTTACTTTTTCCAAACAGCAACCAAGAATTGTATTTTGACACAGTAATCATTCTTCCTCTTACAGCTGCACCTCAAACAAACAGTCTAAGATTAAACTAGGAAATCCTACACCATAAGCAACATTTAACCCAAAAATGCATAAAGCAATGACCTTTGAAGGGTATATGTGTATTTAAAGTGTGGGATGTTTACTCTCTGTTGAAGACCATGCTGTAGTTTGTATCTCATTTCCCATACTGGGAATTCCCATGCACTTGTTTGGCAGCCCAAGAAGTGCTGTGACATTAACACTCCTTTTTCTCTCTGCTGCCTATATTTGCTATTTTTCCTGAATAATCTTGTTTAGGGTTTCTCTTAAGAAATTTTGTATGTAAGGTATTAGACCACTAGACTACTAGTGGTAGTCCCAACTACCACTATTGCCATAGCAGAAATAAATTTTTGAACAATATTTATTTCTTTAAAGAAAAACTTATCCACTGAAAAAACATCAGAATATAAAAAGCAGCTCTGATTTTCTACTGTAAATTTTTCAAAGCATAATTAAGACAATTTTTCCTTTAAAGTTGGCATATCCAATTGAAAAAAAGTTAAAATATTTCTTTCTTCCATGAAACTTATTGAGAGCTGTACATGGTCAGATGCGCTGTTGATAAAGGGAGTATTGCAGCATAATACAGACTTTAACATTCTTACAGTGGATACAACTGCAGCCTAGTGGATTTATTTTGGTCTTCAGAGGCTTGATTAAAATTGAAAAGACAGTACCTAGAGAAACAACAAAATTGTTGCTCCCATAAGCAAACAGATTAAGAAAGACAATGAACATGTCTCTACATCATATGTGAAGTTCAGAATTGCCCAAGGTGGTAAGAGAAAACAATACACTGGACATAATTAGGCAACATACTCTGAATTTGCCTGTTTGTACCTGAGTGATTTTACTCTGCACTGACGACACAATTGCTGAAGAGATTTGGCCATCTTTTTCCTGAGAAACTCCCCTAAAAAACAAAATCAGAAATTTGTAGCAAAAGTTTTGAAAATGCATTTCATTCACCATCTTGATTTCGGTTTTACTGTACATGTCTCTCACATGTCAGTCAGTTCTCTCAACTGGAGGATGCAAGTCAGGGTCAGAAAAATCACTTGTACAACTGTTCAGACAAATCTGAACACCAGCCTGAGAATTTTTAACAGGACTGTTTCATATTCTAGAAATAATTTAATCATTAATCTTGACACACATTACAATTCAAACCACTCTATTAAAGTTCTACTTCAAAGAGTTATCCCATTTAATGAAAGCTTCCAATTTCCAACTGAGAAATAGGCTGCAGAATTTTCTGAACCAGTTTTCCTGTAGGAGTAGGTCAAGATATTTACTCCAGAAAGCAACAGAGATCCAACACGTTCATCAGACTAATGCAGATAGTGCTGTGCTCTATCCAGTGAATTTTGATAAGCCCACACACAGTTCCTCACCCTACGACAGTCAAGAGACAGCAGCACTGCAGTATGACAGTAAGAGAGCACAGTACCTGGAGCGTTCCTGGCTGGATTCCCTGCTCTCCACAGGAGAGACACTAGCTGAATGTACAGAATTTTTGTGTGTGGATGGTTTGCCTGGTGACGTGGATGGTGAGGGAGACCTAGCTCTGGATTTGGTTTGTGATCTAGACCGCCTCTTCTTCTTCTTTTCATGGGGACTTCTGTGAGAAGAAAATATTTTATTGAAGAATATTTAAAGCAATATCACACTAGCTAAGCTAGTGCAGTTACTTTTCACACCTCTGAAAGCTCATGTACCCTCTTCCACAGGATGTTTCTCTTGCATTTAGCAAGCATTAGTCTTACCCAATATCGCACATTTATGGTTGCATGAAATATCAGAAGCTCTCTTTAAAATGTTACATTAAGCAACTACTGCCTTCTGAGGTTCTCACTGGGAATGCTGCTTCATGGGTGCACAGCAATTCCTGGCCAGTGTTTGACCTTTGCAGGACAACAACAAAAAGCCTTTTATTTGAGATTTGCAGAATAACTTTGGTGGAGGAAATTCCTTCCCAAACATCAGACACTTAGAATGTAGTAAGAAATGCAAGAATTTATACCCCTTACAATTTTCCTAGCTCATAAAATTAAACAAAAACAACAACATGGAATTATGGCTATGTGAAATATCTACAAGGCAAATAAAATTTGTTTGGTTTTAAAAAGAAAATAACCCTTTCATTGTGATCCAACTTGCAATGCAACAAACCACAGGATGAAAATTTTAAATGAGCTGCTGTATTGCACTCAGACTAATCCAGCAGTATGCCTAAGTGCAAACAGTTTGTGACCTGGAAATTAGATCCACAAATGTTTGTAAGTATGAAAGCTGAAACAAAGGACTCCTGGGTACCTGGTGTGTTTATTGTGCCAGAAGGGAACAGAGATAGTCACCTCATAGGCAATATTAACCTCAAAGAGAATTTAATTAGTAATATATTAAAAATGAAACTATCACATTTTTTTACTTGGTTATGAACTTATGTCTGTATGATTTACATACTAGTATTGATATTACTATAATTAGAAGAACTAGAGTGATGCCCTAATTAGAGGTTGGCAATACCTTACTGTAGGCATCTCTCTCTATTATTCCCTATTAGATGTCTATTCAGAAGAATGTTGTTGAAGCTTCTGGAACATCTTAAAACACTAAAACTTTTAGACACCTTTTAAATATCGCATTATTCATTCCTTTACTTTGATTTTTTGTGGGAATTTTCTACTTTGAAAGGTGCTATGCTATAACACATTGAACCTCCATACAAATACGTTACAACTCCAATGTTTCGACTTTACCCCACAATTTTTTCTACAGAATTTAACATTCAAGACATGAAATTGCAAAACCTCCTTACACTTTTCTTGCATAAATGATTAAGTGGCAGACAAAAAACCTCACAACCTCTAGCGTTTTCATGACTACACAAAACCATCAGCTACAAAGTCAGTTATTCCTTGATTACCTATGTATTTTAGTTGCTTAGTTTCTTAAAATATTATCATGCAATCAAGCTGTGAACAGATTTCATATTTAAATATTGAAAATCTTGGCAAACGTTTGTCATGCAAGAAACATTTTGCTATAAGCTTTTTTGGTGTTTTTCATCTCAGATTATGATGAACAAATAGAACAGCTGAATGATGAAGAAACTGTTCCATAAGTGAACACAGAAACTGGCCCATCACATTTTTACCTGAAAACTTAACATGCCAGGGTTGAAACAGCTTTTGATTTAATTTCTGTGTTTAACTACAAGACTCCTTCAGTCTACATCTTCTGTACTTACTGCCATATTTTATGGTGTCACTTTCTGGTTTCCTGTTCAAGGCCTAACAAAAGTTTAAAATTTTGACCTATATAAGCAATAGAATTCACAGAGGAATGTAGTTCGTTTCAAAATTGTCATTGTAGCTTACAACTTGGAGCACACAATTCTAAAAATACTTTATAGTTTAAAATGCTGAATGATCAAGCAGCAGACACACCAACAGAGCATTGCAAACAGCATGGGGATGTGAAAAACTATTCTTTTGTGCATTTACAGGAAAACAAACATTTTAAGCTTCCATATCTGTTCCACTTAACCAAATCTGCATGAATTCCACAGGAGTCTCTATTATCTTCATTTGATGAATGTTAAAAACTAAATCAGTTGAAGTATGCTTAGGAAGTTCTCAATTATACCTACCACACATCAATTAATTACAAGCTATCAAGAGATGTTGACTTAAGAAACAATATAATTTTTTAAATGAAGATGAAAGTGATCTCCTTCCTATTCCACAAGACATATGGAAAAAGAAGTTGAAGACTAAATGCCATTTTGATTAGAACAGTTTAAGAGAGACTATATGCATGGTGCTCTCAAAATGACACCTTGATTCATACTTCACATTCCACACTGCCAGTAAAACAACTGCAAACTGTTTGCTACATCAGTTACCCTTATTTATGCAGATATGATGTGATGTCAAGAAAGCTGACATCATAGTTGTGCGATGACCTGCGCAGAGGTCACACAACTTGCACAACCAGAGCATGAGAAAATGACCCAACAAGAGGGAAATATGAAATGCCCAGTAAAAGCTGAACTCTCATGGCCAGCAGACAGCAGCATATTCACATCCACTAATTTGACTGGACAGCTGCTGTTCAAACATATGCAAGAACAGGGAAGAACAACAAGTGCATCTGTTATTACTGTTTTTCTGTGAAAAAGTATTTTTCTATCAAAATAAATCTCCAGAACATACAAATGTTAAGTTCCAGCTAAGGAGCCTACAAGGCATCAGGCATTAAGTCTGTCTGGATGCCAGGACCAGGAGCCCTTACTTGGAGCGGGGCCGTTTCCTGCTGTTCCCAGGACTATTGCTGATGCGATAAGCTGTGGGAACGCTCCTCTCATCTCTCCGCCGTTCTGGGCTGTGAGCCCTTCTCCGGGGTGACCTTGATCGTGACCTGAGCAGAGAAAAAAAACATTCCAAAGTTTGCTTTTTCTTACTTATTTCAAACTTTTACTTCAGGGGAATTGTGCTTCACCAAATGCAAATACACCACCATCTTTCAAACACCTATGTTATACCAACATGGCACATTTAGGCTCCAAGTCTTGTCAGCTACATAAAAATCTCTTGCCTATCCAAGACATTTGAGATGAAGTTATCCATTGCTTTTCACTCCCAACAGATGGCTAAAAAAAGGAAATATTTTTTGGTCTTGTCTGCTATGACACTTCTGTATTATTTGGTGGAAAATTTTTCTTTTAGTCCAGCCACCTTTTGTGGCAACATAGTTCACTAAAATTGGTACGCAGAAATCCAATCTGCATGAAGGCTGGGATTGGCAAGCCTGGCCTTGTCTTCCCAAATTAGTGGTGCGTTTTTAGAACTGCTGTCTCACAGAGATAAATACTTGTTCTTGATGTAGTGCTTATCTAACACCGACAAGTCCAGGACATGTCCTGGATGCTGCAGAATAATCCTAGCACAGCCAATTTTTTCACCAGTGTAAGTGACCAACAACCCATTATCAGCGGTGTTTGGAGCTAGCACCTTGACTTGAAATATTTTTCCTAGAAAAGTGAGGAGTAGATCAAGAAGGGAAAATAGAGAGCATGCCTAGTTAAGAACAGCGATCTTCAAGTTCACACAATACTGGTAATATATACACACCTACAAAGCCCTGAGCCATTTCTATTACACTTACAATGAAAAAGCAAAACTGAAAAGAAACTATCACAATGGCAGATAACTGCTGCAAATTAACTTCTTTGACACTTAAAAATCTGATCTTTACTAAGCCATTCAGAAGGATTTAAAAACAAGGAAAAAAATCAACAGATCATAAAACTTAGGTTTAGTCAGACACCTTGACATTTTACCACGATATCCCTCAAAAGAGCTCCAGCAGACAAATCTTTTCATTGCCCAAGTTGCCTGATAATTTTTCCACTCTGTTGCTGCTCCTACTGATGAGCTGCTCAGCCTCAGCTCCATACTCAGTGTCGCTGTGGATGCTGAGAGTCTGTGATATGGAGGCACACACTTCACATTCAGACTAAAATGTCCTAGTTTTGGTATTAACTAGAATCCTGAAAAGGCTTAGTCCCTTAACCAAAAGCTGAACCTTAGTGAAACACGCCTGTATGGATCAGCCAAAAAAAAGTCCAATCAGAAAGAAAAAGACATTAGCCTCATTTTTATGACTAACATTTGTGGTTCTACAGCATTCTTCCAATCACCAAATATTAAGAACTCTGACCATTTGCTTCAAACAGTAAAAAACCAGCTAATCAGTTATACTACAATATATAAATTATATCTTTCATTAGACTGCAATTCCAGAAGGCACTTTATTCCTTTATGACTTATGCTTAGAAGGGTCCCAAAAGTTCAAAGGGTTATGAAGCTTGGCATGTCTCATTACAAAACTGGAATTAAAATTACGTGACTAGACACTGCCTCAGCAACAAGAAAATCACTTTGGGAGGAGAAAAGAAACCCACCCCCAATCTATCTTTTTTAGCAAAGAACAGCTACTTCCAAGTCTACTAAATTCCTAATAATGAGGCAAGAACTCTCACACAAACTCCCACACAGGTGCACCCTATCCAAACTTACTCCAAAGTAACCTGTTAATAAAGTAGACCACTAATTACTGCCAATAATTAATTAATTAACTGGATATATAACGCGCCTTAGTACAACTCTATTACTAAACAGTATCAAGTAAAGCAGCAATACTGAAAAGATGCTTAAATTTTCCATCCCTAGTTCAAAATGAATATCCCAATTTCACCCAATGAAATCACTAAATCATTTGGTACATAACAAGGGCTTCTGCTTCCCTTCGTCTCCTCTCACACTCCCAAACCAGTGGATTTATCTACAGGTAGGAAATAAAAGACTGAGGTGAACATCACTGTTCTTTCCAGTTACACACATGAGCTGGAAGAGCCCACTGCACAAGCCAGGTCTGACACCCAACACCACTGCCAGGAACAGCTCAGACCCAATTCTTTAGTAGTGCTTTGAAGTCCATGAGAACTATAAACTGATTCAGCATTTACTACATTTACTACTAAGAAACCAAAAACTTTGACAGGACAGATTTAATAAATTTGCCCCATCTTTGATATCAAGTACTTACTTGTAATAACTAATTATCTCTCTGGGACTTACAGGTCTGTTCTGCAGTACCTTGCAGAACTTTGGGACACTGTTTACTGTGTATGTGGCTTGTTTAATCTGTCGTGTAGGTCTAGAATTAAAATTGTATGATACCAGGAGCTTTATAGGACTAATTTCGCTCCAAAAAATAACATGCATTTATACAGAGAATTGCTGTTAGCACACTACATGCCATGATTAAGCCAAAATTATCTGGCTTCTCTACATAGCTATGATTTTTTTAAACTTCTTTCTCTAAAATAGGTTTGGTTGATAATCAGAGAAATTAATATGCAGAACATGCTCTGAATCAACTTCATGTTACTGGAACAGAATTTTTCAACTTTATTACTGCTGAAGATGCAGAAGAAAATATAAAAAATGCAACAGTATCAAAATTGCATCTTATCACCATAGACTTATTCTTAAACGTGGCAGAACCTCTAAACCTCTAATAATGCAAAAATAAATGATAAGCAAGTGATGTAAAATGGTATACAGAGAAGTATACTGCAAAGTTCACTTGGGGGATTTCTAAACACAGTATGCATTTTGGAAAAAAAGAATAATATGACAAAAAAGGAAGAGCTTGCAAAGTATCCTGAACATTCCTTGAATAAAGAGCAAAGAATGTTACCACAAATTTCCATGTTTAACTACACTTCCCACATTTCATTCCCCATTAATTTGTCACAATAACTTATATGGTAAAGGTGATTTTTAATCTACATTTTGAACAGATTAAAATTAGGCAACAATACACCATTAGACTGGGGCATTCAAACAGCAGACAGCTACTCAAAATAGTGCTATTCCAAAGTAACTTAGCATCACTGTCCACACAGTAATGAGTGCCTCTAAGTGCCATCCACTTAATACAAGATGAACACATTAACATCCAGGAACAGTTTACACTTTATTCCAAGAGGGTATGGCTCTTTAAGTAACTAATTCATTCAGGTGGAAGCTCTAATATCCAGTGCTTTGGGAAGCTAGGAAAAAACACTGTTCTAGGTGAAGCTCAAGAATACTGTTCTAGGGAAAACTGAGGAGCAAAGAGATGTGAAACATGCCAAGCTTTGAATGAAGCAACACAATGCACTGAAATGATTTTATCTGAAACAACACTAAAATAAAAATAAATAACAATAATAATTTTTAAAAAAGACAAAACCCAATAATATCTTCTAGCTAGGCAACAACGCTTGTCTTTTTTTGGCTATTACTAAGACAAGGTACTACTTTGACCTAAACATTTGAGAATCAAACTGCATCAGTATCTGACAGTGTTATGAATCAGCCTCTTGATTATTCTACAGTTTTTCTGTTTCAGGAGCAAGAGCCCTACCTTTGGAAACACAGTATGTTAAGGCACAACAACTTCAAAGAAGCACACCTTCAAATCATCACCATTTCTTGTACAAGGCCTTTCCTGTTCATCTCTAACTTTTGTGAATATAAAACATCCAAAATGTTTTCAGTGCAAAATCTGGTGCTATTTTTCTGCGTAATTTTAAAATGCAGCCAGCCAGCATCAAGCTCATTGGACTTCTGAGGTTTTAGAATTTAACAGCTCAACAAAGAAATATCTAACCAGATTTAATCAGATGTTGTGGCCAGTCAGGATTTTCATGCTGTTATGTGCTTGTCATTTGATTTGTGCCAGGAGGCAAACTCAAGACAGCAAATACAGATTAGCTCCTGTAATTACCTATTCTTGATGACTTCTGATCATGACACAGCATGTCATGACAACTTATTGTTAAAGGTCATCAAATAAACAGCGTGTCAGACTGATCATTTCAGTCCAAGCTGTGCTTATTTAATTCCTGGTATCTCTGAATAGCAGAGATTTCTGCAGCAAAGTATTGTTCTTAAACTCAAAAATCAAATATAAACCAGTAAGTTGTAACATGCTAACACTCCTGTCAGTGCAGTTGAGACACTTCATTAAACAAAAAAGCATAAGAAAACTAAAAGTAGTTTTGGCACATTGTCATCAGGGGCTAGAAGCTTTTTTCAGGCATGAATGAGCTGTAGGCAGAGACACAAAGAGGAAGCAGTGTATGGTTTCACACACATCACACACTTATACAGCTGTGGCAGTATTTATATGCACAATTTGTCTGAACTACAAGCTACTTAAGTAGCTACACTGTTCCACAGCCGATCCACAGAATGAAGATATCCAAGCCCTTCCTACTGACCACAGGAAGTCCACTGCAGCAGTGCATACAGATACAACAAACTTTACAGACAGTAAACTTTGAAGGTGCCTAGACCCAAATACCTTTGACTGAATTAACAGTATCAGTAAAACACAATATACATCATCTTGTAGCTGGATAATTGGCATAGTGTATTTAATCTTATTAATGATTAAGTACAGAGTTAACAGCACTGGGCTACATTCTTCTGTGGTCTCTCACTTTCAGCTGTTTTCACTCTTCTTGGATTGATGTCATTATCACTCCTGCAATTCATCCATCCTATTTTTTCACTTGTCATTCAACTGCATTGTTTTCTTCTAAGCTTTGCTGCTCAACCACCTAGTTCTCTACCTCTATTTCTTATCTGAATATTGTCAGTAACAGCCACAGATTCATTAGCAAGTTCTCTTCCTGCTATCATCACATTCCTACATATTATCACCAGGTATTTCAAAGAACATCAGGAAAAAGCATTTACTGGTAAAAGTTCTGCACTGTGTAATTAGAAATTAATAATGCATTATTTCACTGAAATCATTTTCAAGAGACCTGCCCCACTGGATCTGTATGTGCCACATATTGCCTTCAAGGTGACTGTAACCCTTGCAATGGGTATAAAAACACCTATGTAATGGAGAAAGGGCAAAGATGTTTTATGTGTTAACCCACACAGAATGCTAAAGAACATCTTTGGTTTCCAAACCCACCTTGAATGCCTGACAGTCCTATAGGCAGTGGGAAGTGAGTGTTTTGCTTTTGAATGTGATCTAGACCTGGACTTAGATGATGAATGATATTTGAATGGTGATCGAGATCTTGACCGAGATCTTTTCTTGTGTTTTTTCCTCTTCTTTTCCTTCTCTTCATCCCTAGGAGGATCTCTGCTTCTGCTTGAAGGTCTTTCTGCTTGTTTAACTTCTAAGGTGGGTAAAGCTCTGACTGCAGGCACAGGACATGGTATACTACCGACACTCTGAAATCAAAGACAAACAATAGTGTTCAGTTTCCAAAGTCAGTCAAAGTTAGTTAGTGCTGCACTGGGAATATGTAAAGCACAGAGAAGTAAGGCTGACATCTTCAAGCACATGCATGCAGCAAACTTTAATGGAGGCCTGTACAGTTCCCCAAAGACAGCATGCATATACCAACTTGCATGTGTAAGACAACTTAAGCAGGACATAGTTCTCAAGTTTTCATCTTCAGTTTTCAGAAGAAATGTGTTCTAAAAAAATGGGCTCTATCAGGCATCTTTTAGTCTATTTATATATTTTACTTTAAACAGGATATACCTGGAAATACATAAAGTTTTAGTGTCGCTTTTATTCAGAAACTGTGCTGTTTGGATGACAACTTCAAGAAAAACAGCAAAATGAACTGATGCTGAAATTATATTTGACCTTTGCAAAATAAACATTTTAAATGTAAAGGATTGGGAAGATTGCGAAATTTATTAATCTCAAAGACACAACAGGTCCATGCACAGTTAATGTTCAGTGAATAATTCTGGCTGAAGAGTACGCAAAATCATACCACAATATTTTCAAACTATCAGCTTGAACCCCAGAGAATTCTGCTCAATGCCTTCTTTAGAACAACTCCAGACAGGCACTATAGATACGCTCCTCATTTCAAAGCCTGTCATTCTCCCAGCTGCCATTTCAAGGCAACTGAAGAAATTAGTTTCCCTGTCATAATTTCTGCTCCACCTCATTTGACACTTTCACTGTTTGATACAAGGACACTTACCACAACTGGAATAAAAACTAATACATTAAAACCTGAAATAACCAGATTAGAAACAGGTGATCTCTTCCTTTCTTTTTACCCTTCTCCCACCATGAATACATAAAGACAGCAGCTGATTACATCTGAATAATCAAAAAGGCAGCTTTGCCTCAAGTTAGAGACATGACACTTTTTCATGCTTTAACTGGAAACTGCTATCACAATATTTACAAAACCAGCAACAAAGCAGCACTAATGTAGCTTGTTTCAATTATAAACATTTTACAGCATGATCATTTAAGTGACTGGTTTACCAGGGACCTATTTGCAATTTCACCAACTCCATGTGTAACTGCAGACACCTCACAGATACCTCATCTCCAGTTTCCCAAGAGGCCACCAGAGCTGACTTTCATTCCTTTGACAACATTATTCATCTCTTTATACACTTTGAACACTACTGAATATGGAATAGCCCAGTCTGCCTTGAAGTAGACACTTCTTATAGCCTGAAACAAAAAAGCTGTAGGCAAAATAGTGTTAAAAAGAAAACAAGAGAGAGGAGAAAAACCCAATGGTTTTCACTGCTGAGGTTCATTTGGCCACATAAAACACAAGCTCTCCTATCACTGCCAAGAAGGAAGTTAATAAATGAATGACACATTTACTTTCAGCTCACATGCAGAGATTCTCTCAGCCACCTGAACAAAGAACCACACAATGCTAAGCCAAATTATGTTTCTACCAAAAGCACCCACTGCTGGCACTGGGCTCTCCTTGACTTTCAGGAGTGACACTAAGGAGTGACAGCCCAGCTCTCTCTGGGAAGCACAGATGCAGGCTGGCTGCCTGCTGGATTGAAACACCACTGCTTCAGGCTACTGACGAATCACATCTCGAGAGCCACACAGAAGTAACTTTAGCTCCCACAGATGCAATACGCAGGTTCTTCAGTGAAATACAACAGGTAACACACAGGGAGAAGTCACCCACCCGTCCACCACTGTGCCCAGGTGCTCTGGTGACAGATGTCATGTCCTTATGACAATCACCCAAAACAAATGGACCACTTCCCTTGGTGGCAACTCCAGTTGCCCTTAAGAAAAACTGAACTAGCAAAATGACTTGATTCACCACCAGAGCAGAACACAAGAGCTCAGCGAAAACAGTCAGCAAATTGCTAGGCCACAAATAAAATTTCTAGGTGTATAAATATTTGGAACCAAATAAACTATCTTGGAAAATAAGGTAATGGGAACTGAAACTGGAGGCATGAATGCAGAAAATAATAAAAACAATTATAAAAATTTTTATAAAAATTATTATAAAAATAATAAATACAATTAAAAAAATCACAGTAATCACAGAACTGGGAGATTACAAAGCTGTCTGCTTCAACTGATCAGGCTCTGCCAATATGCAGGCCTGTAGAACAGTTTCAGAAAGCATGGAAACAAACCTGTCACCTGACAAATTTTATTATGCATCTCAAGGGATGAGAGATTTAAATTGTCTGAGAGCTCTTCTAAGAAGTTAAACTGCAAACATTCAGATAACATTCACTGAATCTCACTTCTTTGTTTTGGGTAACAGCACATTTTTTGGCCTTTGCTAAATGCTAAACTATCAGACAAATTCTATGGCAGAGCTGTTCTTCAGCATTTCATTTGCATGACTAAAGCAAATCTGACAAAAGTAGTGCCAAAACATGATTCAACAACTCTTGTTTAGCAGGAGTGGATAAGGGAAGAGCTCTGTAAATAGGGAGAATTTATAGCCATATGAGAACAGAAATGAGTACTTCAGCTCATTTGCATATTTGCAGTATTCATAAGCCTGGAATACACATTAGTTATTCTGGGGTTACACTACTTAATCAATACACAAAGTCAAAATTAGAAATGAACCAGAATGTGCTTATTGCAACAGAACAAAACAGTAGCACTGTGTCTGGCACAAACAAAATCAACTGGCAAAGGACATTATCAATAATATTACAAACAACTTATACTTCCTTCACAGCAATTGGAATCCTATGTTAGATAAAAATTGCAAACAGTGAAGAACATCAGAAATGTAAAGAGTTAATCAACAATTCTTTCACTTCACTAAAATCCAAAAAATACTCCAGATTCTTTTCTACCACTGCATCACTTTTATTCCAGGCTCCCCAAAGCTTATGGTGAAGTATTCCCTGACTGAGAATAAGCAATAAGAATAAGCACTGTCTACCAGCAATAGAAGTGCATTATTTGTGTGTTCATCGCTCTGTGGAACAAAGCAAGCAGTTACTTCTATTTAAAAATCTGTCAGTCCTAGTACTCAGAAACTAGCCTAAAATATTAATTTGAAGTGATAAAGGTATTTCCTGTAGATCAAGTTCCTACAGGATGTGTCCTATAGGAACTCAAAGATTCAACAATTTCATCAGGGTTACTCTGCTGCACTAAAAAGTAGCTGCAGTACACTGACCATGGTAAAGTCTTCAAAAACAGACAAAATTTTGACAGAGCCAACTGCAAAGAAACTAGTGGCTGTGAATCTGTTTGCTGTGTGGATCAATATGCCTTTTTATTTTGAGCACCTTGAAGACTACAAATCAAGCATAAACATTCTTACCTCTTCACCTATCTCAATTAACATGGCAGTTCCTGGTATTTGCCTTTTTTTCCCTCTAATATATAATGACTGAAATATTTATCCTATAAGGAATTACAACTCTCATGTAGTTTTTGATAGTAGGGTTATTGCAATAAAAAAAAAGTTCCAAATGCCAGCAAGTTATCCACCCCCTAAATGCCACATTAGTATGTGACATTTATGTTTTTCCTTTATCTTGCTTTTTCAAAAGGACAGATAAATTTACATGCAAACCCAACCCCCCACCCCATGCTAACCAGAAGATGTAGACACCTATAGTCTGGGGGGGGGGGGGGGGGGGGGGAAGTCAATGGTTCCAAAATATTCTAAAGAATGTTTTTCTTTAAATACTTATGGGATGGTTTTTATTAGACAATTACATTTTGCTCAAAAATTAACAAAGAAAATGCACAAACATAAAATTATATTATACATTATTATTCTTCCAAGAGGCATGCAGAAATATCTACAGTCCATTGCTAAAAATGTAGGATAAACTACAGCAGTGTGAAAGACATACACTATCTACAGCTGTTGATAACTTTGTTACGCTTGACAAAACTAGAAGAGCTTCTCATTTTTAAAACACAGCACACTTCTATTTCACTTGTAAATAAGACTACTTTTTGACAAGAAAAAAATATTTATTACATTCAGGACAAAAGTAAGGACAATACATCTAAAGAAACAAACGCTAAAACAGGGCTTCAAAACCTGGGAAGATAAAAGAGCCAAAAGAAGCAAAGTTTTGCTTTGTGCCTCAGAATCTTTAAATTCAGAGGCATAACAGCAGATGACATTTGGGACAAGCATCACTTTCAAATCATGTGCTTGTCTGGTTTTGCAACATAATGACTCTGGATTTCTCTTCTGCTTAAATCAGATACTAAGGTTCATACAGGTAACAGTTTGGGTATAACCTTGGTTTGGCTTTTACGTGCCTATCAAAGCAGTGTCATCACTAAACCTTTCCTGACGTAGAGTAAAATATGACATTTGCAGAATAATCCATGCCAAGTCCCACTACCAAGGAAATATAATGTTATTTTTAAAATTTTGAATTAATTTTCATAATTTTGGAATGAGATTTGCATTTCAGATCATGAAACACCTTACTTTATTTGTTCTAAAGTAAAAAAGGCAGTTCAGTGAAGTATTCCACATAGCCTGGCGTATTCCAGCCCAGAATGGAAGAACTGCAGTTGTTAAAACTACAAGCTGTTTGCTGTTTCAGGACAAGGAATCCACATTCACTGCAGAATGAAGGCAAGTTCTCTGTGACACTGAAAGATATGCCAAGGAGTCTATATAAAGTCTATAGGTACCAAGAGTCTATATGAACTCTACATGTTAACACAAGAAGGGAAACGTCATCAAGTTACGGTCTGTTCACGTCCTGAACAAGGGCATACACGTCACTGGCCCAGCATTGCTGGAAGCTCATCGGTTTTGAAAACTCAGATAAGCTCCATATTTTCCAAGTGCTGGTTTGAGGAAATATGCATAACCGTACTCTTCTAATACATGCAAGAATGGTAAGGAGCCATTTGTGAAAAGCTGCGCTGCTTCACTGCTAAAGCTTTTTCAGCCTTTTGTTTCTCTTCCTTGATTTCACTTTAAAGAAAAACATGAAGCCATATAAAAGAAATAATCCAGCTATGGAAAAGACAGAACTGACTATTTTTAAGATCCAGCTGAAGCCAAAACAGCTTAGAAATGCTCTGTTCTGTGGTACTGACTGTCCTTTACCTGCAGTTAGCAGAATCTATTTCATTCAAAGATGTAATGTACACTCAGTACCAGTGATCTTTTCAAGAAATACAAGGTATCAGGAAAATCTGACAAGAGGTCACAAAAGCTTTGTGCTTTTAATGTATTTCTGCACATTGTGATAAACAGGTTTTCAGCACAAATGTATGCTGTATGTACACAAACAGCATTACTGTCTTTTATACACTTATTAGGCTGGGGCAATGTAACGGAGATGATGCATCTCCCATAGATATTCTTAACTCGTCTTCATGCTTTACTATACAACTCAGTCATTACTCCATTTTTGAGACAAATTTTAAGCTACAAAAATCATGCCACTACATTTAACTCTGACCAGCATATACGAGCTTTGGTTTCCTGGACTCCTCATTGGATGCTCCTACCCTCAAAACAAGAAATTAAATACATTTAGTGACATTTTTGGTGGACACAAATATTTCCTTTGTTTTCTGATTTAATGGCCCCAATTAGTTCCATTGACCAAACCACAAAATTAGCATTATGTATCTTTCTCTCTAAACTTTTTAACATTCTTTTTATTACTAGCCACTGTAGTTATCGCCTTTACTTCTGCAATCAGTATTTTTAAATGATGCATCTTTAGTCTGAAACATGACTGGAAGTCTGAAACACTACTGAAGAAGCTTAAAAAAAGAAAACCCAGTGTTACATCTCCATTTACAAGCTTATTCTGACATCATAATGCAGCATACTGGTTCTCAGGGTATACAGAACAGAGGTTAACAAATCTGCAATATGATTTCACTCATCTTTCTCCAATACAATGTCTTGACTCAAATGGGCTGTTACAAATAGGCAAAACAGGCAAGGAGAGTAAAAGGCAGACTATTTAGAATGAATGGAAATTGATGCTTTTTTGAATATGGCAAATGGAACACAGCTTGAAAAACATTAGTGTTTCAAAATAAGCTTTTATCTGCAAAAGTCTATATGCATGTATCTATATAAGTGTGTCACTAAGCACACCACTCGTAGCAGGAATATTACATCCAAGGATATTATGGCACTTTTGACTGTTCCTCAAAACAGTACAAGCACTCCCAGTACAATAACCAATTTTATTTTTAAAAAGTCAGGTCACATCAGAAAACATTTAAATATACATTTGAAATCCTAAATAAACCCTTTAATAATGAAAGCACCTCCAAACTATTTCTATTGGTATGAAACAGTGAAAATGGTTACTTTAAAGTTCTCAAATACACTGGAACTCTCTGTGTAAGAAAAAAAAAATTGATGCCTTGTCTCAAACTATACTTCTGTGGAAGAAGAAAAAGAAGTTTCTAGAAAATCAGTTTACTGAGAAGTAGGGTAGGGTGTGGTTTTTTTGTTGAGAAGTTCACTAGCAAGTTCAGCTTAGAACTTTAGTAAGTTCAGATGTGAGCAAGAACATTCATCTGCTCTTCTGAAAAAGAGTCAGCTGTCACTGGTTATTTCAGGCATTCTCTTAAAGAAAAATATCAAAGGAACCTTAGCTTAGAAATATCTGTGTCCTTGACAAATTCCCTTGAGAAAAAGAGCAGAACTGCAAATGTGGGGAGTCTGGCATTATCACTGTCTCTTTGCATTCACTCTTCAATATATAACTGTAGAGAAAACTACTGAACACTTGTGTCAGGGGAAATTTGTTAGCAGTAGCAATGAAAAACCCAAACAGGATCTCTTTTGGGACATGACCACATTTATCTTACATACCTGCTACTCTCTGCTGACATGGATCACCTACACTGCAGGAAAGTTTCTTTCAACTGTTTTCTTCAAAGTGTTTTAGGGGTAATCCATGATTTACTTGGGAAAAATCTAGAACTGGGCAATGAACTACTTGCTAGGTACTGGAATTCTTTCTGAGGGAAAGGAAACAATGGAAAGCCAGGCCATTCTTTCTTGTAGCCAGTCTGTCACAATCGGCATCTTAAATTTTTCACCAGTAGTCAGAGATTACATTTCGCTTGACTAGTGTGAACAAGAGTGATTTTACTGGCTTTTCTGAAAGCAATGCAATTGCAAACCTAGGAAACAGATTCTACCTCCCAATACAATTTGTATTTGTAATGTACAGCAAAACCATCAACATATACATCAAATAAGAAAGTCTCACAGCTTCAGTAAGCCAACCCAATGCTCTTGCAAGGTGAGTGTTCCAGCACGTGGATCACTAGTACAGAGTTAAAACATGGAAGCTCATTTTTCTTTCTGTACCTGTCTAACTGACCTAGGAATTGTGCAGCCTACTTCTCAACTAGTTCTTTAACGACAGATGAGAGAGAATATGCAAGATAATGGAAAAAGATTAACAGTGTTTAAAATTCAAATTTCTCCCCATTTAGAAAAGCTTCTCTCTCTTCAGTCAAGTTCATAAACTGTCAGATTCACATTCTAGAGGTAAGTTTTCTGCCAGCTTTATGGGAAAGAAATTTATTTCTTGCTTACCTCACTACTGAAGGAATTTTCTTCAATTTTCTCGGTTTCTGCCTCTGCCAGAGGGTTTTTCAGGGTCTGCAAGAACAAGGCAGCCTTCCTTTTGCGTTCTGCTTGTAGCTGCTTCTCCTTTGATTCTTTGGAGGCCTGTGCAAGCTTCTCCCTTGCTGCAGCTGCTAATCTATCCTCTAATTTCTGCTTTGCTAAGGAAGACAATTAAGCGTTAAGTTTAGGGTCAGTCATGCTTGGTGAACTCAGGCTTCCTTAAAAACAAACACCCCTCCTCATCACAAACAAGCAAACAGCCCCACCCAGCCATTCTCAAGCCTTTCCAAAATACCCATTCAATGACACGATAAGGACATCAGTATGAAATGAAGAAATTCCAAGCATCCTAATTCATAGATACATCATTTGCTTAATGTAAAGCAGTGCAGGTGAAGTAAAAACTTCTAACTTAAAATGACAAGAAAATCCAATCCTTATTACTCAGGATACTTGTCCTTTTCTATTTATAAAAGCTACCTAAAGAAAGTAGCTGTGTAAATTCAGAAGCTTTTTCTTTTAAGTCTTAAAGTGATGCAAACTCTCCAGTTTGCCCTTTCCACTGATCTGATCTTCACAGTTTTCAGCCCTATTTAAACATATGTTAATATCAAGAGATGCTCCAGAAATTTTCAGAAACTGTTTCATTGTTACAACCAGCAGATTTTGTTGTGTGTGATTACATGTTGTAAGTGATTACATAAAGAGAATAAGCCAATTGATTTAACTATGCACCTAACAGCTACTTTGTATAATGTTTTTCAGCTTACACTTTTATTTTTGTGTTCTGCATATGTATAAACCAACCGGATTTTTTTGTTCAGTTCCACAGGTTTTTCAACACACAGCTTTTTCTAAGTGTGTTTTACACTTCATTTTTATTATTACACAAAATACTTCATATTTGTTTTAGATATGTAACACCATCGCATACTTTGTGCTACTGCAGTTCACAAAGCAACTGCTACTTAGAAGCAAAAGCCACCATTCTGAAAATGAAAAACTAAATTCCTGTGGCATACCCATAGTTGTGAGAAATACTGAGTTTTAAGCTGGTAAATACTGACAGAACATCCACTTCAATAAGCACATTCTGCTTCAAAACAGCCTTGGGGAGGAATGGGTGAAACTGAATTCTTCTAAAACATAATTTCATTCAAGTTCACTCAGCATGCCCTTCTGCCCTTATGCTCACTGACAGAGCAAAGTGAAAACACCATACAAAGATTTAATGGCATTGCATTATAAGAGCAACAAAACATCAACAAGGCAATATGAGTCTATATGGGAGTGTGATTTAAATGAAAAACAGCTTGAAGCAATTCACTGTTCAATAAAGAAAATGACAAACAGGTATGTCTTTGCTAGGCTTTGTTAATGCAATCTGGAAACTAGAAAGTCAGTGCTTTACTAGAAGGTTGTAATGGAAAACCAAAATAAAATCCAGAAAGTTCAGGCGTTAGGACAAAGCATTCAGCCACATCAGTGTGTTACAAGTTTGATTTTGTCTGAGCAACAGTGAAGAGTTCATTCTTAAAAATAAGGAAGAAACTGTGGGAAAAGAATTCTGATTCTTGTTAACATGACACAGAAAATATCCAAAACACCTAAAATGGCATGCATGAAGGTTTTGCAGTTTGGGAGAAGGACTCAATCTTTCATTTTGTTTACAGTGCCAGATGGAATACCTTGTTTAGCTTCCAACTCCTCCTGTGTAAGTTGAGGCTTTTTCTCTTCAGGAGCAGTACAAGGAGTGATAATTGCTGGAGTATGGTTTGATGCACTGTTAGCACTCTCTTGGCCTTCCTTTCCCTCCTCTTCCTCCTCATCACTGTCATCATCTAATTTAACACGGTTTTTCTCCAAAGGAAGAAGGTCATTTTCTTTGGCCTTGATTGCAAAGCTTATTGGAGCAAAGGATGCTGTGAATGAATGGGTAAGATTTCACACATCATTAGACCACAGAAGGCAGGTTCAATTTCTTGACTTCACCCATTACTCCTGTAGACCACACCACAAAAAAGGGAACTTGTATCCTCCTACTATGCCAATTATTTTGGTGAAAAGATCAACATAATCCTTTTCTTCTCTCTTTCTGTGTTTTTTAATAAATATTGGAAACTTCAAAGATCGGGAAAAAAAACTGAACACAAAAAAACAAAAACAAAACAAAACAAAAGAAAAAAAAAACAAACCAACCAAACAAAAAAAACCCCCAGCATTCATCTCCAACCCATTTATCCAAAATGACACTTCTAATAAAAAAGAATGAAGGAACGGAATTTCCCACTACCTAGTACCATATGGTCTGCTGTGATACTTACCTTCTTCAGGATGCCTTTTGCATATATGTCTATGAGATTGCAATTAAGGAAACTTAAATACAGTAATTAAATTACATACAAAGGTTTATAGAAGATAAGATTTGATTCTGTTAATCCTGGGGTAACAATACATGCTCAGAAACAAAGAACTCCAGAATTCCAAGATAAGAGATAACAGTGATTTCCAACTTTTTCATGGGATAGAACAAATCCTAAAATGGGATTTTATTCCCTCAGAGGTAGAAGAAAAATCTAGTATGGATGCTGTGAGTGTCTTGGAGACAAGTACTGTATTTAGGTTATGATAAAGTGGGATTTGTACTATATGAAAGGAAATGAAAATAAATTTATAGAGATCAGATTGATGTGAAATGACTAATTGGTTATATTCCATTATGTAAATTGAGCAGATTACTACTATTAAAGTACAGGCTCCAGTTTGCCACTTAATAATAGCAGAACAGAAACAATGTATATTTCTTGGTGTATATTGCATCTGTTAATAAGGCATCTTTGAAGGCAGGGAAGATTGTTCCTTCCCCAGGGAAGCTACTCAGGCTGCCAAGTGAAGAAACTGCAGAGCCTGGAGTCAGCCACAGCAAAGAGCCCAGTGTTTGCTGGGCATGGAGGAAACGGGATCGCAGTGAGAAGCAGAAAGAGAGAATTCAAGGAACCACAGGGATTAGATAAACTTATTAGTAATTAAGCCACTAAGGTGGTAGGAAGGAAGTTTCCATCCATGGAAGCCCAGCTAAAGAGTACTTTTTATGTTTTGGTTTTTTTGAGTGGCTTTCAGTTCTAGTTAACAGATGCACATCTTTATGTTTTACTGAAAATAAGAATTTGTGATATATCTTTTCCTGACAGTAATTTTTAATAAATCAGCTCCCAGATGTAAACAATCATTTCTCCAACTCAGGACACTAATACTGTGCTAGCTGGCTTTGAGTGGCTTCCAGAGAGATCCTCCCATTCTGTCTCTCTGCTGCTATGAGTGCAAGAGTAAAAACATTTCATTTAGACATGAAAGGGGTCATTTCTTCTAGCATGTCTAATGTCCAACACAGGAACAATGAGCAACAAGCCTAGAGTACTTCCTCCACATGTATCCTTTCAAATAAGGTCACTGCTTTTCTTCAGAATTAAAAACTTCTCTCTTGCACAAAGCTTGTAACTGTCAAGTCGAAAATGACAAAAATAAGATTTTACTGGCATCACTGATGAAAGCCTTCAACTTTGCACAAAACTGAAGTAAAACAATTTATTTTGTGTCAGACCATCAATACCTGATAGTCTGATAAGAAACACGAAAGCAATTAAATTACTTATTGCAGCTATTTTTTGATGCTTCAGTGAAAATATATTTCCGCATGATTAAATTATTTTCTCTACTTTCCGCTGCTTTTTCTTTATGCATATGTTACCAAATATTTTCATGCCAAATAAATCATGTTACCATACCTTTCACCAGTTTACCATCACTGACAGCTTTAGGAGGAGGAACATCCTTTTTAGCTCCCAGAACTCCCTTAGCACTTGGCTCAGATGCATCGTCAGGTGCATGTTCATCTGCAAATTGAGCCTCACTCAGTGTATCATTGGCGGTGTCTGCTGGAACATCTTCAGAGGAAGATACTCCCTTTTCAAAAGAAATGAGCAGAATTACTAACGGGATACTTATGAAATCATTAAAGCAATGTCTGTAGAGCTGCAATTTTGTCAGCCATTTGAAAAATCACATTATTGGCTAATCACACAACAGCTAATTTTTATATCACTCAGCACTAATAGCTGTAATTCTGCCTCATGTAAACCCACAGACCTACATTAAGAACATGCTGCTATTTTACAGCGAAGAAAATGTTCTTCAGCTGACACGCTTTTGCCAAAAACTGCTTTAAAATTATATTTTTTAAATTAAAAGCATGTAGTTTATTTGTATATATTTTGGGTCTTGATTTCAAGGGTCCCAAACTATATCCATAAAGGTAATTCCTAGGGGGAGGTTGAAAGCTTATGACACCTTTTCCTCATGTACAACTGCATGTAAATTCTTCGAAGAATCACATTTCACAGGAATCAACACAGGTTAATGTTTGATTTGTTTCAACATTCTGCCAAAGAACACAGGGCCTAGCAATGTTTTTTGATACAACAGATGTGCTGAGATTTTCAAGGAAGTAAAGAATTACTGTTTCTACCATGACATGACTAAACCATTCAGCATGATCTCTGAACTCACAGCAAAAAAATTCAAGAAGGATATTACAGAACCTTCAAAGCATTTACATGGTGAGTTGTATGATAACATTAAGTGATTTAACATAGTCAACTAAGGGTTTGGTTGCTCTGGCTGCTGCTAAGCATATGTGACGTTGAAACTGAGGCATTGAGAATATCTTCCCAGCAGCCATTCCCTGACCAACAGAACTAATTTCTGAAAGTCCTCAAAGGGGAAAAGCACAGTGAAATCACTTCATCCTGTATTTACTTAAGTCAGTAGTACAGTTTCTTATTAATTTTAATAGCCAAAAGGAAAAGCATCAGTTCCATTAGTTGCCTATACATATATTCCTAGAGCATAAAGATAATGTCAAAATCAGTATTTTAAAAACTGAAGAGAATGGCATTATCTACAAAGCCGTGCAGTACAAAAATATGCATTGCTATACTTGATCTCAAGGGACTTAAACCAGTTTCAGTTCCTTTTTAGCTGTACTCATTTGAACATTTAAAATGAATCCTTTATTATTATGCTCCAGTTAGTGTATGATTTCCCCCCAACTACATGTTAACAAGTCCTTATTAATTATGTAAGTATTATGAATACAGCCCACTGGTTTGCAAATAACGCATTCTAGAACAAGTCAGCATTGTGGCACAGGACAATTTTGTTTGTAATTTATCAGCTGAATAAGATCATATTTACCACAGCTTATCTTTAAAAATAGTGTTTTCAAAACATTTTTTCACTATTAAAACAAAACATCAGACACAAGTGTTCCAAACAGCAACCATTATTGAATTTCTTCATTTTCCATAAAGCAATTCCGAGGAGTTTACCCATAGGCCTACCTTCTTCAGTTTAAGGCTCCCCAATCTAAGCCTTGAGATGACAAATGACATAGGGCCTAAAAAAAAAATAGCTCTTTCCCATGAAAAGTTAACATCAGATAATGTAGCTCTGATATTATTTGCAATTTTCTTTTCAGTAAGAGAACAATCTAATTAGCTAACTATTAACTATGAGAATAGTTAAAAACATGGACGCCAAGTCTGGCTACCACCTCCTAATAATACGGACTAAAAGAAGCAAAGCAAGTAGGAAACTGCTGTGAGATTCTGAAGCTCCAGTATTGTTGCAGTCATGAGTGGACTCTAACAAAACCTCCCTCTGAAAAAAGCCACATCAGAAAGCTCCTCCAGCCTCTGTGCTACTGCTGTACAAAGAAAGACGAGGCATACGGGAAGGTATGGGTGTTAAAAGCCATAGCTAACCTTTCTGACAGCAGAACACTAATCACAATCCTACAATGCTCTAAACCTACACAAAAGCATAGACTCCCTCATAAAGAAAGCCAGAAGATTTTCAGACTGTCATTTTATACTACAGCCACAGTGGAGTGGCTTATAGTAGAAAGCAAAAACTAAATACCACACCATCTCACAGATCCTTAGCTTAATGCTGTACAAAACTAAAAAACAACAAAAAAAGCATTCACACCCTTTGCTGATCAATTTCTCCCTAATTCAGTGTTCCATTTTTAAAATGTCTCATGGTAATACAACAAACTTTTTATCACATTTACTGCATTTTTAATAGAAGTATATACAGACATACATGTACCTGGGAGTTGTCACTGCTCTCTTTTTGCAGGAAGAACTGTTTTTTAAATTCATAATAAGCATTATACTGGTGCCATGGTTGCAGAAATTCAAACCTGTTAAAAGAAAACTGAATATATGAAGATGCACATGAACACAGCTAATACTAACAATGCCGTATCATCTAGGCCTCTCTAGCAAATGGAATGCTATTTGATGTTTGGAAGCACTCTTACTGAAGAATACACACTCAGAGCATGCTTACTAGAGACATTTTTGACAGGTTGGTTGTTTTGAAAATTTGAGCCATAATGCTTTCCCACTGCCATTAAGTAAGCCCCTAAATTTCAATTAAACAAACAAACAATAGTACTTCTCTTCTCAAAACCTGCATGTCCTGTAACTTAATATCTTAAAAAATTAAATCCTTAACTTTTGAAATAGCAGTTTAAATAATGTTTTCTCTCACCTGAGATCATTCTTGGCACGAACACTAGTTTCAAATTTAACCCCATTCCTAGCAACATACTCAGCTAGCTTGTCAATGACAGGTTGGATATCTGGAGGTGGTGGTATAATGGCAACCACTGGAGCAATTGTGCTGAAAACATCAAGAGTAAATGGTTTATGAAACAGAACATAAAAATATTTCCGACTATTGCTTTGACAAAAAAACCCAAAAAAACAACAAAAAAAAAAAACCCAAAAACAAAACAAAAAAAACCCAAAAAACCCAAAAATCAAACAAACAAATAAAAAACCAAAAAACCCAAACAAACAAAAAAAACCACAAAAAACCAAAAAAACAAACAAAGAAAACAAACAAACAAAAACCCAAACCAAAACCCCAAAAACAAGTAGATAAACAAAAAATACAGTCAGGTTTGTCCTCTGTGCTCACCAGGCAGTTAAAACAGCTTGATTAAATAACAGAAACCTTACTAAACACTCCCTATAGAAGTGCAGGAACAAGACTCCCCCAGTCAACAAGCAAATCTGTCTGAGGTACCTTGTAGATGTTGTGGTGGAAGTCAACCCAGTGGTGCTGTCAGTTGTGTCCGGGGGAGGTGGGGGTGTAGTCCCAGGAGGCGGCGGGAGCGCTGCTCCACCCGCAGTGCTGGACACAGTCACCCCAGCGGGCAGGGCGCTGTAGTAGGCAGCGACGTCGATTCCCGGCGGGGGAGGCGCCAGGCAGTAGGTCCCGTCAGGGAGCATGTAGTAGCTGTAATACATGGCTGCCACAGTTGCTGCAAAAGACACGTATAAGAACAAACAAACTTCTAATTAGAAGAAAACCATCCAATGCAATACAATATTGTATCAATAGAAACACATTGAGAATCCAGATTCATATAACACACTAGGAAATGGCATCTCATTTCTCGTGTTAAAAAAAACCAACAAACCAAAAGCAATAGAGAAAAGGATCGTATTAACAGATTCAGGATGAATAAGAAATATGTAGATTAAGGGAAAGAATACAATCGTACTGAAGGTTGTAGGTGTGAATAAAGAAGCGAACTAGAGCAGACATATTTAAAAAGGAGCTAGTATAAACCACACTTCCTCATTCAATTCACCTCGGGCAATTTAACTCCGTTAAAACTATGTTTTCATTATGAAAGAAATGTGCATATATTCAAAATTAGCATTAACAAACCACTAGAATCACTACATACATATTAAACCCCTGTATTACTATATACAGACACACCTACTTACTTAAACCTCAGAAGGTAGACAGGTTTTGCAAATTAACAGCAACATAATGAACCATGCATTTGAACATGTTTTCCACACTAAAGGCTTCTCTGAGTCTAAATATTTCTTGAGAGTGTGCCAAGGCCTATTATGTCTTTCTAGCTTTCTTTAAGGACAGTATTTTATAATGTTCCAATTAGCTTAATAAATTTACAAGAAGTATCCACCACATAAATATAAGTGTTTTCTGCAGAAAGACTATGTACGAACAGAAAATATGAATGTAAAATATTTCAAATTAAGAGTTTGCTGTAAGAGTTTGCATTTCTGGAAGCAAGGTTTAATCAATGCATTAAATTACAATGAATTATTCTCTTAAAAGTTTCATAAACATTCCCATGTGGCAATATTTACTTTCTTCAAAGAATAAGTTGTCTGTAACAAGAACAGAACAAGTTAAGTTTTAAAAGCTGCCAGAAGAGTTGCAAACTGACCTTGTTTTGGCACTAAATTATAATCTCCCAGCTCCTATCACATACATTCAGGTTCAAACCTGACACAAAAGCAATCAAAAAACTTACTACCTCAATTTTATGGAGATACTCATTCTGATTTTAGTCTTTCTTGAAACAACCAGTAGTTTTCAACTGCTTCACAGAAATTTTGTATCGGTTTTATCAAGATTCCCTTATGGTACAGTTTTAAACACAAGTTACTTCCATGCATATTTCTGCCCACATATTACACTGACAACACCTGTAATCCTCTGGGGATTCTGAACCTATAATGCATAAAAATCAACTCAGATTATTATGGTGATAACTGATCTAGAGCAACATTACTGAAAAAAGCAAGAACTCAATCAGCACCACCTGGAAGTGACATTACTCATTACTTACAAATGTATAACATGAAACCATACTGTAGCGAAGGCTTCACTACAAATTTTCTTGTATCTCGGTAATATTACATGGTCAGTTCCATAAATGAAAGGGTAAATTGCATTTCTATATCTAAGGAATCAAGGACTTTCAGAATACTAAAAGCTGAAAAGAATTAAGTGGCACATAAACTCATTTAAGCTTGACTTTTTGAGTTGACCTTTTAGAGTATCAGAATTTACAAAATAATAGAAGAATTGGGGTATTGTGCTTAATTTACTCCCAGAGTGGAGACTTGGCCTCCTGCCCATCCACCCCCTCCACCCCATTCCTGGCTTTCCTAAGCAGCAATTCAACAGATATGCAGAAAGGACCTTCAAAGACTCCGGAGATTACACAAGAATAAACACACAGGATGAAGCATGAAGTCAACACATTCTCTACCCACCAGCATGCACACATAATTCATCAAAACACACCACCAGCTGCCTCCTCACAAAGCACTTACAATCAGAGGAATATTCTGCCTGTGATGTCTGCACAGCTGCCCCATCTGTTGACTGTGGTGTAGACGAATTATTATCTGATTGTGCTTTGCGCACCAGGGCTGCAAGGGGGTGATCAGGGTCTACAACCTTCAAGGGCTGAAAATATTTTGAAAATAGAAAAAAATAAATTAAAATTGGAAGAACATGTTTAAAGAACAGTTGCATCAACATACTTGGGAAAGCAAATTTATCTATGTTAATAGACATCAGTAATTCTGTGCAAACACTGAAGTTACTGTTTTTGTAGCTTTCACATCAGAATCTACGTATCTGAAAATAAGTGAAAAACAAGAAAAAAACACTTTCATGTAAATAGAAATGAATGACAAAAAAAAGTGGTTATTACTGTTAGCCAATTGACTGCCATGGCTGGGATAAGGCACAGAACCTGCCTTGTCTAAATATCAGACAGCACCACAGCCGTTCCTCTGAAAGCCTCAAATAAGTACAAATGTCTGTCTCTCCCATTATTCCATCACTGCCCAGTCTAAGAAAATAAAACAACTAACACATCTAGCAAAATTTACACTTAATGAGTAGCAAATTCTGGTGAAATATTATTTGCTGGAACTGTTATTTCATGTCAACATTTCACCTCCTAAAATTCAAGAACAAAAAAATTTCTCAGCTTATATAAAGAAGGCATTAAATACCTTAATCTCTTTGCTTCAACATAGGTTCTGTAAGATAAATCCTTGAATGCTGCCCTCAGTACCAGAAGGCATAAGAAATAGAAATATAATTCCTTGAAAATGAAAAAATGACAACTTGTGTACTACAGAAAAGGTAACTCAAAAGTTTACCAAAACACACTTAAATTACAGTCTGAACAAAATCCCAGACCAGTCAATAAAAGACCTGAGCACCTGCAGATTAGAATTTTTGTGCCCATTAATCAGGCGTTTTACAAGATAAAAAGGCAACGTTAATAGTATCAAGTACCTTCATGAGCTCTTCAAGCCTACTGCATTTTTTAGATGCAAAAAGACTTGGATGAAGATAATTCCCGTCATCGTCATCATCATCATCTTCTTCTTCCTCAGATTTGACTCTTGAGTCTAAATAAAAGCAATGTCTGAATTTTATCTGGGTTTGCTATGATTTTGATTTGGGAGAGAATGATGATACAGAACAAGCATGAATTCTTAGAAAAGCATCATTCATATAAATCAGCTTAATCACAAAAGCATAAACGCAAGATATTGCTCAATACCAATAAAACTTTGTGTGGACTTCGTAAACCCTGAATGGACAGGCCAACCTTCTGTTGGACTTGAGCTATATTGACTGTTTCTAAAACTTCCACATCATAGCAGCTCCTGTTCCATTTCCACTTTCATAGCTGCAGAAAGTTTCCACGAACAATTAAAAAAGAAACATCTCAAATTAAGTAAAATTTTGCATCATCGCATCAATCTCAGCCACAGCAGAATCCCAGAAAAATGTGGCTATTTTAACACTAAGACCAGCATCTGTTTGATTCCCATCCTGAAGCCACCATTTGCCAAGGAACCACTCACGTTTTTTCTCGTCAGCTTTACTTTCCGAGGGAGCCGCATAGCGTCCTTCTTTCATGGCCTTCTGGATGAACTTGTAGTAGGGATTGAGGTAGTGATCAAACCGCAAGAAGTCAAACTGGGAGTTGCGTGCTTGCTTGGCTTTCAGCATGATCTCAAACTGGGCTCCCTGCTTGCACACAAAGTTTGCAGTTCGCTCAATGATCGCATGCATTTTTGCCGTCGGTGGCTGTGAGAGTAAAATAACAGGTATTTGTATTTTCATAAGCAGCTTGTACAGCATGCTAGAACTCCAAAGCGAATCAGAAAAAACAGGAGCTCCCTGTCCTTCTTGGCTTTCTTTAGCAACTTAAGTTTCATAATCACTTAAAATTACTGGAAGCACATCAGCCCTAAAAAATAACCACAACAGTCCCAATCTTCCTCGGCTGCTTATTCAGTTCCTTTTGCAAGATCCTCTTCTACCAGAACAGGTATTTCTGCATTGAACACCAAAATGAAAAGCGCAACAGATCCTGGATGACCTTGGAGTTACAATATCTCAAGGTGCTCTGAAGACTCAACATGTATGGTTTCCTTCCCAAAAGCTGTCCTTAATTTGTTATCTCTGAATGCACAAATATTGTTCCCTAACTAGAAATTTCTTCCTTTGTATTTGCTTGAGAATAACACATTGCGTCTCAAGACCAATATACAAACTACAATTCCCATGTCCATTTCCTTGAAGAGTCACTGAACACTTCAGCCACAAAGCAAAAGATAAAATTAATGAAGTTCAACAGCATCTATGCATTTTCACTCCAGAAATCCCTAGGGAGCAATACAATATCAAACCCAAGACATGAAGAGAACAAGAATACAGTTAAAGAGTGAATTGACTTCATTATTCACTGCTTTTAATTTCATACTCAGCTGTTTTGTCTTGTGCTCAGTACACTATAAAAACGTATGATCTGTGTGTCTATAAAGACCAAAGTGTCACATTAATGATTTGGTTTAGCTTTGCATTTTTACTGCATAGATACACAGCTATATTGCAAACCTCAAAAACATGTTTCTCAAAAATTTGGAAGCACTTGAGACAGTGGTGCTCCACATAGGGAAAAAGTCTGAATATTATCAAACAGCCCAATTTTAAAAGCTGTTTTCTGCCGATTGGATCCTTTACCAGGACATGTTGGCTATGGAAAATAACTAGTTGTTTCAAGTTTTATTTGTCCTTCTAAAACCCCTGCGAAGATTATTTTAATGAGAGACAATGAGGTTCTTAACAAACTGATAACATTTTGTGCATTATCAGTTTCACATCATGTATCAAAATTTTCTATCTATCCTCACAAGTTATTAAGAGAAAATTTCCTCTAACAGCCACAGACTTCTTAAAGAGCCCTGGTGAAGAGCAATCATCTTTGCCCATAATCAGTTTTAAGCAGTGGAAGATCTTTGGCCTGCTTGTCACAGTACTTCTATCCTAAGTTCCCGAAAGATTACTGTTGCAACTGGAGCTGCCATACACTGAACTCTCCATAGTTCTGGATGTTGGTGGGTTTTTTTTCTGCTGCCTGACTTGTCTTCATCGAATATTTCCACTTTGCACTGATCTGTATTACAGGAAATATAAAATGTCTTTATTGAACTGCGCCTTGCAGACTAGGAGTAAAGTCTCCATGTTAGCAAGCTGATTCTCAAATTTCTTAAATTAAAACAGAGTAAATATCTTCCATAAAGTAATAAAGTAAAGCTGAATGACTTTTAATAAAACAGCAACAACAAACCGTGGTTTACATAAAAACCTCTCACAGTTCCCAATCCAAGGTTAAGTATCCATTGGTTTCAAATACACCTACATTTGGTTTCTGTTCATGTGAATATACTGGAATTCAACAGCTGACTGGTAAATTACTTCAGTAAGCCCCACACTGCACTATGCAACATACATACGGAATATAGCCTAAATTTCAGAACAAAACTCAAGCCAAGCAGCTATCTTAAACCAAGGCTCTTTCACCAGCAGTAACCTTTGGCAACAGTATCAAAACACAAAATAACAAGCTTTTTTCTAAAAACTCAAGGTCCTTGAAAAAAAAGCTAATGAAGAAGAAAAACAGTTACACAAATACTCTGTGCTCACTTATTTATTTACTTATTAATTACTTATTTTAGCCCAGTGTTCTGAATCTTCAAGGTTATCAAGTTGAGAATATCAAGTTGAGCCCACATATAAATTAACACTTTCATGACCACAGTTATAGAAGAAAGAATATAATCTGATTTTCCAGCATCTTTTATGGAACTTGAAATACATTGAAAATCCTTATAGTCAGACCTGTAGTCAAGGTAGTGTCTATTCAGCTCCCTTGAAGTCAAATTAAACCTACAGAACACTTAGCAAATACTAGCAACATCACACAAGGAGCTTCTATGTACTAATACTTTCAAGGTATTTCAGACTTTGTTAGAAATAAATTATTGTTTTTCTCCTTGAACATGCTAGTTTTATATACAGCATTAACACCTGATCAGTTCCTATCCCCTTCAGATTGAGACTCAATTAAAAAAATTCTAGAAAAGAATTCTTGAACAGAAGCAAACTTTTGGTTTAATGGTCCTTTATGTTTGGAATGTTGAACCTAACATCTCAGCATGTATCCATTACAAGAAAAACTGCCTTTTCCTTGCGTTAGCTAAAATAATATCACGAGTGATACCAAAAGCACTTAGCATACACACTGAAATAATTTCAGTGTGAAAAAGAAGATTTAAGGGTGTTCATAGAACTCAAGAGTTCAAGGCAGAACATTTGAAATTAAGTTACTATTTTAGAATAATTTAAAATGTACCAGACTAAAGTTAATGGAAAAAAACCTAACCCAATCACCAAACAGAATACTTTCAACTGCTCAAAAGCTGAGAGAAGCGTAGGCTGCATTACATGCATACGCACCAGTTCCACATCAGAAGGTACATTCAGTCCTGGAGGGGCAACAAAAGGTTCTTCATTTTCCTCTGTATTTTCTGTCTGAGCTGTTTCTACAAGAAATGACAGATTGAAGTATTTAGGAAAAAAATAAAGTACACAAATGTTAAAAAAAAATTAAAGTATTTGTAAAAGGATGTGTAATCAAGGAGTTTATCAAATGCAGCTATATAAACAGCATTTCTACTGAAGACATTTAAATATGGCTAAAAAGAATAATTTGTATTACATTCCATTATTTGCTATAGCAGAAATAAATGTTCCTCTGAAAATACTTTGCTTTACAGATTTTTATAATAACTGAAGTAAAAAATTTACTTTTTAAAGTAACTTACAGCATTATCTATTCTACTAGCCTTAAGAGAAATTGTGTTCCCTTTTCCCCAGACAGATTAGATGGCACCAAGTGCAGGAACACCTGACCATGGGAGCTGTGGAAACAGCAGAACAACCTCACTACGAATGAGATGTTTCAGTGATTACTGAGGACAAACCATGCAACAAAGGAAATTCACTTGTTTGGTTACTTTCTGGTGGGTTGGTTTTTGCTGGTTTTGGGGTTTTTTTTAATGAACTCAAATAGTTTAACTCCACGAAGATACAGAGAAATTTTAGCAGCAAAGAAAGAAGGAAAGAGCAGCAGATGAAGAATACACTGTTTCTTTTGGCAGCAGCTCCAGCTAACAGTATTTGGTTATAGAGTCTTAAACTAATGAATTAAACCCCAGAATAGACAATCAATTCCTTACACAATCTCTCAGATGCAGCAAAAAACACTAGGTAAATTTTAGCACCTAGTTTTAGCACCTAAAATGATCTTGCATTCCAACACAACAACTTTGGGGAAAAAAAAGCACATTTCATACCACAGTAACCCACCAAGATGTAGTTAGGCAACCCAAAGGTTAATTGAATGATCCTCACTTTACTAAGACACAGTTCAACAAACATTTGAAACCTTATTTAAGAATGTATGATAAAAATACACAAGTTATTGGAACTATAGATGAGAGCATGATAACAGAACTCCGTATTTTTTAGGTCACGGGGCAGGGCTCACTATGCTGAAGAAAGACTCTTTTATAACAATTAAGATAACAAAATCTAAACTTAAAAATGCACATTTTTATTAATTACTATTTTATTTTTACAATTATATTTTCCATCTTGACTGAGAAACACAGTGTTAACAGACAGCCAATGTAAGGAATTACTATTTTTTTCTGAATAAGAGCCTGCATGACAGCAGAATTAAATTCCCTGACTACTGCAGTACTGACTGTGCCATAGCAAGAAAACATTTTTAAGCTCATCAAGAACAATGTCCGCAAAAACTCAGTGACAAGAGTCCCATAAAGACTCTGATTAAATGCTTTTTTAACTGCATTTTAATAGCACATATATTTTAAATGCTCAACTGCAAGACAGAGAAATGCTATGTCCTCCCTCTCAATTAACCCTTGTTATTTTTACCCCTTACCTCTTTGTTTTGCAGGTTGATGCTCCTCCTCTTCAGTGGGTTCTGAAGGGTCATAATAATCACTACCATAATGGAATCCCACTGCATTATAGGTACCATCCTCTGCCAAAGCTTCACTGAGTCTTTTATATTCCTCCTCTTGAACAAAAAATGCAATTACCAGCATTAGAACGTATTCAGAAGCTAATTTCTTTAAAAAGAAGAATATTTCTTACTTTAGTTTTTAAATAAGTAGTTTTCTCCTGATCATTTTAGTTTTCATTAAAAACTGAACAGAAAATCCCAGCATGTACACACTGACCATTTATTTCTTCTTGAAGAGATACAAGCTGTGGATTAAGATACTCTAATGCACTTATGTGTTTAAAAGCACAAAATTTCCTTTAAACAACACTAGAAATGAAGCAGAATGTGTTTATTTTGGGGGGTCTGAAATCCCAGTCTGCCCCCAGAATCTGGGCAATTTCTGTGTGGATCTACAGTTAAACTATCCTGAGGTCCTCTCACATACGCAAGGACTCCCGCTTTTCGAATCCACTGGGTACTGTCAAGATAACATCAGAAAAAGAGAGTATAAAATTAGGAGTAAATTTAGTTTCACAATAATTTATTTAAACGTGCTTTTTAAATAACCATGTTATTCCTTGAGTAATACCTTGCCTTGCCTCCTCCTCAAGCAAGTCCGTATGCAAGGCTAAATACCTCTCTTCATCACAGAGGGCTTCTATTCTAGCCTCCTCTTCAGACAGTTGATAATCTCTGTTCCAGGTGGAATATTCAGCATCATACTCAGAAAGGTCATGCAGGTGACCACGCCCATCATACCTGCAGGATGAAACAGCTGGTCAATGCAAAGAACTTAGGGCTTGGGTTTATGTGACTAGTTAAATACTTACCCAATAAAAATGAAAAAAAATACTTATATGTTAATGCATACTCCCTTTTAGAAGTTACAATTAATTTTGCTAATCATTTGTCACCAACTATCGAAAATTTGTTTAATAGACTAAATTCCTCTCAAAGAAACTAATAAATTATTACAATTAAAGGCAAAGGTATCCTTTAATAGTTTAAGTGGGATCCATTTCCTTAACAGCTCTTACCGTACGTGCTTCAACCAACCAATCAATGTCACTTGCAAAATACGTTTTTCTGGAAAGTCAAATAGCTTACATTCACACAAACCCGAGTACATAAATACCTATCCGTAAGAACCAAACGGTCGAAATTTCCTCGCTTCTTTCTGCTAGTCCCGAACTCTCAGGAGAAATCTTCACCATAGAAACTTGCGTCCATTGGAGGTAAAATCATGGCTAGGCTCGGCCCCTAGCCATTTGGCTGAGGAAATAAGTTCTGGGTTATGTGATAGAGAGACACACATACATAGGAACAGTAACATAAACATGCAATTTAAGGAGGTTCACCGCAAAATCGGCAAAGATCAATGATGTGCAGTGCCTTTCTACTAAGAAATCACTTTATTTGCAGGAAAAGCACTGCATTGGGACAATGTTTATGCATCAGTAAGAGAAACCGATTGGAAAGTAAAGTGACAGTAAACTCGACTCCGCTGAGGTGTCTTCCCACACACAACTCTTGACTTGTGCCAACTTGCTAGACCAAAAACAAAGAAATTAAATATTCTCATAGCAAAAAGCAAATGAAACATAGGTCTGGTTAATCAAGCTCTGTCCACAGGCAAACTTGAACCCAAGTCTTCTCATAGCAATGTGCTTTTCTCAAAATGGTGAAAATGAAGACTTCCTGCTGCTGGAGATAAAAGGAATCTATGCTTTCAAAGGAGTTCATAAGATTAGCAATTGCAAGCTGCCTTAACTCACAAATGTACATTATTTTGTATTTCAGTATGTGTGTACAAACATACACATACTTAGTGTTTGCTCCCTACAATTTCTGTAACACCTGTGAATGGGGTTCTGCTGCACAGTACCCCAAAAACAGCCTCTACCTACAAATGAGATCAGTCATAGAAATTATTTGAAGTGTGCAACACAGCACTTCCACTGTTGTGTAATTAAGAAATTAAACACAGCTACAAATATTTATGGTTGGTCTGTCCTGACTTCATGTCTATTTCAATTTAACAAATTTATTTCAATGATAACCATCATTAATAGCGTAAGTACCAAAAGAGGGCAAGGGCATTTCTTTTTCCTCCAGTCCTATGGAAGAAAATCAAAAGACCTTCCCTTACTGAAACTTTTCCAAGACAAATACAGCTTTTAAGTCAAAATAAGAAAATCCTGTCCAGCACCAAAGCAGTGATGAAACTGAGGGAACAAGTATCTATACTATGTTATGTGACCCTTTTCAAACCAAAATCCTTCCATCTTTCCCACAGAGGTTTTCAGGGTCAGCCAGAACTCTTAAGTTATTCTTTCAGTGCTCCACTCAAACATAACCAACCTGATGTCTCATCTTCCCTCTGTCCAACAAAATACTCAGGCAACCCTTTCTGAAATAATTTATTTCCAAATCCCACCCTGCAGTGCCGAAACAACTCAAGAGACCAGAAGGAACATCAAAGCAGAATCTGTTACTCTCTGGCCACACACCTGGACCTATGGCACAACAACCAAACGAAGTCAACCCTGACATAAAATTTCAAGAGCAAGCACCCAAAATCAACCCCATTCTGTCTAATAATGCAAATGGCACCCGGAAAAGTAAAGAGGCCAAGAACAAACAAGTAAAGGCCCAAGAATTTTGGGGTGTCCCATCAACAGCCTGCAGGCAGATTATGTAGGAGAAATAGGAAATCCCCCTTTCTTTCTAGGTGGATAAACACCTTTGCACTCCCCACACTGCCCCCTTCTCACCTACAGAACATACAATATGCCTAATAAGTACTCCCACACAATCAGGCTCCCTTGGATACCAAGCAAAAAAAGCGAATGTTTGTGGTTTGCACTGAAAAGATTCCCACTCTCCAGCCTGCCGACCCTGCCTTGACAAGTGGAGCAGAAAGACCCATCACACTCACTGCCAGGAGGAGAGGAACCTCCCGGCGCTGCCAGAGCGGGAAACCCCAAGTTCCCGCAGACGGGGGGAGGCCCTGCAGCGTTACCAGAGCAGCCTCGGAGCGCTGTGCCGGGACGAGCTGCCTCCAGCCCCGCCACGGAAAGTCCCGACGCGCCTGCCAGAGCGAGCCCTCTGCTCAACCCCCGCCCTCACTGCCCACAGCACAAGGGGGGGGAAAACAGAAAGAGGCTATCACAGGAGATCTCGCAGCACAGTCTGGGGGTTGTGTTACACCGACCTATCGATCATGATCTTGGGGTCTCCCATCCAAGGAATAAGGTGTCGCCCCTGCTCCTGGTACTGAGCCTTCTCATCATCCCGAAACAGCTTGCAGGCATAGCCGAACACCAGCAGCTCCACACGGCTACTCCCGCCTCCACCTCCACCTCCTCCGGGTGGCCCAGGCACCGTTCCCCCGCCTGACAACAACATTAGGGGCGGCGGGCCTGCTTCTTCTGCAGTCCGTCGAGACCCTCCGAGCCCTCCGTACATCACCGGGGGGCGCAGCGAGGCGGAGGCAGCTCGCAGGAGCACCGACTGTCCGAGCAGCGAGTCCCCGCACGGCCAGGCCCGCGCTAAAGCCCCCGGCCCCAGAGCACCACAGCCGCCATCACCCGAAACAAAATGGCGACGCTTCCGGTTCCGCTGGCGGCGCAGGTGCCGGGACGGGCTGTCTTTTGGCGACCGCAGATTCGAGTCCGGTTCCGGCAGCTCCAGGGTTAACTCCGAGCATAACGCGACTCCGCGGTACCGGCGAGGACACAGCGCATTCGGTGACAACGGCTGAGGCCCAGCGGGGCGGTGGAGCCACGGGCGCGGCCGTGACGAAAGTGCGGTAGAGGGGCGGGTGGAGCGGTGTCGCTGGGCGCTCTGAGGGGCCTGAGGTGGAGCGGGGAGCAGCCTGAGCCCGAGAGCCTTGAAAACAAAACCGACACGTGGAGCCGCGTATCCCGGTGTGCGCCACGCTGTCTTGGAGCCCCCAGGGCAGGGGGAGGCTGAGGGGCTCGAGGCAGTGCAGGGAGGGGCGGCACAAAGCCGGGATCAACCTCAGGCTGCACCCGCGAAGCTACAGGACAAGGCCTGGAAGCCAGGGTGGGAATCACCGAATCAGTTCGGTTGGGAAAAAGAAAAAACCTCTGAGACCATCGAGTCCAATCTATGACCCAACACCACCTCATCAACCAGACCAGGCCACCGACTGCAACGCCCAGTCTTTCCTTGCATTGGGAAGGGGGGGACTTGGGGCACTGAGGAAGAATTCTTGAACAATGTTTATAAACAAGATAATTTTTTGCTTAAATTGTGTTATCTGGGCTGAGATTTTCAATGTTGCGTACTTTGGGGATATTGGGTTATCCTTCCAACAGGATCCATTCTGTGATTCTGTGATGAAGGCATTCACACATGGAGCTGGTGCTCATGCCTTGGGACCTGACCTCATGCAAATGCTGCTGAAAGTGGCCCTGTCTATCCAGTGGTCTACAGTAATCTACCCCCTTCTCTCTATGGGAACCTGCAGGACAAAATATTGCTCTTAAAAGTACTTTTAATGTTCTCTTACTCACCCTGGGTGTTTGTTACTGCAAAAGTGGAATAATCAGTAGTTATATTGCAACTACTCTGTCTCTGGATAGCTTTGAATATATGAAATTGAAATTTTCCTTGAAATTTCCAGCAGTGTTTTCCTCTGCCAGAGGGGTAAGTGCTGCCAAGCAGCACCATCCCTGTCATGATCTGTAGAGATCCAGGCAGGACCTGGTCAGTCAGACACTCCCCACTTAGTGCTCTTTAATCTCCAATCACAAGATTACCTGCTGAAGGGTTTCTGTGAGTGCTGCCAGACATCAGTTGGAAACTTGTTGTTTGAGGGAATTAAAGCAGAACAAAACATACTTGCATAATCCCAGTTTGGATCAGAAGTATAGTTTGGAAATGTGCACAGCCAGGATTGTAAGCATAGCAAGAAATGGGCTGAGTTTTTTGATTTTTAGTGTATGTACTTATTAAAAATATTGAAAGAAGTTTCGATTGCAATGAAGCAGTGTTTTCATGGAAAAAGAAGCATTGTGTCCTAAACAGTATCTTTGTAAGGATCAGCAGATGGAAACTGAAGCAAGACATATGGCAGTTTAGAAAGACTGAATATACATAACAACTGTTGCAATAAATCTGTATTTCTATGGTCTGAAATGCCTTTGAGTTAAGCTTAAGTATCTTTTTGGAAGATTAACTTTGGCAAAGTATGTGTTAAGCTCTGGTCAAATGTAAATAATTGCGCTAAGTCGAAGAGTGATACTTGTCCATTAAGCCATTTGATTAGCCCTGCTGGGTAGCTGGCTCAGGAAGGAGCACGTATGCCTTCAGGAGGGCTGGAGGGGTGTCATGCAGCTGCACGATTCTGACAGGAAAGCATGTTTGGTGTTACATTTGAGTAAAGTGTGAGTGGAAAGTGTGATGGGCCCCAAGACAATATTGTGTGTACGGAAGAAGCTAATCAATGAGCATTTTGGGGAGGCTGAGCAATGTACATATTGCATGCCATGCAGAAATAGGGTGAGCACAGCTACCAGGCTAATAACCTGCTGTGAAAACATCTTGAAGATGATGGGAACATTGCAGCTTCACACTTCTGTAAGCTAATGCAGTCTCCAAAGCAGGATGCTTCATCATCAGCCGTTAATGGCGAAGAGGAACAGTACTGTTCCAGAGACTCCTTTCCCCTTTAAGAGTGGCACTAATTGAATAACAATTTTTCATTTGTTTTATTTGTTCATCTCTTAACTTCTGCTGGCATTGTTTTCAGGCTGACTCAGAGTATACAGACAACTCACCTTTGAAGTAAGGTGTAGCTCTGCTACCTGCTCAGAACCTTTGACTTGGCTTTAATGCCCATGGATCCAAACACATCAAATATATCACTGAATGCCATTCACTGATTATTTATTTGGCTGCATTCTCAAAGCTGTACTCAAGAAGCCAACAGCTTAAATATAACAGATCTTCAGCTGTCCACTGGGGCAATCCACATGCTTCCATCCTCACACAGAGCAGATAAGGTGCTGTGCCAACACCAACACAAATGGTTTCATTTTTATAAAAATGTATTTTTCTGCTCTGAGCTACACTTTATTGTCTTCAGTGGTGATAGCACAGGAAAAGAATGGCACATTTCCTATAAATTGGTACATGGTGCTGGCTTTCTGTTAAGAGATATATTGTTTATTAGAGGAATAGTTGGCCACACTTACTGGGAACTTTTCACGTCTATTTAAGTGATAGACAGAAGCAGCCTTACTGCATGTACAGATGCATCTGTGGTTGCGTGCTGTTTTGTTCTTCATGTAGGAATAATGTATCATTTGAGTCACTTACAAATGTGCTGTGGCCATCTACAAACCCCAGATTTCCCAATAGCTGAAGCATATAGTTCTTTTTATGTTTGTTTTGTTGATACTGCACAACTTGTGGAAATTAGGCCCTTCTAAAAATGTACTGATGACTTCTACAGAGAAGACTGATTGTACCATGAAAATACAAGGCAAATGTATTATTTTGGATAACTCCTACCTTCTTTGTAGGAGAAGATAAAGGGCAGGGTGTAACAAGAATAAGGGGGAATTTTGTTGCCTTCCTTGGTCAGATGATTATGTTCAGTAATGCATGAAGTGTGTAGTAAAACCACAGAGGAGTTACAGATTTTAAGCCCTAGTCTAGTCTTTTGAGCCCAGGCACAAATTTCTAAGCTATTTAAAGCTAGCTGTCCCTTTGTAAACTCCACATAAAGGTTTTACCTTAGGAAAAAATTGGAACTACACTGGAGATACGTTGATTACTACTAAGTTTACAAATATGTCAAACACATTCTTCAGAATTTTCTGAAGAAAGACCACAAAGTATTAATGTAACTGTGAGCTGAAGCTGAGTGATAAAACTTGGCTCCTGGTCAAGGTTAAATTATACAAAAATACTCCGTGATCATTTTATCTTGATCCTTTTTGCAGTGAAAATCTAATGTCACATGAAAAGGGGAGTTTTCTTGACACCTAGAATTTAATTTGCGTGTCAGCACTGACGTATCAAATTATCTCCTATTTACTGTACTGCTTCAGCTAAAACACAAACACAAAACCTGCTCTTGACTGCAGCAGTGTAGTGTCATAAGAAAAAAAAAGCACAGAAATTTGCATCAAACCAGAATAAAATTTTGCTAAAATGAGATTTAGAAAAAAGGAGGAAGTTTATTATTCTTTCACCCAGCAGCTGCTGTGATTGTTAATTAGGGAAAGAAATTAAAAGGTGTCAGTTCATTTTGGCAGTTTGTTTCTAATGCACCAGCAAAGGAGCAGACACACCAGAGCTTGTGAGAGATTTTTCATTTGAACTTCAAAGAGCAGGGGAGTTCTCAACTGAACAAGGTAATGATGTTTCTAATAACAGGTGTGAACCATACAAATCTATTGAGAACCTGCTAATTTCTTAATTATCTAGTTTTAGGATAACAAAACAAATAAATCTAAAAGCTAATCTACTCAGTCTAGGCTCCTTCATTCTTGCAACACATGCTTGTGAGCATGAGGCATGCCTGGCATTATTGTGAGCTTACTTGAAATGAAGCACACATCAGTGGTTTGTGGGACTGTGTTTACAAGGCTCTTCTGATGAACAGAGCAATAACGTCTGTAGCCAGAAATACAAGCACAGACACCCACTCCCATTAGTCTGTACTGCTATGGAGCTCTATAGATGCTTGCATGGTCAATAAAAGGATAGCCTGACCTGTGACTAAATCACAGGGCTGGAGGTCAGAATCTAGTGCCATCACTGCTGTTTGTAACTGTGCCTTGCTGTACATCTGCCAATCAGTCCATGGCTGAGTGAGACCAGCTTCACAGGCTTGTGTGAGAACCTCTGGCTGTGCAGGGTTTCAGCAGAGGCCAAAATTCTTGAGCTATGGGAAACAGAATTAACTGAGGAAGTTAGTGTGATCTGCATCAGCCACACAGAACTCTTGGAAACAGGAGCTTGAGAGTCTGCTGGCTGGTGGAATCTTTTCAGGAAAAGAAGCTATTATTGGACATACTAGCTATGGATTTTTTTCTTTAAAATGATGCTTTATTTGTGCCTCTTTTGTAATCTTCCAGCCAAATTATGATCATGTCAAACTCTCAATCATAAGCATTATAGAAATAGAGGAGTAGAAGAAATTTGCATAATTGCTTTATGCAGTGGATCATGAAGATATTTCATTATTTAAAGTGCCAGTTGAGGTACAGAATTTTATGCCATCTTAGAGAAAAGCTTTTGCAATAGATATAACCTGTTTCTGTGTATACATTATACATTCATATAACAGTGACATTTCTTACGCATGAATTGCCTGAAAATATGCTGGTTATAGCAGTGTGTTTGCCTGCAAGAGTATTGCTCTATGTCTGTGGGTTACATATTAAATGACTTTAATTAGAGAAAATGGATTAATCTGGAAACTCATGCAGATTTACACCACAGCAGAGGTGACACAATGTTTACGTGTTGTGGTGCTGCTGTCACCCTCTTCCTCAATTCTAATCTCTCTCTCTCTCTGTTGCTGCTTTTACACCTCCAGCCTATTTATTGTGTTTGCAATTCTACAACAGGAGCAGAAGACAGTGATAATTCATGCCAGCATTTTTGAGTAGTTTGAAGCTAACTGAGCTATATATAGTAGGAACAAAATCCTGATTTCATTAAAGTTGATGGCAAAATTCTCATTGAATAGAGTAGGACCTGAATTTTGATTCCAAGCAGGAAATGAGTTGTCCTCAGTGGGCATATTATAAGCACCTCTGGATAACTCAGCACAGAATTACAAATAAAACACCTCTTTAATATCTCTCAAAAATAATTTGAATAATATACTTTCTAAATAGCATCAGTTGATAACCTCTCTTTCTGAAGTGAAAGGGTTGTTTTTTGACTTGTACTGTATATTAGGTTGAATAACCTTGATGTGATAACAGTCCAATCACAATCCCTTCCAAATAAATGGCTTGAAAATACAAAGTGTATTTAATTGCATTAAGGGTAGCCACATGCAAAAAAAAAAAATACATATCATTCTTTCTAATGAAGCTGTCAGTGATGTCATATGGAGGGTGAATACTGCAAATCAATGCAAGTTGTTCCTGTCAGCATTCAGGAAACAAAAATATTAAAATCTGGCAGTGAAATCTTAAAATATAGACAGACATTAATTGAATACTTAAACTATTAATTTCTCTGTCTTATATTAACTTGATTTAGCCAGATTTGTACTAAGCCTATTACTAACTGCAGAGGAGAGAGTTACTGAACAGGCACACAGAGCGTCACAGACCAACACAAATAGGAGCAAACCTGAAATTTCATTAAGGCACTTGAACTTCACAGCTCCCCACTTCTTTGCTGCAGTGTTTGTAGCAGAATTCCTGTGAACAAAATATACAGACAAGTTCCAATTAATGCCAAGAGGAGAGATGAGGACGTGTTGTGACTCTGTACACTGACACCTACACAAACTTACAAATGGGTAGAACAGACTTGGAAAAAGCACTGCCCTCATCACTGCTAGATGGGTTAATCTTTCACAGGCTTTGTGCTCTGTACCAGCCTGCTTTCTTCCTGAGGATTTGCAAAACACTTTGTGCACTTTGGTGCACAAATATGGTGGTGATGACTTTGATATCAAACTGCTTGACAGCTGCTCAGCTGCTATTAGCAGTACTATAAAAGTGCTGTGTAGCAGCTAGCACAGCTGCTTATACACAGAGGAAAATTGGGCGGATAAATAGCAGATAATGCTTAATTAGAAATTTGAGATCTTGTTAGAATGCAGTTGTACATTATGATGAACTTAAGTGTATGAGGAGTTGCATGTAAATATTATATCTTTTCACGGAATGCTTGGCTTGAAAGATCTACTACTTTTTGAACTAATTTAAGATCTTTAATGGGCATCTCAAATATCCCATTCAATAGGAAACAGCATCATTAGCACAGCATGCAGAAACATGCAGACAACCAGTGAGTCAACAGTTTCAGAAAGTGCTTTGCATGTCCTAGAGGAGTCTCCTACTCACTCAGTGGTATTGTCTAACTGCTCTGTGGGGTGGTCTGAGTGATTTGTTATCCTCAGCAGCAGGCTGCACAGTTTAGACAGGTTGGTTTCTGACTTTTGGAGAGGATTCTGCCTGTCAGTTTCTATAGCTTTTAAAATGACCACATTTGTAGCCAGGCAATTATCATTTTGTTATTGTTGTTAAATGGAAAAGAGCACTGAATTCAAATGACAGCACCAAGTATATTTCAGTATTGCTGAACCTAAACAACATGCTTTTCATCCCGTATCCATATCCATATCCATCTGTAGTCTTCCCTTCTCTCCCCTGTTGCTAGAGCAACACCACAGGGCAGCTGCTTGCTCAGATGTGGAGATCATAGTTTAAGTCATCTAACTTGTATTCAAATCAGGAGATGATGTGCTCCTTAGAAAGCGAAGGGTTCCTTGGGCTGAAGGTTTGTCTTCAGGCTCTCATGTGACTGGAGACAGCAATGCAACAATAGTAAACTTAAATTGGATTTCTTTTTTGATTTGTCATTTTAACTTGTGCCTTGTGTATTCTTAGATGGCAGAATAGCTGAATAAAACCACACCATCAACTAATCATGATCCTTTACAAAACTAGGAGACTTGCAAGAATGCATGTAGCAGCTAAAGGACTTTCCTCAAATGGACCAGGTTAAACTAGAAATGCTTTGTCCCCGCTGTGATTTGAATTGTCACAACTCTGACCTCAGAGAGCACTGATCAAACTGCAACAACAGAGGTTTTGTACCTGTTCTAACCACAGTTTAGTCGATATCCAGTAAAAATACTGTTGGAATAACTCCGGGCAGCAACTTGCAGTGGTGCATGTGCTATCTGCATCTGCTGTGGCGCTTGCCTGGAATATCTGGACAGCAGTTGCACCATCCCAAGGGTGTTTGAGCAGGTGCTCATGGCTGTTCCTTCTCAGGGAAGACCCAGGGACCTTCCACCCCATAGCCCTCCTTACTCAGTCTTACTCTCAGTGCTTGCAAGTAGAGTTACTCACTAGTGCTTGCATGTCTGAAGGTTGTGTGGATGGCACAGGGATGCTGGAGGACTGCTTCAGAGCAATAGCACAAAATCTGCTGCTTTTGGGTGTGTAAGTCCTGCTGTGAGCCCCCTATTGCCACCTACTAACGCCGTGCTGACGGGTTTGGGAGTCAGAGGAATGTTTGTGCCTGCTGCTGCTCCGGACTGTGCAGGCTGGTTTCTTAGTTGCAAAACAAGCCAGGGGTGGCCCTCAGAGGAACAGAGGTTTTTAACTAAATCTCTGAGTAGCAAATAAATTTTAAATTTAGTAAAATAATTCTCATTTATCCTCATTTTTAGGAGCAGCTGGAGTGACACAGGCAGTGAGTTGTTAGCCCTGCTTTTGACACTTTGGCTTTTATCAAGTTCTCTTGGAATGTAATAACTATGGGGAGGCAGAATTTATTAAAGCCAACGATGGTTGTAAATGCATTCCCAGAGGTGTGAGGTATGTGTAAATTAATTTCCTGCTGTGTGTATCTCTTTTCTAATTCTTTTGAATCAGCAAAATATAGAAGCTCTAAGAATTATATGCTTTCATGGTCACCAAGGAGGTTAGAAAGAAACTACTTCTCCTGTTATGTGTAATCACTTCAAATGAGAAACCCAGTCACTTCAAAATTGACCCCTTAAATAGTGGGTGTGGAAGAGAGATAGGAAATATGCTTTTTTTGTGGGCATGGGAAAAGGGGATTGAGGGTTTATGAGCCTGTATTGAATTAGAGCCAGGATGCTGAACTGCACCTTCACCTGCATGGGGAGAAAGCAGATTTCTGTGTAGCGTTCTCGCTAGATCCCATTGACAGATGCAGTCCATAAAAATAAAAAAAAAAAATTAAAAAAGGTTTTTTGAACTTTTTAATTGTTTAGACCTTTAGATTAATATTGTTTTCAATAGCAGAGGGAATGGAAGGCGAGGCACTAAAACTGAGTACAGCAGCTCAGCATGGACTAACTTGGATCAAGGAGTGTACAACCCTTCAGCCCACATCAGTTATGACTTTGCTTTTTGTTCTCTGAGATATGAACCAGTTTTGTCTCAAAAACCACTATACTAAGTTTCCCTAAACACTCTGATTCCTGCTCATTTTATATTTGTAAATAAAACTCTCATAATGCTGGAACTATGTAGTTGAAGGGCCCTTAGTGAATGCCAAGTATATTTGTTTCAGCTGCCTTGGACGGGACATCAGACCAGTTTGTGGTCTAGCTGTAACACCACCAAGGCTCAGTCCTGTCCTGTGAGGGTTAAAGCCTTCCTTCCTTTCCTCTTCCCCACTCAAGGGCAATCCCATCCCTGTTTCTGTCCTGTCCTAGGCAGCTGGGAGAGCTTGGGATGGACCCAGATTTCCTAATGCCAAATGTGGTGTTCTCCCTGCTGTGCTGCATTTTGCCTAGAATGTGGGAACAGGCCCTTGGTTTACTCCACACAGTTGTTTACTTTGCAGTCAGCTCAGGGAGGGGAACACGCTTGCTGAATTTGTGTATATGCTTTTTTCAGTCTTCTGTAGATATGTCTGTTTAATGAAAGCTCAATAAAACTTTAATGGTTAAAAAAAACTTCCAGACAGCAAACCAACCCTTTCATCATTATCTCATTGCAGGCAGGTCACGCCAAGGTGTCACCAGCCCAGAATCTAAACAGCATCTAACCAGCAGAAGTCATTCTTCAAACACGAATCACAGAACGAGCCACAGCATTATGTAACATTTATGAATTATTCATTAGCTCTGGTTTAGCATTCATCCTGCCACTTAAGCTAAAGGCAGCCCTGCATTTGCAGGTAAAACATAACAGTTTTCATTACAGTGGATAATAATGCAAATTGTTACTTTATTCTTAGCTGGCAATATTGTTACCATGATAAAGCTACATCCAGATAGAAATTGTATCACTTCATACTTAGAAGTCCTCTGACACCCAACATCCATTCCTGTAAAGTTATTTTAGGTATGTACATGTGTGTGTGGTTTTGTATGTATTTACACAGTCATACACAGCAGAAACTCTACCTTTGGAATTTGAGTTATACCAGAGAGGCAAAATAAAAGGACTGTGCAAATAACAATATATTCAAGTAGTCAGTATCACATTATACTTCGGGCTGTGTGCTAAGCAATCCTTCATGTCTGTTTGCTTTTCTTTCTCCATTCATTTTTCAGCATTACTTCCTTTTGCAGTAAACACAATGCATTCAACATCTCCTTTTTTCAGCTGCAAATGTTACAAATTATATTCTTTGACTTTTCCCTTTGTTTGTGCACAGCAGTTGATACATTGATTCCCAAGGATAATAACCTACAGCGGTTGGCTTTTTCTGGACTACTGACTGTATAAATCAATATAATTGACTGGTGATATTAATTATTTCAGCAAATTTTTGAGCCCAATGTTGCAGCTTTCATGCAATTACATATTATTTAGTCCCCAATAGTTACGTAAGACAGCAGGAACATGGGTTATGTAACCTAAAGGACAAGTTCTTTTTACTTTAGAAGTAATTACAGTTTTCTTCCTGCAGTGGAAGGGTCAAATCCTCCTCCCCAGGCCCACTTGGCTGACTACAGAAGGCATGAAAGATTGGGCTGCAGTTGGATGGCAGCTCTCTGAACGTTGGTCCCCTGACTTGAGCAGAGATTTCCCAGTTTTGGTGTGTTTCATCAGCCTATGGGACCAAAGGACAATAAAATTAACTCTCTGCAGTTTGCCCATCTGGCCTGTGTAGTCTCCATGTCCCTGGCCTCAGACCTCCAGAAAACTTTTTAAAGTCCTTGAATAAAGGTCTGAGAGCAGGCCTGAGGGACCAGCTCCCTTAGAGCCCAGGTCTGGATATCCCTAGGATGTCTGCAGGCTATCCAAATCCATGTCCAGGATTTCTGAAGAGAGCTGGAAAATGGTGAAGATCAGACTGTGTCATGCATGCATGAGATGTAAAATTTAACATTAAAGAGCCTTGATCTGTGAAACAGCAGGAACATCCTTTCATGAAAATTCAGCTCTGTGCTGTTCATTTTGAAGTACCTGCCACTACTGCTTATATACTGTTCATATCCAGTGATTAATTGTTTTCATTCTCTCCACAATGTCTTATGCCTTTCTCTTACCTTTTTTTTTTAATTTATTTTTAACATTTTCTTGATCCTTTCTCATTGTGCTAAGCCAAACATTAACTTGGGAAAACTAGAGAGAAGTCACAGATGTATTACAGTAAATTTAGTCCTGTACTTGGCACTTGAGATTAAATCTGTGGCACTAAGGGCACTGCAGATGAAGTTCCTGTCCTGGAGGACTGGATGTTACTGTATAGGACATGAGCAGGGGGTTGTGATGGGGCATTTGGGTTGATACCAGGCTGTTATTTGTTGTCACAGCCCTGGGTTAATTGTGCAGCTCTTGAAGATACCATATATCTTCAGTGCTTTCAACAAAGTGGAAAAAATCTTCCTGACATTTTTCACTATGTTATTCTATGCAATTGCTCATTGTGGTAGGAATATAACTCTTGCTAATTAAAATGGGTACTAGTGATTAAATTAATGTCTTAAGATGCCCAGCTTCACATATTACTCAATAATGGCTGTTTCTGCAGGAAATAGTTTTTCAGAAGATGATTATTACATCATTTCCTTTTTTCCAGAGCAACAAATTCTTCAAGGGCTTGACCAGAACCTCAGCCTCCTAATGAGAAGAAGCAGAAGAGGAGAAGGGAAAGAAAGAGTCAGCAAGCTGAAGAGCTTGGAAAATGAAACTAAGATCACATCTTCAAATTATTGATAACCACCCAATGTCAGTTTTTATTAAGCCCATTTGATCGATGACTCAAGGATATATGGAGCATTTTTATTGATTGCAGCACTTTATTGTTCATAAAATAAGCAAAGATTTTCTCCGTTATTTCTCAGGTATGAAGTGAGTTATAAAACGACAGAACATTAGATAATGAGTGTAGCAGTATATTAAGAAGTGCTGTAATAATTTTTATGTTATTTCTGATTACTATCCATACGGGTACCTGCTGCTGAAACATATTTTAACTGTCAAACTTAAAGTCTATGCAAGTACTCACTGCAGAAGAGAATACATATTCCAAGAAAATTTTGGTGTCCCCTTCTCAGTTGTTTCAGGAGTGGCCCAAAAAAAAAAGTGTTTTTCAAGTACTGAATAAAATTGCTTTTCTCTCACATCTTCAAAACACAAAAGGAAGTACAGCGCTATATGTAAAATAAATTTTGCTTGAAAGCTCAGCTTACAGATGAACCATCTGTATCTATAATTTTCTTTTTTTGATTGCCTGTCTTCCAACATTAAGACTAGGCAGTCACAGTGGACTACCTGCTCCAGGTGTCTAACAGTGACAGACAGTTCACTGGGAAAATTCTGCTCTTTAATCTCCTTGAATTTCTCACTAACTGCTGAATATGTAGATTTAGATTGACTTTTATGGTTTTATTTAAAGAATTCCATTAACACAGGAAACAAAACTGCAGTTTAAGCCAAGATCTCATCTGATTTTGTATGACTGTCAGTCATAGTTACAGGTCAGAAGATACTTTGACAAATCTGAACTGAATTTTTGAAAGATAAAAGGAAATTCAGGACAGTCCATTTCTTCAGTACAACTTTCTAGTCTAGACTACCATTATAAGATAGAGTGAAATTGCTTATTTCTGCACCTCCACGAACCAGACTGGAATTCTAAGTATAGAGACATGAGATTCACATCTGCATTTAGCTTCCATTTGTATTGTTTCCCCCTTCCTTTCCAATTGCATTTACTCTATAATGTGCTGTGTTGTGCCTTCCAGTTCATTGCCATGTGGAACTTACCCCTGGTTAAATTTTCCACATTGCTTTGGAAACAGAGCCAGATGCTGCTGCATCCACTGTGAACAACTTGGCACTTGGAAGGTTCAGCTGAAAGAAGCAGATATTTTGGATTTCTGTGGACTCCATTTTAAGATGTTTTTTATTGTTGTGGTGGTGGGTTTTTTTTATTTGTTTTGTTTTTGTTTGGTTTTTTTTGTGTTTTTTTTTGTTTTGGTTTGGTTTTTTTTGGTTCTTTTTTAAGTGGTACCACAAATGTGCACAGAGTAAAGAAGTTTATGCTAATATATGCAGTTATAACCTTCTGGGACTTAGTATTTCTTTCTCTGTAGACCTGTCCTGAAAGACAACTGTTCAGCTGGAGCCTCCACTCTTCCTGTTAATAGGTGGTTTCAGCTCCTGCTCTGAATGCTATTAAAAGAAGGAAAAGACAAAGCTGATTTTTAAAATTTTACTAGATTTATCTGACAGTGACCCCTCTCTTGATTTAGACCACACTGATGAATTCACAGACTTAGCAGCATTCTGCAGAGCTGCGCAGCAGAAAGTGGGTGTCACCTGAGGAAGTTGTTGAAAAGCAAAACCCATTCTTCTGAAGTGTCTTTGCTTATTGCAATTCGAGTTTTTTCTGACTGCTTTTTGTGCCTTCACTTGCCCAGATTTTCCTCCTCTGTGCTCACTTTTGTAGATTACATCACTAATGTAATCAAATGGATAACATTCATCAACTTCACAGAATGGTAATACCAGCCCAGGGAGCTGCTGTCACTCTGGGGTGCAGTGCACTCACGCAGCACCTGGGGCTGTGCTGAACTAAGCACTGGGCTCAGTCCCTTTAATCCCAGCTCTGTGGTGCTGGGAGAGAACCAGGCAGAGCTGTAAGACACACCAGCCTGGGATTTCTCATTTCATTTGCAGCTCCAGGGTGGGGAATGCCAAATGAATTGCAGTAGGGGCAGGTTTCTAGCAGCAGTAATCAGTAAGTGACTGATTTTGTGGCTGGCATCTTCTTGGCTGCTCTGTTTGTTCTACTTTGGCACAGTTGCTGGAGAGCTGTGAAGCTGTCTATAGGTGAGAGAGTGTGAATTTACTGTTACACCATACCATTCATTTTTTGGATATGTCTAATGTTCTATGCCACAAACACTTGCATCACTCTGTTTAGGAATGCTTTATGCTAAAAGTAGCCAATTCTTCCTCCACTTACAGTTATATTTTTATAAAAGTGCATTTATTATGCCATAAATGCCTCTAAGCTGCTGAAAATGGTACCTCTTTCATTGCATGGTGAGGGCTCATTACTGCGTATCTTGGAGATTGTTTTACTCTGTTTTGCTTCTGTTTTGTATCACCAGATGAGAACACAACTTCTCAAGGGGAAACATGGGTATTAACTCCATGCATTTGTGCCCTAAAATCCTGAGCAAGCAGCCAGTTGAAAGTTGTGTGTGCTGAGCAGGGAGTGTGGTGCTGCCTGGCAGGACAGGCATGGGGCACAGGTGTAGTTTTCTTGCCTTTAATGGAGGCTGTTGTTTGGGTCTTGCTCTGCTAGCTGCCAGGTTTTTTTAGACCTAGAGGCGCTCACTTAGAAGACTTTTCCTTCAACATTTTTGTTTGAAACCAGCCAACAGGTTTAGAAATGAGGTGGAAGGAATATTAACAGCAGATGAATAGGTAGATGGCACAACTGTTTATGTTTCATTTCCTGTGGGAAACCAGACACAGTTTTATGTTAGAAACTTGGAGCTGAAACATTTAATAGGAAGTTGTTTGAAGCACACCTCTGTAAATTGTAGGAACTTAAATGTGGTGTCCTAGTCTTTGTACATAGTTTAGTCTTGTGTGAATAATCACATACTGAAACCCCCCTATGAGTATCTCAAGTGACTCATATTTTCTTCTACTTATCATTTCCTCTGTGCTGGCATTCCCTGTCTGTGAAATGGGAATAGCACTACCTCTTACCTCCTCTCAGCACTGCAGATTGAACCTCATAAAAATCCTGGAAGAAGTGCTACTGAAAAGCTGACAAGGAAAGAGAATTTTGTTTTCAAACTATGATTTACCTATGATGCAGGAAGAAGGGCCAAATTCTCAGCAATAAAACAAAGATTCCCTGTGAATAAAACTGTCTGGTGCTGCCAGTATGTGTGTGAAAGAGGCTGCAGCCCTGGGGATAATTGGTGTGTAGTCCCACACCTCATGGCACTGCCATAATGCATTTGTACAGGATGGTTTAGGTAAGGTTGGACAAATAGGATTGTCTCTGGCATTTCCCAATGCCTGGCTTTTGTACTTCACTGACACCCTTATAAGGTCCTCAGCATGAATGGATGTATAGCAGTGGACTTCCTCCCCTGCAGAAGTGCCCCCTGAACAGGAAATACAGGGACATGCTCTGGTAATGAAGGAGGGCAATACAAACTATCTGGTTTTAACCCATCTGTGAAATGCCTACTCACCATAAAGCAGTTCCAAATCCAAAATTTCACTGGAACAGCCATGTATGAATCTCTGAAAAAGTACCAGGAGCACCAGCTGTCTTCTGCTTTCTTACATCAAACACACTAGAAGTAGAAGCTGTGAGCAGTTCTTTTAGATTTTATGGTTGAAAGTGGTTTGATACTGTGTTGATAGGGTAAAAAAATCTGAGGTACCACATGTCACACATATACAGCAGATTTCAGGAATTAATAACTCAGTATCCCACCTGTTTTCTTTTTGTCAACAGTTTGCTCAAATACCAAGACAAGTATTTCAAAATGTAGTGAAAAGATCAGTCTTTTGTAACATTCTTCTAACTGACTTTGACAAGTGGTGTGTCATCCTGAAAACATACTTGACAATTCCTCTGTGCATCAGGAGGCCTGCCAAATGTGTCTGCTCTTCTATGAGAGCTTAGATCTCGCTGGGGCCAGGAAGCCTCATAAACTTTTGAAATCTGACTTTTAGAGACCATTTTGAAATGAGAGGCATGATAAATAAGGTCTGACACAGGAAGGAACTCTTGTGTTCCTGTTCTCATTTGGCTGTCAACATGTGATGAGGATACCTTGAGAATGTAGGAAGCTCCTGCAAATCAAATAACTCACTTGTGGCTGGGACCTGGATGGATTACAGAGGAGAACATTAATGTCACTGTATGCCCATGAAAACATGTAAGAAAATTTTCTAGGTGTTATCTAGAACATGATAGTTCAAACCTTTCTCACTGATTCAATAGTCAGTTCTGAATTTTTAACTGCCAGTGTAGAAGTGTTCTTTGTTTACAGCCTTCATATGTGTTTTGCTGTGGTGCAACATCTGATATTGGATTGCTGATACCTTCTGGAAACAAAAAAATTAATGACTTCTATGCTGTCTTGGAAACCCTGTTTGGGTTTGTTGGTAGATTTGCTATTGGATGTCACTGTGCTCTCCTGTTTTCTTGCAAAGGCATTTAGCTCAAAAACAAAGCCAGAAAGAAAACTAGGAAAATTTAAAAAGGAGAATGTGGCAAAGCTGAAAACGTTTATTCATAGGAGCTTTCCAAAATTCATCACTGTTTATACACCTGAAAATATGACTGTTGTCTTGCCCTTGAAACAGCAGACAGGCTTACTTATTAACTAAAGCTTTTATTAATGGTAGAAAGAGGGAATGGAGACACCTTAAGAACTCTCTGTTCTCAGTACTGGAGTAGCGTGTCCTTTGTTTTTGAAATTGTTATTAGAGTAAGAGCTGCAGCTCCTTGATAAGAAGCAGTATCTAGTTAAAGATGCATCATCACTTCTGCCTTTCCAGGGAATTGTCTCAAATGAAGAGGCAATGTCTGTCAGCTTTCTGTGAGGAAAGGTCAGGCCATCAGCCACTTTGTTTATCTTGTGCCAGCCAAATGAATCAATAACAGGCTGCTGCTGCCTCACAAGTTCCTTGAACATTTTTCAGCTTCTTTTGTCAATGAGGAGCCCATAATAGGGCCCCCAAACTGCTGATTGCTCTTCACATGGGGCTGTATGTTACAACAGTTATTTTTCCCCTTCTGCTGATTCTCTGTCTATATGTCTGATGTGCTCCTTTCTTACATGCACTGAAGAAATACTTTGCAGAATGAAATTATCCTGCAGAATTCTGGGATGTGTTCAGGACCATTGTTTTGATTAAGTTGTACATCTAAAGAAACGTAGCAGTGTATTAGAAGCTTTTCCTTTTTTTTGGAAAGGTTGATTTGCACAATGTTCCTATCATCTGGAATGGGTTTTATCTCAATGTTATATTTGGAAACTAAGGAACAGAGGTGTGAGAGCATGAGCTGATTTCTTTAGGATCACAGAGATTACAACTCTCCCTAACTTGGACATGGTCCTTGGCTAAAGTGTCTAAATAACTTTTTTGTGCTGATTTCTGCAAGAAAAGAGAGAAAAGCTATGACTCTATGGTACTGCAGGAAGCAGAGCTGGTTGTCAGCATCACACCCAAGGGGCTTTCTTTTAGTAAGAGTGATCATGATGGGTTGCTGCTTGCATTATAACAAAATTAGAAGCTTAAATATCAGTTCAAATTACACTGTGGGACATTTGGCGTGAACACAGCAAAAGTTGGCTGCTTGTCCTAAAGGTCTCATGTACACAATCTAAAAAGAGAAGCAATGGCTTCCTCTTCCTAAGAGGCTTTACTGTGCAGTACCATGAGCTGCATCTTTGCTTGGATGTGGATTTTCACCAGGGTAGAGCTGTGAGGATTTGCCTGTTCAATCAGTTGTGTAATAATTTGTGATAGACAGAGCTCTCTTCAACCCCAGTGAAGAGAGGTCTGTGTGCCCTGTAGGGGCCTGGAACTCATTGCATTGTCATTTTCCTAGGGACACTAGCAGCTAGAGGAATGCCAAGTAATACACGGAATACACAGAGGTATTTAATATCAGACCTGCTGCTGCTTCTATGTTGTCTGATGACTCACCTGCTTGAGATAAATTATGCACAAAGAGAGGAGACTGTTAGTGTCCTTCATGGTACGTGAAGTAAAAAAATGCTCCAGTGAACTCCCAAAGTGTGAAAACTATTTTGTATTTCAGTAATTGCAGTAATTCCCATATTGAAAATTTTTCTTATGCCCCATGGTGAGGCATTTTGTTCCAGGGGATAAGATGCTGCCACTAACCTTGATGAGGTTCTATGCTGAATCCACCCCAAAGTGAGCCTGGGAAGATTAATTCTGTCTTTTTAAAAGTCACTTAACTTATCTATGTCTTCTATTTCTTCACATTGAGATCTACAGCAACACCAACAGACTAAATATGAGTCTCTGCAAATCTTTAATTCCTCCTTCATCTGCCAGACTTTCCATTTTTTTTGTCTCTGTACCCCTATGCTACCCTGTCCTTCAGCTTTGGCTTCTTTTGTTGTGATTCTGTCAGGCTGGGAAAGAGAGGAACAGTTACTAACACTGGAATGGCATATTTAGAAAAGTTTTGAGCCATCACAGGGTAACTGCAGCAGCCATTCAAGCTTTTCTCTCTAATTACCATAAGTAATTAATAGCTACCCAGGAGCAAGATTCAGATTAATTAATTCCCACCAAAGTTGTCCTCCAAAGTACTCCTTTGACCAAATGTTCAAGGTAACTCCCTATAACTTGAAAGTAAGCTAGGAAAGTGTTATTAGCTGCAGTACAAATTCAGATGAGCTTAGTAGCTTTGCTAAATTTTGTTCTGCCATTTTCCTGCACTTTTTGGTGTTGTGCTGGAAAAGGACAACAATTAAAACCTGCCCACTAAGGTTGTATTGGTTTCTATTTCTTACATTATCCCGGTGAATATTTCAAAATGGTGCAGCCATATCTTCATTCATATCTTAGTATACAAAGGAAATCAATTGAATTCCCTTAGTTTGGCCATTCATTTGAACAACCTCTAAGTTTTTTGCCAGCCAGTAAATTATTTTCACAAATGTGGATGGTGAAGAAGTGAAAGAAGACCTAAGAGTTCTTTGCTATTGATCTCGTTGGGACACCAGTGATTTTGTTAGAAGTATGATTTATTCTGCAGTCCATACTGTGTCATGTAAAATACTGATGTGCTACATTGATGGAGATAACCAGTATTTCCTAAAGCAGTCTAGAAATTCAGTGATTAAACACTAAATTGACTGTCTCCAAAAGGAGATGTTCTTCCAATTCACACTCTTCCTAGAGTGTGAGTCCATGTTCCTTTTCTCTTCTGAGATACAAGGATTTTCTGTGTATTTCATCCCAAGGATACCAGTTTTTCTTATTTGAGTCTTCAAACATCAATTAATTGTGAATAATCTTAAACAAGGGATCAGGGAGTGATACTAGGTATTGATTATTTGCTAGGAAGAGCCAGATCAACACAGAGGTCTTTGAATTTACCAAGTCTTCAAAGCTGCACTGGTGATAAATCCCTGAAAACTTTTTTCCCAATGCTTTTGTTTTAGGTGTCCAACAGTCACCCTGTCTGTCAAACAAGACAGATGAGTACAGTTCCAAATCCTCCATAAAGATTACATCACTGCAAATGATGAGACTTTGGGGAGATGGTGTCTGCCCTTATCCCCTAAAATCTGTCTTGGGAGGATTTTCATAATCTCTCTGAAATCCTGGATTTCCAGAATTCTTCAGAGAACTATCTAAAATCTCTCTCTGTCGAGAGCTGTGCAGGGAGGCAGTCACGTTGCTCTGCTGCAATCTGGCTTGGTGCTGTTAAATATTTCCTCTACAATTCCTTGCATCATCATGCATTTTTTAAAAGTATTTTTTAAAAATGAGAGATTACAAAAAGTAAATATATAGAAAATCTACTTTGAAGAGTCTGGAGTCTGATTTTCAGGTTAAGCTTTTATTTAGTGATGACACTAGATATTTTGTTTATTTAAGAATATATGAAGAAAAAATGTTGCATGCAGAGATAAAATATTTTAATAGATTGGATAATGAAGTGGGAATAGCTAACCTTTTGTACCCAAGAAATTGTCTGGAGAAGGGATATTAAGAAGAACTTGCATAACTAGATGCTCTTCTAAATTTTTCAACAAATCAGCTGGTCCATTACAGCTAATGCAAACTCTGCCCTTTGTTTAAAGGAGAATTGAACAACTTATATTCAACAGACTATCTGCAGTTCCTTTGGGAAGATCACGGCTTTATGTAAAAATATAATTTTTATGTTAATCACTATTCAAATAGGAAGGAGTAAACTACAGACCTCCAATTGCAAGGTGACAATGGGAAGATATCAATCATTAGATTAGTTTGTGTAATACATGAATGTTCATGGTTTGTTGAAAGAAAACCACCCCTCTGGGGGTGGAAAAAAATTGCCATGAAAATTAATGAAATCATTGCAGTTGTAATTGAGAGTTTTAAAGAAGTTGAAAATTAGCCAGTTAATATTCTTGTCAGCGACCAATAAGGAATTGACTTGTACAGGCAGTTTTCCACATGATTATTGGTACATATAAGTATATATAATTTTCTTTTCCCTTAGTCACATGGAAATAGGGAACAGTATTAGCAATGAAAAAGACAGCTCAGAATCAAAAGATGATTTAAAAGCTTCTTTTCTTGCGAGTGCCATTGTGTCAGGGTAGTGATTGAAGAGAATGCCCTTAGAGACTGCATTGTCATGACACTGCAGCAGGCAAGCAGGAGCAGCCCAAAAATAACAACGTATGAGCAGAGTCAAAGGATCCAAAGCTGTGTCCCTGCAAGACATGGAGCAGCTCCTGAGTGTTTGGTACCTGGCAGGGCTAAACTCCTGAAAATTGACACCAAGGTTCTGTTCCTCCATCTCACTGTGATTTCTATCTTCACCTTTCTCTGGTGGTGCAGATGAAACAGAAACAAGCTGAGCTGAACAAGGAAGTTAGGAAAGTGTTAAGGTATGCAGGAAATTGAAAGTGAAGGGTCATTGTGATCTTTTATTGATGAAAGGATTTACCTGCAAACATTGGGCATAGAGAAAATGGCTCAAAGCTTAGAGGACAAGAACACAGCTCAGAAGAAAAAGTCTCAAGCCACCAACAGGCTTCTTATAACTTTGGAATAACAACTGGGTTCCATGAGGTTCAGTCCCATATTTCTAACACTGATGTGGGAAACCTCTAACCTGCCATTCCTCTCTGGAAGAATAACCACTTCCAATCCTGAGATGTGCAGGGACTATGTTGTCCCCCATTGCATGGTGTAATTCTGTCTAACCATTTGGGAAGTTTGTCAGATTTGGTGTTTCAATCACAGCTTTGTCTTTCAGGTTCTGCAGGGGGTGACTGTGTTGATAGGTTTCTGGTTTACCATGTTGCAGGACTCCCAGTGGAAGAATACAGCTCACACCCGTTGTTAAGTGGATTGGCTTCAAGAGGAGCCTTCTTACATTTGCTCTGCTTAGAGCACTTGTGGCACAGCAAGGAGAAAATGGAGCATTACCCAAAAATGTTTCTTGGGCCCCACCTGGGAGAAGAAACAGATTTTGTGTGTCAGGCAGGACCAATCCCTTCTCCAGTCCTCCAAACCATTCTGCAAATATTTTCCACTTGTGTGTATATCAGTGTGGAAAAAACAACTCCTCACCCTTATCATGTACAATATTTATAATTTTCACCTTTAGAAAGGTGTAAACACCTTTACAGTAACTTACCATAGATGTGTTCTACAACACATAAGAAAGATTGCTGAGGAGGAGTATAGTATCCTTTCACCTTACACCAGTCATTAGAAAATCATTCACATGTGGCAGCACAATGGATCCATTTCATTGTGTGCCAGTGATAAATTTAATGTACTCTGTATATAAGAATCCCATTTTTGTGATTTTATATGTAATATATAAATATATGGATTCTAGTAAAACCAGAACAAACAGTAGTGCTGGTTGAACTCCTTTAAAAAGTACTTACCTAAAAAAGTGACATGAACCTTAGTAAATTCTTTCAACTTTATTTTCCTTTGCAGTGTTCATTTTGATAATGCAAGCTTTACTGCATTAAGCCATCAGATGAAAGAGTGCTAACAGTCTGGCCACATTTTCATCTAACAAAAGCTACATTTAGCAGGCCCAATAATGAGTGGGAGCTTTAGATAGAAATAGAAAAAGAAAAAGAAGGACGACAGAGCAATTTATTTTTACAATAAAACTACTAATTCTTACACCCTCCCCTCCTTACAATATTCTGATGCTTAACATTACATTAATGAGGCACTTTTAATATAATTACGGTTGTTTTTGTTCCAGCACTTCCTGATTTTCAGACGTGGCCTTAGAATTAACTGTCTTTGGCCAGAGTGAGATGTTCCCTTTAACAGGGCTGCAATTGTCATCTTTAAAAAATTTCCTGAAACATCTTTTGCTATTTTTAGGGTTCCATTCGGATTTAGGGAGAAGAAATCAAAAACATAACTTCATGATGCTCGTCTCTTTGGGTAATTTAACCAACATAAAATTTATAGCATCATAGCTGGGGTTTTCACAGTCTGAAGCTCAGCATATTGACACTGAACAGTTTTTCTTTGTAATCTTTAGATGCATTATAACTTATTTTCTTTTTCAGCGGTCTGAAGTATCCAGGATCCAACTCCTAATACAAATAATTCATTAGCAAAAGGCTATGTTGATTCTGGAACCAAATATAGTAATTATCCTAAAGGTCTTTAAAATGCCTCTTAAACAACGATTTGAAAGGAGTGCTTGATGTAACAGGCCTTGTAACTCTGTGTACTCTTTGAAAGTAAGGATTCCAACAAGAATGAATTTATTATTCTTTATTTTCTGTTTTTGCAGGTTGCCTGTTTCTATGCCACTTTTGAGTAACTTAACTGTAAGGTGAAAGAATTATAGACTGCTGTACATCATTGAAAATGCCATACATAAAAGCTTGTTTTCTCTTACAGATAAACAATTATTAGATTCTATTTTAAATGAGGTTATGTGAGTGCAGTTGGTGGCAGCTACTTCTTCAGGTATGTCCATATTGTTGTAAGATCAATACCTCATTGATACAAGTGATAAGAGAGCTACTATTAGATTTCATGAAGTTGTTAATTAGCAAAATACCAGTAGTGCTTACTGAGTCGCTAGGGCTTTATTGCTTAATTATATGCCTAACTAAGCATACCTTCTGTTCTAATTAGTGGAATACGAGTTAAAAATATACAGGATATGGCCTACTTCTGTACACAGTCACAATTTAACTAATTTTCTTTAATTTCCAGATATTATATCAACATTATAAAATATTCAACATGTGTTTCATAGATCTGCTACCATTAGTGTCAAATTTGTTGATGCAGATTAACTAATCTAGAAGTAAGTTTAGAAATTAATGTTAATACACTGTTTATGAAGGCTGCCAGCACTTTAACTGTAAATAAGGCATATTAATTTCAAGTGCTCAAATACAATTAAATGCCAGTGTGAGACATATTCAAGAAGACTAGGGGTGCAGAACCCCCTCTTATTAAGAATATGATTCTTCAACTACAGAAACATGGGGAACATCCACCAAGGATCCCAAAGGCTCCTGCTAGCAAGAGTTGTGAGTGTTTCTAAATTATACCTGTGAGTTAAAAAATAGATTTGTTTTTCATGAACAGGCTTGGTTGTGATTAGCTGGCAACTTTGAGAAGCATCTAACTCAGCCTCAGCACACAGTGTGAAAGAAGCTGAAACCTGAATTCTGCCTACTCTGTGTTGGTTATGGCTATTTTTATTTTTTTTTAAATTTGGTTTGTGAACCATAGGATGTTCAGCTGATCATAATTCTGAAATTCAAGCTCTCTTCCAGGTTGTACTTCATTTACTAACCTGTTAAATCAGAGTATCCATCCCAGAGGATATTTAGGTAGTTCATGCAATAGTCTGGGTACATTTGGCAGCTGTCTAGAATTTATACAGGAATTGTGAAGTGTAATCAATGAATGAGGAGAACTTATGGGAAAAAAAAGAGTTCATCTGTGGCTGATGAAATCAAAGATACCTCTGACCTGGTCCAGGAGTCACAGTGTAATTAATGCACTTCACCTCTGCTGCTGGACATGGGCTAAAGTGTGGTCTCTTGTTCCAATCTAAAATACATAAATTAGTTTCTGTACTGAAATTGTGAAATCTCTAAGCATCAGGTCAGAGGGAGAGTGAGTGACATGCCAGAAATTTGTTCAGTGGGAATTGATGCAGTCAGCTTGAGTGAGGAATGTAAAACCAGTGGTGTGTAGATAACCCTGCCTGAATGGCACATAATTCCTGTAGAAGGGGAAAAGGTTCCATGGTATTCTGGTTAGCTCTCCCATGATCAATAACATCAGTTTGTTGGATGTGATTCCAGTGGGCATCTTCTACTGCATATTGTCTGGATAGGCCTCCAACTTATTAAAACTTCAGTATTCTCTCAAATTCTTCATCTCTGTGCATATTCAGGGCTTTCTTCACACTTATTCTATATCGGGCAGATGCATAACCTGATGGTGGACCAGCAATGGGAAATTGTGAAGCTGTCTGACCATAAAGATTTCCAGACAGAGATTCTGTTTGGAGAAAGAGAGCAATGAGCTAAAACCTAAGTTCAAAGAGCAAGTGATCCCTGCTGCAGGCTGGACAATGTCCTGAGAAACCCCCTTTGCTTAACCCTGCTTTGAGAAGCAGGTTTGCAGGGGGAGATCTCCAGAGGTCCCTTCTGACCACCATTCTGTGACCTTGGCTTTCCCTGTCTGGTTAGGTGTGTTACAGACACACACAGGTCACAGACGACTGCTGTGTCTAACGTGCGTTGTTGAGCTGTGTTTGAAGAGCTGCTATGGTTATGCTGGGATTTGCAGAGCTCCTGCTCCCCAGGGCTTGCTGCAGCCAGGCCTGTGGCTGCTCCCTCTGCAGAATTCCCAGCTGGCAGTGAGCAGCTTTCTCCCCTCAGGCTTCAGCAGAAGCAGCTGCCCTTTGCCCACCACTACCTTGACTGGTCCTGGGAAATTAGAGTTCATTGGAAGGAGCATTTCAGACATGTCCCTCCTTCCAGGCATAGTAAGAAATACTTCAAAGCCAGGGTAACCAGCTCAGCTGAGTGCAGACAGAAGGAATTGAATTTAATTATTTATTCCATTCTGCATGAAACATTGTTCCCAGCCATCTTTTCTGTTGCTTTGTCCTTTTAATTAAGAGTTGATGGTGATTTCTTGCTGTTTTCTCCTAAAGTCTCTTTCGTAGTCAAACCTTACATAATTTTTCCTGGAATTCTGCCTAAAGATTTCTGTCTTTTTTGTGGTGTCATTACATTACTCTTGGCTGCCCTGATCGCCTTCAGTGATCTCCAAGTGATTATGGAACTCACAAAAGTGTTAGGTTATCTTGGTGTGATGCTGTGGATGGGGAGGGGGTAGGAGGATATGCAGAGTTTTACTCTCCATATCCAGTGCAGTTGGCCAATCCATCATTAAACTTTTTGTTCTGTTTATATGGGAACATAAAAGGTGTGTGCATTCCAGGACAGCTGCCTGCACATAAATGAGTTTCATCCCCAGCAAATTTCCAGAGGCTGGAATTGAGCCCAAGAGTCCTTGTATTCAATCTTAGACTGCACCACCTTCTAGCAGCATTTCACCATATTTTATCCCTTTTAACTATTTAGCACTTGCTGACAGTGATCAGGAGACTCTGAGGCACAGATAAACTAAACAAAGGTAGCTTTTCAGTTTCTAATAAATTACAAATCTTTCATATTCTCAGAAGCAGCAAAAATTGCATGCCAAAAAATCTCATTTTTCTTCAGGGCCTCTGTTCCCATCAACCTGTAACTGAGATTACAAAAAATGTATTTGCTTTCTTTTAATGCCAGTCCACATATCACTAAAAGTCTGATTGATGTAAAGGAAGTCATGGTTGATAGGTAAACTTACTAATAGGTAATCTGAAGTGCAGGTAGGCAGTCTCCAAATATGAAACTGAATTTAGAAGTGTTGGAGTGTTTAAGAATCTATTAAGTGATGTTGGAAGAGATATTTTCTTGTTAGTGGTTTCATGCCACTTTATTTTTCTGCAAGCCAGAAATAACAATGAATTATAAACCCAATTGGTTTAGATTAAACTGTGATGAGAGCATTTCAGGCTATGTTCTGCATGGACAGCAGTGCAGGAAGACTGTAACTAACTGCAAATGTGCTTGTAAGGGGTTGTATTTTGGCCCAGCTTTTCAATTTGTGCATGTATGTAAATTCAAAAGAAGCCCAGGAATGAGCTGGTGCACCAGTTCCAACTGAGCACAGGCTCTCACTGCTGAGTGATCTTTTGAGTAATTAAAACATTTTTTGACCCGGAAGATGTAAGAAGCTCAAGAATAGGAGTTTATCTCCAGGACCAGCAGGGTGGGTTTGCCTCCATACATGGTACAGCCTGTGTGTGACTGTGTAACCTGATTTTTGGACAGCAAGAGCTGAGCTTACCATTTAAGTGAAGAGAAACCACTGTTAAAGAGCCACATAAAAGCTCAGGGAGTTATCTGGCCATGGGCTGGCAAGAAGCGGGGGGAGGAAGGAGTAGTGCTATACTGCAGCAGTCAAGGCTGTACTTAACACCAATGACAGAGGTGCAATGGCATGATCTGTACCTTATGCTCTGGAGCAAAAAAAGTCTGTAAATGATGTATGTTCAAACTTTTAGTAGTAATATTGCCTTGGTATTGACTCTGGAATATATGTATACATTTAATTTTCACCATTTCTGACAAAGAGCTGTTAGAACTTTGGCAGCATTTTGATCTACAATGCAGTCAGGGGGACAAAGAAGTGAAATCCATATTCTTTCTGTCATGCCTATATATATTTTATAATTATGTATAATATGTTAGATATGTATTGTACATATCTGATGTACATAGAGGGCACAACTTGATAAACAAGGGAAAAAGTGGAATCACAATCTGCAGAAATAAATTTCTCTTCCTATGGACTCTGGACAGCCTGTTCTGGTTTTCCATCAGGCCATAACACTGAGCCTTTGGTACATGAACAAAAGGTCATAGACACTATTTATTGCTGTCAGCTTTGTGGGAAAATGACATTGTCTCCAAGTGAGACTAAGGGTAGCCTTTTTTTCATTCCTGCCTAAACTGTATTACAAACCTGTTCAGACAAATAGTGCAGGACAGCTGTATCCCACTGCAAAACCTAGCTGTTCCTGCTCTTGAAATTTGGTCTTATCTTTCAGGAGTTGTTGCCTGCATAGGATTTACCCCATTGCTTTCCAAATTATACACAGTTGAGTTATTTTAGAAAAAAAGATTAGCAAAATCTGTGCAATGTCACCGAGTCCCTGCACAGCATTGTGTTCTTCACTGGTCAGACTCCTGGAGACACACCCACGCTGTGCCCACATTTCTGTGCCAGCACCAGGGAAGGATGGCTGTCAGTGCTGGTGAGATGAGCTCCTCACCGTGCCAGCCTGGGGAAGCTGCAGCCCCTTGCTCTGGTGAGTGCATCTGCAGCTTATTTTCCATTCTCTGCCTTTTGAGCATTCTCTGGGGGCCCTTCTACACTTCCAAGATTTTCCCAGACGGCTGCTCTGCAACCCAGATGTTGTTTGTTCATTCGTTTGTCATTCTAAAAGCAACAATACTAAGAAGGGAATAGAGTGAGACAAGTGTCTTCTCCATCCAAGGAAAAAGAAAGGAACTGTCAGTTTTCAGCATGTGCTTCTTTGAGGCTGAGAAAGTTGTCACAAAGTGTTGCTCCTCTCCTAAAAGCATCTTCCCATGCTTTTACAAGCAGAAGGCTTCTGTTCAGTGAGAAGCTGGGCTTTAGAAAGATAATTTCTAAAGAGGTGTCAGCACTGTATGGCTCAGCAGGAGCTATTTGCATCTGGGAAACTTCCCTTTGCTAATGGTTAGGTTAACAACAGCTCTGTGGCAAGCCTGTGGTAGAAGTCCATGCAGGTCTCTGGAGATCCTCTGTGAGGTGACTGTTCTGGGTGGTCCTTCCATGGGGTTAAAACACATGTATTGTGTAGACATGCCAAAGTCACTACTAAATTTATATTTTAATTTATGTCACACTATATTTGTATATTAAACTGAAGAGCTTTGCCATTTCATTTCCGGGGACCTCTTTCAAAGGCATAGTTATCAATGTCATACTGACAGAACTGTCAGAGCATAGAATTTCAAACTGATATTGCACAGAAACCAGTATTTATGAGATCAGCCTTTTGTAAGGGTTCAAATAATAGTGAGTGAAAAAAACTTGGGTGCAGAAGTTCAGGCATCAACAGTCTTCCCACTGGGGGATTCCAGGCCATTCAGTTCTCCAGGGCATTGGAGACCTTTTCCACCACGCTGCTACACTGAATAATAAGACTCTCAGAATTGCATAGTTCTTTCACAGTATTGCTAAAGAGATGGAGGAGGACTTGGGCTGCAATCATTCTCTTTAATGATATTACTATAAAGATCATATCTTTTATCCATTCATTGGTCAGAAAGCATTTTTACAGCAGATACATTTATCACCCAAGATCAAATAGAATAGAAAACCTGGTACTTCACATGCAACACAGTTCTCTCTGAATTGGACAGAGGTGTTCAAGCAGAGCCTGTGCTCTGTGACATTTTTGTCTCGGTGCTGTGGCTCATTTCCTAGCCTGGAAACAGACGTGTTGCTACCTGAATGAGCAGAGATGGTCCAGTCTTCCATTTCATTTGTCCTGTGGCATCAGTAGCAGCCACACTTCTTGTTCTGCTTACATGTGCCAGGCCTGATGTATTTGTATCTTCCCTACCATCCATCTCAGCAGCAGTTGGAGTAAATTTCTATTCATGTTTTGGTTTGGTGTTTGTTTTTTGGTTTTGTTTTATTTAGTTTTTTTTCCCTGCAAAATTATTCATATTCATTTATTGAAACATCTTCTAGGAAAACTCACAGGCAATTTGGAGGCTTTGACAGGATGGAGCTCATTAACTTCCACCCAAGCTAAATGTCAGATTATGTACTAATGTCAGTTTTCTTTTACCTCTCTGTGCCCAGTCCCATCTTTTAGAAAACCAAATGCTCAGAGTAATTTTTAATCCATTAAATCAAAACAGCTAAGAATTCAGCCCCAGATATATTTCTCCAGTAGGAGCTATTATATAAGGCTCTTCAAATTGTGGCTTGTTCTCTCACTGCCTCAGAGAAAAAAGGGCTCTTCAAGGAATTATAGTGGAAGTAAAAAAATTTAACATAGTAAAAAATAATTAAATGTGAGAAAATTCTGGAGAGCATTGAATTTTTTAAACTTTTATTATCAGAACAAATCCATCTAATTGGCAATTAAAAAGAGTAATAGCAATGGTGAAGGAGGCAATGAATAACAGTAAAAAAAAATTATATTTCTTCTTTTGCATGCACATAGGAGGTAAATCCGTAAGATGAAAAATCAGAAATTTTTTGCATCTGTATAGTAAATATGCTCAAATTTCTCCCAAGGGACATATTTAACAGAAGTTGGTTCACATTAATTTAAATGTCCCACTCCTTTGGGCAAAGATTTTTTGGTTTACAAAGACTCATGTAATGAGCTAAGGAACAACCCAAAGGGAAATATAAGAAAGGATTTTAAAAATATTTTCCATTACTCTGGTTTTTGTGTTTCTTGCATCTTTGTGATGCTTGTGATGGTTGTTCTTAAGGTGGGATTTTATTCTAGGAGGACTTTGTTACTTTCATGTGCACTTTAAAAATAAAAATTTTCTCAAGTCTGTGGTTTCTGTTCCTTTTGAAAAGAATAATTTTGCTGCATTACCCTTGTTCTTGGAAAAGTCAAGGCAACATGTTTCCAGGATTAGGAATACTATGTATGCAGAGCATCTGAACCAGATTTAGCTCTTATATGAACAAGAAATGAGAAATGTACCAATTCTTTGGCCTCCAGCAGCAACTCAGTAAGACTTGGAAAATTATTGTTTTATAAAAATACTAATAGATTTTCAGTTTACACGGTGCAACAAGAAGCACTGTTTAGATCAAGTCTGCACCAGGAGGGGGAAATTTTTCCTTTTAATGAAAATTTCTAAAATGGAAGGTGTTTTTGTAAGTCTAACACTAGAATCACTTTGCACAAATATATTTCTGCTCCCATGTAAATCACCAGGGATTTACCATGACTATGAAATTGCTAGTCCTTGAAATCTTCTTCTCAAATATGGAAGATGGGATTTGTTGCCTTTTATTGTTATACTTACATATTTTAAATAATTATATTTATATATGCATTATTTATTTTGTGCTCTCCTTCAAGGAGACACAAGAGTTTGTGTTTGCAGATTAGTGCTCCTGAAGAGATAAATTCATAAGCTCAGCCAAGCAATATTTGCAAGGCTGCCATTTCTGGTCACTACTTCACATATTCTCTGCACACATGCTAAGAGTTAAGAGGAAGTTTTCCTGACCATGGAGCATACTCTTACAGGTAAGGTGAGAGGGGAGGTAAAGTAGCATGACTAAACTTTTCCATTTCTGCTGTTAATAGCTTCTAGTCTTGGTTCAGTACCCTGTGATCCAATTTCTAGGTTATGGTGTGTGCATGATATATGCTTTTGTCACCTCAGAAGTGTGAAAATACTTACAAAGGGGCTGAAGAACTTCATGGTGTCTGGAAAGTAATTTTTTGTAGTGATGAGCACCCTGAGGTTTATAGACCTGTGCATGGTGGAAGCTACAGGTGAAATAGCTGCATATGCAGATCAGGACATTTATTGAAATTGCTGACAGCCAGAGCAGGAAATAACCTTGTATTCAGGTCATTGTAGTGACATGGCAAGGCTCATCTTCTGAATTGCTCTCAGCATCATTCGAGATTTCAAAACTTGTAAGTGTGCAGGCTGACTTTCTGAATAGCCAATCTGGAAGTGTTTGGCAAACTCTTCATGTTGGGTTTGCTGCAAGTGCACTTAAAAATCTTTGTTGTACTCTGTGCCTGCCTGAGTGTTATAGTGTTAAGATATGAATATATTTTGCTGACAACGTTCTGCAAATAAAAATCTCACATAGGAGAAGTACAAAATGAGCATTGGGTAAAATGTTTTCAGAAAAATGAATTCCACAAAAATAAGAAGGTAGTAGAGAAATACTAAAGTAAATTCTATTTATCAGAAATGCCTGCAAAACTGGTGCTACTGATAGTGCTATTAAAGTTCTGTACCTAAGCCCCAAATTCCCTCCTTGTTGAGACATAGCCTGCATTTCTGGCCATTGCAACATTAATATGCAAACCATGCAGGTTGTGATTAATAGCTCCCACAGCTCTTTACTAGGAGTAATATTTAATGTCAGAGGAAGGTTCTAACTGAGAGCATTCTTTTAAAAATACTGCCCATAATTCTGCTGCAACCTTCTTGGTTTGTGTATGTAAAACAGAGAGTCCTATCATTTGTAAGCTACAAATACCACGTTATGTATATTATTCTTACTCCCCTGAAAAATCACAGCTGTTTTATAGTCCAGAGTGACCCATTTTGGAAGAAACAATAGCATTTAAGTTGTATATTCACTTAAAAAGTGTTACATTGTGAGCGAACTGTATTTTTTTCTGTTTTAATTGGGAAACTTTTGTAGCAGAAAGTTGTAAAGTACCAGGATTCTAAAATACCCATAAAATATATTAAAATGTCTGGAAGCATGTTGTCAATGAATCAATGCTGTAATCAAACCTTTTTAGACCCTTGTGCAGTGCCTAATTTAAAATTAAAAATAGTCAAGCAGCTGATCTCCCCTCTTCCTCATCGTTAAGTTCATCAAAAGGCAGCAGTGAGGAGTAAACTCCTGTGTGGATGACCGTGGTCGCAGGCTGGGTGTCCACACACACCCCTGGCAGGACGGGCTCCCGTGTCCCGGGGCTGGGACACAGCTTGAGGAGGATGAAGGAGCTGTGGGCAGTGCACATGCTGCTTCCACCTTCGTGCTGCTACCTGCACAGCTGCCTTCACCAGACAAATGAAACCTTTTTAGGCTCCAGTTTCAGTAATGTCTGCAAGATGCTGCAGAACTCACTTTCTCAGTGTTTTACTGAAGTGCATGTTGGAGTGGTTTAATAGGTTATTTGCAGCTGTCAGTTTTTGCTGCACTTCAGAAAACACAGCTGTGGTTTAAAGACCTTCATACAGGTATTGATGTCTCATTTCAGGTACCCATTTAAAATATTCCTGATATTCCAACTTTTATTTGTTTGTGGCTTTTTTTCCCAGAAACTGATGTCTTACAGATACGGAGTAAGAAGGCAGGAAGAACATTTACAGCTGTCCAGTGTCATGTATTGCAATTTTTTTAACTCTTAACTCATTGATTTATGGATGTCTACAAAATAAATGACCAGACATTGCTCAAATTCAGCATTAGGTGACCTCAGTGCATCTGAGGGTAGAAATGACAGATTTGCTGGTGAAGATTAAAGTTAACATTTTCAAAGGGAAGAAGAGAAGCAATCATGGAAAAGCAATGCACCAGTACCACATAGGTGGCCTTTCCATTTTTAAACTAACTTCTAATTATTAAAGAAACTTCCAGTGATTTTGGGTTCTCCCACCTGCACACTTACCCAACTGCAAATACAGTTTTTCTTATTGTTTACTGAAAGCTTGGCTTGCCAACAGCTGACACGATATGTGCACTTTATACCCCTGCATGGAGATAATGTATAATTCATAATGTAGCAGAAACTTTTAAAAAATCAGTTTCTTTAATGTAAGAAATGCCATCTAAGTTTAATTCTCACCAAAGATTTGTTAACCACTTGGCAAGGAAATATGGATTTTTTAAAGCATTGTCTTTCAATTTTATGTGCAAATAGCATTTGGCAGGAATAACTGAAATAAAACCTTTCTCAGTTATTTCTGTTTGCTGTGTTGGTTTCTTGTCAACAGCTTTGGTTCTGTCTTTTGGCTTGGCTTGAGAACTTTTTAATAGCACGTTAACTCTTCAGTTGTGTCCAATAGCTTCCCTGACTTATGGGGATGTACATCTCATTGCACATGCATTAATTAATTAAATGTGAAGAAAGAAGTGGTTTTGTTCAGATTCCTATTTGGTGTCAATGAAAAAATTCATAAAAATGAAATTTTAAAAGTGTATAACATTATTATTTTAAAACTTTTGATTTTTGCTTCCATGGCCTAATTTGAGTAACATTAATATTTACCTTTTCTCTAATCTAAGACTATTAAGAGCTATGATTGAATATGAAGAAATTATAAATGCTTCCTGGGTGAGGGTTAGCAAGAGTTGCCCAGCCTGCCCCGTGCCAGAGAGATTGAAAATCCAGGGTTTTTCCTGTAATAAGTGACTTAGAAAATCAAGAGGAAATTGAAGCCAGAATTTTGGCAGACAGAGTCTGGACAGGTCTCATGTATCAATAGAGGGGTGAGATAAATATTAGAGAAATATTATTCATCCTAAAACAAGATCCAGTTGCAGCTGTTGGAAGAAGTGATTTTATTCAGGCACTTGTGGAAGAGTTGAGTAGTGAAGATAAGATTCATTTCACTAGGAACCCCAAGTGCCAGGTATTTTATTACCTTCCACAGGGAGGTACTTCCAGACGTAGTAAATTTTTCATTTAAACTTCCTTTGTTGGCTATCATCCCTTTGATTTCTTTCTTTAATTAAATCATACCAATTTTCTGGCTGTTTTTCCTTTGTTCTATTTAACCACTCTCAGTCTTTTAATGTTGATGAGCAGAGAACAAATAGATGTCTGAAAAATGTACCTTGGCTGCAAAGCCAGCTGCAGTAAATCCTGTGACAGAAATACTAAGTTGTACTCTGAAGGATATTTATTGCACTTAACCACCCCAGAAGACAGCTCTAATCTCCTAAAAATCCCAGATTAGATACAGTAATATGATAGGGGAGAGAGAGAAAGCATCCAGGAACGGATTTTCTTCTGTATTCTGGACCTTTGGTAAACAATCTCTCTGGCAGCTACTACACTTTAAATGTGCCAGCAGTATTTCTCTAATTGCAGTCCCTGGCTGTAAGTTTTATCTCACGTTCTATCTGGTGTTGTTATCTATTAGTAAGAGAGCCTGTGTCCATTATTCTGATTGTTTTTCTTTCAGCAATATAGTGTTTCTTTAATGCTGCTTCTCTTCTTACTTACACCAAATTTCTGTTCATTTTAGCAGAAACAGGGAAAAAGATAGTTAATTTCACAGAACTTAAGAGATTGCTAATTAGTTAATTATAATTTTTAAAAAAATATCTGTATTTGGTATTGAATGTAGGACATAACTAACTTAAATAACAAGGGCTTCCCTGAATTTGTAGAAGCTTTGACATTTCTTTTGGCAGAAAGCAGTTACTTAGAGTCAAGTTTTAAGTCAATAGATGTTCTCATTAAATGTTTTCAAGCAATTATAGCAATAACATTTTGAATGAATTGTTTACATTTCAGTTATGTTCTAGAATAAATTATTTTTGAATGACTCATTTAGTAGATAGAGTATTTTTAAGATTTGCATTTGTAGAAATGTTTGATGGACATTGCAACAAGGTAGGGAATGGGAATCTTCAATGAAAGCTCTGTATGTTTTTCATATCTGACTCAAAAAATTGATTTTATATTCCCAAATTACATTTTCTCTAATAATCTGGGAACCTAGAATCTGACTGAAGAGCTGAACATTGAGCTAAGCAAAAAGTTATTCTATAAGAGAGTATGTAGTCATGTTCTCTGGATTGTGTTTTCTGTCCCCTGTGCTTTCACCTGTCATAGGAATGTGCTTTGGTACGGAGTTTGCTCTTTGGAATGCCATAAGTAACTCAGTGATGTGTAAGAATGATCTGACAGTTTTGAAACAGTGCTTCATAATTAGATGTTGGTACAATTTCCAGTTCAGTTCAAGCAACATTCTACCCCCCAGAAATCTTGTAGAAATGCATGAGCTAAAGACTCTGTTAAATGAGAGTTCACTTTTCTGACAGTGAGATGAAGTTCAGGGGTTCAAGTTGGGTCTGTATCAGTGAAACTGATAACTCTCTAGGATTTGACATTTTGCTGGAGTTGACCTACCCCATGAAAAATTATGGTGGTGGGAAGGGGACTTAATGATTTCCTCATGTGAACTACTCAGTTTCTTATAAGTGGCAGAATTAGGGTAAGAATGAGGATTAAATAAATGAAATCTAGCTCAGTCTTGATGTGATAGAATACTTAGGTTGTCTTTAACCTTTTCTGCAATATGAGGTGCATGTTCTTTGTTTTGCTCCAGATATACCTGTCAGGGTGTGTGCAATGATAATGATTACCTGAGCACATTTAAATAGAATAAAATGAATTTCTGCTTTAGCTCTACATTTAAAAGTACACAGTTTCACGTTTTCCTAATCACTTTGAGTTGTAGAGTTGTGGTGAGATGCTGTTGTTCACCAATTTTTCCTACAAGGAAAAATGGACCCATCATATATTTACAGGTAAAGTTATTGCCTATGAAATATCACTGGTCACATAAATACAGCTCTGTGGTAATCCCAATAGCTGCCTTTCTGCTTAGTGGTCCTTGACATCCTGAGATACCTGAATATTGCCTGGGGTGAGGAACAGAGATTGCCTGTTATTACTTTAAACTTCAAAGAGTAATTTTCTGACTCTGATTCCAACATTTAATTATTAAATTTGCTGAATATCTAAGACATCATCTCTGGCATCTCATAATGGAACTGTATTTATTCACTTTATATACGTAATTCCTCTACTTCACATGTGCCCAGTCAAATACATATTAGGAGTACTTCTCCAAAAATAGTGAAAGAATGGCTTTCTACAGTGTTTAATGGGTAGCCTAGGAACACAAATAGCCAGGTTTTCAGCTTACCAGTCTCAAGTACTGACCTTGGGCAAATGATGTAATCTTGCAGGGACAGTTTTCCAGCTTTAAAATGAGTATCTGTTTTTCACCCCCTTCCTTTTATCAGTCTAAGTTTTATTTCTTACATATACAGCACCACTTTTACAATTTTGATTCCAGAGATCTCCAAGCACCACCCCACTGCTTTCTAAAGCCTGCTTTCTTTAGGTGGAAGGGTTGGCAACAGCTAGTGCAAATCAGGATCAGAGAGGAAGGCAAGAGTGGATTGAAGACAGAGGTTTGTAGCAGGTGTCACTGATATGGGAACCCTTGTCCCTTTTCCTTCCTTTTACCAGGGCTTGTTACAGGCATAGTTGCAGCCAAGCCATGACCTTCTACAGTGCTGCTTACCAGGGTGAGCATGAAGTCGGGAGGGTGAGTGGAATTAGTTAATTCTCACAGCTGAGACAGATGAGCTAATTACCATAGGAAAGAAAAAAAAGTCCAGGTGAAATATAAAGCTCTTAGTTTTTTTCTCATGGAAAAACAACTTTGTTTTCAATTCTCTTTGATAGAGTCAGTGAATTGAAATAAAGCTGATGACCTGGACCTGTTCTAGATCCATAAATGAAGGGGAAAAAAGCTGTTTTATGTTATGCAAAGCATACATGGCATCTTTGCTGTCACTTCTGGTTGTGAAGCTGTTCAGGAAAAGCAATGTTCCTTGACAACACTGTATTGTAGAGTTAAAGGATTATGGGAGCTCAGGTAAGTTTACTTTCAGAATTCTACAAAGGAATCTATTGAGGAAACCAAAACCTGAAAATATTACAGACTAAATTCCAGAAAATTCCTTAAGTGCAAGGAAATCTTAGTGTTTCCTGTCTCTACCCCCTACTGCATGAATGGTGTTGGATTAGTTTTACAGACACTGTACCACTGCATGTCTTTGACTCTGTAGATTTGAATAAAGTTGTAAACAATACATTCAAAATTGTTATCAATTGTCTATAGAAAGCTCTGGAAGCTGTATACACAGAAATCTAAATGCATATATAACCTGTGAGAGTCAATTTAGGTCTATGCATTTACCAAGATTTCTAGTCAGAGGGTGAGCTGGAGGTAGTTTAAGTCTTAAGATATCTATAGTAATTTCCATTTTCATTCTGTTACGTTCTACTTGTTGGGCCATTTTGTCTGCACCTCTATAATGCAAAAGGTTTTGATTTCAGTTTTTCACTGTAAAAAATGCAAATTCTTTCTTGATAAAAATTTCAAAGCAGAACTTTAAAAAAGCTTCTGAGGTTTTTACTCTCTGCTCTAATTGCCTCATCTGTAACACAAAGGTCAAAATAATACTTTGTGAGCTGCTTTGAAGACTATGGGTGAAAAGATATTTAAATTCTGATTGCTAGTAGTGTTTGGGAATTTATGCTTTCATTCAACACTTTCACAATGCATTTCCATTCACTGTTGGTTTAAATCTTATTGACAACAATCTTAATTGGTCTTAAATTAGTTCTCTACCCTGATTATGAGATGGAAGAAAAGCCTAAGGATTATAAATTTTAGATTTCTATATTTATTTGCATCTGAAATTGTAATGAAGCAAAGGATCCAGAGATGCTCATTTGTCATGTTTGAGAAAACTACATGAGAATCTGTTTCTTCTTCCAAGACATTCTACTGCTTTTGTTATGTATATTAAACCAAATGCCACCAAAACAAATAGTTTTCAAGACTAATGTCTGAGATTAATTAATTCCCAATGGCGTCCCTTCACTAATGAAAATAAAAGGTGGTGCCCCAGAGACAGTCCAGTGGAGAGCAGGCAGCCTCCACAATAGATGCATTCAAACAAATTTGCTTTGTAGTGCAGTGAGTGAGAAACCACCCAGGCAGGCACTCAGATAAGAGCAGACAGCGTTTCAGAAGAGCTTTTACTGCAAGTGAGACCCTTGGGCATTTGTGCCCTTGTTTTCCTCTGCTTTTCCTCTGCTTTCCATACGTTTGATTACAAGTCCTTCGGGTCACCTCTAGGGATAAAGAGGTGGAATACACACAAAATGAAAGTCAGTAATGTAAAGGCCATGCTGGCCTGAAGCAGTATGAAATCATGCTTGGTGGGGAGAGCTCCCTGCACAGGGATCCTCATCTTTAGGGGACCCTCCCTGCACAGGGATCCTCATCTGCTCAGCAAATGCACAGCAGCTTCTTCAGGCTGGCTTTAAAAACTTGAAAGAGCAAGGAGATTAACAGAACACAAGAAAACTTATTTGTTAAAGCTGCATATTTGAATGATGATAGAACCTTTACAATAACAATCAAAGCAAAGCTGTGCAGGAAAAAAATATTGAGGTAGTTCATTTATGATTCAGTTTAATGATGGAATTGCTGCTCTCTGCAGTTTCTAAAAGGAGAACATTATTACTGCTGAATAAGCACTGGTTGATTTTAAGGCAAGTTGCTGGAAACAATATTTGTTTTAAATTAGTGAGTAGTTTGCAGTCTCTTTAAATACTGTTTAAGGTGAAGAATATATATTCAGCCTGTTTATCACTGTGACACTGTGATACTTCAGGTGCAGACTTGTGAAGTTTACTTCAGTAATCCCAAATTTACCTTTTATAATGTGGATTATCTGTACTTCACCCAAACTGTGCTACTGTACTTCCCACTATGGTGTTCTGTTTTCATAATGAGTCTGAAAGGAATTTTAAAAAATTCTAATTTGAAAAGTGCATATTCAGAAAAATACATAAAGGATATTCTTGCACCTCCAGTGTTTCAGTTATTTTTCGGTGAATATTTATGCAAACTGTGGAGGGTTTTTTGCAAATTAAGGAGTAGATGTAGTGAGTGAGATTTTGCATCTCTTGTCATGATCGGAAAATATAATTAAGCAATGTGCTGTAAATGCAGTGAAAGGTGGGAATGCAAATGAAACTCTTTAATTAAAATGTGCTATTTGATTCAAATTTTGATTTAGGATAGCACTTCAATATAGACTTTGGTCCTGCTGATTTTGAATGTTATCTTCTCTACTTTTAAGATTGCTGTGCTCATGTGCACTTTACTGTGTTGAGGGCAAAAGGATTGAGATGACAATCAGACTGCATTTTGGACAGTATTGACTGTTTCTACAGTTAAACGTCTGTTTTTGGAATTTCAATTAGGAGAATTTCAAAAAGCACTTATCTCTATAGGCAGAAATAGACTCTGCCAGCAGAGGGAAGTATTTCAGGCTAATTATCAGTTTAGGACAGGCTGTGCTGCTCGGAGGGGCTTGGCACAAGCTCAGGGCAGGTTTTGCCCTCTCTGAAATCCCTCTCCAGGTGTCCCCAGGCACAGGCAGTGCCCGGGCACGGGCACCCAGCCCGGGGGAGAGCACAGAGCGCTCGCAGCCACACAACAGTTCACTTGGGAAACGTTTCAAACAGGCAAATTCTGAGAGGGCTGGGAGGATAATGGAGGAGAGGAGAGGAAAGGAGAGGAGAGGAGAGGAGAGGAGAGGAGAGGAGAGGAGAGGAGAGGAGAGGAGAGGAGAGGAGAGGAGAGGAGAGGAGAGGAGAGGAGAGGAGAGGAGAGGAGAGGAGAGGAGAGGAGAGGAGAGGAGAGGAGAGGAGAGGAGAGGAGAGGAGAGGAGAGGAGAGGAGAGGAGAGGTCAGGAGAGGTGAGGTCCCGGAGTGCCCGGGGTTGCCCCGGCGCAGGGAGCGCTTCCCTCGGGTCAGGAACGGATCAGAAGCATCCAGAGCATCCAGGCCACCTGCACAAAAGGATGCTCTTAGTACTGAGCCCTTCACTAACAGGGATCTGCTTCCAAGGTGGTTTTAGCATTACTAACATGAATATGTTATTGGATCGGGTCTCGGATTCTACATCATATCTGAGTTTATAAAGGTGTGTAACTTTATTGGAGATAAAGGTCTTCCAGAAAACAAAGCCTGGAGAAGGATTAATCAAGATAATAAATTGTATTTACCTCAAAGAATGCTGGAAATCAATTCTGTTTGTGTTCAGTTTTGTTAATGGAAATATACATTATTTTATTAGTCAAATGGCACAATTAATTACGGAAATTATTTTCTCTCTAGGGCTGCTTTATGACTATTACACTGCTTGTAATTAATCTTAGCAGAAAGATCAGACTGAAAATTCATGGTCACTTGTAAATTTTTATAACCTGGTTATTGTTTCCAAGTGCCTGATGCAATGGCACTTGTTTCAGAAAACAAGCTTTGTGAATATTGGAGGAGCACAGTCCAAAGCCATTGTTCTTCTGTGGCTTTGACCAGGGCATGCTCTGCCAAGGTGTTCCAGCCTTCCTGGTTATTGGTGCTTGCTGCTGCGTCCTGCTTGCTGGTGGAGCAGGGAGCTCTGCACTGTGTGAGATTGGTGAACTGATGGCTCAGCTGCAGGGCTGTGTCTGATGAAGCTGTGCCAGATACCTACTCACACCTTAGAAACTGGGTGTGGCTGCTACCTGGGCCACCATGGCTACTGCCACCCAAATAATTGATTCGTGTACACCTATGTATTAGAGAACTGACAGTAAAATGGAATTGAAGACCACTAAAACACTGTTAAAGGCAAGCTGCTAACCTCACTTTGACTGATCTTGAAGTGCAAACAGGCAGCTATCGGCAGAGAAGGAGTGGAGAAGAAATGGAAGGGTAATGTCATATTCCTTTCGTCCTGGTGCTAAATAGCCCTTCATATGTCCTTCCAGTTTATTGAAATTGTGGTCACTTTTGTAGTGATATTTTTGTAAACTGGCATTTCTGGAATGTCATAATTCAGCTGTGTCACTGATGTGCTGCTAGCAAAAGTCTTGCAGTAAGTAAAGTGTTTATGATAATGTCTATCTCCTCTTTCCCAAATGAAGTGGGAGGATTTTTATGCATCTTTCAATATCTTGATCTAATTTCAAGACTGAATATATCGTTTATTATATTATTTATTCCTTTAATAGAAAATGTAGTGGCTATTGGGATGGCTATTTTACTAGGACATCTGCCAGGGAATAGCTGTAGCTTAATGTGAGTGAGCAGGTAATGGCTGCAGCTTATTGGGGACAGTGTTAACAAATGTTCTACTGAGTGGAGATTTCCTTAACCAGTACCAGGAGATTTAGTGGTGATTAGCCAGGCCTCAGAAGCAAAATGAGTCAGCCAGAGAAGTGAGATTGTAAATTAATGTGTACTATTACATTAAACAAACATTGAATGCAGCACATCTCCTTGTGCATTATTCTGTAGGAGAATAGATTGTGGGAAATTTGGAATGGGGCTGCAGCTGAGCCCCATCCCTAATAGGGGGCAGCTGTGTGAGACAAGCGACCAGCACTGCAGGACAAGAACCTGGACTGCTGATGTGTGCTGACCAACCACAAAAGAGTAAAAGGGCACACAGGTGTTATGCATGTGAGAAAGAAAGGTATAAAGAGTTAGGAGGAAAAAGAAGGGAGAGAAGACAAAGTTTTCAGGCTGTACTGTAAAGGACAGGAAGGAGTCACTATTGTATGGAGCAGCCTAGGAAGCTTACAGAGAAAAGGTATGCACGTTTTTACTCTAGGATAATAACCCAATGGCATCAGTCAGCTTGAGATCACTGTCCACAGTTGCTAAGCACTGACACCAACATTCTTCACTATGGTATTTTATTTTCTGAGATCTGTCTAGGTTTCTTTTACCATTTTTTTTATTATCCTTTTAAATTCCTTGGTCCCAAAAGATTCAATCAAGTAAGTACTTAAGTGGTTGAAGGGATTAGGCCCAGAGCACATTATGTTGTCACTATTTTAACAATTTTAATAATGTTTTCAAATATTTTCTATGTGAATATTTTAATTTTGTTGTAGTGCATGGGGAGATTACTTCCAATTAATAAAAAAAGTCAAAGTCACATTGCCTGAGTTTCCAGTGACAATCTATTTTAGTGTTTATGCTGAGCTCATAATTGTATTTTATGAAATATTTTCAGTCAATGCAGTCATCATGCATACTGAGGCTGTCTAGTGGAGCATACCCCAGGTTTGGGTTGGTCTGTCTCACCACATTTCCCTGCCACAGAAATGAGGGGATGAATCTGTGTCTGGGCAGTGAGAAGAAGGGAGAAGATCTTGGGGTTTTAGGAGGCAGTCAATTCTTTCCTGGAAAATGTTTGTTGGTCTTACATTATAGCTGAATCTTGAGAGCTTTTGGGTGTCTCACAGATTGAATAATGCATTTTTAATTAGTTTCAGCTTGTGAGGATAAAGGTACACGGAGCAAAGCTGAAGTCTTTTAAGATGCATCACACTGTCTGCAGAACTGTGGTGGTCTCTTAAATGTGAAAGTAACAGGAAACTTGCAAAGCATGGATCAAAATTGTGTTGAAACATCCTTCTGGATGTATCTAGTCTTGATTGATCTTGAAATTGTAAGTCTTACAAAGGACATAAAAGTTGATCAAATGAAATTACCATTTAATTTATCCCTAGTGGGGCTATTTTACATGACTGTAAGGAATTTTCTGCATTGTGATGGTCTGTGATAATGGCATGAGTAAATATGTGATGTCTGCCAGATTTTCTTTTCACAGTGCTGTACTTCATAACAATTCCAATGTGTATAAAAAGATGGGGGAGTGGACAGCTGTAGAGCTGGCAGGCCTGCATGCCTGGCATCTGTCACACCTAGAGCCACAGACACCTAAGGATGAAGAAAAAGTGGAGGCTTTCAGTTCTTGTTTTGGCTCAGTCTTTAGGAATGGGGGGTAGGATTGGGCTGCCAGGTTCCCTGAACCAGAGGATGGAGTGCAGGATCCCCTATTTGGGGACATTGAAATTATAAGGGACCAGCTCAGTGTTAGCAAGTCTGTGGAGCTCATCCCAGAGCACTGCAGGACCTAGTGGATGTCATGGCAGGAACCCTCTTCACCATCTACCAAAGGCCATGGGAGTTTCTGGAGGTTCCTGCTGGCTGGAAGGCAGCCAATGATATTATAATTTTAAAAAGGAGTGTGAGGAAAGTCCTAGGAAATCACAGACCTCTTAGTCTAACCTCAGTGCCTGAAAAATTACAGAGGAGATTGTACTGGGTGCTGTCAGAAGACATTTAAAGAACAGTGAAATCACCTGGCACTGGCACTTTTTCCTCTTGAGGTGTCAATGCTGGCCTGAATGTGAGATCCATCTCATCCTGGGATAGACACAAGGGATGATATGGGGCAGGAGCTGAAGTAAAGGGGTATTTTAAAAGGATCCTTTCCTATAAGGTAGGCTTGGATTTTGATCTTTCTTTTGGGTTGCGCTCTGGAAACTGTAATTTTGGGCTGGCTTTATCAGTGGCTTAAAAATGTTAAACTTTATAAGCACTGAGCAAATTCAAGTGCTGAGGGTGAGTCCCCCTTGGCTGGGCAATGGCTCTCATTTGCCTACCTGTGGCTCCTGAGCACTTCAGCCTTTGGTGCACTGTGAGTCAGAGCTCTCTGCAGCTCTGGTACTCCCTGCAGTGAGGACAGCAGACAAGCCCTTAGGGTTTTGTTACCTCACAGTGTTTCCCCCATTCTGGCAGGGAACAGGCTTGGCAACTCTTGGCTGGCTTAAGATTTGCCATGAGGCTTAGTTTTTACTTTCATTTTGGCTGTCTCTTGCCCTCAGTAAGACAGAAGATGAAAAGAGGGCTCTCTTAAAATGATGGATGTAGCTGTGCCTCTTATTCATGATGTTATTACTTTTCTTATGATCTTAAATAGGATGATACCATACAAAAAAGCCAAGGATCAGAAGAATCATTAGCTTTCATTTGTAATTATAGTGTACTAGCTGGGTCTCACATTGTGAGAGCTGTAATTTGTAATAATGGTGTACCTATTAAGGAAGGAATGAGTCATAACTGAGGGTATCTTTTCTAAGAATTACTTGTCTACGAATGCATGATAGAATGGTATTCCTACAGTGGCTTCCCAGCTGCTGGCAGTGGGTATGTGCAAATCCTCAGAGCAGCCTGAAGCAACAGCAGCTGGTAGTGCAATTCTTAGAAATATCACCCTAAAATGCCAGAAAAATAATGAGAGAGCTTTTGAGAAAAAGGATAATGGAGGTCCAGAAGTACCATCCCTCCAGGACAATATAATAATGTGTATAATACTTTTCTGGAAATTCTGCAGCTAAGATAAAATCTGCTGCTGAATCCTGACCCACATCAGTGTGTGAATTCAAAGGCCTAGATAACTTTCCTTGTTCTGAACATCACTTGCTCCCTGACATTCTGCCTTCAACTTCAGCAAATCACAACTTCAGTGCCCAACTTTTATTCCTTTCTTCAGAGTATATGCTTTTAGTAAAATAGGTATGCAATGCTACTTTGTATTTGTAACTAAGGTTTTTATATCAATTTTTTGCAAGTAGGTGGTTTTTACTCCCGTGTTGTGTACCATCTCCTAAAGCCAACAGATGCAAGGACAGCTACTCGTGGAATTATTTTGGCAATGAAAATGACTATGCAAGGATCCCTTGCATGCTCTGCTCACTGTTGATTTACTAAATGCAGCAAACTTTGGAGAAATAAGTGTCTGAGTAGCATTCTTGCCCGATTTTCCCAAGAGTCTCAGTATTTGGAAACACCACATTTTCTTAAGTAACAGGTTTAAATTATTAAGTGTGAACTTAGTAGAGAACTATGAAGTGCTAACTCTAGAAGACAAGGTTGGCTGGTTTAGTGACAAAGACTGAAGAATATAAATGTTTGTTTTGCACACAGTGTGGACATAAGGAGTTTGTGGGGAAAAAAGATTTGTTCATTGGCTGATTCTGAATACAGTATTGTAATCTTCTTGGATTACAGCACTCAAATTCAGTATTTTTCAGTGAGTGTAGTGTCCTATAGAGAATTTGAATCCCTATTCCCTAATCAAGTTGGTGATTGCACTAAAATGCAAATAAAGGTAATCTCAAAGAAAGGTTAATTATTTCATCACACATGAAGCAGCTGATAGAGGAACATCTCTGAAGCAGTTCTAGGAAAGCTTCTTTGGGAGAATGGGAGGGAGTATCACATTTAATAATAAAAAAAGAAAACAACTCAAAGATATTAATCACTGAATAGTTTTAGTTCATTTTGGAATGGGAAGCAACATATTGCAGCTGTCAACTTTTCTCTATTTTTGCTATGACAAGTGAGACACTATATTTCTTTTGCTTCTCCCCTTCTCAAATTGTAAAAATAGGTTTGATTGCCATGATGGCAAAAAAGTTCTTTTTTCCAAATGTTACAAGTTGTTTTGGGGAAGGGTTGAAAGGTTTGTGAAAAAAAGTGCCCCAAGTCACAGGGACTTTTTTTCCTGGATGTTGAGAGTCTTAAATTAGAAACACCCACTTCTTGATGTAAGTCACTCTCCTGAAGTGTTTTGTTCAAGTCTTACAGACTGATAGTTTGATGTGACAAGAATTCCCAGTGATGACTGGAAAGGGTGTCTTTGTTTCCTGTTAAAATCAGTGACTCAGTGGTAGGAGAATGGGTCGCTCTGGGGTTGTTTCACTTCACTGTCAATAAAAGGTGTTCTACAGACGCTGTTGGGAGTGCTCAAAGGCGGCACTTGCATTCGTCCTAGGAATGCTGGCACTCCATGTTCTCGGCAAACAGTCGGACCCTTTGGAAGCCTGGTGGGAAAATCCAATCTGTTCTTCCAAAACGAGCTATGTCGCGGTCTCTGCCAGTTCTGCTGCACCTCCTCCCGGCAGCGATTAGATCATTTGTCTCGTCTCAGGGCTCAGCCTATTGCACCCCATGCAGCATTTGCGTCGAGTCCCGCAGCTCCTGTTTGAACAGGGCTGACAAAGTGTAAACACGGAAGGGATGGCAGGATCCTTGTTCTGGGCTTTCTCCTCAGCGTTAAACGTTTCTATTCCTTCCTGAACTTTCAGCCTTCACAAATCTGCAGGGTGCAATCAGGAGGGAGCGAACGGCTGTGAGGAATCGTGAGCTGCACCCTGTTCCTCGTCTTTGTACATCAGACGTGTGCGCTGCCCCGTGCAGCCAGGCGTGAGCCCCGGCCCCCATGCTCCCCAAAAACACTGCAGGGTCAGGGCCGGGGCCGGGCCCGGGGAAGAGCAGCTGCTGCTCTGAGCTGTCCCCACAGGTTGTGCCTGCGCTTCCAGCTCATCCCTACGGCAGAGCCCGCTCATCCCCGCGGGCAGCAGGATGTGTGTGTTGGGCTTGTACAGGCACCACTGCTTCCAAATCTCCCTCGTGCTCCAAGGGTGCAGATGTAGCCACATAAAGGACAGGCTTGAATTTTCCAGGCTGGTATCCACATTTGTCAAAGGTGCTTTGGGACTGAGCAATAATTCCAATTAAGTATCTGTTAAATCTTTAAAACTTTTTATATTAAACTTACTGTCATGCTGACTAGCTCATTTATGTTTTCTTTCTGAAAATAAATCTGCATTTTGATTTACTGTGTGAATATCAGTAGCTGGCTGCTTTGAAGAGCACATACAGTTAAAAGGGCATTGAGCATAAATTGCTGAATGCTTTCTAATATCTGAGAAATTGTAAATAGATAGCAGATCAGTAAAAAGTACAGAAATGCAGTGAATAAGTTATTGTAATTAAAACAAGAGCAAATAATGACTAAAGAGCAAGGTCAGTCAGGATTTATGAGATTTCCTTACTAAGGTAAGCTGCAAAGAAAGTTTTCTCAAAAGCAGAGCAAGCTGGAATAGAGTTACATTATGAGTAATGAGCTGAGTGAGTGGAGTAAGGCAGCAGAGGTTTATTTTGAATTGATGTAATACAATGTATTCATCACAACCTTCCTGAACCATCTTGTGATGCTTTGCTAGAGCATTTCTCTAGCTATCTAACCTGCTATTTTTCATTAGCTGCTCTTATACAATGTAGGAAAACACTGAGAAGGAGGTAGAGAATCTAAGAGAATCATCAACATCTTTGGTTTGTAAAGGCTAAACCAACGTGGAAGTGGCTGTTAAAAAAATTTGGAGTATGGTCCAAGAAATTGGAATATCATATATATTGATAAATGAGAACTGCATTACAAAAATTTTAGTGGGGTTCCTAGGAGTATTCTTATTAACTCCAAATGCTAACATACATTAAATATTTATGATGCATTTAGTGCAGAGATCGACTCTTCATTCAGGAAGTGATCAGAAGCTGAATCTGTCCTGCTTGTGCTTGAAACTTGATGGGGGGAGGCAAGCAGCCCACAGGGAGTTGATACTGAGGCATGTCTTTGTCTTTGGGGTAGAAAGCAGATGTTTCCTCAAAGGACCTGGTGGGGGCAGCCAGCCTGTGCATGAGCTGGTTGAAAAGACTGTGTTTAATAGAATAAATTCCATGAATAATGAAATGGCACAGACAGTTTACAAAGCCATTGACAACACTGCGGCATTGTGCAGAGGTTTGAGGAACTCTGGTGGAAGCAATGGCAACTCTTGTGTTAAGCTGTGCTCCTCGTTTAACTGAAGACAATTATGCAAATAACTTGTATCACTGTTCCTTGCTGCTAAGGAGGAACTGCAATGCATTAGAAGAGATTCTAATCATTACATCTAATGACACTGGAATGAGAATTACTGGAAATCTTCAAGTGGCAATTATTCTTTTTATTATGTTTAAGGCAATCAAAGCAAGAAATGCTGTGTTCAGTTTAATACAAAAAAAATGTGATGTAAAGAATATCTAAGAGCTTTGAAGCTTCTGAAGCCCTAGTGCTCTTATATTTTTGTCTTCTTCCTTTTACCCAAAATCATGTAGGATGAGTGTTTCAGCTTAATCATTGGGGTTGTTTTGTTGGGTTTTTTTTTTTTTTTTTTTTTTTTTGCTATACACAGTAATTGCTTACTCTGTTACTCTAGTTGTAGCCCAGAAAATGTGGATGTGGCTCAGAAAAGTTCCTGCCTGAAAGGAGGACTCTGGGCTGAGCATTCTGTGCACACAGTTATGTGCAATGATTGCCTGAAAAAGCCATCTAATTATAATTAGTGCCTTTGCCAAGCATTGCTCTGAACTGTTCAAACTACTCTAAAATCACACTATAATCCGAGTTAAGTACTCCACATACTGATGGAAAGCTGTTGTGTTGGATCCTAAAGCAGAACTCTGAAAACATTAATCTGAACAGCTGAAATAGGTAAAAGCTGAAGCTGAGACCCTGCATGGAACAACCCTCCCTGTGTTATCAGACTTCTCAGAAGAGATCTCGTGTGACAGATTTTTCCTGTCAGTTGGTTTTAAAGAAAGAAAATTGCTTGAAGAAGTAACTGGGAGCCTCAGCTCCTGAGAAGAGACGGAGTCAGATGAATTCCAACCTGATGTTTTCCAGAAGCCTTGTGTGTTCCAAGGCAAAGGAATAGTGTGGAGGCTTTCAAGACAGGTTCTGGTTGCTTGGCAGTATTATTATAAACTCAATAATCAACTTTCTACCTAGGCTTTTAGAGAGCCAGATATTTAGGTATTTTGTACTGCTTAAAATCCAATACTACTGCACCTTGGGTCCTCTCTTTCCCATGGTTTGCCTGTTGCAGTTCGAGTTCTCTGTTCTCCTTTGACACTACTTGCTTTAGTCACTGTACCAGAACAAAAAGGAATTGGAGCATTCAGTTTCACACTGCCATCTGTCATTAAATTCTGTTCCCCGTGTACTTCTCATTAGTTCCCCCAGGGACAGACTGATCCTGAGGCTGTTCTGGGATCTTTGAATTCAGGGGAGTGGATGTATTGCAGAGGCCTGACTCTGAGAACCACTGAGAAAATGAAGGGATAATAAAAGTTGCCCTGCCTGTGGTTATGAGATGACACTTTGCTCCAGGAAGGAAGACTAGCCCTATAAATCTGATTTACTCTAGCTCAGCCAGTGAGTGAACAGTGGTGTGTGCTGTCCAGACCTTGCTTTCCTTTCTGTCTTCCAGGGAGAGAACTTCTGTCCTTTCCAGTCCTTTGGGCCACTCTGTCACTTGATTGTTTCAGCACACTGTGCCACAGTTCCTCTCAATTTAGTGCTAATTTGTATGCTCTACAGTGCTTTGTTTTTGAGATTTAGTAATTAGAGATTCTCAGTAATTTTCTGTTAATTTCCTACATAATAAGATTTTAATACATAAAAAGTAAATGATCTCTTTGGAATGTTTAAAGTCCTAATCTAGCTGTGCAAATCTCCCCTATTATCGCAGTATTTCCTATCATTGATAGCCACTTTTTAAGCATTAACTTTTTTTGTAGCTTTCATGAGAGTCTTTATTTGCATTTGGTATCTGCATTGGATGTGTAGGTGTTTGGCTCTGCTACAGTATAGTGTATTAGCATGAATCTTTTTAGTCTGGAAGACGAGAGTGTTGCTGTATGCAAAATATGGAGCTGACTCGAGGTTCTACTAGCTAAGATGTTTAGTTTAGTGAGTCTGTTAGCATGGCCACCTCTTCTGAAGCTGTCACAAGTATTGGTTGGGGAAAGTTCTTTTAATATCAGTGGAAGGAAGGTAATCAAAATCAATTTCAGTGTGAGTCTTGCTGGTACCAATAAGATGAAATTATATTGGTGTATATATAACTTGATTAAAGTTAGTTTTTAGTGACCATAAACAGAAATTTGTACTGATGCAGTGAGCATTTTCTCCCATCCTTTCTGTGGAGTTTTTCTCTGTCACGACCTCTCTTTGGACTCTGTGTGTGATAAGAAGGATGTATCATTATAATAATTGCTACTGCTGCCAGAATAGATACAAAATTGTATAAACAGCAAGGCATGGTAGAATAGGACTGGGCCTGTGTGTGAACAGAGTGCTGCTAATTGGTTTTTCCACGTTGCTGGACCATGCAGTGGTACCAAACTCTGATACAGCTGGGCAAAGAAAAGATGCCAACAAGGTAAAATATTAGAACTGGAGATGAGGATTTGTTAGGTTAATGGATAGTGCAAATATGAGGACCATTAAAGCATTGTTTCTTCACGTTTAATAGCCTATGAAACACCTCAAATGATTTTTGATTGGGTTTTGCACACTGCATAGTAATGAAAGAAATTTAAAGAAACTGCAAACAAACAGCAAACACTTCTAAGTGAAGCTCAATGTCAAGAACCCGTTGATGGAGTATTTGGCTGAAACTCTTCACTTTAAAAGCACTTGTGCAATCTAACATTAAAGAAGACTTTGTCTAATGATATGTAAGCATTATGTCTTTGATGTACAGCCTTGACAACGGTCTTAGTGAAGGATTATGGCACAGCATTAAGCAGAGGAGAAAGCAACTTTAAGACTACAGTATTAACCCACCACGGTGGTCTCTGGAGCAGCACAACTCATCTAACACATTAAGGACAAATTCAGGTTATTAAGCCTAATTAAATGCATTTTAACACGATTTAGCAGCATCTATCTAGAGCTTACCAGTCTTGATTTAAATTTGCCCAGAGCCTATGCCAGTGCCACACCAGTCACTGAGATTACTGTGCTCTTTGGTGGCCTTTGGATCGACTGATGTGCAGACAGAAGCTCACAGAGACATCAGTGTTACAAATGGCAGAATACATATTTCTACAGGCACCCCTTTTATCTGACAGCTGCTCCATTAACACCTTTCTGAACCTGCAAGTCTGCTCCCCAGATAATGGCTCATAATGCAAATAGATAATTGTTGACTATTTCCTGCTAAAAGGCTAGAGACAGCAAAATCCTCAAGAGTTCTTGTGTGAAAAGGTTTCACAGGACAAAGAAACACAAAGCATACTGTCTCTGATGTTTTTATCATCTGTGAAATTTCCAATGCAAGTTACTCTAATTTCCTGCTAGAATGCAGGCCACAGGTATTATTTTTTTGCCCAGAAAAATTGTGTTTATAAACCATTGTAGTGATTCTTTAGAAACGGGATCATCTCAGTTGCTTTGGAAGAGGAAATGCAGCAGTGCTCAAAGGAGCTGGGGTGCAGTGCAGACACAGCTCAGCTCTCTCCTGCCTGCCTTTGCTCTTCTCTGCAAGCTCTAACTCTGTCGCTTGAACTTCCCTCTCCTAGGGGAGCTTCTCTGTCAGGAAGAACTTCAGAAATTAAAATCACAGCCCTGCAGAGAGAACTCCACACGAGGCACTCCAGTCCCTGGATTTGCTGGCACAGAACTTCACGAGTAGAAATGCAGAAGAGCCCTGGTGGTCTTTGTCATTTGCTGTTTATATAAACTGGAACTGGATCACTAATGAATGGAAATAATTGAAGGTAGAAGCTCCAATAGCTGCCCTAGTCTCTCTCTCTGAGAGCTTTGTGTCTTGACTTGGAGGTAACTGGGAGTGCACTATTGATATTCCCTTCTCAGGAAAAGACTGGAGTTTTTGACAGGTTTGAAATGGAATGTCAAAAAAAAAAAGCAAAAAAGCTCAAAATAAAGTGCTTTCACATTTCCATATTACCACCTCTTTTTTTTCTAGCACAATATATAGAATTTAGCCCAAAATCTCTGGTAATTTTTAGTTTGCCATGTTCTCTTTTTTATATTGAATATTTCTAATCTGAAAAGCTACCTTTTAGAAATAATTTCTGGAGATACCTTGTGTTTACAAAGGGAGACACATTCACTATTTTCATAGTTGGACTTGAACCAGTAGCTCTTCACTTTTGTTCATAAAATACCCTGACCAACATGGATGATAACTGTGCTATTTCCCTAATTAGAGCATTTACAGACCAAAGAAAATTAGTAAATTTTGAAGTATTTCAGCTTGTCTGTACAGTAACATATATATACATATAATTTTTTTTGAGAGCAGTGGTTTGAAGTAACTGTCTGTGGTGCTTTAAAAGCTCTGGAAACAATTTGTATCATTCTCACCTGCTGAAGAGGAATGGCAGAATCAAGTTGGGATGCAGGCATGTAACTCAGTAATCAACCCTGTGTAAGGCCTGTTAGAACTCTAAAATGAAACCAGCTGATACCCAGAGAAGATATGAACATGTACTGTATCATAGGTGTAACAAGAAATAGCATTTTAAATTGAAGAACTGCAGTTATCTTAAGCCATAAATTAAACATTCCCATTAAAAGCCTTGTGAAATATAATGTTACTTTAAATTCCAACAGGTTTCTTATGCCATAATTTTAGGTTGGAGAATCTCAGCCTATCCATAATATTCCTCATTGACTTATTAAAGATAGATATAGCATTAGAGTTAATAGCTTTTCAATAAAAATGTAGTTAATTCAGTGTACAGAATCTGAATGACTGCTCAGTTTGAATTACAGTCGCTTACAGAACTGTGGTTTGATATTAAATGCAAATACTACTTCAAAAAAGCTGTGATAGAAGATATGACCTCTCTGCCCAGAAACCTCTGCTACACTTCTATGGAAGAAGAATTGTTTCACTTAGTTATATCAGTTACAACATTACATTTGTGGTTGGAAATTGAGTCTATGTACTGCTGGTGACTTTCCCACAGAAAACCAAAGATGTAATGCTGTACATACAATTTTGTGTTAGTGCTGATTACCATGTGTGATTGGATGAATGATTTATATATCATCTCCCAGTGAGAGGAAAAGTAAACTAACCAACACACACATTGCTTTCCTTTTTATTGTGTGTAAGTGGATCAGTCATTGGTGAGATTTGCTTTAGCGAGTAGTCGTGTTTTAGAATAGTGGTTGCTGGTAGATATTTGAGTTGGATTATCGGTGTGAGGAGCCAGGTAATGTTTAAAATGCACTTCTCTTGTGGCTAAGGGTATGCTAGAGTATTCTAGAATGGCAAATTGCAATGTTTTGCTTAAGAGCGTCCTTGCCTGCCCGAGGCGTTTGATTCGTAGCTGTGGTCCCACATTTGGAATCCCTGGGGGAACTGCTGTTGGATTTGGACTTTGTCTAGCTGCCTTCAAGGTGGATTCCAAATTGTTTCAAGGAGTGTTTGCTGCAGGGATGCCCCTTGGATTTTTTGGATTTATAACACAATGTTTGCACAGTACTTCCTCTCTCAGCTCCACCAGTAAAAGGATTTTGGGCTCTGAGCTTGCCACGTGTGTCAGCTGTAGTTTAGTTACTGTGATTAAGTGAGCAGGCATAGGAAGCAGAATGGATATTCACGGGATAGGATGGATATTCCCAAGAGCGACCTTGGCAGGGAAACCACTGGGGTCCCCTGGGAGTTCCTCCACCAACAGAGAGCTCTTCTGGAGCCTCTGCAGCCTGCCGGTGATGGACAGCACTGGTTCAAGCCAAAGCATGCAGCAGCCCTTCCACAGGACAGCTCAGAACCCACCCCTCAGGTTCACTCAGTGTCTCTGGGCTCAGTCTGAACAGCTGCTGCAGGGCTCCACTGGGCAGCTAAGTGCAGCCCCAAAGAAAGAAATAAGCTGTGACAGAAATATTTAAGCAGTTGCAGAGGTGCTATGCCATTTTTTCAGCTAAGTTTCTCTCTGTAAATACCTGAGTTCTGTAACTGGAGCAGGCACAGTAGAAGAAGCAGTGCTGTAAGTTCCTCATCAGCTGCACTTGTCTGGAAGGCACCAAGGAGGACGGAGTTCTGAGACAGAACTATATCTTAATTGAATTGAAAAACCTCCACTTTCCTCCTATCTTCTGCTTTGTTAAGCAACTGATCTCACTCAAGTAGTTTTGGTAAATATACCAGCCTCTTAAACTGCTGCTTTTTATCCCGTTTGACTTTAAAGATTACAAAATTTAAAATCTATTTTGATTCATGCAGGAGCTATACTGGATATGTCTGTTTTATTTTTCATGGTTATTTGCTGTTATGAGGCTTGACTTTTGAAACATGAGGAAGGAAAGAAAAGTCATGACTTTTTTCCTTTAGTGCTGAAGAGGGGGAGGTAAAAAAGTTGCTTGTATTGTCTGGAATAACATTTGGGAGCAAAAAATTCAGTTCTGAAATTTCAGCTTGAGGGATATGTGCAAAGCAGACACAAGTTACTAAAAATCAGATGTAGATTTTGAGTTAACATGATCTATGCATATATGTTTCAACTGGTACCATTTCCCCCCCATCTGACATATGATTTTCAGAATAGTAGCATTTCTCTTTGAGCTCAGGCTCTCTCTTCTGTGTGCCTTGGCTGCATCAGTGTCCCAGGAAAGCACTGGAGGGCCCCTGCATTGCTGGGGGACCTTTCTGACAGGCATGAGGAGCTCACTACACAAGACCCGTGGCTTTTCACCAGAGCAGGAGACCTCTGGAGCTCTGGTTCCACCCTGTGCGCTGCTTTTAGCCGGTGGCTGTTTTTCACAGCATATTGGTGGTATTCCAAGAGTGCAGTGCAGGAGAGAATTATTGCTGTGTCTTGCTTTATCTTGATGCTTTCAAGGATAAAAAATGCCTATTCTCTATGTTTTCTTTCAGTCCTTTTGCTTTCTAGCAGCAAAGGGACCACAATAGCTTTATTTTCAAGGGCTGTCTGTACTGCTCTTGGTTGCTTGAATCATTCCTTGAGGCTCCAGTAGCTCTTACCTAGACCACAGCTATTCCAGCCCCTCAGTACATCTGAGGTCCAGGCACAGAAATTCACCCAGACTGTGCTGCTGCATGGCCAGCAGATTTTCCCCAGCCTCAGAGCAAGCTAGAGAGATATGTAATGTTAAAAATAAAATGCGAATGCCTGAGTTATTTGAATATAATCACTTTATTAATTTAGCTGTCTAACAGATACTGATGACAGTCTAATAATAAGGTCCAAAATGTTCTTTCTCATTAACAGAGTTAATGAACTCACACATCTTAAGAATTTAATTTTAATTATTAGCAATAATTTATATGAGAGAGAGAAGTGCCAAAAAGTATTCCTATTGAGGAGTGGAAAATTGGTAAATCTGTTAATGAGAGATACTGAGTGCCATGGCTGAAAATTGTAAGAAGATTCTTGCATTTGTGATTTGTGTCTATAAAGCTGCTGTGTGGCTGAATATTTTCCAGACCTCAGCACCCTCAGTGTTCCCACTTCAGTGCTGTTGCATGTAACTTTGGCAAGCACATGAAATATTCATTTCAAGACAAAAAAAAATTCTGTGCCAATGTATAGGTTGGGTATTACAAAATGATAAGGATTTACTCAGTAATAACGTAGTCTAAAACTCCTCCTTAATTATAAAATTGAATGCAAATATTTTCCTTGAATTGAAAAGTGTGATTCCTCTTTTAAAGTCCAGCTCCTTCAAAAATTAAATTTTGAAAGTTGCAGTTCAGAAGGAGAACCAATTTTCTCCCTAGTCATGGTCTCCATTTCTGTAAAACAAGATGCTTTTTGCCATTACACCATGTCATACTGGTTTTCTCATCTCTCAGGACTATGGAAGCAGTGAGCCTGTTGCTCTAAGGAGGAAATCTTGGTTCTGAAAGTTTTCTGATATTTTATACTTGCAATGGACACTCACGACCGGCTTAAAATGAGTAAGTGATATCACTTTGTCCTGTGCTTCATTGGCTTAATTTCCTTTGGCTTTCATGCTCAGATTTCAGTACGTATTGATTTCAGAACCTTGTTGATGTCAAAAATAACTAATTTGAAGATGCTCAAGCCATGATCAAAATGCATAAAAGATAAGCCATAAAGCTGCCGGAAATGCTGAAAGAGGAAAGATAAGAGCGAGTGGAGGCAGCAGATGTTTTCTAGATTTGGAATCAGTATGCAAAGTTGATTTAGGGGCATTGAAATAGCTAGGGTGGTACCTAAGGGGTCTTTACTGTTATTACGATGTTTTTTACATTCCATCCTGTAGGTACACTTCAGGAAATATAATTCCAGCTGAAATTTGGATAGCTGGGAGAGAGAGTAAGGACTAGTGACTTTCCTAAACTCAATCATTGGCTTGACAGCTCAGGTAAGAGCAGCATTTAGGCTTTGCTTTGCACTCCTGCACTCTGATGGATGCACCACACAACTTCCAGACTTGTTGCATTTTGAGCAATAGCTGGAAGCTCAGGTTGGAAATTTGAATTTCAATCTTGAGATTTTATCAATGTTTTATCAGACTTCTTTCATAAACTTGATAGAGCATATGTTTTGATATTTTTTTTCAATGAGTAGTTGACCTGAAGAGAGCATAATTGTGATGTAAAATACTGTTTGTAATGTGACATTTGCACTTGGGGACACAGATCAAATCCTCCCGTTGAAGGGCACTGAGTTGACTGTGAAGGGAGATGGAAGTGACTTCTTTAATTTCTCTGATGGGTGGAATGAATCCAGTCAGAGTGTGGGATATTTGAATTTGTGTACTTATACTACTAATACATTAGTCTGCTTTGGATTTTCAAACTTAACATGTTAAACAGTGGAAGAAGTACCTCACATATCAAACACAGAGGAAACTGCTCAGCCCTGTGTGTAATTGTTGGGTGATAAGATTCGTGTGATAATGTAATAGGACTGGCAGAAGGACAAATTCTACACTTTTCAAATCCCAAGGAAACGAGCCAAACTTGAAGTGCTGACAAAAGCCTGTCGATGTGTTTGTTACACCGGGACCTGAGGAGCATCCCTGCATCTCAGCAGGTTAAGGATCAGCAGCCACCCCTCTGGTACCGATGGGTGCCAGCTCTCCAGCACTGCAGCTGTAGTTCTCTGGGAGTTCATTTTTTCCCTCTTTACACTTCTCCTCTTCCAATTAGTGGGATCTTTACTAGGCTGCTATGACTTTTCATATGGCTTGATTTATTGAAATTCATATTTTGTTCTCGTGACTTTTATAATTCACTTTTTCACCCCATTTGCATTCATCAGAGTTCTCTAGTCAAAGTACAGAGAGAACTGCAGCACTAATCAAAAGTGATCAGATAAAATAGATGAGTATCAGATGAGTAAATAGACCAAATGAAAGATTCCTCCATCCTTCCTTGAGTGCCTGAGCCCTGCACACTCCAGGAGTCGTCTTCCTTCCCTTGCAGCCAGCCCATGATGTGCTCATGGCACACAGCTCCAGGCCTTCAATAAATGACAAATTATAGACACTTATCCCTTCAAAAATCAACTTGACTTCTTTTCATCTTACAGTTGGTTTATGTTCCTGAGAACTTTGAGCATACCTGAAGAGTTGTATCTACCTCATATTACAAAATTCTACTGGAATAGCTGCATTAATAGATGAGATGTATTGATGAAATCATCTTGCTTGTCTGAAAGCTGAACAAGTGTAATGTGTGTCATTGGAGGCAATTTGGAAAATTCAGAGCTTTGTTTATAGCATTTGTGTCTCCAGCCTTTGCTGACAAATAATTACAAGTACAGTCCTGAAGTGAATTATAATATAATATATAATAATACTACAATATTTTTTCAAGTGGAATCAGGAAATCCCGAGTCTAAAATCATGGACAGCATCAGTAAACCACTTGAGCTGATCTTGGACTCAGCTCCAACTCCAGGGTGCATTTTGTAGCCGTTAAATGCTAATGAGAGTTGACACCTTATATTCTATGGTTCCAACCTCTTTTTTACTCTCTGCTACACTAGTGCCTGACTCTGAGCACTTATGTTTGTATTTAATATGGATAAAATCTGTTCCTTAGGAAATACTTAGAGCATGAAAGCTGCTGTATTAAATTAGTTCATTACAGCTTTACATGCATAGCTGCATAAACATTCATTTGCTTCCTACTTTGATCACCTCTGATCTTGTTAATGCTGCTGACTTGTACAAGCCTTTTTTCCCCTTGACTGTTTCTTAATTCTAACTTGATGTTGTCAAGAGCAGATTCTGTTTATTTCCCACTATAATGACTTGCCTTTATTTCAAATAGTTTTTCCTTGGTCAGTTCTGTTGGGGTGTTTTTGCATCCATGTTGAAGAAGCATTGATGTACCAGCCCTGTGTTTTGCTTCTGCAGTGTTTCACCTGACAAAGCACCTTGGTCTGTCACTGAAGGGCACTGCATAAATGTAATGTAGTATTATTTGTTTATTATCATAACACCATGCTGACAAGCTGCCTCCCAAATACATCAGAGAACAGATTTGTCATTTCAATTGTCATTGTACTCTTGCTGTGCATTTTCTTCACTTATGGCTTCTTGGGACATTTCTGTGGTCTTTTTCTGTGATTAAACACTAGGAGTTTGTACCAAATTTGCCTGTTTCAGCACTTTGCATCAGTCATCTATTAATTATTTCTTTTCAATGCTTAGCTAGGTTAACCATGGTGGGTACTCAAGCACCACAGAGCTGCTCCCTCGCTTACTCCCCTACCCTGTCCAGGTTCAGAAGAGGAGGAATAGGAAAAGTAGAAGTAAGGAAAGTAAGGAACATTGGGGGTGAAAAAACCACAAAATAATTTGTTTAAGTGAAGGATAAACTGAAAAAGAGGTAAGAAAGCAACAAAATAAATTATGAAGAGGCGATCATTGCTCCTCCCACAGGTAGACCAATGCCCAGCCAGTTCCTGAGGAAGAGACAGACCAACCCCTCTAAAATTCCTTGCTTTCCATTCTAGTGCTGAGAACCATGCTATGGAATATTCCTTTAGTTTATTTGGGTTGTCTGTCTGGTTGTGTCTCTCCCAGTTCATTCTGCCTCTCAACCCATTTTGGTGGGCAGAGTGAGGAGCAGAGGAGCCCTTCTTACTGTACAAGCACTGCTCAGCAAAAGCTGAACATGGAGTAAATGCCAGCACTGCTTTGGTATTGCAGTAAATTCAAGCTTTTTGAAATGGTACAAGCGTTAAAGGAGGTATCTTGTTTTATGTTGCTTTCCTGTTAAGTGATAGAGAACTTTTCTATTGCAATGCATGGCTGAGTTAATACACTGTGTTACTGCTTTAGGAAAACATCTCATGCAGGGTAATGTGATATGTAGTTTTAGAGAATTTACATCAGGCTTTTGTAACTGCTATGCCATGGTGCCCCAAGTATGGGTACAAATTTCCATTGAATATCATTTGGCAAAGCTGAGACTACTGAGTGGGAAAAGAAACCTTGAATATCAGGAAACAAGCTAATGAGGTGAATGGCTTTAATACTTTTGTGGACCATTCTAAATCTACTCATACTGGAAATGCATGTGATTATCCATAAAATAAATTGCCTTTATCTCATAATTGTCTTTGCTAATTCCCTTTTTAACAAATCAAAAGGTGAGAGGGCTGAATGCTTAGGTCTATGATATTCAGTAGTGCATGCTTATATTGTGCTCTTGTTTACATTGATATACATCCCTAGTGTAAAAATGCTACATTTCCATTTTGCCCGAGTACCTGGAGCGAGGCCTGACTGTGCAATCAGTGCTACCTGGGAATAAGAGTGTTCCATAATTTATGAGATCCACAGGCCTGCTCCTTACTGCAGTACTTTTTCCAAATGGGAGAAAATTTTCCAAATAGGAACTGCCTGCAATTAAAATTGTAGCACACCATTACAGTGGTGTAGCATGCTCCTTGTAATGTCCTGAGGCTTGTTTTCTTGTTTTCTACCACAGCTGAAGGCAGAAGGGATCGAACAGAAAACACATATTATAGAACTAGAAAGAAACACAGAGAAAGCTGTTTTTAGCACTGAGCGAAGTGTAAGAAAATGCCTGTAGAATTACCTTGGTCGTCCTGCCTTGCTTGTTAAATCTTTCATGGTCCAGAATTTCCCCAAGTTCTGAACTATGAAGAGGGAGAAATTTAACAGCTAGAGACCTGAAGGTGCTTTTATCTTGTTTAAGATTTATCATAATGGCATCCCAGCTGTAAGGCAGGACTATTGAAATGCTTCCACTAGTCTTCTTGTTTTCTGCTTTTCTGACTAAACCCCTACACTGGTAACAAAGGAGCTAGAAAGCAACAGGAATTTAGAAATGTGGCTCTACTTCCTGCTATGGTACAACATGCAAGTGATATTCTAAAGTGTGTGAAATATGTTTTGATATGTCTATATTTTAACAATTCTGTTGAGCTACACCAGGGAATCTGAGTGTCAGCAACTGTTCTGCCATCATCATAACAAAAATGTATGTTGGCAGACCTTGCACAAGTCTTGCTCCACTGATTAGCAATACCTCAAAATTCAATTTTATCAAAATCGCCCAACTTTTTACCACACATAGGTGAATTAGGGAGTTTTTCTTATGCAGCCTGCACAGTTTATAACTTGACCAGCAGAACTATGAATACAGAAAAGAGTTTTCAGCACTGCCCCAGAGCATTGTCCTGCTGCTCTGATGACCCATGTGGGAAGCAGAGCTGCCTACTACTCACTGCTCAAAAAATCTTCCTTGGAAAAGAAATCAGCATCCAGGTTAACTTAGCTCTGCTGTGATTATCCTTGCTTCAAAGCTGTGGGATTATTGTGTGAGCATTTGCTTTGTACTCTTATCACAGATACATCCTCCTTGACTTCTGGAAGCAAATGCAGTAAGGCAGCCAGTATCAGCTTTGATCCTTTCCCACTGGATTACAGGATAATTTGTTTGGCCTCTGAGCAAGTGATGAATTATAGGGAAGGCACATGGCAAGGATTTGCGCTGAGAAAACTTGACTAAACAATGCCCTGGACTGTGAGCAGCACTCAGGGTTTCATTTCTATCCCCAGTCTGCTCACATTATGCCCTCTGTGCTCAGTAAAAAGGTTTTTGTGCCTGAGGGGAGAGCAGTCAGAGGTTACCTGAGTGAGAGCCCGGGTCACAGGTGGAGACCCTTGAGGCAGGATGGGTCCTGTAAGATGCCATGAAGAATGAGCACTCTGTTCTGTGGAGGATGGTCGTGCAGTCCTTTCTTTTTTATGGTATTTCAGACAGATTTCTGCATAGTTTCTATCAGATTGGCCCTCATGCTTTGTGGGTTTTTTCCCCCTGCTGTGTTTGCTGGAAAAAAACCCCAAAATTTGGTGAATCCAAGGCTTGAGATAAGGCATCAGGGTACTCATATGAAGCATAATCCACTACAGAATCCAGATAATAAACCCAGACATGTAACAGTATTGAGAATACTCAGTGCCCTGAAAGACTCCTTTAGCTAAAATTGTTAAAGCTGGCTGAGCTTGGAGAAAAATAATCTGCTTCCTCTTTGTGTTCCTATTCCCATTCTTTATTCAAAGAACTTTGAGCCAGTGAGCCTAGAGGAGACAAATTAATTAAAATTGGTAGAGGACTGGAAACATAAAGGTGATGGAAACAATAAAATTAGAGACCCAGTTCTCAGATGGTCTGAATTAATGTAATGTCAATGACTTCTGTTAAGCAATCCTAGTTTCCTTAACAGTGAAGTTTTTGGCTCTAGACTTTTTAAAGATTTTCCAGCAGATGTTCTATCTAGGATTGTGATAGGCCAGGTAGAGCATTCAGTGCCTTTGTTTTGTCATAAAGGCACTTAATTATCTTGAAAATCAAACCATTTCTGTACAGCTAACTAAAACAGAACTTGGAGATCCTCATTTAGTGTTTTTATGTATATGTGAGGCATTTTAATCCAGATTTGGAATAATTTACGAGCCATATCTGGATTTTGAGTTCTCTTTTCAGCTATTCTATCTTGCTAATTGTTGCCTGGGAGGTGTGGAAAGACTGCTTTGGAGATCACTCCTGTGCTTTCTGTCAAACCCTATCAGCACCTGCACTGCAGAGCTGGGAGCAGCAGCTCCCTGAGAAAGAGTCCTCTTTCACCCCAGTAACACCAGTTACACCAGTAACACCCAGTCTCTGTGGGGCTTGGGAGGTTCTCTCTGCACTTGTGGGGGGAGGGTAGAGCTGCAACGTTTGAGCAGCAGCTGCAGCAGATGTGTGGAAGATTGGTAACTGCAAGATTGCAATATACAGCAGCATCTTTTGGGGCTTCAGGTGTGTGACTATTTTTTTTTCTCTAGTGTACGCATGCCAGAAGACAGAGGAACTGCTAGATGAAGGGAGCAACCAAGAAAACTTGTGGGTCTGTTAGACTTTTCTTTCACTTGTTGTCATCCTTCTTACCAGCGTGCTGTGAGAAAGCAATGATAAATGATAATTGTGGAAGAAAGAGGTCTAGGTAAAAATTTTAGTCTGTGAAAACATGTACTTCTCCCATCTCAGTGTCGTTTGGGTGAGAATATCTACAATCAGGAAACAGCACATCTCTAGTGTCAGTTAGCTGTCTGCTGCAAGATGTGAGTCCAGATGTCTGCCAGAAAACAGATGTACAAGCTATATAAAGCCAGATAAGACAGCTACGATATTGAGTGTGAAAGGAAATCCTACTGCACACCATCCCCTCCAAGCATAAAAAAAAGCTGTTCCTTTTCACTCAAGAAAACTCTTTAGAACAATGATATGCCATTTTCTGTTGGTTTTGAAATCTCCCTAATTTCTTTGCCTAATAAATTTCCAATACTTGAGGAGCACCAATGTATACTCCTGTACAGAAGCCATCTGTTTAGAAATATCTTACACTGTCACTTCTTGCTAGCTTTATTTGCTATTTCAGTTTCTTCTATTTATAGCAGTGAGATGCATATCACTTTCAATATGCAATTCCTTCATTTCTTGCTGACCTAACATTAATACTAAAGGAAGATTTTCAACCTTTAAATGTGACAAACAGAAGGCACTATGTATTCTAAATGTTCAAAGAAACAAATAATTCCAGAAGGTGACATAAAGGGAGTGACAAACTCTGCCTGAATCAAATGCCAACAATAAGGAATATTCTTGTCAAGGCTAAGGAAAACTCAATCAGAACATCAAATTGATTTACAGGGTACAGATAAGTAGAAAACTGGAAAGAGAAGTCTCAGACAGCAAAGGGTCAAGTGAAACAAAGCTCGTGGTACAGTCCTCAGCCTCATCTTTGTGACTCTTGGATATCCAAGAGGTCTTGGTGTTAGAAAGGGTTGACCTCAAGTGGAGTTTGGTTGTTTTGTTTGGTTGGTTTTTGTTTGTTTTGTGTCTTTGTGTTTGTTTGGTGTTTTTGTTTAGTTTTTCTTTTTTAGTTTATTTTGGAGGGGATTTTTTGTTTTTGTTTTGTCTTGTGGGTTTTTTGTTTGAGTTTATTCTTTGTTTTGGTGTGGTTCTTTTGAGGTTGGTTTTGGTTGGTTGGTTGGTCTTATTGCTAGTTTGGGTCTGGTTGTGGGTTTTTGGAGGCTTAGGGTTGTTTGGGGGATTTTTTTTTGAGAATTAATCTTTTCTTTATAAGAAGTCTGTAGCTGGGGCTAATGCTCAAGTTTTGAATAGGCAGTGCTGGATCTTGTAAGCATGGATTTGAGAAAGGCACTGCATGCTGTTTGGGATGTGGCGTGTATTTATTATCCTGTTTCTTAGTGGTTTGGCTGGGTCCCAGAGAATTTCATCTGTTGTTGTGCTATTATCATTATTATCCAAATGGTCCTGTTTCCTGACTGCATTGCTTTTAAGTCATTAACATTACCAGAATTGAGGTAAAATTCTTTCTCAAAGTTCTTTAACTCTCTCCTTATCCTCTTAGTAAATAAGAGTGATAACTTTATCACAGCCCACGGTCAGGGAGAGGAATAGCTAAAATAGTTGCAATTCATGGTCCGGATTTTTGTTGCTTCCTATGCTTTTTGCAGAGCTGAATACTTGCAATAATATCACTTGTTGAACGTTGATTGATGCCTTGGGTTGTCAGTGCCAGTATTTTCTGATCATCGTTTTCATGAAGTGATGCTCTGCTTCAGCTTTCTCTCAAGTGGGATTTGGCATTCTCCCATTTTTCAGATGGAAAGTCAGTGATGAGATCTGTAGTTGTAAGATGTTGTCAGAGAGCTCTCTGCTCCTGGAGCCATCAGCACGTGTGGTGCTGTTCCAGAAAGAAAACAAGCAGCTGCTGATGGCAAGGAGTAGGGGAGCAACAGGGGGCTTAATTGTGCCCAAACTGCTCTGTGTTCAGTGCACCTGGCAGCCTTGGGTAGGTTGCATAGGTTTTTATAACAAAAATATTTGTAATGAAAGCTCTCTAGTCTTCTGTGGCACTCCAATAAAAGGCATTTTATCCTAGAACTGCTAATTCACTGAGTCTGATGAGAAATGATTTTTGAAGTGCACACTTGATGTGTCACGTGGCACTTCCAGAAATGAAGTTTGTGTTAGGTCTGTTAAGGAAAAAGCAAAAGGAGAAGCTAAACTACCTGCAGGAGTTACCTGCATTGTTCTTGTCCAACCATCAGACAGGACATGTGGGGCTGAGTGCGCAGCCCTAGAAATGAAAGTGGGAGAGAGAAATCCTGTGCTGGAGCATGTGGCATTGCCAGGGAGTCGAGGGGCCCTGCCCTCCCTTCCCAGGGCAGGTCTGTGGGGCTCTGGGCACCTGCCTGGGGCTGCTGGGGCTGGGAGAGCTCCTGTGTCCTTGGCAGCTGCTGCTTCCTGAGGCCCTTGGGGATGGCAGGTCTCTTGTCCTGCTGCTGCTGCTGCTGTCCTTTCCTAATCCCAGAGCTGCCAGTCATTGCACAGACTGAATTCCCTGCTTTGGGCAATTCTGTTGTGAAGCTGAACAGTTGAGGAATGAGGGCGATGGGATTATTTTCAGCTGTCTCTCAGTTTCAGATTAAACAAGAAATATTCTGTGGGGCTTTTTTAAGTGCACATTCACAGACACTCATGTATGTATTTCTAATTTATTTTCTGGCCTGTTGAAGAATAAAAAAAAAAATCCTTAGAAAACCCAAACCTGGACTGTATTGCCCATCATATTTCTGTCTCAGTAAAATTTGAACATTTCAAAGTGGAAGCATTTCATCAGGAAGATGATGTTTAATTTAGAATTTAGCTAGCCCCATTCAACATTTATATAAAAGTTGTCTCCTGTTGGATTAGAAAATAAATTGGCTAATTGCTTAAAATGCAACCTAGATGTTACACTGGAAAACATGGGTGGGACGAGAGGCAAATATTGCGGAGTTACAATTTTCTTTCCTTTGTTTGAGTATGGCCTTAATGCATCTAAAAGGATTTATAAAAATGTGAGTGTTCATTGAGAAGACCATCAGTATCCATAACCTATTTGTAGCATTTTTGGTTTTTTTGGAGGAATTTTGGAGGAATACTTCTAAAGGTGGATTTCATTTTCGATTTTTTCATATTGACATCAAGAATTTCCACAAAGCCTGAGATGTTTTCTGCTTACTTAGCGTCTTTAGATGGCTGGCAATGAGACTATGCAGTGTCAAAACTCTGATTTATATTTCCTGTGGCATAAGGTGTAAAATTTTAAAGGAGGTATTAAAGTTTAGGTAAACTTCTTAGTGCATCCTTATCTTCCAAACCTTTGTGGGTGTGGGGAAAACCAATGATTTTTTCCCCCACTAAATTTCTTATTTTGAGGAAGTAATAACATTGTGAGATGTTTTCGTATTAGCAGAGAAATATGAATAAAGTTGACAGAAAATGAAATACTGTGCAACTTACCCTAAAGTTCTGAGGAAACAGGTAGATTAAAAACATATTTTCATAGAAATAAAATAAATCTTGCATTAATTGAAGTTTCTTAATCCTTTTTTAGTGTGTTAAACAGAACTATCTCAGTTGTGAGCTGGTAACCATTGTTCCAGTGCTCTCTAGTACTCTCCTAGCATTTCTCTGGGGACTCTCAGCACTCAGAAAAGATGATTATGACAGAATTCTAACACAATAAAATATATCAAGATGAGAGCTTTGCATCTTTAAAATAATCCAAAAATTTTGAGGTGAGCAGTTAATAACTTCAGGGTATTATTAATATATTCCCCCATGTATCATTATTTTTCATATGAAATTCCTGTCAATTGAACAGCTTAATTTATTGAGTAATGGGAAAACATCTTGTTATGCATCACACTTTTAAAGTTCTTAATTTATTGTTGGAACAATGTCTGAGGCTTTAGAGACTCACATGAGCTAAATTTCAGATTTATTTTTTTAATGGCTTAGAAAACTAGCATAATTTCTATAGGATAAACACAAAGTATATTACTTTTTGCTAAATGATATTATCTAGAATAAATTATTTTCCCTTTGTTTCAAACTAAAAGGTGTAAATCTTAGACTGCTGGTCCTTGTAGTCATGTTCCACCTTGCATGATTTTGACACAATATCCAATTGTACTAGGCTTTACGTGGAGCTTGAAACATGTCTAATTTAGGAAATATTTACATATAATCAAGGAAACACAACAGGGAACTCTATTTAGTAGCAATGCAGTCTGTGTTGTAATTGATATTGGAAATCTTTTTGGAGGACAAAGTTAGTTTAGCAGAGCAGTTATGGCCTCATATATTGCACACAGAGGAAACCAGCAAATTGCATTGCTTATTTATTTACCGCTTCATCAGTATACTATTGTGTGAAGGGTGTTTTTATCTATTTAGTAAATTTGCTTTGTCATGACTCAGCAGATTAACCTGCATTTTGTGCTTGATACTCTTTTCAGGATTTATATTTGAGGGAGAGAAACTCTGTCAGAAGAAGGGAAACCCCAAAACGATAAAAAAAAAGTTTCAACAAAATCCAAAAAATGAGAAGTGTCTGAATGTCTGGGGTGGGAATACAAGTGATGTACACAGGATGGCTGCCCAGAAAAGAGGAGTCACACTTTTAATCAAGTGCAATAGTGTGTGGATTGCACATATTACAGCACATTTTGTCTTATTGGTGCTTCAAGCTTTATTGATTTTTAGGATGCATTGCCTCAGCCTCTCCCTGAACAAATTCCAGGAAATCCCTCCAGTCACTCACTGTGATCCACAATATCCTATAGAGTTGCCACTAGCCACGGGGGTGCCGTGGGGCCCTGAGCGCTGCTGGCTCTTCTGGGGCTCAGGTGTGCCAGGGGGCAGGGAAGGGTTCCAGGGTCAGGGAAGGGTGCCAGGGGGCAGAGACCTCAGCACTGGCTCTTTCCCTAGGGAAGAACTACTTCCTTCTCTCCCCTCCTTTCTCCAGGACATCCAGAGCACAGAGCATCCTCACCTGGGCCAGGGCGAGTGGCCAGAGCTGCCAGGGCTTGGGAGAGCAGCCGAGCCTCAGTCCGGGCAGAGCTGGCTTGCTGTCAGCACATCGACCTGTGTGACTGTAGCTCCCGCCTCCCTTCTCCCTTAATTCCTGTGCTGCATTAGCGCGTGGAATTACAGCAAGAATCGTTTTCTTTTCAGCCTGTGTAGTTTCATTGATACATAAATATTGAGGAAGTTAGTTTGCTTGTGGGCAATGTTTTATTTAATACATTTCTGTCATCCAGCAGTATTCTGGTTCTTGGCTAGGAGCCCCAGTTTTGTGTGCAGCAGTCTGGTGCTGGCTGCTCTGATGTGTGAGGAGTGCATTGCCATTTATTGAAACCAGCTGTGGAAATAATAGATACAGCTCCAGGCTTGAGTGTGCGTGCAGCTTATTTCCATTTGGGTTTAGATTCCTTCCTCAAGTATCTAAAGTCTACCAAAGGAAATGGGTTACAAATCAAAATCTTTGGGCTCCTGTGTTCAGCAAGAACTCATAACCCTTCTTTTTATATTTTGCGCTCTTTTCAATTTAAATATTGACACATTTCTTGAGCCAATTCCTAAAAATTCTCTTCATATAACTTAGTGACAGCCTAAGTAATTGTGCCAGGACATAGAATAATACAGTATTCCCTTTAATTTTCATTGCTACGGTTGTGTGAGTTTAATATTAAGTTACTAATTTGTTGGAGGTGAAGGCAATCAGTATTAGAGTAAAACAGCAATGAATCTTAATATTGGTCTGAACAGAAAATGTAATATTTAATACTTAGTGCTCTAGTGAGACATTGGGCAAAACACAAAATGATGATAAAAGAATAAGAAGATTTTCAATATTGTTAGAGAATCGTGGGATTCTGCTTGTCCAGAAGTAGCTCAGGAGCTGATGGAGATGGAAGAGACATTTGTGCACCAGCAGTTAATGAGCTCTACCTGTGACAAGGCTTAGAGTGTTTAAATCCCTGATGGTCTGAGAACTGTAACCCAGACTGCTTTTGGAAGGTGCAATGTGTTTCTGTAGAAATTGCAGAAAAAACTTTTAATAGCATGTTTATACTATTTATTGTATTCAGTGTTCTGGGAATGAAATTTGCCAATAATTTTAATATAATGGTTTAAAATGGAGTGTAACTGTGGTGTTTTCTAGTCAGGTCTTTGGTACTTTTATATGAAGGTGGTAATTTTAAAATTATTATGAAAGTCAACTTTTCAGAGCCATAACACATGAACTGAATTAAATAATTCATTGGATTGACCTGGATATCTCTTGAAAAATCATTGAGTCAACATCAATACAACATGAGAATGAAAGAATAATAATTTGCTTGAAGAAAATGGGTTTGTTAGCCTATAATTGAGCCAAGGTTGTTTACATGTTTTAAACAAGATTCTGGACCACAATTCACAATGGAACCTTTCCAGGAAATGCCAGGAACTTGAGCAAGGAAGGGCACAGATTCACATTCCTTGCCATACAGGACCCTGGCACTGGCCAGGCTGCCAGTGAAGGCATAGGTTAATAATGAAATTGTTTGTTAGAAGCATTAGTGAGCAGAAATTTGCATCACTAAAGCTATATTCAGGTAAGCACATACTATCCTTCTGATGCATCCTATTAATGTGAGAGTCCTTTTTTGGTCCCAGAACCATTTAAAATTCCAGAGCAGAAAGTATTTGTAGCTTTATTTTTAATGGTGGGAAATTATCTTCTGGTGCTTTTTAAAATTATTATTTTTATTATTTATTTATTTTGTTTGTTTGTTTTTGGTGGGTTTTTTTGGGGGAGGGGGGAAGCTCAGATTTCCTGAACTAAATGCCTTTTGATCAACAGTCTTTTTATTGCAAAATGCAGTAGTAGGGTCATATAATTTTTAGTTTACTTGATATATAGAAGAGTGCTGTAGTAGTCTCAAAATGTTTGTTCCACTACTCTGGAAATTTCCTTCTTTTATTTCTCAGAAACTGTAATTTTTGTTCTTTGATCCAATGTGCATTGCAACTGCTGTTGTAATTCTAAGTATTTTGGGGGGCATGAAAAAAAATCACAACAAAGTTTCTGGAATCTTAAAAGTCCACATGATTTATGTGCCCAGATCCTGAGACTTTGTTGACTGGTTGATTTATTTTTCTGGTAGACACATTATATGCAAGTTTTTGTCATAGTTAGGAGCTCATCCCACTCCTACTGGAACGTTTGCAGAGTGTGATGTGGAGAAGGAAGTCAGAATTCCAGTTACATCTTTGTGTTCAGTGGTGCTCAGACTACAGATCTTGGGCTTATCTCACTTAGAACCAGGATGTTCTCAGCCAGGACAGAAGGGCTAAGAAGGAAAAAAATTTCCTTTTTACTGTGCAGCTCTAATTTAGATATATTACAGAAGGGTCCCAACTTTTCATTACAGATAATCACTTTTATTGAATCATAGGCACCGTTGTTTCTTCCTTCATACATATTGAGAACCAGACTGGAAGCAACCCAAGCAGTTTAATTTTGGCCTCCAAGTTAACACCACAAGGGAGAAATTGCATCTCTTCACCTGTATTTCAAGCCACTGTTGTTTAAGATTCCTGTGAAAAATAGACACTGCAGACAGTTAATAAGTTATTCTAAGAATCTGAAGAGTCCAACTGTACATTTAATGGCATTTCCTAATAGCTAATACTAATATTTAAGGAATAATTTGTTCTTTAGGAACATTTTGAAGATATTATCTTCCCTGCTCTAGAATAGTCAGTTGTTGTATGTGTATCTTCCCTCTAGAAGATAATGCTGCGTCAGCTCCTACCAACTGCTCCTTTGTTATGCCACTCAGGGAAAAGTCTTAAAAGAAACCCTTTGAAGGTATCTACAGTAGGATTCCTTCCACCCCTTCACTTCTTTTCCATTTCACTTGTCTCACATCTAATTTGTCCAGTTTCTCCATGCTTTGATTGGAAATATGGTTATTTTGTTGTGGAACTACATGATGACTTGTATTTCCATTGTGTTTGCTGACTATGAAATCATAGGTTTTTTGAATTGCAGTGAAGGGTTTTATTTAATATGTGTATATGGGGAAAAATAAGAGATTGAAAGCTTTCTAAAAATTCTTTAGAGACAAACCATGAAGAAGAGAGAACAGCACTGTGAAAGTCCTGTGACTTCTATTTTTCTCATAAAAAGCTCTTCCTTTAGCCTCTAATAGATCATGAAACCAGAGCAACCAAACACAAAGATCATAGCAGCAAAGTCAATATGAGTGTTTTATGAATCCAGGTGGATAAGGTACAAGAATTGATCTAATTCTATCAAGCCCCTTTCTGACCATGTTACATGCTATAACTCAAACTTCTGTTTATTCTGTTTGAACTCAATGTGGGGAAAAATCCATAAAATGAAATGCAACAGTAAATACAGAGTGTTAGTGCTTGGGAGAAACATCAAAACTGTCAGTACCTGTAAAAGAGTTACTTTGTAAAACCACAGTTTATGTCTCTTTAATCTTTGGGCTTCTTACTATCAGTTCCAAGTTTGGAAGTGGGGGAGACTTCCTATTCATGCCTTAAATGGAATGCACATTATTTTCTGTTTGTATCCTTTTGGTGTTTCAGCAATAGCTCACTGCCTGAACAAAAGGAGATTTCTGTAGTAAATTAGTGAAAAATTATATAGCAACATGGGCAACAGGAGTATCTGCAGCAGCGAGCATCCTTTGAAATATTTTAATATTTGGTGTCACTAAAAATTATGTTAGAAGTGGTCTTGAAAAAGTGTATTTTTTTTTTAAATGAACAACAATTTGTTTATTCACTGAACTTCTGCAGCTCCTATGCACTTCAGAAACACAGCCTTGTGTTTTTAATGCACTGAGGAAATGTAGGCAGAAAGGCTGGTGCTGTCCAGGAGGGTAACATGGCTTTGCTTCCCTCATTTCAACTGAATTTAGCCAGATTTAATGGCTAAAAGTAAAACCCAGAGCTGAAGTAGAAAGATGGCTCAGCAACTGAGAGGCATAAATTAAATATCTAGGTCACTTAATGTGCCCTAAATCACATGTAGGAAATCAGAGTTTTGAGATTATTTAGCCTAAACATGCCTATAAGTTGGTGCTGTGACTGTGAGGTTACCAGAGACCTGGAAAAATCAGAAATATGTGGAATTTAATTGCTCATAGGAATCTTACCGGAGATGAGTTTGGTTTTTTATTTGTATTTGTTATACGTTTAGTGTATACATTACATATGTTTGTAGTTTTATTACTGAAATGAACAAACCACTTCCTCCTTTTACTAAAGTTAGGAAGTAAGTTTTTTGTTTGCTTGGATACCAAGTTAGGTAGGGACTGTAATTTCAAATTCAGATTTAAAAGGTGAATTTAGGAGAGGTCAGATGGGGGTGAAGACTGAGGAGCATTCAGGTCCATAAGAAACCAAATGAAGCTTATAATTTGCTGTCAAAAGTTAATAATGCATGAAGGAATATCTTTGGGTCGACTCTGCATTGCTTGTGCTCATGTAGGAAGTCAGGGCTCCAGTTCTGGATCAGGAGCTGTTAAATGGCTTGATCAGAAGGTCAGCTGTGCTCTGGCCTGGAACATTCTGCTGGTTTAGCCATGAACTCTGAGTCCTGCTGGTATGGGCTATTTCTGCAGGGCTTTTTATGTCTCCAGAGTCCTGTATGAATACTTTTGGGAATTCAGTTGTCTGAATGTTCTACAGCTGTGTGTGATCCCTGCAGCACTGACCCCTGAGCTCTGGGATGTGTGTGGCTGTCTCATGGTCGCAGTGCCTTGTCCCATTGCACACCTGGGTGAAGCAGAGCTCTGCACACCTTACCCATGGCTAAAAGTCATGGAGACTTCACACTCACCAAGGTTTTACTGCTTCCCTGCAGGAACAAAATTATTTCCTTCTGTCTGCAACGAAGGGTGTCTGAATTATAATCTGGAATTAACGATTTCCCCTTCCTCACCTTCAACAGCCACCACCACTGTTCATTGTGATTTTTTTTTTCCTGAACATATTCTAGGCATTACAGATTTAAGTTTGTTTTAAAGATGCTGAGAACCAGATGTGCAATGGGGCTGCTCTTTAAGCAGAGGAGGATGCACACCAACCTCACAGACAACTTCTGTTCTTATTAACAGATAGCTGAGGGTGAGAGCTACTTACTGCTGTGCTTTCTGCTAATTAGATGCATTTTTCTTCCTCTGTCTTCTAACAGATTAAAGGTAATATGCATACTCTTTTATATGAAATCTTTTCCTCAGTGGAGATGTTTGCCAGTGCAATTGAGGAGCTGTTTATCCAAGTGGTGTCACTGCTGCTCAGTGACTATAAGCATGGATTTCCTTACGGCCCAGAGCCTAAGAACTCTGGAAACTTTGATAAATAGAAGATTTCTGCATGATGAGAATTTGTCAAGATTACTAAAGAGAACAGGGATGAGTGCAGTGAACCCTTCGCAGAGACAGGGAATTGATTGGCATGTTAAACATGTACTGCATGCTTTCCTATTATAAAACTTGTACAGAATCTGTGGAGAATTTCCATCCTTGGAGGCTTCTTTTTCAGGGACTAGAACCACTAATCTGAGTCACATTTCTCTATCCAACCTTGTTTTTCCCATCTAGGAAACATCCTCTGGCTGAGATATCTGCTTCTGTGTCAGATTCGATTGAACCCAACCAAGAATTAATGAAAGTGTTGTTAATGAGTAACAGAGAGAACATTATAATGTAAGTCTCATTTCCTTAGGAAGAGTAGCTCAATAATGGCTCGATCTTTTGTTACTTAAATTATCCAGATAAACAACAGAACATAAATACAAGGAGACAAAATGGAAATAAGACTTCTGTTTTCCTGCGTCCGCCATGTGATGGATAGTAGTGGGTGTGGCAAAGTTATTTTCTGCAGCTGCATATTTTTATCCAAAGAATTTATTATTTTTAATACAAATATCTCCATTTGAGTGCTTCTATTTTACTGCCTGGTGTCAGCTGTGAGTATATTAAAAAGTGTCTGAGAGACATGCAAGGCGAAATGCCAGCAAGAACAAAGTACTGCAAATACCAAACACTTAGAACAGGCAGGAAAGGAATCCTTGCTGCACATGTTGTGCCCTTCAGACTCTGGTTTGAAACAAATCATCTCTCCAGCTATGCAGGAAATGGGATTATGTGCATTATGCACACAAACTAATTCTAGCTGCTCAGCAGGTAGCATTAGCCCACTCTGGGGCATCCACCATAGATATGAGGCTTTTCTTTGTGACCAAATTGTTTTTCCATGTGTAAGTTTTGCTCCAGGTAGTAGATTTGTCCCACATCAGCAGTTAATCTTCCATTGCTGACATTCCATAAATCCAGTGCAGGTCAGTTCCACAGTTACTATCTTGTGGGCTTCCTTTAAAAATAGCTTTTGTAGCCCTGTCTAATACAAATAGCTATTTTTAAAACAGTGACAGATATCAGGTATAAGAGCTGGCAAGAAATAAATGCCTGTTTTTCCAAGGCTTAAGCCTGTGGTTTATTTTTTTCCCCGCCTTTGTAGTATCTTCTACTGCAGCTATTGTAGCAGCATCTCTCAATCTTTGGACCCCTGCTGTCAGAATAATAATGAATATTAGTTACACCAAATGCTCCCACCAAAACATAAAACTGAACTTAAACTAGATCTTTTTTACTTCCATTCATTGAGTTCTCCAGTCAGTTAAAGTGCAGTAAATATCCTCTTGTATTCATGATTGTACATTGAAACACAGCAGCTTGAATTCTGTATTGAAGATCATGCCTATTAAAACATGCTTTTCTTTAGTTGGAAGGACCGTAAGGTGATTTCTAATTTCTATTTTCTTTTCTTCTTTGTGTGTGTCTATGTAGTGTTACCTGAGTTTTTCCACTGAAAATATAGAAATAGTAGTACTATAAGAAAACTGGGGGGAAATTTGTCATTTACCAACATCTGGAAAGAGCTCTAACTCCATGCAACCACAGCAACTAAAAATGCAGCCAGCAGGAAGCCATTAATTATAACTTCCTTCTGCAATCCAGAGTCAATTGTAGAATGCTTTTTAATGTAGATGATGGCTGGGAACAATACAGATTTTATTACTCTTTCTGTAAACCAGAAAATGAAATTGTTCTTGAATGGCTTTATTTAAATGTCAGCTTTGACCACAAAGCAGCTTGCTTTCTGCCCATAATGTCCAGTGAATGTAATTTGTTTCCCTCTGAGCCCCTGCATTTCTGTAGGAGGATGATTGGTTTAAGGCAGTGCTGTATTTTGATATATCTTCATGTCTTAATAAGGAAAAAGACTAGAAGGTAATCTTAGCTGCACCTTATAGATCTCAGATTTTTCTTCTGCTAAATATCTCTGGACCATGACAGTGCATCTGCATTTTAACCTGGTCACTTGTTAGTGAGGCTGCACCCAGGGTCCCACGTGTCTGCTGGAGATAGAGCAAGTGGGAGCTTGGACCAGAGCTCCCCAGAGGTCCTTCCCAGTGCTGATGCTTCTGTCATTATTCCCTCTGTAGGAGTGGTGCATTTCTGGACTTTTTTCCCTTATATGAAATATTGCCCTGTGTTGATGCTATAAGCAAGTGTTCAGTTGATTTCTGTACTAGTTAACTGGTTTAGTAAAATGCTCTTCTAGTTAAGGAATCCATCACCACAAGGGAAACCTTGCAGTCCTTTATTTCCATTGCAATGTATTCAGAATCCAGAGAAATTCAGACAGAAAGGCTGGGCTGGAGTTTTATTTAAATTTTCTTCAGATTAAAAAATTCATATTTTCTCATTAAGGGTTGCAAAATAAGACTCAAGGGTTTTATATTATTTTTTATTATTATTATCAGTGTGTGTGTGTGTGTAACTCTCTCAAGATAATTAACCCAGAAAAAGAATAAGTGACAGTCTGATAAATTGTCCATATCCATAGATGATATACCTGACAAGTGTGTGGACTCTGCCACAACAGGCTGATGATGGTGAGATATTAGCACTCAGCCAAAGGCAGAGTGACCTGTGCTGCACAGGCTGCATTTAAAAATGGATTGTCTTCTGCATACTTTATTTTTATTAGATGGTAATTGAACATACCACTTACAACCTAATGATTTCATATCTTTTACACAGATGCTACTGATGCAGAAAATTTAATACATTAAAAACATTCAGTGCATTTAAAAATATTATTTCTAGTGCTCCTTAAGAATGAGGAAGAAGGTGCCTGGAGCAGGGTTAGATCATCTGCCACCTTTCTACAACCCAGCTGGGTGACCCACAGTAGCAGTTTTTCAGAAAGTTTCACCTTTGGTCTCTGGAACAAATTTTTTTCTTTTATATTGTTTTCTTTTATATTTTACTAGATCTTGTGACTATGTGCTCGAAGTCATGCTGTTTCTAGATCTAATGATCTATTAGGTTCTGTAATTTAGCACCTGCTTTTCTGACCTGCTCCAGCTTTTTGCCTCCAGCTTTTTAAAAGAGGTGTTAGTAAATCCACAGAGCTAAGCTGCTGATCGAAGCCTGTAATATGGACAGGGCATTTAGATTTGTTCTGTAGTCTTTAGAGATGAAATGAAAACACATTTCATCTGAAATGCAAATGTGAGAAGATACAGGAAAGGACTTTGCATAAACTAATTCAAACCTGATCAGATTTTGTCTTTGTTTCTTCTTTTGGCTGTGTTAATATCCGTGTTGGATTTCATTATTGTAGAGTACAAAGAAATTTACTGAGTAGAAAGGGAAAAAATGTAAAACTGTTAATTTCTTGACAAAGAAATTTTGAGAGGCCAATAAGTTCTCATCCATCAGAAGGGGTGAGTGGGATGTGTAAACCACAAACCTGTTTGTCACTGAATACACACTGATCTGCTGATCACATGAATGCAAATGCTTGAAAATCAGACTGCATTTCTCAGAGCAGCTGAGAGAATCTAGAAAGAAACTCCCTTGGTCCTGTTAAAACGTTCATTACCTGATGGCAGTGACCAGTCACTTCTCAATGTTCTTTACAGTTTCTCTTGTGTACCCTGAAACTTACTGAGATAGATCTGGGACAGTTTTAAGGGTTACAGGTGTAAAAGTCCAAAATACTATGCCAGCTACTCTTCCTGTTGTCAGACAGAAAAATCAGCAATGAATCACCATGAAGGTAAAATCTCACTTTGTGTGGTATACACATTAGTCTGAGTCCTTATAAAGCCTATGCTGCTATGTGAAAGCCAAGAATTTAAACTTCAGTTTTTCATAATGCAAATTAATGTACCACATCACAGAATTTATTTTCCCAGGGTCAGCTGATAAGAAGAAACCTACAACTCCCCCCATGGTTAATGGGGCAAGTTGCAAATTAAGAAGCTAATTATTTAAATTTTATTTAATTGAAGATGATGCTACTGGGCTTCAGTGTTCTCAATATATATTTCAGCTATTCTGTATTGTTGCAGGTTTTCTTGCTTTAAATAATGTCAAATTATTATTTCTTAACTTCTTTAAATCCAGAGATTTAAGTGGGAATTATATATATGCAATATATATACAGCAGGGCCTGAAATATCTTTTGTTTTCAGGAGAAATCAGTTTAATGTCATTAGAAATTGTTTTAGAAAGTTATATTATTGCACAATAACTCTTATCAGAAAAATAAATCTCAATTACATAGAGTAATTTGATATATAGTTTCTATTGAGATAATAAATATTTCACATGAATCTTGTGAACTTTGAGAGTTGCTGCCCTGGCCACCTGCAATGCCCAGCAGATTGTTCAAGGGATGAGCAGACACAACCTCTATCCCCAGCAGAGCAGCTTCAAACCTTTAATGTTCAAATTTGGATTTAGCTTTAGCAGTCAAAGCTTGTGTACAGTTTGCAATGCAAATTCTGACGTTTCCTGTTGTTTTTGCTTTTTGTTGCTATTGCTGTGCAGTTTGACTTTCTCCCCTGCACTGAGGGGAAGATGTGGAAACTTTTAAGCAGCATCTTGACAAAGGCTCAGGTGTGAAGATCTCCTGCCCAGCAGCTCCTTTGGGGTAATGGCCACACAAGTGTTCTATGAATTTTGGGCTTGAGTCTTGTCTGGAATTCCAAAAAAGTACCACCTTAGAGGTTTTTTTTGTGTTTCTGGCTACTGTGGGGCCCAGAGTTTGGAAGGTTTTGTGTCTCTGAGATTCTTTGGGAAGGGACACGAGTCAGGTGTTGAGCAATGGTGTCCAGTGTTGTGCCACATTCTGGGCTGAAATGATTGAGTGAACATTTTCTGCTGATTTCCAACTCTGCTGAAAGTTCAGATGTTCCAGGCAACTGAAGTTGAAAGTTTTCACTTGTATAAAACTAGTAAAAATGAGAAAGAAATTGAAAAATATCATCTGGATTTGAAAGTCAAGGTTTTACCCAGTTATTAGCCAGAAAATAAACCTGCCACAACCAACCTTAAAACATTGATTTTATGAAAACTCCATGGGAATCCAAGGAAAAATGGAAGATAAAATCAGAACTAGCAGCACTGTACAATAATTGAACTCTCTAAGGTACGTTTCTTGTTAGATGTTGTACATTTGTAGTTAGTCTGAAACCTCATGATTATTAATCCTGGGACATCAAAGTAAGACTACAGTGTGTAACAGCAAGCTAATCTCCAAATTCAATAAACACAGTATACTTTTAATTTAGATAATGAAAGGCTTAGGGTTTAACTAAAATAAGTCTTGCATAGTGGTAAAAGGATTGATAGTTTGACTGATTTCCTCTCCTGCAGCACCCAGTTCTAGAAGCTTTGAATCTTTTAACATCCTCTTTTTCATAATAGGTCACACATGCTGCTAAGCTGATATTTTAGGGTAAATCTGTCACTATCAGATTTATCACTTCTGGAAATTTTGCTTAATGCAGTCACATTTTACTTAAGGAGGACTGCTTGAAACTGTCATGTCCTAAACCATGTTAGAAAACCGGAATGCTTTACAGTTTTGCATTAGGCACTGAGTCCCCAGCCTGGGACCTCATAACAAGGACAGTTTTTCAAGATGCAGAGTCACTTAAAAATGCTTCTAACTTTGCTTCTTGGTGAGTCTTTTCCCTGGACACAAAGGGAAGCTGAGTGCCACTTTGCTTTGGCACTGTTACTCAAACCTTTGCTGATTTTGTCAAGGTTTTCCTCTAAGCTTGATGTGCTCCCAGAGGTCTTGGACTTTTCCAGACCAATATCCCAGGCCAGTGCAAGAGGAACCCTGGATTTTGTTGCTGGAAGTAGCTTAAGTAATCAAGAAGAAAGCAAAACTTACAACAAGTAAATCAAATACTTCAGCAAAACATTGCAGGGGTTGAGTTTATATTTTATAGGATTAGGATGCTGTAGTCAGGCATTCTCTTCCAGATAACATATTGGGGGTGGCATGGGGTGTGATTTTGTTGTTTCAAAAGTACCATCACAGTGCACTAGTAAAGGAAATTAAATGTAAAGAAGAAAAAGGGTGTTAAGAGAGAGGAATAGAAATCCCGTGGAAACTCATAAAATGTTTTTTTTTTCCTTTAAAAGGGTATGATTTTAAAAGGTATTTCTTAGTTTGAATAAAATTGTACTGAAGTAGCTTGAAGGCACTGCACAAGTGGCTGCAAGTAAAGATTTTAATAATGGTCCCTGTAGACAAAGCAGTACATCATAGCTATTGACTAACTCTGTTTTTAGAATGGAAACTAAAAGCAAATTTAACACAGTGCTCTGATGCACAGTCTAATGAACTGCTGAAGTAATTAAATGTGAGAGAGATGTATGGAGAGTGTATTTGTGAAAGAGAAAAAATTTTCTACCCTTTTCCAACACTTAGACAAAAGAAGGTTGGGCTTACTGCCTGCTAGAAAAAGTTGCCATAATTTCAGCAGCTTGTGAATGGCAATAATAGAACTTGTATTACTTAACTTCAAGCAAAAATCTGGCCTCTGTTGTCTTGTTTATAAAGTGGCAAGAGTAATTTCAGGGTGTAATTCTGCAGGATGCTGCCAGTTTTCACTCAAAAAGCCTTCAAAATAAAATAAGTGGAATAGATGCCTTACTCCAAATTAAAGAAATTAAGCCATTTATGTGTGCAAAGGTACCACAAATGCCCCAGGAAAGCACTGCTTCATTACTGCATGATTTTCTGTTCCTTTATAAATGGCTTCATGTAAAGTAAATGATCTCCAGAAAACAACAGTCAGACAGAAGGACTTTCACCTTTTTGTGACTGAAATTACAGCTGAAGTGTCAGAGTTACATTTTTCAACAGTGCAAATACTCAAATGGTTCCCAGACCTTGAAAGCAAATGCGTATTTCTTGGTTATTGAGTTCTAATGTGCTACTGGAATCTTGCAATTGGTGTCTTACAAAATTCCCTGTCGAAGTTTAAAAGGGGGAAGGGCCAGCTGGAAAAGGATTGTGAGGTATTAGTGAAGGATCTGAAAACTGCCAGGTGGTGCTGAACACCTGCTTTACTGCCCTCCATGGCATGCAAATATTTCTGCTACCTCCCAAGATCAAATTTAATTTAATCTCCTTTTAACTTCTTAAAGTGTGACAGGATTAAGAAATGCTAGGACATGGTTTATTACGCAGTTGACTCTTGAATAACAGATGTTCCATAATGATAACAAAGCCTTCACATTACAAATGGTCTGACTATTAAAGTTTTTATAAACCTTTACAATTTTGCAATGTCACTAATTCCTGTCTCTGAAGTATCTTTAGGTGAGAGGCTCTGTATGCAAGAGAAAGGGGGCAGGGCAGGGGTAAATTGCAATCTCAGAGGCTTTCAGCTTTTCTACATAACATGACAGCACTTGTTCCCCAGTATCACCCCACTGCAATAATTTTGTCTTCTTATAGAACAAAAAGACAAGTTTCTAAAGCCAGCATTATCTCTTTTCATTTCTCTGTCCCTTTTTGCTATTGTAAAATCTACTTTTCTGAGCCTAAAACAAATTGAAGGGAAAGCCAACAGAAGACTATATTGGAGTTCATAACTGAAGTTGTATCATGCAAAGTAATTTGTAGGTAGCAAACCATTAACCTTGAACAAGGGAAGGTCATCAGACTGGCAGCATTTCATTAAAAAGCTGTGTGGGAAGAGAAGAACAATATCTCAAACTCTCACAAACATGAAATGCCATGATCACTTTAACTCAGTAAACAGCTTAAAAAACTCACCTTATGAAATAAATTAGATTGAATAATATGGGAACGAAGACAAAGGGCATCTTTGTATTTTAAATCCTTGTGTGCATGTAAACAAGGCTGTCTGTAAGTATTTTTAATTAATTACAAATAGAGCACACAGGTAAAGCTGTTTAACTGCTGACAGAAAGGCTTTTGCCAGTTTTCCTTTGATTACTGCCACCTTGTTCCTGGCTCAACAGAAATTGGACTATTTATAATAATCTGTTTACAGTCATTCAATGTAAAACTTCCCTGAGTCCTACTCATCCCTGTGGCTCCTAAAGACTTAAATTTTATGTATTCTACTAAATTATATCATTGGCTTCTCAGCATTTGAGCATCTATTAGATTGCTGCATGGGATAGGAGCTCTGTAATATTTGTAAATCCTCTGTTGGAGAGGCCAAATATTTAACTTAATAGTTGTCTTTTCTATTTAGGTAGTTCATAATTTGGTACTAATTTTGCTTTCTGGTTAGGGACCGTGGATAGAGGATTACAATGTGAAAATACAAACTCTTTTTGAGATACTCAGCTTTAAGAAATGCAGGACACTGGGAATATTTCTTGTTTTCTCTTTTTCTGAAGCACATAAGGTATTTTGAGGGTTTTGGTCTTTTGTATCCAAGTGGTTTAGTCTCATGGGTTTTTCTGTGGCTTGAGGTGTATGGTCAAGCACTGCCTGGATGTAATGTCATTTACATGGACCACTGTGATTGCAGAGCCTGGGCACAGTGACCCAGACATCCCTTACACTGTTGTGCTTTAAATCAGCAGCACTACACTGGTATTTTCATCAACATATGATTTCAAACAATTAACAATGTAGCTGATGAATGTCACCTTTTTACACAACAAGGTACCAAACCACAGAAGGTGTGAACAGACTTAGAGCTGCCATCAATCTCCATGTGTTGTGGATGACAAGAGCATCGAAAAACAAAGGCAGTGACACTAATCCAGTGCAGATTATAGATACAGCTACTGTTCAGAAAGTCACCTTTTGTTCTTAACTGCCCCCACTGATTGCCCATTACATATTTCATGCTTCCTCCTCTTTTTAAATTGGTGAAAATCTCAATATTCCATAGTGCATAGTCCTGAGCTAGCAATCATTGGTACAGTCATGCTCTAGCTGCTAAATATATAGACCTGGTGAAAAACATTTATTTACTGTGCCATCTATCCTGAGCAGATACATCCCCCAAATACCATAATTGAGCCTGTGACAGGCAATATGTATATATTTCATAGGGGTCAGGACTAATACCAGCTCCAAATACTGTGACAGCTGTTGCTCTTTAAAGGAGAACATCAGCATATGCACCTCAGTTTTTTATTATCTGCTTGGGAATAAATCATTTCATTATGCTATGTGATTAATAGGCATGCAAAAATAATTGCACTAGTTGATGGTTGACTGAAAATGGATAAGTGTTCATCACAAACAAGCTGAAGAAAATGAACATCAGAGAGATCTGAGTTAGAACAACTTTCAGCTCTCCATCTGAACCAATGTAACCAAATGTGTGCATAATTATAGAGTATTTTCATAATAACCAGGGCAGGTTAATATTTTTTCAGCGGTCTATGAATCATGCACATATATCTAACCATAATTTCAGTGTGCTGATTTAAACATAATACAGTTCTCATTCTCAAAGGGGAAAAGCGTGGGTTCAATAGACAAATGATTATTGCATATCAACTTTGACATCATTTCCTTACTTTTTTTCTGAGGCAAAGAAAGAGGAAAATGATCTATTGAAAGCTTTTCAAAGCCCTGAATACTGGAGGCTGCACTCTGGGGCAGGGGAGCTCTTGTGAACTGATGTGACAGAGCTGCTGCTGCTGTGCAGTTGGCATCCAGAGGATGGTCCAGACACCACAAAAGCTTTGGGAGACAAGGAAAAAGCAGCAATTCACTGGCAAGGACCATAAAATGTGAATGGCTGTGCGGTTTGAGGGTCCAATCCAGCCCAAAGCCCGTGCAGTAGCAGCCATGGACATGTCATTAAGCAGAGTTTTGTCCCAAGATAAAGATAGCCTTAAGATTTGGCTACTGATTTCCCAGTCTATTATACATTTCAGAATAATTCCTAATCAATACTGAAAAGTATCCAAAAATAGATTTTCTGTGACCTTGTAGTTTGGTTAGATGGAAATGATTGGGAACAAAAGAATCAGTGTATTGGATAAGATTAGACCCATTTATCTTGGTGCTGACAGGTTAATATTTTATTTAAGCATGCTAGAAGATAATTGTTTCCTTAGGAGGGAACTCTCCAGTTTCCTAGCACAGTGCATCTGAAGAAATGTGGATATAAGACCACACAAATTTTCTGTGCTACTGAAATTCTTTGGACAGTACTGACAGCCTTCATTCATGTCACTCATGTCTTGTTTCTTCTTTCTGCTTTTACTTTTTGATTTTTATTTTTTGTAAAAGCAACATAAGGATGGTAAGCCATTGTGCACAGCAATTTGCAAACAAAGCCCTGCTTCATCTTCCCTCTGTGTGGGAGCTGCATCTTTTGTCTTTGCATAGCACGGAAAAAAAACAAACGAGTCTCGGATAATTACAGATTTATCCAAATGCTGATCATGCCATAAGGAATCATGTTTCCATCTCCTGTTTTGCTTAATGAAGTAACGACTGGACATTGCTGTCAGCATTATCTCCACAGCATCTTTTGAAATTGAAGTTCTGCATAAAATGTATTTTCAGTACAACAGAAATTGTTGCTCTGATAGCTGAACGTGCACATTGAGGTATCAGGAAGATGAGGCATTTCAATTTTGCACAAAGTGCTGACAGCCTGAGTGATCCCTGTCTTGCAGGGGAGCTGGAGTGAGTGCTGGCACTGCACAGCCAGCTGTGGGAAGCACAATTAACCCCCACCGCCAGGGAGTGGAAGACAGTTTAGTAGAGTATTAGTGTTTCGTGATCTCCTGATTCAGCCAGAGATGCAGCACAGCTTTGGTGGCGTCTAAACTGACTTCTGTAAAAGTCTGCAGTGCTACACAGAGGTAAAAATGTGTATCTTAGCTACCTTCTGCAGACTACACAATTAATTATATTTTATTAGTTTTAATATTGAAAATTGTGCTAAGAATCATCATAATTCCTAATTTGCTGACATTACCTCTCAAAAATTACTTTTCTAAAAAGGTGACTGACAGAGAATGCTTCAGACATTTGTATGATGCAAAAATAATATTTTAAGAATACTGCATAAAAATGCTTGTGAAGAACAGATCAGGATTGCTTAAACCCCCATTCTCTAATCAAATAACTAGTTTGATGTAACATTAAGATTATCCTGCTATAAGTTGACCATTTAAAAAAAATTAATCTTAGAATCTTTTATTATTATAAAAATACAAACTATACCTTGTTTTATTTCAGCATTGCAAATATAATATCTTTATAAGGAGATGTAATTGTTGCAGGCATATAAATTGGAGTCTTTTTGGAATGAAGGGAACAGGGTCTTGCACTCCTTATTCTTATATATCCACCTTATTTAGGTGGGATAGGACCAGGAGAAATGGATGTCTGTGTTTGGTGAAAGTGTAGTCTCAAGAATAGAGTTAATTAAAAAAACACATTATAGGGTTTTATGGTGGATATGCTGTTCTGATGAAGCTAAAGATTTTGCAGAAGTCTGTTAATCTGAATAAAAATGCTGATGATAGGTGGAGTGTCTTGGGTACAGGGCTGAGGAGAACAGAACTTGTTCTTCCATAACGCCCCAGAGCGCTCCAAGGGAACTGGGGAAATGGGGTCAGGATCCTGTTTTGCTTCATCCTCGGTGACTTTGCAGAACTCTTTCTTCTGGGGGACATTAGCAGGGGCAGAGGGACTGAACTCGAGCAGGGAGGCTGGCCCTGCTGTGCCAGGGCTGGGCTCCTGCTGCCCCAGCTCCTCCAGGCCAGCAGAGCAGCTGAGGATACAGCACAAGTTCAGGGAAGAGTCAATGAAAGTCAAGCATGTGCAATAATTTTCACATATCAGTCAACAGTAAATTAACTTTGTGTTAACACAAAATCTCAGGTTTTTTCCTACTGTGATTTAAGAGACTTTCAACATTGGAGAATGTTTTTAAGTGTGAACTCCGTTAATAGTTCTAGTTGTGAAACACTTAATATTAGACCCAGCACATTTTTACTAAGGTTAAAATACTTCACCAAAATAGAAGTTATGTCTGTTCTAGGTGAAATTTGAGCAGATGCAGAGTCACTGTCAGTTCCATCAGACAAGAGGCTTTTGTGCATCATCTTTGTTTCATCAGGCATGAACAATTCCCATTGAAGTCAAAAGGATTTTACCCCTGGTGTCTGGATGTGCTGGGACTTCTGTGATGCCTGTGATCTAAAAATATACTTTTGCTCTGCACAATTGACAAGGTGTTCTGAACAGTTCAGAATTGGCAGCCATCAGTGTCATTTGCCACAGTTTTGTAGGTGAGAAAATTGAGGCACAGAGAGGTTAAGACACCTGATACTGATGTGAGAGATAATCCAGAGGTGAAATTACTGCTCCTCTGAATAGGAACATCTGATGTCAGCTAAGCTGAGTGTCGCTGCAGGCTGTGACCTTGAAGCTCATTTTCGACACTTCTGTAGCCTCTACAAATGGTGAAGAAAGAAGAAATCACTTAATATCCTGAATTACAAAAGTAACATGGCTCTTCTCCCTCTACAGGACAGTACAGAGCTGCTTTTTGCTATTAGGTAGTAAAAATAATGCTTTTAGAAAACCAGTGCTACAGATTTGTGGTTTTAAGGGATACAAGGACAATAATAATACTGCACTTTAACTCCTTTAGAGGTTCATTAAGAATAGTGAAATAATTCAACATTTTTTTAAAAAAAATCACAGAATGCATATAATACCCACAGAAGACAGACGTCCAATCTATAAAGTACCATACTGATGATATTGAAACAAATTATGCATTTTTATCTGAACAAATTAATTGTGAGAGCATGGTCTGTCACAGAATTAAGGTGGAAATGAGAAGACCCTGGAACTGAAGACTTTTGAGCTTGTTATTGTTTAATGTTAGACGGGAAATGATGCTCAAGAAATAGAAGCCATATTTTGGCATGACTTTCCCCTCTGTGTCAATACACATTTATTTTCAGGTGAGACATCCCATTGTCTTTGACAGAGGCAAAACTTTCCATTTCCATGCCTGAATTCTTTTATGCTTTGGCAGCTTGACTCTAGCTATCATTTACACTGATGTATATTAGATAGCAAAAATATCCATTACTGGAGGGGGTGGCTGTTGCAGTTCCTCTTGCCATTTCCAGCTGAAAGGAAATGCATGTGTAAAACAGTAATGAAATATTTCTGTCTTTCTCTCCTGTGCTTCATGCTGGAAGCCTTAGACACACTGACAGATGATGAAGAACTTATTTTTGTTGCCCAAAGTCATATTGTCAATTTTATTAGCACTCCTCATTTCTGAGGTCTGTATCCTTGGTCAGTGATTTTTCCTTCCTCAGACCCTTGAGAGGTAAATGTAATTGCAGCCCCCACAGCTTTTATTTGCAAACATTGCTCTGCTGCTTTGAATGATGGGTCTGGGCCATCCTGCTGGTGGACATGTGAACATTTAGACATAAGTGTGCTCAGTGATGGATTGCAGTCAGTAATTCAAGGATTTGAGGCCAAAATGGAATTGTGGAACTTGGCTTTCGCTCCTTTTTTTTGTGTCTGTGTATGGAACAGGCAGCTGATATTCAGACCTTCCTCTGCTTAAATGGAGGGACACAGGAAATGTTTCCAAAGGTTCTGCTCCTGTCTCTACCAAGCTTTGCCAGGAGTTAAAGTGCTCTAGAATACTTTTGCCTAAAAAGGAGGTATCCATCCAAAGCTGCCAAATAAACCTGTTGCAAACAGAATTGAATTTTATTGTAGTTTTGGGATAGTATTATTAAACCTGATGCATTATTAATGATGAAAAACCTCAGGCAGAGAAAGTATTAATTTTTCCAGTTCCTCTATTTTGAGAGCTAGAGCCATAAATATTACATAAATCTGTGGCCACTGTTCCTTTCCTCAAGCCTTTTCTTTCTTTCTTTCTTTTTTTTTTTCCTTTCAAATGTGTCATTTCTTTAAAGGTTATTAGGATAGCATCACAAAAGAAACCTTATAGCCTTAGGAAACGTAATTGAAATTATTTCTAAATTGTTGTGATCTTATGACTACAGCTTCTGCTGATAGCTATTTTTCTGCAGATCTTTAGTGAAATATCACTCTCATGCTGTTAAAGAAACCTCAGTTATTTCTAACGATGTGTGTCTCTTTTTCCTTCAGTTTTAGAAAAAATTAAAATTATTTTGTTTACCTGTGGGAAGTAACTTGCTGTGCCTTTTTCATTATATGCATTGGAATACTTTTCCTTTCTAATAAATTCTGATTTGCAAGCCCCAGTCAATTAAAGAGAGGTGTTGAGAACAAGGTTTCATAGACAAGATGTTGCATATCATATTTCATTTAGCTCAGTGTCAATACTTAGGAAGTAAAACCCCCCAAAACTATGACAAGTTAGTCTAAAATTAATATTTAAAAATCCATTTGGATGCATCAAAAGTTCAGAAAAAATTACTTAACGCTTTTGTCTAATGACATTCTATCTATCTTCACCAGGAACTTTGCCTAAGCTTGCAGGAATTGTTTCCGAACATGAATTACATGTATGTTTATATCTAACACTGATTAGAGTGTGTTCAGAAAAACAATGAACAAAGCATTTCCAGACTGCTTGGCATTAATCAACTCATTCTCACCTCTACCTTCAGGAAATGAGGCACAACATACAATTTTTCACTGGGGAATTAAAAATCATACATAATAATAAGTTATTTGTCCTTCACAAGCATTTGACAGAGGAAGCACGCATCACCTGAAAACGAAGTTTCTAGAGTAATTCCTTCGCTTCATTTTCAGAACCAATATGCTTTTCATGCTGGATGAACAAGAACTTATTTATTGCTGGGATGATTTATTTTCCTCTGGTTATTTATACAGTTATTTATTTGAACATAGACCCAAGAATTCAAACAAATGCTCGCTGTCCATCAGAGTTGTTTCAGGAGGATTTTCTGGTGTCACTTATAAATGTTTATAAAATATTATAAATTTAATTATTTTTTTCCCGAAGTCCCGTTGCAGACAATCAGCTGGAGGCCTAATCAGAGTGACTGGTGAGACAGTAATTGTTCAGAGCTTTCTGGAAATCAGGCCTTTCAAAATTGGGTGTTCAGGTGGTTAGCAGCTCTTAAAGCCATGTCCTTTTTCCTTCAGTGGCTTTGTCTGAAGTTAAATGCAGGGGAGTCATTACAGCATCTGCCTCCCAGGCAGGCAGTGATGATTTGTGGGGAAATGAGCACAAGCAAGTCGGGTAAATAGGGATGTGAAGGAGAAAGGACATTCTTGATATATGGAAGGTGATAAGCCTCACTAGGGGTAAAGGATGGCAATGAATTCCCACGGGGAAGTAAAGGCTTACTGATTAGGATGCAAATACATGTAAGAGAACTTAAATCAGCCTTAAATCTGATTTAAAAGCCAAGAAGGGTTCCCAGGACACTGCCAGGTATCTCAACAAGGCTGTATAAATGAGATGCCAGCCAAAAAGAAATTTCAATTGATCTGTCAGAAGCAGCAGCCTGTTAAAGTCTTTTATATGCAGCACAAAAAGATAGATCAGAACAGAACCAGCACAGAAAAAACTGGTACAGGATTCATTGTAGCTTTGGTGATGTGACAGGGACTAAACATGGAATATTTAATCGCACGTGAGGTGCCTTTCCAGATAAAAATGCTGGGAAAAGGAAGGGCAAACTTTCCATCTCCGTGTTTTCTAAGCATAGAAGAGGATGAAATTGGGCATACACTGAGAGATGTGTAGTTTGGAAAAGCCAAATATGAGACTTGCTGAGAGATGATGCCTGGTCAGACCAGGCGAAGGACTGCAGAGGAAGAAAACAGACTGTGAGATATTTTTGAACTCCCTTTCAACTCATACTTCAGTGACACTGTACCCTGAAAATCCTGATTTTCTAATTGAACATGATTTATACATTCTTGTTCTTCTGTATTGTCTGGAATAGGCCTGTTTTGCAATCTATATATTTTCCTTCCAATGCAGACATGTCTTTCCTTTCTTACAGTTTTTTGTTTTTTTTTTTAATCTGGAAGCTTCTTCAGACCCTAAATTTATTAAATTCTATATATACAAAAAAATACAGAGGGAAATATGTACCTATAAATAGAGAAAACACGCATATATATATAAATAAGCAATTTGCACAATCAACTCTGAATTTTCAGGATGTAAAAATGAATAGAATTGGGATTATTTCTCCAGAAAAAGATAAATTAATTGTCCAAGTATAACAGAAATTGATTCTATTACTGTTTAGAAGAGCCATTCTTTAATAGAAATGTCTGATCTTGCTACAGAAGAAAGAACCAGGGGTAATAAATATGTTTGTGACCTTATTTATTTGCTATGACAAAGAAAATCCAATATTCTTTAAAATAATGTATTCTCTTTCTGGTTTAATTTAATATTAAAATTACATGGCTCAAGACAAATACACTTAGTACAGCAGCTGAATAATTGTATTGATCAGACTGTGCTGCTAGACAACACATTTGTCTTGTATTCTTAGTACTCTGCCTCTTAGTGCTTTGGTAATTTTCTACCCTCTGTATTTGCAAACTATGTTAACTTTAAAATATACTTAAAATACTCAGCTCTCAAGCAGTTTGAAATGCCAAGAATAACCAATAACCTAAGCAGCAATTAGATCTCCAATGGTGTAGAAAGTCAAAAAATAGTTTTGGAGGACACAGTGCTATTGTGCTGCAGTACCTGTCGATGGAATACCTGGTTTGGTGCTGCTGGGTGTCACTGGTTTTGAATAAGGACCAATCAGCAGAAAAATGTCAGAACACTTCTTCGATAATCAGTGGGGAAAAGCCATTGTACAGCATTTAACCTGTGCATTCAGAGCAGCACACTTCGGTGGAACATTTCTTAATACTCAGAATATTTGAGACAAAAAGCACAATAAACACAACTACAGTGATCACTGTAACCATGGCAAAAACCTCTGCGCAAGCCTGATGTGTGTGCTGCCTCGTTTTCTGCACATAAAGCACCACAATCTCTTCACCTTAAATGACTTAGTCACAAATGGCCTTCTCTGAAGCTCATGTCTCACTACATTTAAAATAATATAGCTTTACCTTTTTTATGTATGTGGCCTTTGTTCTTCAGAATATTTGTATTAAATCTGTTTTTGTCTACTGCTTAGATGTGATATTTCATTATTCAAATCTTCTGAAAGCTTGTTCACAAAGCCAACAAATAATTGATTCTGAATTCAAATGCAGTCTAAGCAACCTGCCCTCACTGCATTAAGATTCGTAAATGATAGCCCTGCTATACCATTCTGAGCTCTGAATGTGCACCCAAAATAAATTTCAATCCATCATGAAATATTTTTTTATCTCATAATGGGCCACAAGTGAGCTGTTTTCACATGGCAGCTGAAACCAAACAGCTCGAACATGCTAAGGGTAAACACGTCACACTTGGAGTCAGACAGCAGCAGAGTTTTGGCTGTCTTCACACTTTATATTCGCAGCCTTCTAGGGAGCAATTCTGCAATTCTTACCAACCTAGGGGAGAAGAAAATCAGACTAAAATATGGTTTCAGACAGCATTATAGTGGAATATACAATATAAACAGAATAGGACGTGATGTAAATGTTGTTGGGTGAAAGCCAAAGCAGCAAAGGGGGTGTGTGATGCTGAAGGGCTCAGAGCTTGTTGAGGCTTTTTAAAGAGCACAGTTCTTTATTGCAGAATGCTTCCTCAGTGGAATTGAGGCATTCTTTTAGCTCTGACAGGCCAAGTCTGCTGGAAGAAATCCTTCCAGCCACCCATTCCTGGGCCATCCTTTCCCTTGGATGCCACATGTTGTTCTGGGTTGTTTGGCTCGAGAGGCTTCACCTCCACCTCCTCAGGCTGACTCTGGACTCTTCTTGCCATGCCAGAAATATTAAGAAACTCTATTTCCATTTTTCTGTTTGTTTTCCTTTTCATTTCCACCTTTGGAAGTTTTCTTACTGCTGAAATGTGGTTCTGATATAGAACAAAAAGCAATTTCACCCCTTCCCCCCTCCTCGCAGTAGTTTTAAAAATGAGGGAATTCTGCAGGATGGAGATTTTGGCCTTTTCACAAAACTACTGTGAATTCCAGCAGAGCAGAGGAGTCAGCAGGCAATCAGTGGAGCTGCAGTTTGAACACTGGATTCTCTGAACAGAATTCAGGGGGGAAGGTGCTCTAAGGTCTTGCTTCATGTGGGAATTGGCATTCCAAAAATCAGAGTGACAGAGCCATGTTCAGGGACCGTGACCCAGCTGCTCAACCTGCTGCAAAGTGCAGCCCGGGGAGTGACCCAGGCTGGCAGATATTCCCTTCCCACGGCCTAACACAGTCATTAGTGACTGCATTTTCTCTTTCATTTGTAAAGCTTGATGGTGATTTGTATCTTACATGGAAACGTTATGGATTACAATGGAAAATGAAACCACAATGTGGAGTTATACAGAAAGTGATGGATTTTGAGGTGATTTAAACTGTTAGCAGCCTGCTTTAAATTAACAACACTGGAATATTTATTCTTCTTGTGTTTTTAGAAGTAATGTAATATTTGGACTTTAAACTTGTTTGGTAGTCTCTAAGCATTATGGTTATAGACTGTTTCCTGACTGAGGTGGTACAGAAATTGCCAAAATATATTTTCTCAGATAAAGTCTTTCTTTCTGTCAATTAAATATACTCATCCCTATAATTTCTCATCTTTAGCCTTTTCTTGCTGTACTTGCAAGAGGCTGGAAATCAACTAAGTCTTCAATTGCATGGATGTTTATTTAGAGGAAAGAAACACACTTATGTAAATTAAACTATAAAAAGATCAAGAAGCTTGACAACTGTGAAGTGTTGAGAGGATCTCTAAAAATATCAAATAAGCAGCATGTTAAGAGTGCAGCTTTGCAGACACTCAACCTTTCCTTGTCAGGCTGTCAAACAAGTCAGCTCAGCATCCAGGGAGTTAATTGTAAATGAAGCTGTCTCCCAGGCAAGTAGAATAAATGCTAGCAGGGTGCGTGCTGCACTTCAGATGTTTTTCTCTATACAAAGAGCAGGAGTTTGTCAGGGGTTTCTGGAGTTCTGGAGGCTGGCTGGACTCTGGCCTGTGGGCAGCTACACTGCAGGAGGCTCCAATCCCCCCAGCAGGTCCAGAACACTTCTGGCTCATCACCCATGTGGAGAACATGTTTTTGAAGAAACTAGTCTGAGTAGTTTGACCCTGAATAGAACTATTTAAAATTATTTCCACTTTACTCTTTCACAAGAAAACCAGAATTTAAAAAATTCCATTATTTCCCTAATTTCTTAATATAGTAATAAACTCTTAGACTTTGAATTACTGGGAACAAGTTTTGGTACATCTCTACAAAAATGTTGTCCTTGAGAACATCCCATCAGCTCCTGTGCTGGCTCTGTCCCTGTGCTTGGAGCTCACTGCTCTGCTGAACATTCAGTGATGTCTCTGTCCTGGACATGGGGCTTGAAGTGGGGAGGAGAATGACCCCTGTGAACACTGGCCATCACTGTAAAATTTGAGGGAATGGACTTCAACAGCAAATATTTTATCCTCTTGACAAGTAAACACTTCAGAGTTCCTTTCAAAGGGAATAAAAATGGAGTGGCTTAAAGAAAAGAGGAAAAAGAAAAAACACGTATTTTGTGTTTCAGAGGTTTGCTGGCAGGTCCTGGCAGATGTAAATCAACTCTGCTCCATTTAAACCAGCAGACTTCTGGTGATTTATACCAGACAGGAACTTTACCTTTAACTGAGGTCTGCCTGAGGAAGGAATGCATTACATGGAAGTGTTTAATTGCTAAAAAAGTAGAGTCGGTTTTGACCAAATGTGGAACAGAATCATAAATCAAAGAAATATGGAAATGCAAATATACACATGTACCTGTTAGGGGAAAGATCATACTGTGCACAGAGGCTCTGCTGTGCACCTGCCGTGCTTTCCATTCAGCTGCTGCACAGGGAGCCCAGGTTAATTAAAAAAAGCTTTCTTCCTCTGTTAAAGAAAGAAATGTTAACTTCCAGTTTCATTATAATGGGGTGACAAAAATCCATGTCTGGCTGGGACCAGTGAAAGGTTACTTTTTTAACAGAGCTCTACCAGAGTCTAAAGACTCTGTGGAGGGAGGGGGTGAATTACAGGGCATGGAATTGCACTCCTGTGGAATTACCTGCAGAGGAAGGTGATGGTTGGAAGGCAGTCCTGCTGCAGAGGAAGGTGATGGTTGGGAGCCAGTCCTGCTACAGACAGCGCTGCTTGGCATGGGCTGGCACCTGTAGGGCACACTGGGGTGTGTGAACCTCAAGGCACTTTCAGCAGGGAGTTCAATTCCCTCAACAATTCGAGCTTTAGGATGGGATTTGAGCAGGATGGCAGATTGGCTCTGGGAGGACAGGGGCAGTGATCACAGGTTGTTTTTGGGAGGACAGGGGCAGTGACCCATTGCGAGTCTCCTCCTCAGGTAACACACTGTTCTATTTGCATTGAAGTGCTAGGTTGACAAGGTCAATCCCTTTACTTCATTTGAGGAGTTATTACTTGGCCTATAATCTGACATTTGACCCTCTAGGACTAGCACATTTAACAGGATTTTTAGACTAAATTATTATCAGAACAGACATAATTATTAAACCAAGGATGAGGATATAAGGTTTGAGAGATGGACATGCAAGCCTGCTGTTCTCTCAGTGCAGTTTTGAATGTCTGTATATGAGATACCTGGACCTCAAACATCCTCAGTAGATGCCAGACTTTCATCAGGCCTTGATCTTTTATTTTTTGTCACCACTGAGCAGAAAACACAAGGAAAAGCCCCTAAATTGTTGTTTCTCATGAATTATTATGAGGAATTAAATATTACTGTAACAGTGGCCTTTTCATAGTGAAACAATGGGGATTCCTGAATGACAGTGAGAGAGATTACAATTTCTCTCATATTATATGGCCAAAATACTGAATTAATTTTGATTCCTATCTCCTTGAAGACTTTAATGAAGGGGGAAACAAGCCAGGTTACTCAGTGCTTTCTAAAGCACTCAAACTCACCCAAGCTCTGTGCTTGCCACCTGTGCCAGTTTTCTTTTTGTTCCAGTTTCCTTCTGTTGTATTTCAATGCTTGCCTACATGACCAGACTTCTTTCTTGTAGACCAATCCGTCATTTTGCTCTCTCAGGCTGCAGTCTCTCAAGGTAATTGGAATGTATCCTAATTAAGTTTTGTTAATTTGAAGAGAAGAGGCCATTATATACCTTGGATGGGAAATATTATACAAGGGTCGATAATTATCAGTGTGCTGGTTATTAAGAGTTTCAGACTGTCTATCTACTCTATCGACAACCTATTTGCAATCATCATTTTTAGATGAATATTTATAATGACTGTAGAAATATAAAATATGGTACTTGGCAACATTTATGCAATTAAATAGACAATTAAATTCTGCTGGTAGTAATGGAAATTAAAATCTTCAGATTGATTAGAAGGTTAGGCTCTATTAATTTTCACCCTCTATACATCCATCCCTGTAGCTCTCTGTCCTCTTTAGATATTTTAAAGGTGTTCTTCTGTGCCCTTGAATTATAGACTAATTTAAAATATATTATCATAGTGAAAAATGGCACATCATTAAAAATGAATGTTAATAAATCTTATTTACCTAAATATCCACATAGATGTCTTAATCTCTCAAATATAGAAATATCATTTTATGTGCAATCACAAGATTTAAGCTTTTCAGTGTGAAGAAAAGTATCCCATTTGAACAAACTCGAATGAGTAAGCAGAGATTAGACCTACGCTTGTTTTACTGGTGGAAGTTTCATTTGAATAAAATCCATAATTATTTCTCAGTGTCTGAAAGTGCCCGAAGCCAGGTTTCCCTGGAACTGCCTCCTAGGTCATTGGAGCATTCCTGCTTTCCCACCTTTGCTCAGGGTTTTGCTGAGTTTTGGCTGTTCTGGTCTTTTCCAAACAGCAGCCAGAATCCAGCTGCGGTTCCTGACAATCTGCTGTCATGCCAACAGACCTCAGGCTGTTTGCTCTGCTTCTGCCTCTCACTTCATCGCAGAGAAATGAGAGGTTTGCAGCAGGATGTTTTCCCAACTGAAGTACTTTATTCGTGGAATTTTTGTTTGTATTTCACAGCCATTGTCAGAAAGAGAAAGAAGGGTGGTGATAAAAGCTGCCTTGAAATGTTCCTGTCTGCTGTATTTCACAGACAGCGCTTCTGCCTTTGCTTGGAGTATCCTTCAGAGTGCCTGCTCAGCCTCTGCATAGCCCTGAGAGTCCATTTCTTTCACACATCAATTACACACTTGACATTTTAACACTGTGTCTCTGATTTTAATGGGTTTTACGAACTGCATTATGATTAGAGAGAAATGCTTCATTCAGGAAAGAAGACACCAATCACTTACATAAAGAATAGAAACATAAATTACAAAATGTTAAAATTAATGTAACTGGAATTCCAGAAAAAAATATAAAATGCCTGCAGACTTTCCATCTCCTCAGCTGTTTCTCCTGTGCAAGTCCAGAAAATGCTCTACTGCTCTGATATTTGGGTTTGGTTTTTATAGCTATTAAATACAGGATTTCCCGCATGGTTGTTACATGCCACATCCTTCCACATTAATTGAAGGACAGTTCAGTGGAACTAGGAGGGTTCTGAGGTCACTACAAATGTTCTGAGTTAAAGAAATTCTCAAGTGCTAATTTGATGTTTTCAGCTTTCGCCTTTGCAAGATCCATCATTTACTTAGAAAGTTAACTACATGTGGCTAATGCCTGAAATCATCCTTTTAGTTCTTACCTCTACAAGTTGTACTGTTTGTTTATTTCTTTCAAAAAATATTTCAATAGCAGAGATATTTTTCTAGTGCAACAAGAAATTTTTGAGTGCTATTTAAATTGCCTCAGTTACAGAATCAAGTGACCTGCAAGTAATTTTACAACAAATTTGCTGGTATTTGATTAGCAGCTGCATTTCAAAAACTTGTATTAACAGAATGTGATAACTGGACTTTCATCCTCTGTTGAATTTATTAATTAGTGTTTGAACTTTACAGAGGATTCTTACATTTGTAGGAACTGGAGAAGACAATGTTTGGCAAACAAACTCTTTCAGCTGGTTGCTATCTAAGAATAAGGAAAAGACAAATGTGTACAAAGAAGCTTGAGAGCAATAGAAGTCAGACACTATTCTATTCATTCTTACTTCTTCAGGTGGTGTTTCAGCTACTTCAGGAAGCTCTTGAGCTGTGAGATTTTCCAGCCCCTCTGAGCATTGGTCTCAATAATACTTAACTCCTGTTTAAATAGTTAGATTCTTCTCAGAAAAATGAGATAAAAAGCAATTTGCCCAGTCTGCAGGCCAAGTCTAGCCAAGTATTTTCTCTTTGTCATTAATAAGAAAAACAGTGTATATGCAAATTCAGTTTTAAGTGAACTGAATGTGTGCATGCAAGTGAGCAAAAAATCATCTTTTGGGAAGTGTGCCTCTATGGCATGAGCCTGTATGTGTAAAATACTCGTGTTAGTGTCAGTGGCTCTGGGCAGAAGGAAGTGAGCTCCCGTGGAGTGATTCCATTTAACCTACGTGCATGTTCATCTCTTATTGAAGATATTTCTCATATTCCTCTCGAAATGTCTGTAGAAAATAAGAACCCATTATCATTTCAAGGCAGTGAAATTATGACTGGATTTCTAAGAGTGTCTTGTCTAGGGCTGGAAGTCACAATGTTGTATTTGATGAAATCTACTTAATGACACCAGTCATTAACACTTGGTCTGTGTGAGGGCTTCGTACCCTGCCCTGCAGCCTCTTGACAGGTGTCTGAGAATCACTGCAAATAAAACTGCAGGTTAAAATAAATAAAATAAATAATAATAATAATAAAATAATAAATAATAAAAAACTGCAAATAAAACCCTGGTGCAGAGGAAAAAGCCCAGGACAAAGTTCTGAGAGCCGAGTCCCCTACAGGGACGGGGAGATGGCAGAAGAAGGCTCTGTTCAGAAATCAGCTCCCTGTCACAGTGTACCCACAAAACAACCTGTGGTCACTGCCCCGTCCTCCCAGAGACTTGCACCACTGGGAAGCACCCACAACACCCCCAGTTCTGGCTGGAGCTGCTGGGGGACTGGTCCCAGCACTTCCAAGGTGTAGGGCCTGTTTGCTGATAATTCCAATTAATGTGTTGGGCTGAGAGCTGGCAGGGACTAGGAGTGCCCAGACAGTCACTTACCTGCTCTCACAGAAAACATGTTTGTTGGTCATTGCAGATGTGCTGGCATCTCATTGGCCATATTTAATTTATGGTGTTAGCAGGGTTTTAGGACAGGAGACACACATATGGCCATATATTGCTTCCTTGCTACCTGTCAGTGTCCCCAGCTAAAGGATCAGAGAGGTATATGGGATATCACTCTTAAGACTTTCAGCAGAAAAAAAAAATTGTCTCAGAAGATGAGAATCTGTTTCTGATGTGATTTTTTTTCCCCCCTTGCTGGAATTACTTCTGACTTATGAATGAAAATGAGAAGTTTTATGGTGTTGCTGTTTAATGTACTTAAATTCTGACATGACAGACTATACTATCACTACAGGAGTAAATTAAATCCTCATCAAAGTGTTATGCAGAGCCTCTGGGCTGGGCTATGTAGGACATAGTTCATAAATTGTATCGCTTGGCCCAAGGCACTATAAATCATCTTCACTTCTGGGTGTAGAATTTCCTCTGCATTTTCCCTTGCTCCAGTGTGCAAATACAGATGATGAGCAGAAAGTTACTGGTTTATGCAGCATTGGCCTCAAGACCCAAACCAGCACGTGATCTACTTAAAAGTCGCAAGGAATTTTACAAATAAATTCAGAGCTCATTTTGGTGGCTATCCAGTTTCTGAGTGTTTAAGGTATATTCAAATCTGATTTTTCAGTACTTAAAAATGTATTGAAAATGAAAGTTGTAGCTGTCTAAAATTCATTTGCAGGTATAGGATCAAGCAGGGCAATGGTTTTCTGGATTTTGGTACAGATGTGGCTACAGGTGCCTCTTAGAGGTGCCACAGGGCACAAAATGCACCTTCCAAGCATCTCCTGACCTCCTCCCACAGCCTCCGTGTGCCTCAGAGCCCTGGATGGGGATGGGTGCACAGCAGCTGCTGTTTGCTCTGTCTCTGCAATGGGATATTTGCATAGAATTCTGAATTATTTATACATTCTCTTCCAAGTTGCAGTGCAAGTACATAGATTAAATTATGTCTAGGACCATATATACGAATATTGGGGATGTCTTGGTGGCTGTAAATTCATAGGGTCACATATTGATCTTTTGACTTAATTATATAGTGTTTTATCGAGTAAATGCCACAGGCAGAAGTTAAGGGAATAAACTACTATCTTTATTAAGAGTATCTTGATGTCAGCTTGCAAAGGGAACTGTGCTGTTAAACCATTTTTTTTCATTTTTTTTTCCACAGGAAGAGTGCTGAGTTGTAATAAAATACTAAGTGTCTTCAAAAAACCTAAGGGTAACCCCTCATCTCTTTCCACAAGCTGGGAAAACATGGGGCCATTAATATGTTCAGATATTCATAGAGAGCAGATTTTTTTCCAATAAATCTAGGTAATTATCCTCCCTTGTAATGCATGTAATTGATGTTCCATTTCCAGTAATAAACACCAAGTACACGTTATATTGCACTGGTATTTAGAATCTCTACCAAGGTGCTGTGCCTGAGGGTTTACAGACAGAAGTAAAAATACAACAGACAAGCAGGGGAAGGAAAATGATAAAATATTCTTGGTGAAATTTACTTTCTTGCAGTTTTCAGCTCCAAGGACCTGCTCAGCAGTCCCTGGGCTGCTTCAGCAGTGATGAGTGAGGCTGTCGTGGCCATGGCTTAGAATTAGGACACGGACCCTGTCCACAGGGTCACTGCTGTGATTTCTGTAACTGCTGAGCTGCAATAACCTGGAGGGGCCATCCTCCCAAGGAGCACGGGATGTTCTTGGAGATGGTTTAGAACACAAGGTGTGATTACCTTGCTGCGCTGATAGGTTTTTGTAATTGTTGATAAAGTGCCAGACTTGAGCTGCAGTTAGAATTTATTAACTGATAACTGTCCAATTATTAGAGAATAGATAATGAAGGAGAGAAATGGCTCTGTTGATATCACTTCATGTAATTACACAACTTCCTGCTGCTTGTTGCTTCCCCTAACTGCCTGTAAAGCTGACAAAGACACACTTGGTTGCTTGTAGCAGGAATGATTCCCCCGGACAATATTTTGAAGGAGCCAATACACCACAGAATTACCGAATTTTCAGCACATTGAGACTAACAATGGCCATTCCAAGCACTCTCCTGAGTATTACAGAGGGCTAACCAAGAAGAGAACAAGAATCTGATTGTTATAAAGATGAAGTAGCAGTTTGATACAGTGAGCACTCTCAGAGTTTTTGAAGTCCTGCTGTCTTAAGACACCGAGTCATCACACATAATTATTGCACATGATTATTGCTGGTCCTAATATTGCTCTGACCAGTTTCTTAACAATGCTAGGACAGATTCCTTCAGGTTGTCTGTGCATCTGAACATGTAAGCTGTGCCTGGTTCTGGCCTTCAGGCTGTTTTTCTGTTGAAATGAGCACAGAAATCACCTGTGTCTTTGTGGGATGCTGGGATAGTAAATAACTTGAATCCTTCAGTCTTTGCTGGCTCACATTTTCTCACAGTTCCTTTAGATAATCTCTACATTTCTTTCTCATGGTGCTGAAAGAACTTTTTCCCTGTTATCTCTGATATTCCTTGCCAGCAATAACTCCCTTTTAACCTTTGTTTTTCTGATTGTGTACCTGTCTAGTTCTATAATATCTTTCCATTTCCCCTTTTTGCTGTGTTCTTTTTTGATGTGTAAGTTCTTTAAAGAGTCATGCCAAGTGTTTTCCCTCTGTGGTACACTCTTTTGCCTTTGTATTTTAATAGAGTCTGTTTTAATATCTGCCAGTTCTTCTGCACTTCTTCTTTCCTTAGAATGTCTTCCCAAAAGATCCAACCTACTGTCTCTGTGAATCTGCTGAATTTCACTATTCTCATTCAATAGAGAACTTGAACATTTCTTGATTCCCCTCCCAAATTTCTTTCTACTTTCAAATTCTTACTTAGCCTCTCCTTATGAGTTAGAATCAAATCCATGCCCCCAGTAACTTCCTCTGCTATCTGGACAAATGGCTATTCCTGAAATACAGTAAATGCCTTCTGGGCAGCCTGCATTTTCCAAACATTTTTCAAGATGTGGTTTGGGGAAAAAAAAAATCAGTCTTTACAATTTTGTCTTTTAGATTTATTTTTTAATTATAATTTGGTGTGATTTTCCTCTTTATGTGCTGGTGACTTGCAGTATACAAGACCTTTTCAACAATATCCTTTAACTTCTTGGAGAAAGAGGAAATGATTGAGGCTCCATTTACAAAGAACAAGTCACCTTTCACTCAGTGTTCTTACAATTAAGAAGACAAGACAGCCTCAGAGTAAAAGAGTCAGTATTATTGGCATCCCTGTTTCATAAAGGGGACTTCAAACACATTGATTGTCCAAAGGTCATTCTTTATATCTGCAGAGGACTTGAGAATTGCATTAAATCTTCTTAATCCCAGCCCAGTATCTAAGTGACAAGTACTTTTTTCCTGTACTAACCTAGTTCTAGTTCACTTCTTCACAGCTACTCAAGTTCTTTGTCACCCATGTTTGATATAGTTTTGTTAATTGCCTCACATTTAGGGGGTTTTAAGCCTTATTGAAGAATAAATTGCCTTCTTTAAGGGTTTGCTCAGAAAGATTATGGATAGAAAGGTAAAAAAACTGGGGATGAGATTTAAGGGAATTAGTAATGGTATTTTTGCTTCAAATGTTTATATAGCTGATTTACCTGTCCACAGACATTTTATAGATACATATGTATGAATGGATGTGTTCAGTTTGACATACACAACCCTTGGTTTCCTAGCCAGTTTAGAGAATAGTGATAAATGTCATTTATGCCCCTACTGTGTAGTCATAGATGTGAATAATGGATTCCAAGCCTCTCTTCTCACAGCTGCCCAGTGGACAAAGAGAGAGCAGGGCAGAGTGCAGGGCCACAGCTCTCAGGGCTCTATCCCTGCAGGAGGGATGGAAGGACACAAATATTCACAGGTCTCAGCCACTCAGTAAAATCCTGCACAGCCCTCAGGTGGCTGCATCCTGTGGTCCCACGTTTCCTCTGGAAGGAGCTGCCCTGCACCAGACCCTGGAACAGGAGTTCTGTAAGATGAACTCCACATCTTTGGGCTGCAGCACATCAAAGTTGCACCCATTTTGCCACACACTCCATGTCTGTTTTCAGACCAGGAATTAAGAAATATTGGAATGGCATGCAGCAGTATTTATATATATGAGGATTTATGTATGTGTGCTGAACATTTGAGGTTCTCATCTATGGCTTTTGTAATTTAGATTTTGCTCTCTGATTGCCTTTGCAGGGTTTTCTTGCATTTGCAGGGAATTTACATTTAAAATTGCTTGTGATGTGCTCTCTTTCCACTGCTCTAATTTCTCAATGTCATTTGGATTGTTAGCATTTTTTTGATACAAGTTAAAATATTTTGCTCCTTTATAACCATACAGCTTTCATGTTCCCCAACCATCTATTTACTTTTCAGTATGCTTTAGTATGCCTTTTCATAGCAGATATTTAATTTCCAGTTGTTCCCTCCACTTGCAGACTAGCTTATTTTTATAATTTGTGTCATTATTTCTCCTTTTTAATGCTTATACTCCGAGGGAAGTGGGATGACACATTTAATCTGAATTTCTCTCGTTATGAGGTTTATTTTAATTGACACAGCTCTTCCTCGAGGGCAGATGATTTGTTTCCAGCTCTTGCTCTTCTCCAAGGTGAGCTGGAGGGGATGGCGCCCACCACCTGCAGCAGCCCCTTCAGGGACCCCAGCCCAGCCCTTCCACCTTCTTCAGTTTCTCTGTGCCGGGTTCGTCGCAGGCCAGCCACCGGCTCTGCCCTGCAGCCCTGGGCAGCTTTCCCCAAGGAAAAGGGCCGGGCACAGCTCAGCTCCACGCGAGGCTTCAGCAAACCGAGTTTGTGTCGGGCGCTCCTGCCCTGGAACCTCCTACCTGATGTTGCCTTGTTGCCGTTGTTTGATTACTTGTTCAGAATTTTAATTTACATGAAACACAATAGAGAATTTTTGGACAAATATTCTTGGAGGAATTCGAGTGTTTTTTCCCTTTACCCAAGTAAGCAGTAATGCCAGTTCCGGGGTGGGCGCTCCTGAGGCTGGGCCCTACTCTGTCAGCTGTGACTGCTGAGTGTGCTCTGATGAAATACTGTGTTTGCACCTTTGGGAACTATTCCTATTTTTGGGGACTTTAAAGCACAGACTGAAACAAATGGAATATTTTTAGTGTTTCAAAATGCTTCTGTTAATGATGGTCTGGAGATGTTAATTTTCACTCTCGGTAGATTGCAGAAATTTACAGAAAGAAAATGTTCTTTGTGTTAGAGAAAGAGAGGCGAGGAAGACATAAAGACATGTCAAGCCTTTGTCCTGAAAAGTGCAGATTTATGCTATTTATGAACATAGCTTTTACACTGACTATTTATCTTCTATTGAATTTAATTAATCTCCCCAGTATGGCTCAAAGAGCACCATTTATAGTAGCCTATTCTGTGCACAAACTTGTGTTTGGGGCTGAGGCATCTCTAATGTATATTTGCTATATCTTTGTTGGATGTCAGCAAAAATCAGTTTGTAAGAATGACTTTTGTTATCCCCATCCCTACAGTTGTGTCATCTTTGGTGACATGCTCATGCAATTGAAGGCAATACCTGCTTCCATGACAAATGAGAGAGAGGAGAGGCTCATACAGGAATTCTTGTGTCCTAAATTTCTTTTTAAGTGAGTCCTAGAGTTGTAAAGATAATTAGATAAAGAACTTAGATTTATATCTAAATATCTCGGTTTTAACTCTTACACAGAGCTGTTGATTTTCCTGGTGTGTTCTCAATAAAGTGAGAAGTGAGAGGATATCCTCAGTGGGAGAGTGAGTTTCAGTGACTGGTTGCTGGAGTCAAAAGAAATGTATTTCAGTTGTGTGGATGAGGAAATGGAGGGCTGTGAGCTCTTGCTCTAAGCAGACGAGGTTAAGGGTACTGGCTGTTTACTCGATGTACAATTGTGCAGTGCTTCAGCAGACATTGCAAGTGTTTGATTAACCGTTCCTGCTGATTTTCCACACCTTTGGGGATTCCTGTGTCATGTCTGTGATCACTGGTCACTGCCAAGGGAGAAAGGGACAATGACTTCATGCATTTTGATTCATTTCAGAGGAAGTGAGAACATTTCATGCTTCTCATGAGCATCAAGTACCTTATACAGCTAATTAATATATCTCACATATGGCTGTAGGTGTCCAGGACACACAGGTATTCGAAAGTTTGGGTTTGTCTCATTTGTGACATCTCTACCTTCTTAATTTGAGCTTCTAACTCAAATCCCAGATGATATTGGGGAATTGTTTCCTCTATTAAAGAACCGGCAATTATCATTAATACTGCTGCTTTTGTCTTTCCTCAGAGCAGCTGCTCCCAGTGCTGGTGGGGCTATCCTGGATGCTGCTCTCTAACATTCTCTCTTGGAAAATCTTGGAAGAGAGCTCTTGGCTAGAACCTCTTCTCATCTGAGTTTTCTTTATTCTGTCACCAGGTCATACTTTAGAAGCTGCCTCATTCCTTCTGCTTTCAGGAATGTTGGCAAGGGTCATTGTTACTGGTCTGATTTTCATTAGTGATTAATCTAATGTGTGTTTTTGTCCTCCTTCTTTTCTTTTTACTTTTTGAGAGTCTGGCAGAACAAGTGCCCATGGTCAGCTTGTACGAACAGCCATTGCAGAGATTTCACTAGGAAATATTCAGAAACAGGAAACAGTAAACTCAAAGGAGTTCTCTTACTCTATTAATATGTATGACAGGAGCTATTTCCTGAGGCATATCTTTATTTTAATAGAGTAATTTAGAGCATTTTTGAAAACATATGCAATTAGCATTGAATTTTTTTTCACCATAACACAAGGTGCATAACTGAGAGCCTGAGAGTTACTTTTCTTGTACTGTTTGAGATAGTGCTCCAACACATGCACTTCACTTTCAGGTGGGAAATGCTTTGTTTGCCACCTCTTTGCAAGCTCACGTGAACATCTCCTTTCTCTCACTTTACCCCAGTGGTGATTAATGTACTTTCTGAACCAGTGAGATACATTTCTACAAATCATTTTAATTCCTGCTGATTTTATTAGGTATCTGTGCCCCATTGTACTGTACATTATATTAAATTTTCAAGTCACTTATAGTTGCTGTTCATATGTAAAATTAGCTTGGACTGTCCCCAGATTTGCAGATGTTCCCAATCAGTTGTGCCTGGAGTTTGGATCTCAGGACATTGGTTTTGCCTGGCTCCTTTCCAGAAGCAGAGAACACCAGCCCTGCCCTGGCAGCTGCTCCTCTCCCTGTGTGTTTGTGTCTGTCTGAGACAAGGATGTTCCCTCTCAGAGCTGCTCCTGTCCCTGTGTGTTTGCCCTGTCCCTGTGTCTTTGTGTCTGTCTCAGACAGGGAAGTTCCCTCTCAGAGCTGCTCCCAGGGGTTTCTCCCCAGAAAGGGCAGCTAGGCAAAGCCTTCTCCTCCCAGAGAGGGAAAGCAGCAGGGACTTGCAGCCACAGTGAGGAGCTGGGCACACCTGCAGCCCCTGGTTCACCTGAACCATCTCAGCCTCCCAGCAGGTTCTGTGCAGTGGCCCCAGGCATCTCTGAGGCTGAGCAGTGTAAGTCCCACACTGGTGAGACGTGTGAGGAGCATCCAGGTGGCCATGTAGTGTCACCTTGGAGTGATGCTTCATGCAGTGACACTCACTGCTGCCCTGGCTTTCCCAGTGACTCCACAAATTACTTTTGCAAGCAGAAATTTATTGCATATGTGTGATGTAGCTCTCTTATTTTTCCTTTCCATCACTCTCCCAACTCCTCCCAAAACAGATGTTGCCATAAAGTGATATGTCATTTGATCCTGAACTTTTCTTAATGGCTGTGGTGGCATTTCTAATATTTCTTAGAGGCAAGTGCAGCAGCTGCCAAATGTAATTGTTTCACCAAGGCGATGAAATGCATTTTACCACAGAAACAGTACAGCTGTGATTTCAGGATTGTTGCTCCCCTTGTCCCAGTGCAGAGCTGGAAAGTTGGTGTAGTCAGTTCTAGACACAGACACAGTTGTAGAATACCTCTGGATATTCCCTGTCCTACAAAACACATCGCTCTGTGCTTTTTGTTATTCATGTTGAACAAATGTCTCACAAGTGTGGACAACTCTGCTACACTAACTTGTCAGGAGACATTTTTACTTTATATTTTTGTCCTGTTTTAAATTCTCCTCCTTGACTGGCCCTTATACAGACCCATGATGCTTAACCCAGATGAATTTTGTATGAGGCATATTTGGGCTTTCTTTCTGGTCTAGCTCACTGAGGGTGAGATCAGCCATTCTGCTTTATCCCATGAGGTTTTTTTCTTTTTTAACAGATTCATAGGAAAAGGATTCGGATAAATTCCCCAGTTACTTTGTACTTTATTTGACTTTTATTTTCTTTGGTTTTCTTTGGTTTTCTACTGAAGAAGTGAAAAGATGTTAAAGTGTCTTGCACATGCTTTCTACTATAGATAAAGATCAAGTAAGATGCAAGACAGTCCAGACTTTCTTTGACTTTCGTCCCACCCTTTCTTCCCCCTTGACATTTATTTAAATGCTGAACTCCAAGCCAAAACTGCATTTCTTTCATTATTCAAAACACCGGTTGGTGGAGTTTATTTTTGCTATCACATCAGAGCTTCCAATAATTCTCCTTATGCTTTTGAAAAATTTACATTGTACATATCAATCACTCTGTGCCTTGATACAGTTGGTTGTGAAAATGCTTTTAGTCATCTGTTTTAAAGATCAAAATAACAACTGTACCTCTGCAGAGCACTTGTAGATATTCAGCACTTCTGATTCTGCCATGACCTGCTGCACTGCTCATGGTTCATTAGGTCATGTATTGAGGAGCTGCAGATGTTTGGACATGGAGTTTTAATTTGATCCATTGTAGCAATTTAAGCCAGCTATGAAACTATGACCTGGATCCATATCTAAATTCAGGAAAGGTTGCATTTCCATCCGCGCTAGAGTTATTAAAAGATATTAAAGTTTTGTATGTTTAGGATTGCCGTTTTCTCCCTGCCAGTCACGACTACAGAGCATTGATGCCACAACACCTTTCCTGTTATAAAGCAAATGCAGCTGTGAGCATCATCCAGGTGACCAGTCACGGTGTGGTACTCAGTAGCCATGTGTTTAATTGCAAGTACTAATTAACACAGAAGCATTTCTGGAATTATGTCTGTTGCTAAGCCAGCTCCGAGCAGTTGTGCAGTTTAAATTCTTCCTTCCAGCCATCTTAGCAGTAGGAAAAAAGTGGTAACTGAAATGGCTCAAATTTCTAGAATGGGCCTTTGAAGACTGAGAGACAAGACTGATATATGTGGGAAAAAGTAATTACAATGAATAAGAATTCCATTTTTTTTTTGTTCACATACTTGTGAGGCATTTAATGTGTACCACCATCTAGATTTTTCCAAATTCAATCAGATACTAAAATGCCTGCAGTCAGAAAAGGCTATTGCTCATTACATTGTCTCTGGGGAAAGGAGTGTCTGCTAAAGATTCTTACTTCATCTGCTGCTGCTGAGTCATCCTGCTGATGTTATTTGAATTTCCACTAGACTTGAACCTGGTACTGAAACAACAAAATGTTTGCTCATAAAAAAAGGAGAAAGAGTACGTGGAAAATTTGTTCTATGACAGTGAGACAAATACCAGTAAACTGAAATTGTGGCAGGAAATGTAGCTTTCTTAGAAAAGAAAATAAAAAAGGAACAGACCAGAATTGGATCTTGAATCTTCTAGGCTCAATATTTTAAACATAAAGCCCTGAGAGTTTATGACTCTATCATTTTGCATATCTCCAACCAGCATTGCCTTTTCCCACAAATAGAAACCTTTTCCTGGAATTGATTTTTTTTTTTTTTAATTTCTCAGTGACTTAGACTCCTTGTTTACATCTATATCTATCTAGCTGTCTCAGGACATGAGGTTTTATTTCTGAAAGAGCAGATATGTTTTCTTGCAAATATCACAGTGGAATTTAAAAAGTGATGTTTGCCCATGCCAGCTAGGTAAAAGCATTCAGCAATGCCTATCTTGCTGTTCAATGAAGCTAGTGGTAGAAAAATCCCACAAAGTACTTCCTATAAGATACATAATTTGCTTTAATGATGAATTTGTGGATGACAAAAAATTTGGATAAATTTAGACATAGAATTTACTCAATAAGCAGCTAATCCATAATAAGTGCAAAAGGCCCCAGGAGAGGACACTGTAAAGTATTTCCCATGATAACAAACTAGTGATGCTATTTCGATTTTTCAATTTCTTCAATTATTCTGATTTACTTCTGATAATTCACTTAATCAAAGAAAATTGCCCCTTTTAAATTTTCTTTTTAGCCTACTATTCACTGATGAGATTAAACAGAAACTAAGTGTATTAACTGCAGCAGTCCATTTTCAGAATTAAGAGTATTAGTGTGTTTGTTTGTTTTTGGTCAGGGTTGGGCCAGGCTGCTATTTCTCCTGGATTCTTTGCACTCTGAGGAATGAAAGTGTTATGGCAACTTTTCATCAAAACAGACTTTGGAGTTCCTACCCCTATCTACACCCAGTAAAGTGCAAAAATGTGGGGTCTTGTTCCCTTTTCCATTCTGGGCCTGGACAGAAGTGCAGAATGCTCCATCCTCCATCCCATTTGGGGCTTTGGAACTCCCCCAAAAAACTGACTCTGTCCTCCCCCAGGGGCTTTCCTCCTGTCAGACTTGATTCAGTTTTCCTGATTATTCAGATAACTGCTCAGATTATTCAGGCAACCTAAAAAACTCCATACCACTAATTCAGACTGCTTTCATCCCTTTTCTGAGAGGTCTTAGAGGACTACTCAGAAAAATGGGTCAAATCTCAGAAGACAATTAACAAGTCAGAGAGTGACCCAGTTCAGAGAACAGAAAAACAGTAACGAGCCCAAAGAAGCCATCCAAAGAGAATGTTTGCCTGTACACCACTGCTTGCACCATCTATTACACAGTCCTTCATTCAAATTAAATATTGAATTGGTGATTAGCACTGTCTGCTCAATCTTAGAGATATAAAGAAGTACATACATCCAAAGTACCTTGGAGGTATAAAAAATTGAAATGGAAACAAATTATTGCCTTAAAATTAATTCCTACATTGTATTAAAGAAAAACCACATCAGTGCTGTCTTGAATCTCCTGCTGGTCAGGAAGCACCAGTGATTACCTGGGGGTTTGTGCTTGGGCTGACGTGTATGGGCAGGCAGTGAGGGAGAGGGGTGTCTGCACTGATGCCTGGGAGAAATGAAAAATAAACCTTTTAAGAGCCACATAGGGTGGAATTTTAATTTGAATAATTGCTCCAGAAATTGGTACTTTGGAGAAGCAACTGTTTCGTCCCGTTTCCCATGTCTGAATGTGTGTGATCATACATCAGCCTTCACATCATCACCTGTTTCCCAAATAACAACTCTTCACAAAATGATCCATCTCTTCCTGGAAATACTTTCATTTAAATGATTAATAGGAATATGTTTATTATAGGGAAATGTTTACATGAATTTGTACAGTTAATTTTGATTCATTGACTTTTATTTGAGCTCAGAATAAAAATAAATTTTGGAATGAGTCATGGAGGAGATGTTTCTTTTTCTGGCCAGCCATCAATAATTCACAGTCATGCTTTAGAACTTCTGGTAAGTTCTTCTCACACCAGCACTGCAGGCTGGAGTCAGGTACCTGTGATGCCCAGGAGGCGAAGCAGACATGGTGCCTGCTGCCTGCTTTGCTCAGGAATGCCATGAGAAGGAGCTGCAAACAGAGCAGCCCCGGGCTGAGGGAACACCTGACGTGCCCAGAGCTGAGACAGGACAGGTAACAGATTCATTGCTGGAAGGAGAAGTCCTGGTCACTCCCAGGGGGCGGCTGGGTTGTACTGTTAAAAGTGGTCCATAATATTAATAATTTAATAATTATTAATAATAATTTATAGTGGTCCATGGTCTGGGAGGGGACGTGGGGTGCTTGGCCAGCGCTCTCAGGCTCAGGGCTTTACTCTTGGGGTGGGCTGGGAGGTGGAGCATGAGGATCCTGGGGGAGCCCTCCCAACCCAGGATATGTCAGGGTTCTCTCCTCTCACTTACTCAAACATATCCTTGAACTCTGTCTTTTGAAAAGGGGGTCAAATATAGAGAAAGACACAAAGCAATTAGAGAAAAAGAAATACAGGAATGTTCTCACAGACTGAATATGACTTGTTTTGTTGTTCTGATAACATCACAGTTCTTGAAACTGAATTGTCAGCATGAGCACCATGTGGGAGATTTGAAGGCATTTAAGCACTTCTCTTGAGTTAGCCAACACAATATCCTAAGAAGCTGACCCTCTCTTTGGAAAAGATCTTTATTAACCTCTAAATGCAACACCAAATTGCCTCTCTAACCTCTTCCTTTTTTACTGTTTGCTTTTGCATAATGTAGCAGCAGGGCTTTGAGGCTCATGCTGTGCTCTGTTTCTGCCCTGTGGGTAACCCATACTTGTACAGAACTGTGGTAAAGCTTTTTCTTTCCCCATGTGAGACAAGATAATTTAAACAGCAGCTGTCTTTCTTATGGGGGGGAAAAGTACTTAAAACTTTGAATAACCACCGACTCAGGTCTTTCTTTCCAGCCACTGAAAGCTACTAGAATGTAGCAAGGGAAAGAATGTAGGGAGAGAAAGTTAATAGTCATTTTGTCACAAAATTGAGTCTGAAATGTAATGATGTTTAAAAAAAAAAAACAAACAACCAAACAAAAAAACAACAACCAAAAAACCAGTTTATTTTAACTGGAACATTTTGAAACAAACTGTTTGCAAATAAATGACCCTTTGGTTGAGATTCATTTTAAGGAGCCTTTCTAGCCTCTCAAAACTAACGAAGTGCTGCCAATAAAGACTAAAGTGCAGCAATAAAAAGGCATTACATATTCCACATCAGGCTTTCAAAAGTCCACGGAAGCCAGTGGGGAGCTGCTCCCGTGCTTCACAGAGCAGTGTTTCAGCCCTGAGGAGACAGCAGGTTTGAGAAGGGTTTCCTGCCTTTCCTCTACCAGGGTAACTCACCCTCCCTGCCCTGCCCAGCCCAGCAGAGCTGAACCTCAAGCAGCTTTGTCTCCACTGAAGCTGGCTGGAGACTGATGCATGAATTACCTGGGAGAGAGAATTAGTCGGTTTTAAGGAGTGTTTTCTGCTCATTTCCAATTATCCTTTCGGTGCATTCTGGCTCCTCATCTTCACCTAGGTTGTGTTCAGGTGGAAGCTCTCACCTGCAGCCCACGCTTGTGCTAAGGTGAATTAAATCAGATTATTTTCTAGTTGTGGTGATTTCAGCTCAGCTGACTGTGTGGGCTGATAGAGAGAAAAGGAATAATTTCTGTGCAACATTTACACCAGCTATCCCACATTTTAGAGAAATGGGAAATAAATGTTCAAGGTTAGTGTCATGTGGTTCCCACTGTATTTTCTTACAGCACAACCAGGTGAACAGCAGGTGGATTATGCAGAACAGCCTCCACCAGAATAAAGCCATAATTGAAATGGACATTGATGTCACTGAACAATTTATCTTCCTTAAAAAGGTTTTGCTTTACAAAAGAAGCTAATTTAGTCTGGGAATTAAATTGATGGCCATGTGGGAACATTTGTCTAATTCACTTAGAGTTGTATCATTAGCCATGATTGTTTGATCAATATTTACAAAACAGTGGAATTTACTCAGTTGACAGATGTCAGAGTTCTGCTCCTCATTACTGAAAAGAGATTCTTTGTGAGTAACCTGCAAGAACATCTACTTCCTTAGAGACTCAAAATGCTAATATGAAGTTAATAATGGATTTTTGAATGCATGATACAGTCTTGTACAATCTTTTAGGAAGCAGCTAAAACCAGGAGATGCTCTTCCTAAATACATAACATTAACATGCACTACATGGAGAGGGTTTTAGTGGCCTTACAGGATTGGATAAAACATGGAGGATGCCAAACATACTACATCTAACAGCCAAAAAAAGAATGACTTGTATTCTCAGTTTATGTGTGAGTATTAACAGAGTGCTTCAGGGAAGGAGATACTGCTGCAATTACATGTGTACTGCTGGGATCGTCTGCTCTCCCTCTTTAGTTGTGTCATATTATTAGTCTTTTATCGGTTTTACTCTACCTGTGGAAGCTGAATCTCTGACAAATGCATTTTAGAACGGTATGAGATATTATTCAGGTCAAAAACTTTCCTACATATTCATACTTTAAAAAAAAACAGAAAAAAATAATCTTCAGAACTTTCATTCATCTAATTAAAACTTTTCTTCATCCCTATAATTTAAATCATCATGTATTCAGCTTGTGTTCTGTGAATCATGACTATGACCACTTGAAATGGTTTATTTAATCTCAGTTCAGCATTGTCCTATTTTGGGGAGTTTTTACTGTTTTTACCAAGTGGCAAAATTATATCTCTTCCTCCCATCTCAACCAAAGTTCACTTAATCTCTCATTTTAGCACAACTTTTGGGAGTCCTTAGTAAGATTTATCACTACCAACGCTTTGCAGTCTGGTGCTGCAAAGTGATGTGATGCATTCTACATTCAGAATGAATCATTGCTGCGTAATTTGTGAAATTATATAAAGAAATTGAGAATACTTGCTACTAAAAATGTGTGTATTCATGGTGGAATCTGAGCTGCAAAACCCAGTGCCTAGATCTGGATTTGAATGTGTGAATTTGGAGGAAGGAACTTTGTTCAGCTCTGCTACAGGCAGGAAGGCTCCCTCTGTCTCCCTTGGTAAAACCAGCGTTGTTCCACTGCAGACCTCAGAGCACAGCTCTTTGGGCAGTGATTACAGAAATGCCTGTTTATCAAACAGTACATAGAAGAGAGGCCTGTTTAAACAACATGAGTTTATTTTTCTGTGAATGTGAACTGTTTTCATTTATTTCATATTTAAACTTTCATGCCTGTGGCACAGACTATCACTGAATTATCCTGAGTGTAAAACCGGAGACGTTTATGGAAATTATTCCTGATTTTCATGTATTTTCATTCTTTGATTCTCAGAGATTTTGATGCTTCCTTTCTCTCTCTTCTCTCCTTTTTATCTCTCCCTCCCCCCCACACGTTTTCTTTAATAATGGGTTGTTATCTTGTAAGCTTTTCTGCCTCTTAGTCTGTTTAAAAGAAATATGCAGTTACTTCCTAATGACAAGTAACACAGGAGTAACTTACTCCATATTCTTTTTCTTCCCTTGCTTGACTTGCCCTCTGCAGTTAAAATGATATATTTTCCACTTGTGCAATTTTATGTTCTTCTTAAGCTAACATGCACAAATACATAAAACACAAGTAACTTGGGTAGCTCTCCCTGACATTTAAAACCAGAAGCATGACTACATGACGTAAAATATGTCTTTCTTTTCACTGCATTTTTCATTTTCTTGCATTTCCCACATTGCCAATACTTTTTAAGAAGTGTATTCTAATCTATTAACCACAGATGATGCACTGAGGCGGCCGCCTGTCGGAGGAGGATTGGTGCATCCCAGTCTCCTGGAAGGAGGCAGCCCGTGGTGCCTGTGGGTGTTCAGCACACGCATGGGGAGTGAGGTGTGTGAGCAGCTGCGGGCTCAGGTACCTGGGCTCGCACAGCTCTGTGGCGGTGCGGGGGAAGTGGATCCAGGTGTCTGCACCTGGCACTGGCACCTGCAGCCTGGCTGTCCCAGCCCTGGCCTGGAACCCAGAACTCCTCTCAGGAGCCTGTCCCAGGATCTCATGGCATCAGGGTGATTCTTTCATTCTCCTGGGTGAGAAGGCAGCCCCAGCTGAAATTTAATCTTCCATATGTTTTGGGTTAAGTAGTTTCTCCAGTTGGCAGTTATGTAAGAATACAAATGGCTTGTGCAGTCCTGTATTGAAATTCAATTTCTTTAAGTCAGTGTAGAATGAAGAATCAACTCTAGGATTTCCAGGTAATGGATTTCCATATGCTTGAATCTGTATCTTTAATTAAAACTGTCAAATTGGTGCATTTGAGAAGTGTATTTCCTTGAATTCCTTCTGTTCTCTTTGGTCCTGGCTTGACAGTAGAAAAACAGAGACAGACATGGGGACAAATTGACAGCTGACCTATTACTCTCCAAGAAAATGATACCAGGATGGACCTCCTCTAATAAGAATTTGGGAAGTATTAATGTCACTTTCAGCCTAATAAATGTCTGACCTTTATTATGTCTTATGAAATAATAGCTGCTCATACTCCCCAGTTTTAAATGCATACTGAAAAACATTTAAATGTGGAAAGCCCAGTGATTCAAGGCAAGTTCAAAAAATTGCTTCTGACTTCAGGCATTTTAATCAATTTATGAATAACAGGATAAGATGGCTCATGTTGAAGGTGGCAATCTAAGGAACTAAAAAATCTGTTTCATAAAACTACATATAAGGCTTTCCCTCCTTTAGGAAGCTCTGTTTTATGATTCTGCAGATTTTCCTTGGTGTACTTTCATTTCAGGTTCTGGGAAGAAAGCCAAAAGTTTAATCCCATTTTGTAAGCGATTGGGGCCAAATTCTATTCCCAGAAAATTAAATGAGAGTTCTGTGATGGAGTTCAAAAGAATTGGGAATTGACCTCTATCTAATATCTTTCAGAATAATTTATTAGAACTATTTCACTTCTTTTGCTATTGCATTGCCAATGCAAATTTGTGCATTGGGTTTAAGACTTGGGCAAAGGGGAAAAGCAGCTAAATAATGATTGACATTCCAGTTATTTTATCTTTATGCTTAATGCACATTACTCCTAAAACCAATGCAATGCACGATTTCATGACATTACAGAAAAACATTGCAGAAAGGACCATATGTGCTAAATAAATAAAAAAAAAAAGGGGATATTTGGAAGATGGAATGCCCTGATCTCAGTAAGCCAACATATAAGATTAGATCCAAACAAACCATGAAGGATCAGGAGCTGAAACTCACCTTTCTGTAGGAAATGCTGTGGATGGAATATTTAAAAGGTGGGGCCAGTTCAATATTAAATAACAATTTTTATAATACACTGAGTAAGTGATTAATCTTCCACTGTGCATTTCCACTTTGCTTTCCTGTTTAAACTCTCCTGAGCAACTTCTCACTGTTCATTGTGAGAACTTCACTGTGGCTTCACTGAGCTTCTGTGATAAAGGACTTCATGCATTCCCTTTGTGTCTGGAGTGCTCTCCATGGTGATGTAGAGCTGGTCTATCCCAGCAGCTCTGCCTGTGACACTCTTGAAAACCTCTTTGATGTTTGTCCTTCACACCTGGCAAGATCTTAACAAGGTCCAGTGGAAGTAAGTGTGTGGATTAAGTTACTACACAATCAATATTGTTATGATGAATGGTTCCTCTAATGAACAGGCTACTCTCATTCTTTTGGATTGGGATTTTCAAAGCTGTTTTGAGGAATTAACATATTCAATTTCACCAGTGCTTTTAAGATAACGGGACACCAAACTTCCTTGTGTACATACAATAAATCCTCATTGAATTTTGTGCTGGATTTGTATTCAAGGAAAAGGGAAAAGGAATGGTTTTGTCCAAGCTTTTCTTCATTGTTTTGGAGAATTGCCAGCCCTAAGTCAATTAAATTGTATTAGCCGCTTTAGCTGTCTCAGCTTGTCAGTTAAAGAGAAGAATGAGACCACATAGTTTAGGAAGTAGAACTTCAATCATAGAATTTTCTAACCAATTCTTTGGAAAGCTTCTGTCAGGAAATACAGGGTTCAGACCTCTCTTAGAAAAAGGAGACTGTGTGACTTGATAGCATTTCCAGACTTATTTTCGACCACATTTCATTAATATATTTTATAATATTTCAGTTTCTAATTCTAATGCATTGATTTAAATGTATTCACTTTTGCAGTCAGAATCTAGGGAAAAGCTGACGCCAGAGAGTGAACTGATTTCTGAGAACAAATGAAAATGTGGGATGGCAGTCTCTGTATCTGCTTTTTGACAGAGGAAGATCAGTTAGTTGAAACAAATCTACTTCCAATGGCCCTGCATCCTTCAATACACCAAAACACCAATAACCTTTCTCAGTTTTGGCAGTAATGCTCAGGATGGAAATAGGCCCAATTTTGGGGCTTCTGGAAGAAATTCTGGTACCTGATACAATTATTTATTGAAGTTTTTAAAGAGGGAGTTATTACTTGTCTTACCAGCTACAGAGAAGCTAAAGAATAAAGGCTAGTAAGGCTTTTTAAATAACGATTTACAGGGAAGCCAAGGAGAAATTTTTGAGAACTGACACTTTTCTTCACAGTTATTGCTCCTGAGCTTGACAATGTTGGTGTACTAACACTGAATTTATTATTTTTTGTTTTTTTTTAAGACAAGCAAGTGCCATTTCATGGCTATATTTAATTAATCACTCTCAGTGGTCTTGGACAAAGTTTCTGAGTTTTTAAAACTTGTGTTATTGTTTAGTCCCCATAGAAGACAGTGCTATTATTGTTTGGTTTTCTGCCATTTGAGGCAGCAGCTGTGTGTAAAACACAGATGTTCTACCCGTTAGGATTCATCCTAATGTTTATGTTCCTTAAATCAGCTAGTGCTGATTTATGGCAGTGCCACATATCACTTAAGTAAGTCCATGCCATCCTGTGTTAATTTAATTTGCTGCTTTGCTGTTCACTTCTGCAGTGTTTCTTGCAGCCTCCCTTTAAAAGGTTGATTGGGAAGTTTGTAGTTTCTCATGGGAATGTAGATATATTCAGAGAATTTAGATTCAAAGAGGCTTCTCTGTTCAAGGATGGGATTTCTGGTGAAAACCAGTTAGATCTGTGCCAAATTGATAGAAAATTGGAGGATGATGTGGAGAGCCTCTGTTTGAGGAAAGTAGTTTGAGTCAGAGACAGCCTAACCTCAAACCCTGAGCATCCATTTCTCAGGCTGGATTTTCTTCTGTCTGTCCTTTCATCTACACAGTCACAAAAACCTTTGAAAGACCTTGACTTTGCTGTAATGTGCAAAACAGACCTTTTCAAAACGCTATTTTGTGCAGTGGAACCCCATGCCAATGAGCTGTGCTCATCCCAGGTGATGAGGCTGTCCCTGCTCAGGGCTCAGCAGAGTCCATAGCTGGGTCCAGGCCAGGACTGGAGCTCAGCTCAGCTTCGGACGAGGCTCACACCCCCGACACTGGTGGTGGCACTGGCAGCACTCTCTCCTTAGCCACACTTAATTACTTTGCTGTATCACAATTTTAGGCACATCAGATAATTGAACATAACAATTTTGACCTATTCCAACCTTAGGAAAAGGTTTTGGAAGCATTGAAAAATACAGCAGGGGACTGAATTTTTGGGAAAATTTTTTTCTATTTTGACTCATCTCCCTGCAACAACAAAACATCTATTCAAACTCTCAAATAGTTCTGTGTGAGTTCCAATTGTCCCAAAGTGGGGTACATTTCATTTTTGTCACCATTCCAAGTGTGTTTATTAAAGCTGGGCTAAAGAGAATCCAGACAGAGCTGGGGTTTGACTCCTCTATGGGGAAACTCTATCAGGTTGGAATGAGAAGTCAAATAACAGAGACAGAATCTTTTCAAAACCAGTTTTCAGCAATATCTGATTTTCTTAGTGCAGAATGAAATATTTAGATTGCTGCAAAATAAACTGTAGCTCAAGTTGAACATACATTTTAATTTTTCAAAGCATATCTCTAATAACTTAATAATAAGTATCGAGAGGAATTTAAATAGGTTTGAGTTAAACATTTCTGTAATTTCCACATTCTCCACAAAGAGAACTGTATCATACCTCTCCCTTTTTTTTTTTTTTTTTTTTTGAGGGGTGAGCAATTTCTGGTAAGGTGCTACTTAAATCTACAGTGTTTTGCTGTCTCTAAATGACTGTTAGTGACCATGTATGCATTGATTCTTAATATACTCTTTATAATTTTCACTATCTGAATATACTGTGCTAAAGCAAAATGTTCTAAGCTTTTCATTATAGCTCAGTACATATTGTCAGCATAAACAATCTTCAAAATTGCATTAGAAATCAGAAATTGTTTGTCCTTCATTGTTTAAATTAGCTTACTTAGGCTGCTGAATGTCCTCTGCCTTGATAAAGTTTTCTTAGATGAAAAATCTTTGTATTTGCTTAGGAATACTTGGAATGAAGTTACTGTGACACACTGTGTCATTGATTACAAATTGTGGGTGACACTTCACAGAGGAATTGCTTTGTCCTTCCATTTTCAAGAGCACATCCACACTCCTGTGTCTGTTCATCTGTTTGTCTATATATTGACATATTTAGAGAGACAACTTTTTAAAAGCTACTAAATTTAACATCAGTAAAAAGCAAATCAGAATGGAATTTTGATGTGATACCGAACAGAGTGTGTGAAACCCAGACTGGGTAAAGCACAGATGAATCTTTCCAGAGTACTGGCAGCTTTCATCTTCCCCCTTGAACACGAATGCAGAAGCACAATCGTGATTGGCATCCATCAATATTGCTCAGCACCTGAACAGCAGCAGGCTGCTTTTTTCCAGCACAACATGACAGCTCAGGGCTCTTATCTAATGGAACCCCATGTGGCAGCAGGGCTCAGGAGGGAAGAAATCCCAAACTCTGCTCTGCTGATCATGGATTCAGTTCTGCAGGGGAGAAAGTCACCCAGTGCTCAGCAGAGATGGAAAACTCAGTTTGCCTGGTACTGGACAGTTTCTTCCCGTTGAGCAGCAGCCTGCAGGATCTCTGTGGTGTCACAGGTGAGTGCTGCTGGCCCAGTGCTGAGGCAGGTGTGAGCTGACACCCACCTGAGCACACTGAGCTCACACAAGGGGACATTCCCTTTTATCTCCTGAGCTGACACAGGGACATTCCCTCTTATTTCCTGAGCTGACACCCAGCTGAGGGCACTGAGCTCACACAGGGATGTCCCCTTGTACTCCTGGGTGCCAGCTGAATCCTGACTGGTGCTGCTCCACTAAGGCTCCCTCTGCTCTGCAGCATCTGTGACATCAGCCAGAGTCAGCTGAAGGCCCAGGAGTCCTTTTGGAACTTGGGTCTCCAAACTCTGAGGACATTCAGATCCTGTAGATGTTGTTATAGTGATCCCAACTAAAACATAAATGGATGAGCACAAGGAGAGAAAAGGCAGAGGTAATTATATATTTTTTTTTGTGGATGGAGATTTGATATAGATCAGTTGGAAAGTGAATGCAAAGCAACAGAAGGATTCTCTGCTGAATTTGCCAGCAATATAAAATATTCTGTGACTTTTGTGTGAATGCCAGTTGTCTTTTTAGTCTCAAAATCACTTTCACAGCTTTGTTTAGTACCTCAGTGCTCAGCAGGAAAAACAGATCTGAATATTTATACATTGAGTCATTGAGTGAGAGGAAATGACCCTTACAAGTGACATAACTTCAACACAACTGCAAAGATTATAAATAATTTTGTGAATTATTTTGTCTTTGATCATCTAAAAGACTTGTGTGATTTCAGTACCACACTGTGGCATGAAATTTCTCTGTGAAATTTAGATTGGTATCCAGGTTCATCTGTAGAAGAAAACTGGGTATATTAAAATATGCCAGAGTAGGGTTCAGTCAGAGGTAAATGATCTATCTGAACCATAGTGAGCTCCAAGTGCTTGTTCATTTAACCGGCAAAATTGCATTCACACTGGAAAGATTTCACAGCTTTAATTACGTTTTTGGATTAATTAAGGCAGTAAAACTTTCCAATGTAGATGAGCCCTTGTTCATCTCATTTCTTTGCTTCCAGCATGCAGTCTATCAGATTTGCAGTGCAATGTAGACGCCCTTATTTTGTCATTTTGCAGAGAGCTTGGTGTGCTCCTAACAGCTTCACCTGCTCTGTGCTCACTTTGGCCTTGCCATTTTCACTTCATCTGCAGCTCATGAATCATGAACTCCCTGCAGCAGCTCCTGGAGCACATTTCCTCAGGCTCCTGGCTTCCAGGCATGGGGGGTGTTATTAGCAAATTTGGTCCAGGACAATCGGCATTACACTTGGAATGCTCTTATTTATCTCCAGGTTATGACCTCGGTGTCTCTGCTGCACAATCAGGTGCTGCCAACCTCTTCTGCTGGAGCAGAATTTGCATTTTGGCCACTCTAGCAATTTCACTGAGGCAGTGAATGTGATGGGTGGTCCTGGCACGTGGGGCCGGTGGTGTCCGAGGGTTCAGAATGGCTTTCATTCTTTCATTCTTTCATTCTTTCATTCTTTCAGTCTTTCCCCCCCACTCTTTTGGCTCAAATCAGGAGGTTTGGAAAGAGATAATGAGGATCAGAGGGGTGGGTAAGAGATGAGAGTGCAAGACAGAAATGCACACCCCATGTGAGGTGCTGCACCAAGGGGTGATATGTTGTGGATTGCTACTTTCCATGCTTTCCTTGCCAGTCAAGAGCATGCAAATTAACATTTTTTGCTGCACCCTGTTGCATCAGTTGAGCAGCATAAAATCGTTTTTGGGGTCATGGCTTGGTTCTGAAGGAGTCTCTGTGCCTCTCCAGTTTCCATAAAAGTTAGATATTGGGGTAGAAATGGCAACCCCAAGGGTTCTAAGTTTATTATTATGGTTTGCAAATCATAAAACTGGATTAATATAAAAAGTTTGGAAATTAATAATTTTAAAGATTATGACAATTTTTACCTTTGCTTTCACTTCTTTAAAAATTGAAGTTTATATTTTCACAAAATGTTCTGGAAACTTAATAAATAACAGTAGGCTTCATCTTAAGTAACAAAACTGTGCAAAAATACTACAGTATTAAAAACAGTTTTACAAATTTTAACAGTATAATTTATACTATGAAAAACACTGACCAAAATAAGTATTTCTAGAATTTAATGGCACCAAATGAGCTAGTTTGAAATGCAAAATAACTGAAGACTCAAATAGAACTCTGCCCTCTGGTATCCTGTGGACAATTTGGTAATGAGTTACAAAGCTTGTGCATGTGCTGGTTCATGGTTCAGTTCCTAGGGCTATGCTGGGTCACTGAAGTGTTTAATGTATGCATATGTTTGTCTGATTTAATAACAATCTGCTGATAAATAAATTCAAGATTTAGGCCCTGAATTGTTATGGACCTTCAGAGGATTAACAGTTTGTTGTTTTCAGTTTATTTGCAGTTGTAGGTTGTGTGATTGTCACAGTGAAAATGCGAGGGAAAATAAAATTTAAATCATGTATTGGTTATTAAAGAAACTCCAAACAAACACCAGCACTACTGCCAGCTGCAAAAAACACTCTGGTAAATACAACTGGATATAAAGGCAGGGCATCAATTATTCATCCACCTATGCCTCAGCGGTCCCAGCAGAGTCAGAACTGATCTGAGGATGGAGAAGTGAGGCCTCTGGCTCCCTGGGGACCCCAGAGGTTTCTCCCTGGGAAAGAAGCAGTCACAGGAAGCACTCAGGGGCAAAGCCAATCCTGTGGGCAGCAGGGTGAGCCCAAACCATGCCCGGCTTTTTTTTACAAATGGTCTCTCAGTCAGGAACATACGGGGATGGCATTGCTGGCAGGAGTTAGAGGCACTATAATACTGCAATTTCAGACAGCAAAAATGAAGAGTGGTTCCAGCCAAGTTAGTTCTACAAGATCTGCAATAGCTGGTAAGTAGTTTTATTTTTTAATAGCAGAGTCCCAGTATTGATGACACTCAGGAATAAAAGATGGGATATCTCTGATTGCAAGAAGGTGTCTTATATCAACATTAAATGGATTGTAGATGTGTTTTAAGGCTTGAGTTCATAAATAGAAAGTGACAAAAGGTCAGTCTGGCACATATGGCTCATTTACTGTTCATCTGCACAAAGAACCTTGTAATGGCTGGGGTCTATAATAACTAAAAACCCAATGCATGAGTGGGTACAGAGAATTAACTTCATGACCTGAATATCGCATTTGAATGTTATTGAAAACAATTATAATTATTTGAATGACTAAACTATATTTACGTGTTTTGAGTTTTCCCTTTGGGATTGTTCCCTGCTTTTCTATCACACACCACTGGCTGGTGGATGTTAGGCTGTAGTTAATAGCTCTGTTTTACATGGCAATATTACTTCAAGTACTTGAATGTAATAGCAGCAAAACACATCATGGGTTGTATCTGTGGTCAAATCAATACATTCAGACAAAATGGGGAGAAAATTAATGTTGTGCTGTGAATGGCTCTAGTTAGAAAAATGTCTTTTGTAATAATGAGCAGACTTAATCGTCTCTAGCACAAACAGAAGTAAAGAGCAATACAACCCTTCAAGAACACAAGGGAGCTTTGTGCTATCAAAATCCCCTTATCCCTCTAAGGAGAATCAGGATTTCCTCCATGATATGCTCTTCTTAAGGTAATAGAGTAACAGGTATAAACAGATAAATATCTAGGTGAGAGCCAACCAGCCTGGAGAATCTGGGCCACCAGATTCTGTCACCATCTCTCTGCTTCCTGGGTGGGAGCAGGAGAGGGAGGCTGCTGGGGCAAAGCAGGTGGGGAGAGGAGGAACTGACCCCTGGCTTTTCCAGGGATGAACTGACCCCTGGCTTTTTCAGGGAGGAACTGACCCCTGGCTTTCCCAGGGAGGAACTGACCCCTGGCTTTCCCAGGGCTGAACTGACCCCTGGCTTTCCCAGGGCTGAACTCACCCCTGGCTTTTCCAGGGAGGAACTGACCCCTGGCTTTCCCAGGGCTGAACTGACCCCTGGCTTTCCCAGGGAGGAACTGACCCCTGGCTTTCCCAGGGAGGAACTGACCCCTGGCTTTCCCAGGGAGGAACTGACCCCTGGCTTTTCCAGGGATGAACTGACCCCTGGCTTTCCCAGGGAGGAACTGACCCCTGGCTTTTCCAGGGGTGAACTGACCCCTGCCTTTTCCAGGGCTGAACTGACCTCTGGTTTTCCCACGGAGCTGCTGAAAGCTGGCACAGCTCTGAGTTTCTGTGCAAAGGACAGCGTGGACCTTACCTTAAGCACAGGAGGATTTGTGTTTAACAGGCTTATGACTCCAGGTGGAGGCAATGCAGCAGCTGCAGGACAGACAGAGGACCTGGTGGGGACAGACTGAATTTGTGCAGCAGGCTGAGGAGTGACCTGGGGGAAAAGCCAGGCTGATTGAGGGGAGAGCCCTCAGCTCTCTGCAAAGTGAACTTTTCTTCCCTTGCAGGTGGAGGCTCTGGGAAGGTGAGACTGCAAAACAAACAGAAGAATGGGGAGACACCTGGGCTTTACTGCTTCCCTTAATGGATCAAATCCAAGAACTAGAAGCACTAACTGAAACACTCAGGGCTGTCAGTGACACTTAAATATCAAACCCAGCATGAGCTGAAAGATGAAACACTGCGCAGCAGTGCTTGCTGTGAGGGGACAAACTGCTGCTAGTGCATTCATTTGTACCTTGCCTTTCTTTTGCTGACATGTGTCACAATAATGTCTTTTGTAAACTTATAAATAAAAAAGGAAATAAACTTATTGTTTGATATGGTTTTCATAGAGTTTCATACAGTTTTCTTATAACTTGGTGCAGAATTTCTCTTGCTGCAAACAGAGAGAAGTCTGTGCTGAGCTCAGGAGTGGTAACGGGCTGCTGTTTCTGGCAGGGCAAGGTCTCGAGCATCTTTTTGTAATGCTTTAGCATGGACTTAGCAGTGCAGATCTTGCAGCTGCAATACAAAACATCGTTGGTTTCATGAAATCTGTGATCCCTGAAAACCAAGAAAACAGTTCACACAATCACCAGAGTGCTCCAAGGCAGGACTCTGCTGCCTTTATTTAGATATCCACTGTACAGACGTGCTGAGCTGAGCTGAGCTGAGTGTTCAGAGTGCTTTTATAGCCCATGGAGAGAAATAGAGAATGATTTGTCTGATTCTACAGTAAATGCCTGAGGGGCCATACGAGTCTTGCTTTAGTCTCCCTGAGGAGTGCTGAGGAGTGCAGACAACTGGGTGAAGACCTCTGAATTTGCAGGTGAGGTGAGCCCCTGCAGGAGAGCAGCCAGACCTGGTCAAGGCTGGCACAGCACCGGAGTGCCCAGCCCTGCCCAGGGCTGTCCTGTCCCTGTGCCCCTGCAGGGCTGTCCTGTCCCTGTGCCCCAGGGCTGTCCCAGGGCTGTCCTGTCCCTGTGTCCCTGCAGGGCTGTCCTGTCCCTGTGCCCCTGCAGGGCTGTCCTGTCCCTGTGCCCCAGGGCTGTCCCAGGGCTGTCCTGTCCCTGTGTCCCTGCAGGGCTGTCCTGTCCCTGTGTCCCTGCAGGGCTGTTCTGTCCCTGTGCCCCAGGGCTGTCCCAGGGCTGTCCTGTCCCTGTGCCCAGCCCTGCCCAGGGCTGTTCTGTCCCTGTGCCCCAGGGCTGTCCCAGGGCTGTCCTGTCCCTGTGCCCAGCCCTGCCCAGGGCTGTCCTGTCCCTCCTGGGCTCTGTGACAGCCTGTCCTGCTGCTGGCCCCCTGGGACAGGCTTGCCTGCTTTAACCCAAGGACTCGCACTCCACAGCCACAGTCCACGGCTTTGATTGTGCTCACTGTACGTTTATCTACCGGGTTTTTATTATGTCCAGATGACTGCGCGGTATTTACCTCAAATCCAAAGCTGGCAGAAAAGGGCATCTTCCTTCTCATGGCTCTGCCTTAGGCTGCTCTGCTTTCATCCCAGTCCCAAGGTGTTTCTCAAGTTTATTTGTAGAGGACACAAGTGCTGAGCTTGGCTTTCTGTTTTCTAGCACCACACAGTCATTTACAGCAATGAGAACAGGATTCCAGCTGCTTCACAGTCCAAATGAGGACTTGAGGCCTATATTGTGGGCCAGATTAAGTTCTAATTGCATTTAATTCTGGGTGAAGTAGCTTTCCTTCTATTTTCACTCATACCAGCTCTGCTTGAATGTGGCTTTAAGGTTTCTTTTTTCCTGCTTTTGTGTTGTGGATTTGTTCCTTGATTGCAGTGTGATTTCAGTAATTGCTGAAGTTTCACTAGCTAACTATGTTAATTGAGGAGCTGGACAGATGGCTCAAGCATCTGATATTAAGCTTATTGTGCTGAAAGGATGTAGCCATCAGGATGTGAAATGTTACCATGGGAATGCTCTTCCAAAGGCTACTGAATGCTGGAAGCTTTGCACAGTGACACTCTGCCAGGACTGTAGTGACATTAGCTTTTAAGAGATAAAAAGAGGCAATTGAGGGTCAGTTTAAAAAATCCTTGGAGAAGTAGCATGATATATTGTTATCCTCAAATTAGCTGCTGTGTAGTCAGCCAGAGGTCCTTTGTACATGCACTCGATGAGGAGCATCAAAGCTGTGATTAGCTTTAAAGCAGATCTATCCTTTTGTAACTTCCATTGCAGTCTTCAAATTGCTGTAAAAACTTTCTGGTCTTCAGAATCCTCTGTTCATTTCACTGGGAAGAATTTTCAGTGACCTTCGGAGAGGGAGGATGGTTTGGTAGATGTCATTTCAGTAAGACACACAACTGGGTTTCTGTAGGTAATTCTCAACTGAGAGTTTGTACTCAAACATCTCACATGGAACCTACAGAGCTGAAATTATGCAGACTTTGGCTTGGAGCAACTTAAAATTCCTTTGGGCAAGTAGTTTCATTCCTTCATAGCAGAATAATTGAAATTTCGGCCAACATATTTCTTTGAAGCTGCTATCTGCCTGAAACCAGCTACTTTGTGTTGAAAGGCTGGACTGGATAAGGTGTGCTCTTGATGCCCCCATTTCTGACAGTGTTTTTCCAGAAAAAAGAAGGGCTGTCCAAGGAGGTCACACACAAATAAATCTGTTTCTGCTTGACAGACACAGACTGTCAGTAAAAATGCAAGTTACAGGAAAGGAAAAAAGAAAACCAGTTCAAAAATTCAATTTTCTCATAAAAAGTGATTTTATTGTAGCATCTTATCTTGTATTTGCTATTTTTCTAACACTGAGAGCATTTTAGAATCTGTACCTTTGTTTCAGAATTTAGAGCATATCTGAGATCTCTAGAAAATCTCTCACTAGAGTATAATCTTCAAAGTAGTTGTCTGGTCATAGAAAAAAGCCATTAGAGGAAAAGGTCTGTCTGTCTGCCTGCCTGCCTGGGGCCTTATCAGATCTCTCCCTTGGCCAATGTAATCTGTGTTGCTGTGATTTCAAAGAAAAGCTGGGTCTGAGTGGCTTTAGGCAAGATGGCCAACTGTGCTTGCCATTTTTATCCTCTCTAAGCAGCAGTCCCTGTGCAGGACTTTAAGCTGAAATTCTAAAAGTATAAAATGAATCACACATAGGTAGGAAAGGAATATATGGCAGCACTGCTGGAGACAGGGGCTGGAACATATGAGCTTCATTTTCCCAGTGAAAAGTCCTTTGGTGGCTAAATGCATCTGTGAGTCAGAGATGCTCAGCCCTGCTGAAATTAGATGGCAGTGATTCCTGGCTTGTGCAATGTGAGCTGAGGGCCAGGATGTTGCATTGTTTTAATCGTGATTTTCTGCTTCTTTTAAAGCACTGCCCTTCGTTCTGGACCATGGAAATCAGCAGCAAAAACACTCCTGTAGAAAGAACCAAAACTCATCACTAGCTGTCCTGTTCTTTAGGCCATTAAGAGCACCATGTTCTTTTATTAATTTTCTTTGAGAGCATTGTGTGTTGTTGATGTGGACTTCTGACTTTTCAAAAGCTCCCTTCATTGCCATGCCCAGACAAGAGAGTGAGAAGTGCCCATGCTTCAGATCTCATGCCTTGTCTGAAGAGCAGCTTCAGGCAAAACCTAATTAAACAGGAATGACAAGCAATTATTCCAGGAAGAGCTCCTTGGTAAACTTTGAAGGGCATCTCCTTCTTTTGCCTAGCAGGCAGAGTGGGTGCTTTCGGAGAAGAGCCAGGCCATGTGCCTTCCCCTCTGCCCTGCCCATCTTCACCAGACCCAGTGCTGTTCCAGCACTGAATATTCGTGGTGAGGAGCAGACAGCTGGTTCTTCCACGCTCCAGGTCAGTCTGGCAAAGGCAGAGCTGTCTTTCCTCACTAAGTTGTGCACTAAATATTGTTTATATGCACAAATATATAATGTATATGTGAGAGGATGGAGGCATGGAGATGGGTCAGGCCTCCCCACCCCACTGAGGTGGGTGAGACCCCTGACTCATCAAACAGAACGCTAAAATGTATTTAATAGGAAAAGCTGGTCTATCGTCCCAAATTCCATGATAAATTCACACAGTGGTCTTTACTGGAGTGTAGAAGGACTGGTCAGCTGTCTCTGAAAGATGCCCAGTGAAAATACTGTGTCAGAACACAGAAAACCAAGTTTCTTGGGTTTTCCCAACATTATGGTGTTGGAAATGATAATGCAGCTGGACCATTAACTTCAGCAATGTCAGCATGTTCTCACCATGGCATTTACATTAATTAGTCTGCATGTTATTGAACAGCACACTTCTCTTAGATGAATTCACTAATGTACTTTTTGGCTCCCACTACGTGGAGTGCCTCTGCTTCAAAAGGAAGCGATTAAATGCTAGAAAAGGTTGGAGGATTTGTGGAAACACACCCCAGTGTGTTCACATTTGAAGAGAATCACATACAGACACCAAATGATAGCTTTCCTGAAGGAATCTCCTGCTGCTTACTATGCAAAAGTTTTTGTTTCTACCTCATATGCAGGCAGGAAAGAAAACAAAAACTGGAATATCAAATCTAGAGGAGGAGCAAATGTTTACGAACCTGAAAAGTGTGATGAATGAATGGTTCCAGAAGATTGTTTTAGCATAAATTAAGACACTGTTCACAGTGCAAAAAAGGAACACAAAAATATAATGAGAATCTTATATTCACAGATCCATACACAGCTGCTCCCTGTGTATGGAGACTCAGCTTGAAATGCAACCTACTTGGATTAAAGTGCAGTATGTGTGGGGGCTTTATTTTAAATCTCTTTCCATAAATCTCAGAATTGAGAGGAGCCTCTCCACTAGGTCAGGAGCTCAGATGTGAAATATGATGCTTTTGTTCTGCCTTATCTTGGTGCTGTTTTCTGCTGCTGAACTTGGCCCGGCAGGTTAATCAATCAATTAACAGGTAATCAATCAGAAAACCAAATAATTTAAGGGCTGAGAGGGAACTGGGAGAAAGAAAGGCTGAGCTGCAGAGCATCTCACAGGGCCGAGGAAGATCTGGACACAGAGTTGCTCAAACCGAACCAATATTTGAGAGGCACAACAGATACACAAAATAGGGGCACAAAAGATTTATTTATTTCTAGTTTTTTTTTTCCTTTCTCTTCCTTAGGCTGTGTCTTTCATGCTCCAGGTCTTGAGATGCACAGCAGAGAGTGTGGGAGCAGTGGCTCTGTGACTGAGCCACAGTTTTAAGTTGTATGTTACCCATAAATGGTTCTTTTCTGGGGCTTATCATCTACATTAAGAATCACTTTGTGCTGAGCATTTCTATTAATCAGCTTGAAGCCGGCTGTTTATGCCTCTAAAAAAAAATTTCATTCTACAGTTTCTGAGTTTTTAAGCCTTTATTGAACACTTTCAAAAGGAAAATCCCTCTCAAATCTTTTTGAAAGAGGGAACCACACAAAACATCTTTGACAGAATTCCTCTTTGTTTTGAAGAATTCTGAATCAAAGTCATAAATGTGATACTGTGGAAATCAACAACTTTATAAAATTACCCAAATCCAGATTTAGCTGAGATTGCCATAAAACTACTGATCATGTAATGATGGCCATAAAACAGCAATTATACTGTTTTATTCTGAGTTTTAATTATGTAATTTCAAGGAATATGTTGATTGAATTCTTAGAATGTTTAATGGTGTTAAATATAGCATTGTGACATTTTAGCCCCTGGAGAATTCACATTCTCCACCTACCCTCCCTTGTATGCTTTATTTTTCATTAAAGTGAGAATTTTTTTAAATGCAGACATAGTGCAGTTCTCTTTATGAGCCCGGGTGACAGAGCAATGTGGCATTTCTGTCACCACACACTGCCCACTTATCCCTTCTGCAGCCATTTGGATCCTTCAGTTCAGACCTACTTCATCTAATCCAGTCCAGCTGTTTTCAGCTGCATTGCATTCCACCGTGCAGGACTGCTCTAAGGACCCAGGATACCGGCTGGAAAACACAAAATAAGGTTTTCACACACAGTAAGTTTGTTTAAATAAACAAAGAAAGAAATAGACAAATCCATTTGCTTTTTGTCAAAAAATAAGTTAGGTCATCTGAAATGACCGTAAACATCCATAGATTGCAAGTGCATTCATCAGAGAATGTGTAACTAAATACTAGCACAGGATTCCATTTTAGAGATCAATGTACAGCTCTTGGCATCATTAGGGACAAGTTTCCTGCATAATATAATTACTGCATCTTATAAATCAAATTACATTAATAAGCTGATCTCTTTGGGACAGGAGCTGTCACTTGCTGTATTCTTGAACAATGCTTATAATGCTGGGCTTGTAACTTGATTGAAATTGAGATCTGACTGTAAAATGTTAATCAGGAAAGCTTGGTAGATTTTCTTCCCTCACAATTTATACAATTGCTCAATAAATTTTTCTCTATAATTTTAGCCTTTTTCATTTGACAAACATTGATGGGTTTTTCTGAGCTTTAATGGAAGCAAAATTGTAATAAGAACAAAAAACAAAGAACAAACAAAAAACCAAAACCAAACAAAAAAAAAAACCCAAAACAAAACAAACAAAAAAAACCACAAAAAACCAAAAAACCCACAGTAATTGTATGTGTTTCTGTAACAGTTACAAGCCAGAATACTTTTTTCCTGAATAAGAACTCAAATTAATGTAGTCTAAACTATTTCTTGGTCTTTTTAAAGTCTTCTGCTCTGGATCAATCACAGCTTCTCTGAATTGTGGTAACCAGCAGTACCTCTAGAAAAGTACAGGACTGTTGCCTGTCCTCACAAGAGGCTTGGCTTGCAGCTGTTTATTAATGTCAGTGAATATTGCACACACGTATCAACAGGAAAGCTAACAGGACCAATATTATCAACCCTCTGCTATTTTAAATTGTAATACCTAACTACAAAGTATTCTTGATGCTGTAATTCTTACTCGGAATGTATTTAACCAATAAGCAGGGCAATTTTTCTTTATTTTATCCTGGTATTCTATGATCAAATCCAAAATTTCTCATGGCGATATCATACAAGTTCAGTATCAGCAATACCAGCACTATATAAAAAAGTACCAAATTAGCTCGATCCAGCATCAACTTTTTGTTTGGAATGAGAAGGCACAGACTGATCTAGATGGGTAGGAAGGAAGAAAAGCAAGGCCAAGGTAGACAAGCTGCTGCCGGATGTCCAGGGGGATCCATCGCTCTCTGAGCCCATTGCATACTGCACGCCTGTCACTGGTCGGGGCCAGCCAAAGCGGGTGGCAGAGCAGCTGGAAGGGCAGAAGGGAGCAGCCCCAGCCCTGCCCCTGGGCCGAGCCCAGCTGGGAGCTCCCAGACTCGGCCCTCGGGTCCCGATGGTTCCTCGGAGCCAGAGCCCCCGGCCGGGCAGGGGTGGCAGCAGGGCACGGCAGGGCTGCTGCTGTGCTGGAGCTCTGGCTGCTGCTCCGGAGCTCAGAGTTCTGCCTCTGCCACCCTGCTGCTGCCCACAGCATCATCTGCTGCTACCCACAGCATCATCTGCCACCCTGCTGCTGCCTGCAGCATCATCTGCTTCTACCCACAGCATCATCTGCCACCCTGCTGCTGCCCGCAGCATCATCTGCTGCTGCCCACAGCATCAACTGCTGCTACTGCTGCTGCCCACAGCATCAGCTGCTGCTGCTGCCCACAGCATCATCTGCTGCTGCTACCCACAGCATCATCATCTGCTGCTGCTACCCACAGCATCATCTGCCACCCTGCTGCTGCCCGCAGCATCATCTGCCACCCTGCTGCTGCCCACAGCATCATCTGCTGCTGCCCACAGCATCATCTGCCACCCTGCTGCAGCCCACAGCATCATCTGCCACCCTGCTGCTGCCCGCAGCATCATCTGCCACCCTGCTGCAGCCCACAGCATCAACTGCTGCTGCTGCCCACAGCATCATCTGCCACCCTGCTGCAGCCCACAGCATCATCTGCCACCCTGCTGCTGCCCGCAGCATCATCTGCCACCCTGCTGCAGCCCACAGCATCAACTGCTGCTGCTACCCACAGCATCATCTGCTGCTGCAGCCCACAGCATCATCTGCTGCTGCTGCCCACAGCATCATCTGCTGCTACCCACAGCATCATCTGCTGCTGCTGCCCACAGCATCATCTGCTGCTGCCCACAGCATCATCTGCTGCTGCCTCTTGTTTCACCCTTCTGGGAGCACCATACCGGGACCTTGCGTTATTGGTTCTTGGGGTGTGGCAGCTCTCCTGGTTGGAACATTTGGAATTAGATAGCTCTCAGGCACAAGGAGCTGGAAGATGCAGTTCAACAGCTTATTGTAATGTAGCCACTCTAGGGAAGAACAGACTGTTTTTATGCATGAGAATATTACATGTCCGTAAAATGCTGACCTTATTCTGGAGGATAGTGCACTTGTCTTACATCTATAGGTGAGCAAGTGTATCTCCTAACTCTTGCTTGTATATAAGATTTTCTTTTCTGCTGATGATTTGTGTGCTTTTGGCCATGTTGGAATGACAAGACAGTGACATCTGGTGACTAGTTCTGTGTATTAAATTTATTTTTTGATACTTTTCCATGAAGCAGTTACCCCAAATTCTGGTAATTACTTAAAAAAATTATTAATGAAGAGATAACGTCAGCAAGACCCATGAAGTATATATGAATGTCACAATTTTTAAAACATTAAGTGATTTCTTATCCATGTAGCCAACTGTCAGCCTACTGCCACCAAGCTGCTTCCAGTCAGGTCCTCCACTGTCCTCATGTGCCACCTCCTCACGTGTCACCTCCTCCTGCTGGGTGTTTGGCCTGAGCTGTTGGCTGGCCACAGACACAGAGGGCTCTGTGTCATTTTTAGATGTGGAGGAAGCAGTCATTGAAATGGAGCTGACTTCTCCATATACTTAAAAAAAAAAAAAAAACAAACCCAAAGCAGATCTGCCCAACTCCTCAACCTTATTTGCTGCCACAGCTTTGGTGTTTTCCTCCTCAGTGGGTGCCAGCAGGGCTCCTGCTGATAGCCCGATGTCTCAGCTGGCTGCACTTGCTAGGCCTATTAATTCCATGAGCAGAAACATCAGTGCTGCTCCTCCTCCAGCCTGGGAAGGGGATGTTTATACTCAGTCCTTATCAGCAAGTGCTGTGTCTGCTGATGCTTTATCTCTGCTCCATCACACTGCTGGATCACATCATCACTTCAGCTCTCAGATGTTCCTGGGGTAGTTCTGATGATTGGAAAATAGATTGGATTTACCCAGAGATGCATGAATGAGAGAGAAATCCAGAGCAATGAAATCCAGAGCTGCCTCTTTAACCAGATGGATTTCGTGCATTGTCCTATGCAGAGCTGAGAATGATGGCTCTGCTCTGGGCCCTTGCTCTCCTGCTACCAGCACTCCTGAGGGTGAGCCAGCTCTGGGAGGCAGCTGGATCCAGAGCTTTATTATCCCCCTGCCACTGCCTTGGCTGCTCCTCTCACTGGGGATCTCAGGGATCCCATGGCTGCTCCATCCCTGCCACTCCAGATCCCTGGGATCTCAGGTGGCAGAGGTGGCTCCATGGTTGAGCTGGGGTCAAGGGGAGATCTGGGGTTAAACCCTCCAAATGCTGCCCTGCAGGAGAACTTGGGCAGAGTCCTGGCACAACCAGGCTGCTGGCACAGGTCAGCCTTGTCCTTGGCCTGGTGGCTGCCCTCCTCTGCCATTTCATCTCAGTGCCTGGAAATCGATTTAAATCATCATCAGTTACTAATGTTGCTATTGGTATCCCCACTGAGGTGAATAAAATGCTACTAAATTTGTAAGTCTAATTTCTCTACGTGTTGATTCCTTCTGTATTCCCAGCTCCTCCACGGTTTTGTAGATATGCAAATTATGCGTTGTCCATTTTTGGGAGTAAGTTTTAATTACTGATATTTTTTTAAACCAATTAGAATAGTTTTTGGAGTTGTTAGATATTTTAAGTATAATTTTCCTATCTGTACTGCTGGGTAAAAATAAAAACAGTGATTGCAGTCCCCTGACTTAGTGGGAGTAACCTGGCAAGCAGCACCATTCCAAGGCTTTTTTTCAGTCTTTCTTTTTTTGCCATCATCTGAGCAAAGATGGATTTTTCCATAGTATCATTATAAAACATTCATAAACAATAATGTTTTCCTGATTGCAAGTGGTGTGTTTTAAGTTACATTTAAAGCATCTGAAAGTAATTTAACCCAGAGCTACATGGTGTCACTGGAGAGAAGAAAATCAAAATCACTTTTGAATTTGCTGTGACTTCAGCAGTGCCTGCAATGGCAGCTCAAGCTGCTGCTCAGAAAAGCAGTCCCTGAGCTTGGGGAGATGTGTCTGTGTGCAACTCCCAGCTTCAGGAGTACCTGAAAGCTTCCCTGCCTCATTCAGGTGTCTCTGATTCCCTTGACCTTGTGAGTACTTTAATGTTGTACTTTCCAAAAATTACAGTTGTAGCTGCAATTGAACATTTTAATTTGTCTGGAGTGCTATTTTGCAGTGGGTAATGCCAATGCATAATAGCAATAAAGCCAAATTAGAAAAAATTACAATGTCTCTTCATAAAAATTAATTATTCCTAATGATTTCCTGCCCAAATACATATTCCTTTCTGTGAATGAAATGGAAAGATGATTCTTTACTCTGGGAAAATGTCCATATGTTTATGTAGGTCCTAATTCACAATCTCATTATAGTTCTGAATTATATGAGAATGTATTTCTATTATAATTTTGAGGATTTTTTTCTTCTTGACTCTTGTCCTCTCCTTGCTGCCTGCAGGTGGTTTGAAAATGCAGCTGGTTTATTGTTCTGTTCAGGGTTGTTTTGGTTCTGTAGGAAATGATCTGGTTTTTCTTGTGGCCATGAGGAGTCTGTTGGCTGATGAATGGAATTTCTATCCTCAGATCTCCACTGTGCATGGCATTTGTGTCCACAGCTCCAGGGAGATGTTACTCCTTGGCTCATGAAGTGCTGCAGATCCTGGGCAGGCAGGGAGCTCGAGTATTCTGCATCAGGACACAATAAAATATTGTGAATATGGGTCTGTTCAAACAGAGATGCTATCATTTATGTAGTGGTATTTTTCCGGTAATATAAGGTGTTCCCATGTTGTGATAATCACTGAAATCATCAGCTTGCACCACTTCTTCAGGGTTCATTTGTTCAAGGAATTTTGGTTTGTTTGATGGCCTTTCTGGGATTTTCTGTTGGTTTGGTTTTGTGGGTTTGGTTTTTTTGTTTGTTTTTGTTTGCTTTGTTTGGGTTTTTGTTTAGTTTATTAGTTTTCGGTGCTAGTCTTGGTTTGTTTTTTTTTTTTTTTGTTGGTTGGTTTGTTTCATGCTGAGGGTTCTTTTTGTCTGGTGAATATTCTTTTATTGCATATATTGTATCAAAAAACATGGTCTACTTGGATGGATAGTCCTTTATTAGATTTTGGGTTATATAAATGTGACATCAAACCACTTCATATGAAATATCCCAGGAAATAAAGGCCTGAAAAGGCAGCAGAGTTTTAGTGATAAAGTTGGTGTTTTTCAGAAGGAACACAGGGATGGGCTCCCCCCATGGAGCTCAACTCACACACACCCCTGGGGAAATAAATGCAAGGGGGCACCCAGAAAACCCTCAGGAAGGGTCACTGATGTGAAATCCCAGCAAGAGGAGATCTGAGTGCTTGAGAGGGAGCTGCAGGATGTGGTGCAGGATGTGGTGCAGGATGTGCTGCAGGGGTGGCTGCAGGATGTGCTGCAGGATTTGCTGCAGGATGTGCTGCAGGGGTGGCTGCTGCACAGAACAGGGTCTGCTCTTTCACAATGTTCTCATGCTGTTCTCATGCACCTGGAGCAGTGCTGCTGAGTCCTGAAAAATTTGATCGTATCTTGTAGTGTGATTGCATAATGCAGCCTCTGCCAAGGGTCTGATTGTCACAGCTGGAATCACCCCTGGTGCCAGGGCAGTCTGCTCAGCCTGGTTTAACCCTCCCGTTTTCTGACACCCTCATTCCAGCTTGTCATCCACCACAGAGAGCTGCTGGCATGTTACCAAGGGAGTGATGTGGTCTGCAGGAGTCAGCAGAAATCTGATGGTGTAAAACATTCAGCCTTTCAGTGTTTCCCAGTTTACTGTATTTTCATTTCTCAGTTGTCACCTGTAGCAGGGAGAGGGTAAATGCAGAGCCTGCACTGCCAGTGCTGCAGCGTTTCCTGCTCTGTCCCTCGCTGGCCCAGGGGAGAGCCTGCTCTCCCTGCTGCTGCTCAAAAATGCACATTGCTGCCATCCAAATGGATGACCTGGAAATGTTAAATAAGAGCTAATTCAAAACCAGCAGACTGCAAAAAGTTTTGGGCGGGGAAAAAAAATAGCAGGAGCTAAATTGGGAAGTCAGCGAAAAATCAATTAATAGAAATGTATTTGAAGGAACATGGAAATGAGGCATAACAACTTACATAACAGGTTCTGTTTTGGCAAAAAATACAGAACGAAATATGGAAAGAGTGATGGAAGTGGATAATAATGGTTTGAATGTTTTAAACAGGTTAGAGTTTGTAATACTTTCCACTTAAAGTGAATGCAGACCTCATTTGTTGTTATTCAAAGGCTTGGAAGTCTTTTTTTCCTTAACCAGAAAAGGCAGCAATAGGTGCAGGTCAGCATGCTGGAGAGTTGGTTGAATGAGAAAAATGAATACAGAGGGACAGGAAGACGTGGTGGTTTTTTTTCATTTTCTCTCTCTGCAGTGCTGCACAGGTGCTGTTTGATGCTGACAGGTAACATTTTCCCCTCCCCATTTTAATTCCACCCAGGAAGCACAACTCCTCCAGTGCCACTAACAGTGGACTCTGTTCTAGTGCAAGAAAATATCCTGATTTATGGTATTCTAACAGGATAGTTTTTCATGCTCAAACCAGCAGCTATCAGCAGTTTTGGTGACGTGTTGGGAGCTACGTGTCTATAAAAGGCTCTTTCCAGTTAAATAACTTTTGAAGATAAGTTGAGGTATTTGCTATTGCAAAAATCATTTTATTAAACTGTTTCATAGATATTCCATTCCAGCACAAACCCACTTGACTTTACTAAAAAAAATTGTGTTCCTCAATGATTTTAAGTCATTGATGGCTCATGTGGCCATAACTTGCCCCTAATGTCAGTCCAGGAAGATAATATTTAGGAATCCTATTTTTTTCCCTAGAGGGATGCTCATGGATTGGTGGGAGATTCCCTGCCTACAGCAGGGGTTGGAAGTAAATGATCCTTGGGGTCCTTTCAACCCAAGCATTTCTATGATTGAATTGTTATGGGAAAGGGAAGGATTCACCCACTCTGTGTAATATCTAGAGCCAAAGAAAATATGCCATAACATAAGAGATTCCAGGTAAAAATAAGTGATCTCTTTTTCTTACCTGTGGTGTTTTACATAATTGCTATGCTGCTGTTGCTATGGTAATGATAGCAATTTTCTGTCTCTATATTGTCCTCTTCTGTCACTTACATCTACTTACATGTGCTCACTTCTACTCAACAGATGAATTGCCCATCTACATAATTCTTTTCTTTTTTCATCTTGCTTTACAGCCTCATACAAGAAAGTTATTTTAAGTCTACACAGAACTTAAAAATAGATATATGCTCAAAGGCTTTGCTGGGCTGATAGCAGTGCTGTGTTTCTCACATGATCAGCCACTACAGAAGTGATGGGAGTTCTCTCTTGCTCTCCACAGAGTAGTCAAAGACCTCTCACATTGAGGCAAATATTGTCTCTTGAGCTGCTTTAGCAAACTGGAATGAGAAAGACTGAAATTAAGTCCATGCGATTTTAGCAGCTGTGAACTTTCCTCATGGTGATGCTACATTTAGAAGTGGGCTGTGAATACAGGGTGGGGAGTGGCTGCTGAGCACTATTCATCATTCACCTGCAGCCCAGGATGCAGTGAGTGATTGGGACAGGAATTTTCCTTGTTTGGAAGGCAGAGTTTCACAGTGCAAATGAGAGAGTTCACTGACAGTGGGCAGACAATTACAGCAATAACAGCATCACATGGTAGAAGCATTGGCATTTCTCAAGCTAATGGACACTTCATTTCCATCTTTTAGAAAATCAGAGCTATTGACTTTGTGGGGGAAAAAGGAAAATGTAGTGCCAGCTTTTAGGGTGGAGAAGTTTCATTATAAAAATGGTTTGTAGCTGATTATCCAGATGAATCCTGCTTGGAATGGGTTCCTCCAGAGCAGTACCATGCAGTAGCATAAGAAGAGTAACCTGGAGGTGTCATTTGTGCAAAAGAAATAAAAATGGTGCATATGCTACACGAGGGAGAAAAGGAACCCAGTGTTTCCTGGAAAAAGAACCCATTCTGGTTGTTTCTCTCCATTTAAATAGTGATCTTGGGAACTAGTTTGGTTTGGCTCCCATTCTCTCTTTTGTACAATAGAAGTGACATCCTGCTTGAATTATCTTTGTGGCTTCTGCTCGGAATGTGATCTCTGGGATCCTGCAATCACTAAGCAGAGCATCTGCTGTTCTTTCCACAGATGAACATAACTTTGAATTAGAACTCTGAACCTTTCAGGATCGAAGTATCCAAAACTGCTTCTGCATGATGTGTAGGAAAAAAGCCCACAGTGGACAGATGGTGAGATGCTCTTCTCTCCAATATTATCTTTTCTCAGCCTCTTGCCCCAATTTCTGCAGCAGCCTTTATGTTCTCGGAGAAAGCCACAAGCATCAAAACATGAGAAAATACAAATACTCTAATAGGATAGACTAAGCTAGAAAACAAATAATGCTATTTCCTTTCCAATTTTCAGATAAACATTAATCTCGCCTTGTCTCATTCATCTGAAAAATACAGTTTTTCCTATTTCCAGTTGTTCAGTGGCAAGTTCCAGCTTGTCTGGAGTCCAGCTGGTGTGGCACTGGCAGCTGCACGCAGTGTCTGTAATTTGTCTCTGGCACTTGTGGGGTTTTCTCCAGCTGCTTTCCCGTGAGTCTCCTCAGGTTTTTCAGCTGAGCCCATTCCCTGCCATGGCAGCTGCACCTGGGGCTCGGTGCCCAGGGCCAGTGCTGGCCAGGCTGAGCCCCAGGGAGAGTCCTGTCTCCGCAGCTCCCTCGAAAGGGAAACACCTTCTCTGCCTTGAGCTCACACTGCCTAAAAAAAAGCGCTTTAGAGGGAGAAAGCTCGTGCAGTTTATCACAGATTTGTGTCAAGGGAGAAACGAGGCACACCCCACACCTGAAAGTTTCATAAAGAGAACCACTGTGGGCTCAATTAATGCTAAAGCTGAAGAGAAGTGCTAAGGCAATTTTGGTTCTTTTCTAGTTTTCTATTATACATTATGATGGCATTTATGCATATCCTGCCTTTTTTGGCTTCACTCCAGGAAGGATTGAACCTCAAATCAAAGCAAACTCCAATTTTGCACTCACAAAGACCAGAAACTGGTTGAATAATCAGATTTTTAAGAAAGTCACCAAGGGAATTCAGGAGTTGATAAGGTAGGTTTTGGGAAGATGAAAAGATTAAAGTTTTTTGTGGTTTACCTGAGATGTCACTCTCTGAATTGACTGTATTTTTAACATATTTTATCTTCATTTTACAGGGGTGATTACAAAGTCATGTAGTTCTTGCAAGCTCTGATTCAAGGTCCACTATGTAAATCTGGCTATTTTTACATTTATCTCATAATGATATTTTCAACACAGGTCTCGTACTATACTTGAAAGGAAAACAGACTTTTATCCAATTTACATGCCAGAAATTAGCAATGAGAACTGACATGAAAAAATACTTGTGGTTCATCCACATTCTTATATAAAAATACAGCACTGCAGTCCATAGCAGAAGGCTTTAATTAAGCCTGTTCTGGTCCATAGTGCAGCAGTAACAGGAAAACATTAATTACCCAGAACTATAACAGGATGGCTTAAGATCCTGCTGAGAGCATCTTTCTCTGAAGAGCCAGAGATCACTGTCACATTTACTGACATAATCTTTCAAATGGTAGAGGTTTGAATTGATTGGAACTTGTATTTTTTCATTGTAAAGAAAAGCCATTAACAGTAATCAATGCAGGTTAAAGAGAAAAGGTACAAATTTCAATATGTATCATGTTTTACAGGTATAAACTGGATTTTTTTTCCTCTAAGTTTCCCATATATTGAGACCTCTATGAGATCTGCCAAACCTGTTTCCATTGTGCAGATCCTGTTTCAAAACTTATTTCTCATGAGGTGTTCTTGGTCTCTCCAAGGAAGGGCAGGTTTTATCTACAATGTTATTACTTACTGTACTTGGATGAAAACGACTTTTCCAAAGGCAATTCTGCTTGGAATTGTGTCTGCCTATCACCATCCTGAAGCACTTAGAGCAAAAAGCAAAAAAGATGTGGGAAAAAGGTTTGTCACCCTGGCTGTGCCCAATTGGAATTGGTCTACAGCAGAGCTGAATTCTTTGCACAGATAAATATGTGGGACAGTGGAAGTGATCTCAGACACCTTGTGGTGCTAAGGTACAGGCCTACCCTTCTTGTTCAGCTTAATTTATGATAAGTATTCATTTTTAACAGTGCTTCAGTATAAATAATTTAGTAATAATCCATCCTCTTGGAACCAAAGCTGTAACAATCAGCTGGATATGAATAATTGGTGCTAAAAGACAGGTAAAAGTGTCTCTTTCTCTATTAAAATGTCTCCCTTTCTGAATCACTTCAGCATTTTCTTTCTCCTTGAGAGGGAAAGATCTTTGGGCTACAAAAGGGTAGAAAAAGAGTTTTGTTTTCATTAAAAGTCATTTTTTAAAGATGAGTAAGAAAAGTCCTTCCCTTACACTGAGCATATGAAGAAAAGGATTCTTCCAGAAATTCACAAAACATCTGTACCAAGTTGCCAAATGGCCAGGGCTCGCTGTGGTGCCAGGCAGCTTTGGATTCCCTGCTGTTAGTGGCTGGAATACTCCTAATGATCAGGCAGGTGCCAGGTGGGCAGGGGACAGTCCCTGTGAGTCTGCAGCCGTGTCTCAGGCACGGAAAAGGCAGCGAGCTGCTGCTCCCAGAGGGGACAACAGGTACTTTGACATCTGGTTTCTCTAGACCATTAGCTGACCCCATGTCTCAGAGGGCTCTGTACTTTATTTCCCATCACTTTGCACAAAAAGTTGATTTTGCTGATCACTGCTTTAATTTAGTGACCCATTGAATCAAATTTATAACTGGAAGGCACGAAAACAGCCAGTGATTGCTGTTTTTAATGGTGGCAGTTGGTTTTCCCTTGGGTTGTTTTTTCCTCACTGCCCCCCCAGACCCCTTGCTATCCAGGAAGCAATACTTTTTTTTCCTCTCCTATATGGTTTTAGGAAGGAACATTTTTGCAAACAGTTAAAAATACTTTGTCGAGAAATTAAGTGCAATGAGAAGTGGAGATCAGGAGCTCTTATTTTCAAGTTCTGTCAGCGTATTTTAGACCTAATCACCAGTAAAGCCAAGGATCCTTAGAGAAACAGCCACAGTTCTGCATTTGCTGGCAGAACAGGTCTCTGTGGGTGTGTTGGAGTTTTTTCATACAGCTTTAAGTCTCATTCCAAATGGCAAAAAGTGAGAGGCCACAAAGGCCTTACATACATGATGAGTTTAATCCTTCTGAAATCTAGGAGAATTTTGGTAGGAGCTTCAATTTGGGCTGAGATTTCACCTTTGGTTTTTTGAAAAGATGTTGACTGCTTCCCAGTTTAATGTGATTTATTCATCTCTTCCTTTTAAGTTTATCCTCTGATTAGCCGAGTGAGTCTTGTGTGGGACCTTACTTAAAAGAGGGAACAAAGTGTGGATTAGAGAAGTTGAAAGAGCCAGACACATAAGGGTGTTTGTTAATGTTCTCTATTATTAAGTTTATTCTTTCATGTGGCATTACTACAAAAGGTAAAAATGTACAAATAGGTGACAAGGAGAATAATCAGAAGGATGAATGGGTATGAGATGGATTATTCTGCTGTTAAAAAGAAAAAAAAAGGTTTAAGAGGAATTTAGAAAGAAATATTAAAATCATATGCCATGAAAGTGGAGCTGAAAATCCTGGCCACAATAACAATTTCAGTGCTGCTCATTGCTCCAGCCATGCAAGCTCACACAGAGCTTTGCAAAAGAGCAGAAGATTTTTGCTAGAACTGAGCAGCTGGTATGAAATGGAGACCATTCATTCATTCTCAGGCAGATGCATAAAGCCCTCAACTTGGAGTATCTTGAACAATTCCCTCTGTTAATGTCCCAGGCTCATTATCTGTGTCCTGTCTCTGCTCTTTGTCCCTGTGTGCACACTCAGCATCAGAGCCTGAAATTAAGAAATGCTCTGCTAAATTTCTATAGGAAAATCAGCCCTGTGCCAACCAGCATTTCTAAGTCTCTGTCACCCTGGGGATACAATAATTCTCTGTTGGTACATTGGATAGCAAGGGCCACAGTCCTGGCTCCTCCTTGTTAGCTCCTGACAGCACCTGGTGCCAGCAACCTTCACTGGGCTCATTTTTACCTGGAATTTATGGCACAAGGAGGACAACAGGGCTGTGACACCGGTGTCAATGTGCACAGTTTGTGTTTGCATTAAAGGTGGGACCAACATCTGGCTGCTCTGTAATTCAGCCCTGGCTGATCTCTGTTCTGCACTGGGGCTCACGGGAGCTTTGGGCTCAGGCAGAACCAGAACCAGAAGCAGAACTCCTTTCTTTCCTCTCCCCAGGTAAGTGCTGGCTCTGCCCCACCCAACCTCGCCCAGTGAGTGCTCTTGACATTCAGTTCTGGCTGCAGAGCAATCCCATCACAGCTCTCTTCCCTAAACACAGAGCTGAGAAGCTCACCTGGGCATTGCTGCAGGTGTCCCTGGCTTCTCACAAGTACATCACTGTGGATCTATCTACAGACAGCTGTAATTCCTTTTTCTTCTCCCTGTTGCTTAGCAGCCTTTAGCAGTTGTTGATGTATCATTTGTTGATTTATCATTTGATATGTACAGATAGATCATAGTACAGCCACAAGAGCTGGAAGTTCAGATTTCCATCATGCGATTTTTAAGCATATTTCATAATAACCTCTATAGAGCTTCAACAGCAATTTGGCACATTTGTTCTCATGGAATTATGGAATTTCTTATCCTGCTGTCAACAAGCTGTGTACGATTACTTGGAAATCCACTTCAGATAGCCATTAATTATGCCTAGTTAGTGTCAAAATAGTTAATTTCTTTTCTTCTTCTTTTTTGTTTTCTTTTAGACTTAATAGCATGCTATCATCTGGCAACCTAATCTTTGCCTTAATGAACAGTACCAACACATTAAGATGATGTGAAAATTATTGCTTTACTTCACAGAAAAAAAAATATCATTAGTGCAAGAAGCACATTAAATTCCTCAAGGATACCTCAAGTGCATGGATTTTGATGTTGATTAGAAGCCTTCTGCAGAAATTGTTAGTTTAGGATGTCAGCAACCCTTTTTCCCAATTTGCAATAAATTACCACTCTCTGTCATCGATTGATATATGTGCTGTGTACAGATAGGATCTTAATGCATGTAAGAGCATCTCAGAGGGTATACCTAATTAGCTAAAATACAACTAATCACTGTTTTTGATGATTTTGGCTGGCAGTCTGCTCTGGGGGGAATTAACATAACATACTGCATTTTTATGGAATAGTACCAGTGGATGGGCAAATGGACAGATGGGTTTTTGTTGCACTGGCACTGTTATCTGTTTTCCCACTGAGACTTCACCTGCCTGCTGCAAAAGCTGCTGTGCTGTTCTAGGTGTTAACTGGTCTCTGCTACTGAGAATCTTTCAGGGCCATGACACTGCCCACGTGCTGCCATAAGTTTTATAAATTGAACCAGATTTAGCTGCACTAGAGGATTATTTCAGGCTGCTGCTATGACACAGAGCAGCTGTGGATCTGGCCTGGCTCAAAATGACATGAACATCCATCTCTGTGGTGGAATTCAGTGTCAGGCTGGGGGCTGTTGTGATGCTGGCTTCACACGCACCAGAGCGTTTGCCTGGGGCTCTGGGAGAGAGCAGTCTCTCAGGTCACATCCCACTCTGCTTTTGGAGCTAAGTTACTGTCCTTGGGCTGGGTTGTACCAGGAAAGCCATTGCTCACCCTCTGCTTTTCCACAGGAGGGGCAATGTCCCCTGCTATTCCACGATCTGGGAATCCTGTCTGAACTCCCACAGCCTCAGAAAGGCAGCTCTGCTCTCTCAGGTGTCAGCCATTCTCACCATCTTGGTTAATTTTCCTATGAGCGGGTGTCTGATTCTCTTCAGTGTAGGAATTGTCCTGGGCTTGGAGCCCTGGGGTGGAAGCCTGCGGTGCTGGGTGTGGGTCTGTTTCTGGGACAGGCAGGGTTTGCTGTGCCCTCAGTCCCTGAGTGGGTCGGGAGCTGGTGGCTCCCTCGGCGATGTGCACAGCTGTGTCCCAGCCTGCCACTGTCCTGGGGACAGGACAATGGACACATTTCTTTTCTCCAACTGCCTTTTCTTTTTACCTTTACATTTTTTCCATAGTTAAGTTCCCATTTCTTCAGCCTGCATTTCTCATACCTCCTTTCCAGTTTTTGAAGATGACTTTATCTCTTGTCTCTGGAGGAATCTGACCTACAATGTAATTCAATATATTGCTTCAAAGCACCCAGAATGCTGTGACCCTGCATCCCATGACTTAATCTTAATTTCTGAAAGTGTGTGAAATGAAGCCTGCATATGGATAGATTTGTCACGGAGACCTGAATTCTATTTTGTGTTTTTGCCTTTCTTCCAGTCCATGTTTTCACACACTGAGCTATTCTTGTTTGTTCTCAGACCTTCTTTATCTGAGTGGGAGGGGGGGAGAGGGGAAGAGAAAGAGGTCTGTTTTGAATTCCCTGTCTGCCATCTAGCATGAATTTTTATACCAATAACACCACCAGATTGCCAGATGTACTTTTAACTCCTGTGCTTTGGAGATGAGATTGATATTAATCCCATCTCTCTCAGTAATCTCCTGAGGTATTTACCTGCCTGGAATGATCATGTTTATTTATTCTTGGATTCTAAATTCTTTTATTTTTAATATCCCTTCGATATGCTTTTCATTTCAAGTTGTTTGGATGACTCATTACTAATCTCAGGTAGAGAATGAATTTTCTGTGCCAGCCACTGAATTACAACTTTAGATGGAGTCTTTTCCATGGATGATTTTTATGATTATTATTTTTAATCTTAGAAATGTCTCCTTTCATGATATGCTACTGGGTACTAGTAACAGATCTGACTGTAGTTTGCACTGAAACTCTTTCTGACCATTTAAAGGAGTGCTAAAGTGAAAGTAAATTACTTGTTGCTTTTTCCTGATCCTCTTAAACCAGTGAGAGAGGGATTTTGTATGAAAGACAGCTTTGTTCTAAAGGAGCAATAGAGAGTTCAGCCCCCATTGGATAAAGGTGAGAAATTTGGCCAATATTCATAAATAAAGTTTTATATGCTAGAAGACCTAATTTAGAAGGGAATTGTTTGAGTCCAATTTTCCCAAGATTAATGTAGGAGAGGCCAGTTCTTGTCCATTACAAAGAATGATCTTTATTTATCCCAGGCATTTTGCTGCTTTTGTCATACAAATCATAGAGCTCAAAATGCCAAGGTAGCCAGGCTTATAATGAATTCAGAAGTTTAAGATATGGACAAAGGGCTGAAAAGAATAGAAGATAGCAATTAAACTAATTAAACAATGGGCAAAACCAAATCAAATGCTTATAAATCAATCAAATATATGAGAAAATAGGAGGAATTAAGCCTTAGGAAACTTTCCATCCATTTCTCTCTATTGGAAGGTGCAAAATGAAGTTTTCTGGCTATTTCTAATGTAACTGCATTTTAAGAATACACCTGGGAGACTACTGGAGTAATGGGGGCTGTAAATAATTTTGAAACTAAAATGAAACATTCTTCAAAATAAGGGAAGATTGCAAGTAAGCCTTAGAATTTTCTTTGCCTAAGGCCAGAGGTAGAGGGTAGTTGAAATTATATTTTAAATGTTTTTTTTTTTCCTTCATAATGCATCCCAATTGCTCCTGCAGTAAGTAGATCTGGTTTCCTCAGCCTGATTTCAGAAGACATTACTTAGATTACAGATAAAGGCACAGTTCTATGGCATTAGCATTAGCAAAGAAACAATTCCTTGCACCTGCAGGCTCTGCCACCTGCATGGCTCAGAGTGCCAGTTTGGACATTGGTGTTGGAGACGTCCACCAGAAAAATCCTCTTCAAAAACATCTCCTGCTTTCCTCAGGATTTCCACCTGAGTTTTCACGAGCAGCATTTCTCCCCAAGGAGCTCAGAAATTATTCAGTACCTGCTGTGTTCAGAGACTGGGACTGCCAAACTTCCCATCCTGCAGGTTAAAAGCACATTCTTTTTTCTGGGAGTGAAGTCAGGAGAATTGCAAAGGATTTGGATGGAAATAAGTGAGGGAAGGGAAGGAAGGCCAGCTACAGAGAGAGTGCAGAGAATGGATCTCCACAATTTTACTTAAAAACCAGACAAACCTGATGTAAAAATGCAAGTGACACAAAACCTTTATGGCTGCTCAAAATGTGCTCTCAGAACAGCTGCGAGATTTTAAAGCACTCATCAGTGAAGGGAGTTGGGATTTACAGTTCCTAAGGAATCAACTTCCTTTTGTCTTTCAGTTAGTACATGACAGGAACAAGAACCACTATGGAAATAAGTAAAAGTTTACTTTCTGGTTTTAATTAAGTTTGGCAAAATAAGGTCAGAAGAAGAGTGTTTGTAGTTGCCTTGGGCATTTTTTCAGACTTTTTCAGCCAAACTAATGCTAAAAATGTAAAGAAAAATACAAGATACATTTGGTCCATCATTGTCATGGTTGTAATTGCTTTATAATCAGCCTTGTACTCTATAAAAGAAATGTGAAAATTTCCTGTTGGCATGTTTGGAGAATGGATTGACCTGTGTTTACTTAATAAAATAATTTGATATAATCATGATCCACAGCTGGTTTTTAGCATTTGCAGAAGCCAAGATTTGGAGGGGAAAAAGAAAGAGCGAGCAAATGTTGGACTAGTTGGAAGTATTGGAAACATTAAGGATATTAAATATTTATATCAAATAATTGGTTTTGCATTTTGGTCTCCAAATTAGTGTAGCTCTTGTGTGTTGGGTAGATGGATGATTTGTTCTTCTAAACTGTGTGTGTAGGAGTTTTCTGCACTGTTTGACACCTCAGAGGCCGTGGATTGCCCATCCTGCCAGGTTCCTGCAAAGAGCAGCTCAGAGATGTGAGTTTGTGTAGAAAGTTCATGAGGTAAAAATGCAGAATAGTTAAGAACAGAGCATTAGCCAGTTCTGTGCATCTCCTGGTTCCCATTCTTTGCCCACATCCTCTTTATCCTGTTCAGCACCTTAGCAGCAGCAGATGATCTCAGGCACTGAGGAGTTTTGGTCTAATCCAGCAGGGCACCAGCCTCAGTGCAGACTCACAGTGCCCAAAACAACTGTGCTCATTTAATTGAAATGCTTCATAAATTCAGAATCTCGATCAGTGATTATAGAACACTGTGGAGGCCAAGAAGTTGAAAAGCACTTTTAACAGAGAAATGAAAATAATTTATGATCATTATATTGGTGATAAAACAATGACATATACAATTCTTTGCTATTCAGTCCTTCTGCATTTTACTAAGATTAGTGCTGTCAAGTTTAATTCCAGTCAAACATGACTTTTCCACCTTTGGAAACTTAGTCCCTGTAAAAGGGTGAAAGCTGCATCTCTCAGCACCAGACACTGAAGCTGCAGCAGGCCAGGTGACACAGAGAGAACTCAGTTCTGAATTCAGTTCAGTGGAGATGGATCCTCAAGGAGAAAAGCTTCTTCCCCGAGTGCTTCCTGACACTTGGTTTGGGGATGGAAAAAGGCTCAAGAGTTTGCATAGTTTTTGTTTTGTTTTGTTTTGTTTAATCTTCAGTGCTGTTCTCTCTAAAATTGTTCAAAAGCATGTTGATATACAAAAGACATCCAATTCTCTGGGCTTAGATACCTACAAGTGTTTTGGTCCATCGTTCCAGCAGCCTTTCAGCTATATAATATATCATATATATCACATATCATATATATCATTATCGTATAGTGTTCTGTGTATTTTTGTCTTTCCTCATTACATGTCTTTGTTTCATAGATAATGGATATATTCATCAAACCGCATTTTAATTAATAGATCCAGCAATTTTAATCTTAATATAGCAACTTTTTTCTTTCCTCAGACCATTTATCAAATATATCTGTCAAAAATACTTCTTGCCTACAACAAATATTATTTGAAGTCATACTCCAAAAGTGAAAAGAACAATCTATTTGCTCCCAGCTAGGACTGTTCTGTGGTTGATCAAAATGAGGGGATCATAGTGAGATAATGGTTTTGGGATAGATGATTGATGTCACTAATTGGAGCCTGTGCTTTGAGGCTAGGCAGACACACCAAAGGCTAACTGGACATGAAAGCTCAATTCCCATCTTGCCCTTACAAATGAACCATCTCAGCTGGGCTTGGAGCACTTGTTTAATCAGCAAGGAGCAGCCCCTGCTGAGATCCCAATGTTGTTCCTATTTGTCATTAAATGAGGGTCATCAGTCTCTGTGACTCTCCCTACAACCTTTGCATTAAATTTGCTGTAAAGAAAACAAAAGCACTGATTACTGGGGCCTGGAGATATTTGTCAGAGCTACAGGTGCCTTTCTTGATGGAGACTGGGTATGAAAACAAATCTCTGTAAAATAAAAAGCTCCTGTTTATCTTGAAAGGTGGGGGGAGGATTATGGATAATTGAAGGTGGAAGAACAGAATTGCCAGATCTGAAACATAAACACATTGTCTTTCTGTCCATCAGAAAATCGATTTTCATTGCTCTTTTTCCTCTGTTGATTTGCCTTGGGGAAAGTTCATATTTTTGAGATAACAAACTTCTTTTTACCTCAGCAAGCAGCTTGTAGAAATACAATTTTGCTTCCTTAACCACAATACAATGCTGAGTGTTTAGTATGATTTATTTTCCTCACTGTACTAGCTTGCAGAGTATTGGGCTGGTTGCCAAATGTACATCCAAGATTCTGGTAAGGCCCTTCCTCCCTTCCTTCATCCCACATCCAGCTCTGCATCCTCTCCCTCCTGTGCATTTCCCCAGATCCTTCACCCCTCCTCCATCAAAGTCCTCTTCTTCTCTATTTAAAAGCTCTTTGCTGACTTGTGATCACTTCCTGATTATTTAGGTTAAAATGTGCATTTTGTTGCATGGCTACCTACACATGCAAATAGTTATGTTTTTAAACTAAGAAATGTACAGGTTTAGCTTATTAGAAAGTCAGACACAAAATGAAAGGGTTTGATGCTTTGAATTTGGGTGTAATGCAGCTGGGAATAATATCCCTTCCCTGTTTGCAAGGACATAGAAAAGTGTGTTTCTTGATATTGATCAAATAAAATACATTTTATTGCACTGTAATTACAGATGGAGAGACAGAGGGGAACCTGAGAATTATTTTTGGAAGAAAAATAGCTTTAGGACTGAAAACTAAAGAATACAGCTTAGATAATATAATGATAATGTTCTTTATAGAAAGGTCTGAACAGATCAGACTGGAACTTAATAACTCAGGGTGTTCTTACAGTTAGCCCTTGGTTATTTGTCTAAAGTAAACTTGGCACTGGGCGTGGATTTATTTGGTAATCATAGTAGTTCAAGACATTTATCTAATCAAGCACACTGCAAGTCTTCATCCATCACTAGGTTTTATTTATTTGCTTGGATCTTTCTGCCTTCTGTGACTTGAGTACAATTTTTCATAGAGCCTCCAGAGTTCTGTTCAAGAATGGATGTCCATCTGTGAGCAGGACCCCAGCAGGAAAGGAGAGTTCGTGGAAGCAGCAGCAGCACAGAACCTGGTGCCATCTACTTTGAACAGAAGCTGTAGCAGATTCTGTGCCTCAGTTAAATCCAATTCAAAACTTCACAAAGTTTTAAGTGGGGATTAACTTGGCCACAAGTGCTGTACTGGCCTTCTGCAAAGATCTGAAATCTTGCCAGAATTTAGACCTGGAATGGGCTTGTTATAATAACTTAAATTAAGAGAAGATAATATTTTGTACTCGCAGATGGCGCAGAGGAAAAAAGGGGGCTGATCTTGTACCAAAGAAATTAAAATAAAATGTCAGTTAAATTAGTTAACTGCACAGCCTGAGCCGATGTGAGATGCTTCAGTGCATCTAAGACCTTGAGTTACGAGGTGAGAGCAGGCTCAGGGATCACAGCAGCCAGTTTGTCTGCAGCCCTTTGCTCTCAGCAGCAGGCTGGATATGGCACCACTTACATTTAATCAGTCTGTTTTCTGCTATGCATATTCTCCAGTATTTATCATTCTTTTGATCATATTTACAGCCAGAAATGCTCATTAAAGTAGCAGGTAATTATACACATTTTCCTGTGTTCCTCTTGCTCTGCTATCTGAATTTAGCTATGACCCTGGCTTTAGCTGCAGTCCTAAGGTGGATATATGCAGAGTGTGGGCTGGCTGCTGAAGGCATGCACGGATTCCTCTTGCTGCCTGGCAGCTCAAGACAAGAGATTTGTTCAGGGTCAGAGAGCAGCGTGTCCCTCCAGACCACAGGCCTGGGGCTGCAGTTCCTGCTCTGTCTGCAGCAGACATGGGTGTTGTGCACCTGCTCTGGAAGATTCCTGGTTCCCTTGAGCTCCTGAAACCACACAGGGAATGCAGCGGCGCACTGAAATGAAAGCTCAGGTGGGAAAGGTCCATCCTTGGCTGATGGCATCCTGAGGGTGCAGGGACCTCTGTGGGTGGCTGAGGTAACCCCTCCTGGCAGTGTGGCTGTGCTGCTCCTCACAGCGCTGGGTCAGGCCGAGGGGTTCAGCTCCTGTCAGCCCCAAACACTTCTGTGAGTAGCCCCAGTGTTGGTGGTGTTTGCAAACCTTCCTGTGTGACACCACGCCGCTTCCTCACTTCGTTCTCCATGTGAAGCCATTTGGAATCTTCATTTTATGTGGAAATGGACCTTGCTGCCTTGAACACCACCAAAATAATTTTTATCCCCTTTTTAACCCCTTTTGAGTTTTCAGTTTGTAATGAATTGTAGATTCAAGTCAGTTCTGCCTGAGGTGTACCCCAGCTCCCGAGGTTTGTGTGCTGCCTCACAGCAATGGTTTGACACGCACTGTTCAGCCTTTCTTCTGTCTCTCTCATCTGATCTCTCATCAGCTCCCGGGCGAATTGGTTTTATCATGTTTCCAACCCTTCGCTTTCACACTTCTGAAGCATCACTTTTTTCTGTTCTGAAAACCCAGCACCTGGTTATGCTCATGCTGAGCAAAATGAAATAATAGAGGCAAGGGCACAGCAATTAGAGCTCTGAAGAAATCAGTTGTCGTTTCCAGGAACACGTAGTACTTCTGCAAGATGATGCTGTGATTACCTTGTGTTTGAAAGTGCTGCAAACTCTTTCAACAACTTCCATGGGTGTTTGCCTCAAACAGAATGACTCCAGTTTAATTTAAATGTAAATGAAAAGTACATAATGTTTAAAAGTTTAACAGACACACAGAGGATTTTGCACAGGGCAGAATTGTTCACGTGCTGCGTTCTGTCGTAGTTATTACTCACTTATGCCACATCTAAAATCTTTAATCAGCTCCAGATGATTTTCTGCCTCCCTCCCCAATCCATGTAGAGGGTCTTTAGGAGGACTTCCCAAGAGCTATGCCAGCCTGGCTGCTGCAAGATGCTGCTGGTTTCCTAAATCTGCTGCAAAGTAGCTTTCATGATTGCAGAGCAGAACTAATGCCTTCTGATACTTTCTCTGCAATGAGTAGCAAAATCCAAGCAAATGGCAGGCGTTAGTTCCTGCAGCAGTTCTGGGTCCTGGCTCTCCTCAGGAGCCCCTGGCCCCTTTGCACTGCAGTAATCTGGAAGTTTGGGAAGAAGGACGGCAGGGAGTCTCTTTAACTGGAAGCTTGCAGGGGTTTTAGAGGAAGTGTTCTGAGGTTTGGGGGGCACAACAAGAAGCCTTGTCCTTATCTCCAAAGCCTCCAGGAGGTTCTGATTTCTGCAGAGAAACTCTTAGGAGTTCACTATACTTGAACAGTCTTTCCTACTGGAAATTTAGATATTATTCCAGGCATTCCATTAGTTTCACTATGGATTTTGATGTACTTCATGTCTATGTAGTCTCCAGTCTGTTCTTTTGTAATTAGAAAACATTAATTTTTTTTAGAAGGTATACCAATAGGATCAGGCCAGTACTTCTGCTGCAGACACCTGAAGTACAGCAGTGCTCTTCTCCCTGTCCTGGGCCTGAGGGTATCCAGGTGTGTGAGCAATAGCAGCACACCTGTTTAGACTCCCTCAGCAGGGGCAGTTCTGGTATGATTTCCTTTCATGTGAAACAGCAACAATACTGGTACTGCAAAACAAGGTCTTCTCGGCTGTCTGAATTGTTGCAGGTTCTACTTACATGACCTTGCTACAGGCTTTTTAATTCATCTACCTCCCCAAAATTCCATTTTTTTATCACCTTCAGCCTTTGCCATCTGGAGTTTTCCTCGTTACATGTATCTGCTGAAAGTAATAAGTGTAGAAATTGTTTTTAATGCCATTACATTAAAAATAGATATACCAAGCCCTACTGAACGTCACATTATTTTGAATTCTCTGACTTCCAGGGGATCAGTAGCCTGGGAACCTGTGAGCAGTATGGACAATTCATTCTTCACACTGTTCAAGAGCTATGGCCTTAATCCTGTATGTGGCAAATTTGTCAAATTAACAGATTCTTTAGTTTTGTTCTGGCTGCCACTAGAGATGAGTAAATAAAGATGGAAAATCCACCCATCTCACCAGGAGCTGGCTCCAGCCTTGGACATTGCAGCCACAGAAGTAGGTGATGATGGCTTTTACAGTGAAAGCTGGAAACCAGATTTTGTTATGCACAAGATTTCTTGGTGGGACCCCCAGGTTCCTGTAGGTTCAGAGGAGCTGAATTCACATGAACAGGGCCTGGCTGACACTCACTGCAAATTCTGTGCTGAGCACAGGAATACACCACACCACTGTGCACCATGTGACAGCAGCAGGTCCCCAAGCAAATGCACCCTCATACACTGAGTGTTAGCAAAAAGTATTATTGAATTTACTCTGCAGAGCTACTATGTGAGAAATAATTTCAATCCTTTAGTTAGTCACTGTAAAGAAGCTCCATAAATAATTGCTGATTTACTGACAGCAATTTAGTTGGTCTAAGAACCCTAGATTAATAACACACTCTTCTTGTTCTCTGGAATAATAGCTGAGGTGCCATTTCTAAACATTATATATCTTTATCTTGGACTCTGATAACTGTCAGCTAATCCTGACCAAAGGAGCTGTGGAAGTGCAGCTAAAATGGAGATTTCTTTCATCTCAATAAATCTCTTTCCCTTAGTACCTATTTTTTGCCCTAGTCAGGTTTCTAGTGAGGCAATCTTAATTTATTAGTTTAATCTGGGAAATTAGTTGCTGTAGGTTTTGGTTATATAGATCAATGGGCAATAAAAAATATTTTGACTTGAGTGAGATTTCCTTTCGCAGGGATGCAAAGAGTATACTGAAATATTTTAGACCATTATTGTTTCAGAGACTAAAATTCAAATGCAAAAGAAATATTGCACTGAAATCTCTGGTAAAGGGAAGTCTTGCTCTCAAGCAATGGCTGTGAAAAGACATAGCACATTAAAAGTTTAGATAAGTAACAACTGTTATGTTAGAAATGCCCCCTCCCCCCAGTATTATAAACTGTGTTTTAAATAAAAAGGAAGCATTTTTGAAAGCTTCTAGCTGATTTAGGAATCTAAGTCATATCGTTGGTGACACGGGACTGAAGCCACATAGTTGTATCTTCAGAAACATTTGTTGAAAGTAATTGGACCACTGCCACTATTTGAACAATTTTCTGGGTCTCATTTGCGTCCGAGGAGTTAAGGATGTTTCAGTGTCTGTGCTACCATGATTTAGACTTTAAGACCTGTTCAATGCCTTTTACTGCTTGGTCTTCCAGCTGCCCAGTCACTTATGAAAGCAGGATTTAGCTGTTCAGATCCTTTAGACCTTGTGGTGCTTAGTGCAATGGCATGAGAAAAATTGAAGCTGGCTACTTAATCATAGAGCTTAAGTACTCAGCAGCAGATCACAAAAGGCCTCCATAGGTTAGGCTTGAACTCAGGCTGAGCAAAAACCACAAAAGTGCTAGTGGTGTTTATTGAATAGGGACCAATTTGTGTACAGAGAAAGTAACCAAATGCCTTTATCCTTGTGCAAATGAAAACGATTCTCTGCTCTTACATCGGTCTGAAAAGGGAGCTGGGTCTGTGCCCCCCAGAGCAGAACAGGCTGGGTCTGTGCCCCTCAAGAACAGAACAGGCTGGGTCTGTGCCCCCCCAGAGCAGAACAGGCTGGGTCTGAACCTCCCTGAGCCCCCCCAGATCATCCCAGGCTGGGTCTGAGCCCCCTGAGCCCCCCCAGACCATCCCAGGCTGGGTCTGAGCCCCCTGAGCCCTTCTTGGGGCAGGTGGAGAGCCAAAGGCAGCCCAGCCACAGCTCCTGGAGGTCCTGGCTGCTCCTGCCTGCCTGGGAGAAGGGCACTGAGCCAAAAGGGCTGCTTGCTCTTTGCCTCGATAACAAATAGATTTTAGATTGTTCTTTTAACATTTGGCTCTTTGCAGAGTTCTGCTTTTCCTCTAAGGGGTTTTGTAGGATTGGCAGGGCACCTTCATTATGCTTTTTTAAGTCTAGGCAGTCTCTCAGTACACTTGTGTTTGCAGGGCAACACAGAGTATTTACTTCTTTTCCCATTTCTTTAGTTTCATACAGAGATGAAATTCAGAGATTTGTTTAATGGGTTGAAAAATATCCACTGCTACTCTGACACTGGACTGCTGTGTACCTTGTGCTGTTTTGTTTCAAGTTAGGGCACTTTCCCTGGAACATAATTTTCTTCATCATGGACTGCATTATAAGGGAGAGGTTGCATTTCAGAGACATATACCTGGTTACAAAGCATTAGTTTTTTGACATTAGTGTTTCCATTTTTCCTGGAAATATCCCTTATGTATTCATTAGAGAGACAATGGATCAGTGTGGCACAGATTTGGAATAAGATTCACACCAGGAGATGTGAAAAGACAATATTGAAATAGAGAATGGAATTCTTTTCATATATGGGACAGAAATACTCTGAAGACACAGTATCTGTTTCTGATTTCTACAAATATTTTTCTTCCTCTTACATTTCCATTCTGAAATTACATTTCTGTAGAAAGACCTTGTATTTTTTCTTTTTTGAAGTGAAATGGCATGTACTGTAAACTGCTGTCTTAAATAGTAATGACTTGCTCAGGACTCCTTGCTGATAACTACTGAACCACAAATACATCCTGAGATGAACAATTTGAACAAAAATAGCACATCATTTACCTGAACTCAGCAGCAAACTTTGAAGAGGGTCTATGCTGTGTTTGCTCCCAAGAACACGTGAGTGTTTGACCTAAACACAGAAAGTAGGCATCAAAGTGTGGGGGTGATTTATTCCAATAGTGCTTTCTTTTACCAAGAAGAAGCCAAGTTTCTCTTACCAGAAGCTAAGTTTGATGCATTTATTTCTGGTTCATCATGAATTCTATCAAATGAGGAAACAGACCCAACAAGTGACTAAATATTTTCTAGCTGGCACTGTGTATAGCATATTGCAATATTCAATTTTTGTAAGTCTTCAACATTTTTGCAGTTAATCACTGTCACTTGACTCATACATCTAAAAATTACATGGGAATGGCAAACTGTGAACATTTGTGACAAGATTTCAGCAGACAGGCTGAACACCAGTAGTTACTGTGAAGGAGTTAATAAATGTCAGTGTCTCAGTCAGTTCCACAATAAGACCTGACATAAACCCTGCTGAAATGATTGGAAGTCTTCCAACAAATTAGGCTTCAAACTGGAGGGTTGTTCTACTAAAATGGGATGCTACTCAATTGTGTGTATTATTTGTAGCACATTATCAATTACAATATTTTTATCTTTGAACAATGTCAATGATCATATTTATCCAAAATGTCTGTAGCCTTCCTGTGAGAGCAATCTTTCAGTCCTGAAACTTCCTGTCCTGCAAACAATCACTACCAAATTATGACAGCCTGACAGCACATTTGTGTTTTTCTGCTTCACCATCCTCTGTTTAACTGGAAGATAAGTGAGACAAGAAAATTAAAAGCAATGAAAATGTGAAGAAGAAAATTAAAAGTAATGAAAATATGAGGCAGCCCAAACAGCTCAGATTGTCAGATCATAAGGTGTATAGACATCCTGATATATACCTATGTGCATATAGAAATCTCTAAAGAGTGGCAGGCTTGCATCTGACTTAGAATTTGACTTATAGCTGGGAAACAGGAGTTCAGCTGAAATAGACAGCTGAGGTTACATGAACTCAATAAAAAATGTAGGGCCTAACTCAAAAACCCAGCATCTTTTAACAGAAGTCAAGTGATTTTCTCATTTGTCTGGCCAGCTTCTATCAAGTTCATTACTCTTTCTTGATTAAATCTTTTCTAATGATTTCTGCCTGAATGAGAAGCAGAGAAATGGGAGTCACCAATCACTGCTCAGACAGACTGACAGCAACGTATATGACTCATTTCTGTTCAGCTGGATGTAAGTCTTTAATTCTTCTGAACTGTAAGGAAAAGGGTTCCATCAGCAGCAAATATCCTAGGGATGCAAATTCTGAGGGAAGCTTCTACTATGTATAGCTGGCAGTAATTAGAGATTGGAAAAATTGTTGCAAGTGTATCAGGAATACATATAATAGTGAAAAGGGGGAACCAGTGCAATAGTGCTGAACATTTAAATTGTTACAGCCCATTTGTCTCATAGAATTTATCCATCTAGACACTGCCCTTTGCTCTCCTCTGCAGCTTCAGGTGCTGCTGAGCTCTGCTCCATTCTGGACAGTGGATTTGGTTTGTGTGTCTCTGTTTCAGCCCCACAGGACTCCAGGGCTTCATCCCTCTCCAGGCAGCAATCCTTGGGAGCAGCTCCCCAGTTCCTTGGCTAAACCTGTGCTTACAGAAACAAAACGTTCCCTGACTTTGGCCTTCCAGACAAAAGGAAGGAAAAATTATTCCTTTCTCCCCAGCTACGATTCATTTCTTATTTTTCTCTTTTATCTACTTTTCCTCATGAGGCTGATCATAAAAGTTGCCCTTTCTGACAGAGGACTGGGCTGCTCTGGGCAAGATAACAAACACATGCTCTTTCTGCCACTTTCCTAATATAAAATAACTTTTCTTATTCTATTTCCTTTGCTGCCAGCTCTTATCTGGAATTCAGATCATACATAATCCAGGACTGTCTTTTCACAGGAACACTAAATATAATGTCTGGTATATTGTGAGGATTTTAAAAAAAATTTGTTCTGTATTTTATGACATCTCAAAATAGATTTGGTAACTATGGAAAAGACAGAAACTGAAGCCTTTTATCTTCTTCATTTCTGGCTGCTATGTTGACTTGTTTTAAAGTGTTGTCTTTCCCTTCTTTATTGAAAATTTGCTTTTTTTGGTGATACTGGTGTGGTTCAAGGTCTGATCCAAAGTTTACTGCTGTTAGTACCAAAAATTTTGCTGAAAGGGACATTTACAGTATCTGATGTAAGTTCTGGCAAAACAAGGAAGAAATGCCCGAGAAGTTAAATGAACTGGAGAGGTATTTATGAGAAGGGAAAGGAAGTAATCAGCTTTACAGAATGAAGAGGGGAGCAAGACCTGTGAACAGATTTGATTGCCAGGAACAGAGCCCAGCTGCCTTTCACATCCCAAACACAGTTTGACTCACAATTACTTTCATTTTATAAAACCCACCATCTGTAGGGAGAGAAAGCAGAAGGCAGAAGTGGAGGTAACGTAACCTCTTCCCTAGGCCCGTCCCAAAAATTAATCCTGCAAAAGCAGCAGTACCTGCAGACCATGTAGGAGGCAATTGCCTGTATTTTGTGACATCTGTTCTAGTTTCACTTCAATAGATAATGCCAGGTAGGTGAAACAGAGAATGGGGAATAACTACACAAGTGACGAAAAACAAAATTGTTCTTAAAGGATTGTGGGAGGCACCTAGTGGTAGTGATGCACTTTGAGAATGTTAATTGCCAAATAGATAACTGGAATTTGCCAGTTTGAAACGAGCTTATTTTTAAAGATCATGAACTGAAAATACAATTCAAACTGAAAATGTTAAAATGTATTTAAATTGTTTGTAGCTAATGATCAGGTTACAAATTTAGGTCTCAATTTGCTAAAAAGCCAGGATGCTGTCTATGCAGTGAAAAGAGATCTAAGTTCTTCCTTTCTCACCGGGAAGGTGCATTGTCTCACAGTTTATAGCACACAGAAAGAAAGTAGAGTTTAGCTGTTTTGTGCTTCCCAGTGTGCATTTCTTGTAGTGTCATTACCGAGGCTGCTATCTGAAAAAATAGCTCCATTAAATGAAAAGCTCTGATATGGAAGAAGAAGATTATCTCTCTTCCCTTGTTAAATTGCTGCACAGAAGGGACTGTGTTTTCCTTGCAGTTAGATGTTCACAGAACAAACACTTTCCTAATGAGGAGATGTTGTTCAGAGTTGCTGTGCTGTTTTGCTGCTGGCCATTACGAGCTGTGGGTGATGTCAGAGCTGCAGGGGAAGGACAGGAAGGCGTTCAGGGGTTTGCAGCTCACACAGGTGAGCTCTGCAGGTGCATTCCATGTGGGGAGCCTTGCTGCAGGCTGGGTGCAAAGCTGCTGCACTCAGACCTGGCAGCAGGACTAAAGGCATTGGCCTTGTCTCAAGCCTTGTTGGAGCTGCCCTGGGCAGGGCTCTGCTGCTGAGCCAGCACTGTGAGGTGACATCTCTCGTCCGACTGGGTGACATCGCTGGGCTCTGCCATCAGCCCCAGAGCAAAGCTGGCAGTGCACAGGGCAGGGCTGGGCTTCAGGCTCCTCCTGGGCGTGCACTGCCCACTCCTCCCGTGGTCTGGGCTGATGACAGACTGAAAATCCGTGTGATTTCACAAGTTTGTTTGATTTGAACCGCTGTGGACTCAAATTATTCCCAGAAGTGGCATTTTTGCAGTCACGGCACAACTATTACCCCTTCTGTCCACTGAAATGCTCCCAAGTGGCTCCCCTGATCCAAATAATCTCTGCTCTTAAGACAGCAGAGCACAGCATGAGTTATTTTCTTCTGCAGCACAAATGTTCCCTGCATTGGGTGTTTGGGGCAGACTATTCAGCAAGTGTAAAACAATAACTGAACTTGACAGAAATGCCTTCAGACAACCAGAAAGTGCCTTTCACACTAATTTTCCATCGGCACCACAGAACTGAATGCAGAAATCCAGATTTGTGACACTGGGTGATTCCTGCTCCCCTACTGAAAAAAAATAAAAAACGGAAGAAAACCCCACAGTGCTGCACTGGGGTTGCTTTTTGCCTGTGACAAGTGCACTGACATCCCTTTTTCTGTGGTTATTCATTTTCCTCGGTGGGTTTGGGGAGAGGTGAGAGCAGAGTGAAGCAGCAGCAGGTGCCCTGTGCAGAAATGAGGCACAGGCAGGTGACAGAGCCCAGCTCTGCAACTGTGCCCTCCCCTGCACGACTTCTGGGGTGCAAATTCCACTCCCATGGAGCAACCTCTGCATTCAGCTGGGAGAAGTATGTGAGCAGTGAAATAACAAATAATGGATAGTCTGGCTTTTAGGGACTAATTCTGGGATACTTTTTGCATGCCTTGTGTTGGTTTGACAGGTAAACAGGCAGTGTTTTCCATTGACTACATACCAGAGATTTTAATGCACAATATACAATCTGAATGCACACTATTCAGGTCACCACAGATTATTTTTTTTACCAATTATGCTCTTTGTTGCTGCTGCAAAAAGCTGTCCATGAAAATATTCACAGCTGCTAAGCTTCAGATCCTAAACCTCCCACACAGTCACCAACAGAGGGTGAAAGGGCCACAGGTTGGGGTGAGGACTGAGCTTTGCCTTTTTTCTCCATGAACACATGCTCGTGTATTCCCCCTCATGTTTTTCTTTCCTTTTAGAGATGGCAAACAATGACAAATTAGTGAGGCATGGCTGGCTAAGTGAGAAGACATCACATCACATAAGAGTCACATCTAGTTGACCTGTGCAGAATCTGAAACAAAAATACCCAAAGGAAACATTCTACAATGAACACAATAGGAATTTTAAGTTGTCTAAAACCTGCTATACAAGGCCAGGTTCTCCAAGAAGCATTTGTTTTGTTTTATACTGTATTTTCCTCTAGAATATATGAGCATGAACTAAAATGAGGGTTTTGAAATGGCAGAGTAGCTAATTATGCTGCAGTTTTGCTGTGGTTTTTTGTGTGTGTTTTGGTTTGGGTTATTTTGTCTTGAACAGTTTCATCCTTTATTCTCTGCTTGTGAGTAGACATCAGCAAGCGTTTAGCTTGGAGAATGCTTAAAAGAACACATACAGTGCCAAATCAAGCCTGATTTTATTCAGTAGCAACAGAAATTAACAGGGGTGAGAGAAAATGTCATTTTCCTTTGGTAGAGGTAAATGAGAGCCTCGAGCAGTTCTTTGGGAGCAGGCCCCAGAGAAGGTGGTGGGTGAAGATCCAGGGCTCACACGTCCCCTGTGACTCAGGGTTTCTGCTGTGTGGCAACACCTGCTGAAGATGCTGATGTCAGTGGCACATTGAGTGCTGTAATCATCCTTGACAAGATGAAATATGGCCTCTGAATTCCAAGAACATATGGGATTATTGAGAAGGAAAATTGTGTGAACAAGGGCAATTGCAGCAATAACTATCCATGACATGGAGTCAGCCAAGCATAACACAGATATAATGAAAATATTTTTAAAGGCAAACATGATGTAGGCCAGTGCCAAAATGATGTAATTTATTATTCTGTCATGAGTGATAAATGTTAATGACCTCGGTGTTTCACAAAATAGCAAGAAAGTTTTTTTATGTATACCTTGCTACATGATTTTAAAGGATACAAAGGGAAGGTTTATTGAACGAGGATGAAAAACTTCTCTCATCTAAATTCTAATCTTTAATTTTTCATCATATAATTGCTGTAGTTGTTTTTCCACACCTCACGACTTCTGCCCACCTATGCAGACAGAGGAGGCAGCTGGCAGTCTGTTAATCAGCACAGAACTGCAGGGCTGCACCCCTGGGAGGGAGCTCAGCAGACTGAGGTGTGACCTTTCTGGACTTACATCATCATTTTCTGGTAAAACTGTAAGAGTAAGAAAGTTTTCATACAGGAAGTATTAGTTACAACCCATCACTTCTGAGCTGCTGAAACCATTCCTGGAGCCAAAACTTGAGCCCAGCCACTCAGACCTGGCTCTGCCCTGGCTCTACAACCCCGGAACCTCCTTCTGCTGGAGAGGCTCCGTGCAGTGTTTCTCTGGTACAAAGTTAAACAGAGACATTGCTGCACCCTCAGCATCCTGACAGAGAGCAGGTCTGATCTCTGATCTCTGATCTCTGAGTGCAGCCACAGCACTCACAGGGAACCTGCATTGGAATGCTCTTGTTTGCAATCCATGCCAGAAGAATAATGTTAACAAAGTTCTTTAAGGAAAGTAAGATTTCTTATTTATTTGAGGGGGGGAAAACAACAAAACTAAATTATTTTACTACTTACTGGCAAAGTCATTCTTGCTACATTACCAATTTTTAAAATTCACATTTCATTCAGTTAAGATTTCATACTGTTGACAAAATGATGCTGTCCAAAAAAATATTGTAATAGCTGCTATATACAAGCCCATAAATAAACTGTGATATATTCAAGCTTCAAGAGACTTGGGACAGGAAGAGATTGTTTAAAGATTCATTTGAGCATTTCATATTCAGTACATTTGCTGCATTCAGTACCAAGAGAAACACTTAGAACTAAACAAAAAGAATGGATATCGATGGCAACAGAACACATTTGTGTTTTGTGGGGATTTTCACCAGTTTATCAAAAACAGAAGCGGCCCCATCCCCACTGTAGGATGATAAATTCAGTGCTCCAAATCTCAGGGGCCATGAACAAGATCAAAGTGCTTCGTCCCCAGCCTCGCTCAGCAGGTACAGCATGGGCTGCAGGAGGAGCTCCGGGGACACAGGATAATCATTAATCAGTAATCATTAATCCATAATCAATGCTCTCTCAACACAGAACACTTCCATGGCCCATTCAAAATTATCAAACCAAACACCTTTTCATGCTCATCTTATTTTTGGTGAACAGTTTTAAAGCAGAGCATACCTGGATGAAAAACTGACTTAGCACTGTGTCCCACTGCCACTTTGTGCTGTCACTGGTATGGCTCTTCTTTGGGGTTTCTTTCAAATGGACCTTGGACAGTCACAAAATGACCAGTAGAGCACAATAGGAAATGCAGGTAATGAAAACTGTGAAGACGAAAATATTGGGAAAAAGAAAAGCTTTTTTATATAAAGCTTTTTTTATACTTTTATATGTTGTCTGTTTCATTCACAGAACTTTGTGCTATAATGCAATGATTAGAACAGAAATAATCAAGGTGGGTTTCAATCTATATTTGTGGTCACAGTGTAAAAAAACCAAAAACAAACCAAAGAAACAAACCAAAACCAAAAGAACTCATATGCTCCAGTATAAAAAATATGCTTAAATACATTGTCTGCACACATTACAAACTCTGAACACTGTTATCACAGTACTCTTCTATTCCATCTCCTCTGGACATTCCAAGGGCTCTGTCTACAGGGTCTTTTGGGGAAAAAAAGTAATTTTCAGGCCAAGAGAAGCCCATATATTTGCACAGCTGTAAGACAGAGCAGTGAAGAAAAGGCCAGGAGAAATCCATACACAAAAACCAAGATAAAGACACAGCTATCTACATATTTAGCTTGTACTGACCTTCTGTTTGGAGTTAGCTATCAATGATTGGAGTTATCTAGCATTAGGAAACGTGAGGTTAAAGCCCATGGATTTCATGGCTGTGGATGTGTGATGTGCAGCTCAGCTGCACAAATCCAGCACTGGTGCAGCAAAAATCATTTCTGCAGAATGTTTTGAGCTGTAAGCCTGGGGAGATCACACCAACAAGTCTTGGCTAGGGAGGAGAAAAGGCAGGAAAGATTGGGCCAAACTGAAGCAGATTAATTTTTTTTAGTGCAGGAAGGAAACATGGACAAAACTTGGTTTGGACCAAACAGAAATTAAATGCATTGAGTTTTTCTAAACTTTCAGTTCCGTGTCTGTTGGATTAACCACTTACTAAACTCAGTCATAATTGATGGGTATTTCCTGTTCCCTAAAGATCAATTTACTTTCATTTTATTTTTTTATAAATCTACTCTCCAATAGAGAATTCCCACTCTGCACATTAGAGTGCAAATACCTTTTCTCTTAGAAACCAACAGCACATTCACTGGGACCAGGAATGGTCTGAGCTGCTGAGGACACAAACATTTGATTCAGGTTAATAAACCCCAACACATCATCTTAGCAAGACGAGAGGTTGAAGGTTTGCATATTTGCTGCCTGTTGCAGGGCAGTGATAGCTCAGGACAGTGAATTATTACCCTGGGGATCTCTGCAGAGATCACTGAGGGGGTCTGTGCTCAAACAAGGGATCAGGGGCTGTGGCTGCACAGCCACTCTGTGGAGGGAGCCTCACCTGTGCAAGTCCCTCTGGAGCCCCTGGACGCCGAACAACCCCAGAGCAAGGCTCCCGAGGGCTCTTCCCACTGCCAGGAGTTAAACTCTGCCAGATCCTGCCTGGGAAGGTTTGGCACAGCCGAGCTGGCCCTGCCTCGTGCTCCAAACGCTGCTCTGAGAGCTACAAAACACTGCTCAGAAGAAAAACTACAGTGTTCTTTTCTTCCTTCAAGATACTTCATAGCAGCACTAAAGCAGAAGCTACTAAATGCTGAGCAGAGTTTAAAACCACACAAGGGACTGCAGAGACCTGCTCAAAAGCTGTCTGCAGGAAGCAATGCACAGAATTATTTGTGGGCTGGCTGTCTTCCCAGTGTATGAGTGTGTTACATCTCTGTGGCAGGAGTTGAGTGTCTCACAACGACCAGGAAAAGGAGAAGTCACAGCACCAGGGGTTGATTTCTAAAAGCCACAGTGAGTCTGCAGAAAGCACAGGGTGCAGAGCTGCTGCTCCCCGAGGTGCAGGCAGAGCAGGGGAATGCTTGTGTGAGGGGCTGTGGCTGCTCCAGGACACCTCTGCCCCGATGGTGCCATGGCAGCAGGAAGCTCTGAAGTACCAAAGGCCACATCCAGGAGAGTCACACCTTCCAGGTGCTGTTTATATGGTCATGAGCTTTGCTGATCCACACCCACTTTGGGAGTGGAGCAGCTGGAACCTGCCTCTCCCCCGCGTCCTTGTGGCATTTACATTAAACACCATACTATATATTTGAATCAACTTCACTTTGATAATTCTGTAAGGTAATAAATGTAAACAGAGAGAGCACGGCAAGTCTGGAATAGTCTCATTACAACATCACAATGGGAAGCATTTCATTTTAGAGCATAAAAATCCATCTTTTCAGAGGTATGTTGCTTTCCCTCAGTTCTGGGAGCTGGAATGATTCAGAGAGCAATAAGCCCTTCTTGCATACCTAGTGTTTTCATCATTGCTGACAAAACCATCCAGTGTATATTTGTGCTGGTCATTTTTACAGATATTGCTAATAGCCAGGTGCTAGAATGTGTTACAGTTTTGAAGGCAAGCAATGAGGGCTATTTACTCAACAAAACATTATGGCAATTCATTAGGCAGTGATTTAAAAACCCCAGTTTTCTACTGTTATTAGCAGAGAGAAAAAGCTGGTGGACACGGTATCAGAGGTCCTGAATGTATGGCTTGATTTTCTCTGAGGAGCTGCTCCTCCTGTCAGACTGCAGATAAATCAATGCGGTTCGCTGAATTGGTGCTTTTATCCCAGGTGTTCAGCTTCGTGGGAGTCGTGCCTGGCCTGTTCCCAGTCATCTGGAAAATAAAATAGTATAGAAAATTGATTTATTTATTTTGCCAAGCCACTCTTGCCTAGATGAAATAAAAGCTTGAAAGCATCTATTCACATTACAATGTAGTCGCAGGGTCTTGAGAGCATATGCCATAACGGATTTTTAAACAGTTATTGCCAGGATCTGGGGTGATAGGCAACGATCTCTTAATAATACCTATCACTTCAGTGGGCTGGTTCTTTATAAAAACAAATGTCTTCTGTCTCAAGACAATCTAAGGAGAGCTAGAAAAGGATATTCACGTGTTGGCTTAAGAGGGAGAATGCCACCATCATCAGAGTTACACGTTGCCAGAATGCTGCTGGAAAGCAGAATTCCATTGCAGTTGGTGGGAACAGCCTTATTGAACCATATCCAGAGTTCATAAAGCTGTGCTTGCTTTTATTTGACAGTTTCCCAAAAGCAGAGCTTTGTCCTTTCAAAACTGATATTGGAGCTGCAACTTCATGCTTGCTGGTTCGACCTGTCTACAGCTTGCACTAGGTTGGTTCTAAAAACACCCATGGGCCTGCTCTGTTCTTTCCAACAGAATTTAATGTGGAACACTCTCGAATTACAACAGGGTACAAAAAGGAGCAATACTCACAATGTCTGAATTGAAGGGCTTCACATTGATGTTGCGAGTTGAACTGCTGGTGAGGGACCAGACCTTGGTTTTGTGCTTAAAGGCAGCTCTGACCTTTGGCAGAAACAGTGAAAGCAGTTGAAATAGTTGTGTTTATTTGAAATAGTTGTGTTTATTTTCACAGGTGCAGCCTGCAATCATTTCCCCTTTTTCCTTCCTCCACACAAATGTCACTGTGCTATCAAACAACAAACAATCCAGCCCTACACTTCTCTTTGTCTTGATGGAGTTTTCAGGAGGACACTTTCACATTTTCTAAAGAGCACTGAGGTGCCCAGCAGGCAGGCTCTCCTGACACACCCAGGACAGCAGCACAGAGCAGCTGCCTGCCTGCTCTAAACTGAGCCATTTACATATGCTGGATCAGAGCCCCTGGAGATGGAGCAATATTCTTCACCAAGGCGAAAATCAGCTGCAGAAAGGGCACATGGTGAGACAAGCAGGTGAGATGTGTCAAGGATTAATGGCTGGAAGTGGCTGACCAGTGTTGGGTGTGGAGATCAAGGAGAGTTTTTCAGACCATCTTGACCCATTGTCCTGTGATTATTTATTATACCTGTGCATTTCTGTCTGGGTGAACTGGGAATAAAGCCCTTTTTCACCAAGCCACTTCTATACCCAGCTTACGGATGTTTCTTTACAATATATGAGTTTTGTTTCTCAGAAAGAAATTCTCAAGAATTCCCACTGCTTAGCTAAAGGAGTATTTCAGTTATGCACAGCCTATGATGGAGGCAGTAGGACCTTCTCTCACACATCACATCAGCTATGTATAAACTGCTTTTTGAGGATATAAATTCTAACAAGTTTCTGAATTTAATTTCTCATGAAGTTCTGAAAAAAATGACAGCAATTCAAATAATTGTATTTGATACAAAACATTTGAAACTTGAAAATTTCTAAGCCTGGGGGAGAAGAGAATAAAGAAATAGTTTTTTTCCTCCCTACCTTTAACCTGCCTGCTTAATTTTAGTTGAATAAAGATCAAGAGTTCCGCAGTCAGACCTGAATCTCCAAACTGATTTTGGCAGAGAGCACACCAGTTAATGCTCTGAGATGCAATAGGTTGGCAAATATTAATAATAATTTCTCCATGGAAAAGCTGGAGTGCTCCTGTTGCATGGGAAGCAGCAGCAGGTTCTGGGGCAGAGCTACTCATTAACACCCAGAAAAAGAAGATGTGGAGAACCAAAAGAATCTGTGGAGAACCAAAAGGAGATGTGGAGAACCAACAGGAGATGTGGAGAACCAACAGGAAATGTGGAGAACCAACAGAAGATGTGGAGAACCAACAGGAGATGTGGAGAACCAAAAGGAGATGTGGAGAACCAAAAGGAGATGTGGAGAACCAACAGGAGATGTGGAGAACCAACAGGAGCTGTGGAGAACCAAAAAGAGCTTTGGAGAACCAAAAGGAGCTGTGGAGAACCAAAAGGAGCTGTGGAGAACCAACAGGAGCTGTGGAGAACCAACAGGAGATGTGGAGAACCAAAGCTCAGGGCCTCACTGAGCATTGCCCTGGCAGTGTGCTGGAAATGCTTCTCTTAAAAGCCATTTCTTTTCACAAGACTTGCTGCTGAGCATTTTCTGCTTTCTGCCACTGGAGGAGAGGATGCTGCATGCCAGATTTACATCAGCCTTGTCTTGGCTTTATCCCAGCTGCTCTAATGCAGCCTTCATGCATAAAGATGCCTCAGTCCCCTGTGAAAACCTGAACTTCCCGCCAAGAAAAATACCTGGAATACTTTCTACTCAGTGTGGTTCCCATTATGGACTGCATGAGCAACATCCAAAAGTATGTTTTGCTGCGAATAATATTTATTTTCCTCCGTGGAACTGCAGCTGTAACAGAGCCCCCAGCAGGGACTGCCAGAGTGAGTCCTGCTCCCACATTTCAGCATCTTCTGGCAGTGCAGCCCTCCAGCTTCTCTCCTGACTCTTGAACTGCTCCTCTTATCTTTGTTCTCTGCTTCAAACCTTTCTTGTGCTAATTAAAACCAATGTCATGCATGGGTAAAAAATGCTGCAAGTCGCAAAGCCAGAACAGTCATGGATTAATTAAAAGGAAATCAGTGACACAGCAGGCAATGGTAATGGAGAAAGCTCTTGCTTCACACTTAGGCTCTTTGGATTTGGTAACACCAACTTTGTTCACACCATTTGGTTACACACCTCTGAGTTCAGGAGACAGTGAAACAGGAACATGAAAAATCCCTGAAAACAGAAAAAAGGGAGAAGGGTGAGGTCTGGCTGTGAAAAGCCAAATACAACAACATGTTTCTCTCAGTATGGCACAGAACAGGCATCAGGCATGTGGAGCCCTGTAAGTATCTGAGTGCACTAAACCAGAGTGTCCCAATGAAACTGGGGAAACCTTCAGCACTGGCTCCTGTGGGGCTTGTCTGGAGCTGTCCCTGTAGAAAAACACCTCCTAAACTTCGCTGTACTAAAGGAAAAATCTGGCTGAAAATATGCAGGAATTCTTGTTTCATGACAACAAGAGAACTTTTTGTGTGTGGTGGCAAAGACCAAGGAGAGGGAAACGCTCTAAGGGAAACACCAGATCAGGATTTTTCAGACTACAAAAGCACTAGGAAAATTTTCATGGCAGAATTTTGCTATCTTTGGGCTTTCAGTCCAATGCAAAGTGCACAGGTTTCATCCCTTTCCATCACAAAATAATTTTATTTTTCTGGTGGTAGTATTCAGGTCCAAGAACCCCGTGTCACTATTTTTGTATCCACTATGCTGTTTGCTCCCAAGACAAGAAAGGATTTACAGGAGATAGTTTTTTCTTCCTCTTTGTAAGCACAGTTTGGGTAAGAGGTGTAACACACCTTAGGGGTATGCCTCACTGAAATGTTTGCTTAAAGCTAAGCAGATGTTTACATTCCTCCCTGGACAGAGCTGCTTTTCTGGGTTGGTGTGCCAAGAAGATGAGGGTTGAGTTTCCTGCATGCAGGAGCTCTGTTAGCACAGGGAATAGATCTACTTCTGAGCTTTCCATAAACTCCTTTCATTCAGTCTCAGTAATGAAACCTCAAATTGGCACTGAAAAATTGGCCTGGTATCTCTGCTGAAGAATCCTGCCTGTGGTACATAAACGGTGCTGGAAGAATGAATTTCATTTCATTTCTGAAGCTCAGTGCTGTCTCATTTATTTAATTATTGCTACTGGAAACACTGAGGAATAGGATACAAGTTCTGTTCAAACAAAGACAAGCAATTGCCAGCTCACTATGCTTAGCACAGACTTAAAAGACAGAGGAAGGAACACAGAATAAAATACAGTAAGCATAAACATGTGAAAACATTACTAATGATCCATTTAATTGGATCTCAGAAGCACTTCTGTAGCCATAAATTTTCCCACCAGGTACTTACTTGTAGTGAATTAAAAACAGCAAATATATACTGAAATACTAAAGCGTGGGCATTGACAGCCAAAATGCCAAAGATCCACGAGCTCCCCAAGATTGGTAAGAGAACAGCCACGGCTTTAGCTGTTAGTCTGAAAGAGAAAATGGAAATAGGAGATTGTGGTAAGACCATTAAAGAAATGCCAGCCTCCACACCAAATAGTTTATCAATTATGTTCTGGCAGCAAGGTGGGAGGTGGAACTCTTCTTTACCATGAAATTCTTTTAATGGGGAAGATTTTAATGATTTTTTCATCTGTGAAAATGGGGATAACAGAGCATTGGTATCACACAGAAAAAACAGAGATGGTGAGTCAGTAACTGAGGAGCAGAGAAAGAGATCTGAGAGATGATCATAAAAATACTGCAGTCATCTCTGCATTTCACAGGGAAGTATCACTTTGTTAGTGGGGAGCCACGTGCAAGGGTCAGAAAGCACTGAGCACTGTACATCAGGTCACAGCACTGGGCAGCCACAGACACCCACAGTCCGTAATCACCCAAAAATCTCAGTGCACAGGGCAAGCCATCCCTGCCATGGAGGCTCTGCTAGCGAGAGCCTGGAGCCATTTCACCTGCAGGGAGGAGCAGATGCACACCTGGGCAGTTTCAGTGACAGCTGCCAAAGGACAATCCCCTCCTGGCCAGCTGGGAACTACTGTAGTGACCCGTACCACTACAAACAAAAGCCCAAAGAAGGGACCCGTCCCCACCTGAAATGTGCCCAGGCAGGTCTAATCCTGCTGCAGCCCCTGGGGTTCAGGCACAGTCATCAAACTCACTGTTCAGAATATCAAGGAGTCCAGCCTGTGGCACAATTCCAGGTAGGGAAAGCAAGGGGCACTAAAAAACAGGGTAGGGACCGACTAAAAGGCAGTCCCTGCCTGCTAAAGCCGTGTTTTTACAGAAATTATCAGATTTCCTATGCCAGGGGAAAAGCTGTTGAGGGGGATTCGTGTCCCCTCATACAGATTAAAGCACACGTGGACAGAAAGGCACCGAGCTGCCTGACAGGACAGCTTGTAATTACAGCAAACACAAAACAAATGAGAGTTTTCTACAACATGATTCAATGAAGAAATCTTTTAATTAAACTTAGAGACAAGATGTCTCATTAATTTCAGTGACCTGAGCACACACTTCATTATATCCTCAACTAAAAGTGTGTCATAAAGTTTGCAGGGAAATCTGGGACAGGGAAGCATCCAGATTTTTTTTTCTGTCCTGGTTTGGGACTTTTTCCTGTATTGATTCATATCTCTGTATGCTCAGCCATGAATATTTCTGCACAATTCAATTTAATTCTTCAAGGGTTTTTTTTCAGTCAGAAAATGAAGGAATATCTTAAGCTTGAGGTCCTATTTAAATTTTAAAATGCCTTTCAAAAGATACCATTTTAAAACAACTTATACAAGTTTATTTTTGCGAATCAAGGATGTTTTGTTTTTTTTTTTTCTTCTCTGACAGGATTAAGGTTCCTCCCCAGTCTCTAAGACAGAATCTGCTAGAGCCCTGAGGAAAATGCAGCTGTGCAGGACAGGGAACACATGGGGATGGAGCAGCTGCCCCCAGACCGCAGCAGGGTTTTGTGTCCTCCACAGCCCAGAGCAGCAGGGATTAGCACTCCCATCAGCTCCTCTTGTAGAACTGCCTTCAGCACAAAACACTGGCTTTTCTTTTGCCCTTTTCTTCTCACACCCTCCCGTTCCATAACATTTTCAGTTTGGGATATAATTTTCTGCAACTCTTTTTTGCCAAAAATGTTTTCGTTGTTTCCTTTTGAGTCACAGCATAAAAAGGCTTCATCTGATTTGTAGTTGGGGGCAGAATAGAGCCAGTCAGTCAGTGTCAATATTTTCAAACCATTCTTAACAGTCTGGAATTTCGGAAGCCTTTAACGTTGTAAATTACTCATATAAATTTTAAAATCACATTTTAATAAAGACTGTTCTTTATTAAGCCCAGAGTTCAGCACACGTGCAGCAGAATTCCGTACCTAAAATGAAAATACAATCCAGATGTGGGATTTTCCATGCAAAAGTATTAATGACTCATGCACACTCATTCAGAAAAGCCATGCAAAGGTGATATTCATTTAAGACTATCTGAGGGTCAGCTCTGCCTATGATTCTCTTAAATGTCATTAAGGCTTTTTTAAACGTTTGCCTAGTGATTGCATAGCTTTCTGTGTTTACATGCTTGGAATTTCATCCTATGTAGGAAATTATCACTTCAGGGTGTTTATAGAGCTGTTTTAAACCAGCTCTACAGTTCCTGGTGCTTTTTTATCTTCTTCCACTTACCCCTCCCCTTCCTACCCTTATTCCATTTTAATCTTTAAACTTAAAAAAGAAAAATATTAACTCTAAAATGCTGCTCCAGAATGCATTAAGGTAGCAAGGTTAAAAAAGTCCTAGAAATACAAAAGTTAATGTTCCACTAGGTGCATTTATTCTGACACGCTGCACGTAGTTTATTTTTATTCCCATTTTACTTTGCTACATCAATATTTTAGTAGATTAGTTCTAGTACACTAAGATATAGAGCACAGTCAAATAGATGTTGTTTTTGGAGAAGGAATACTTCCCCATGCATGACTTAAGCTGTGCAACCTAAAAGAAATAGTCCCTATCATCAGTGGAGCTTTACATTGTCCATAAAACTGGTGACATGAAGCAATAATTTGGGGCAGGGGCTGGGCTTGCTTTGCAGACACAGTGGTTCAGCCCCACCAGGACTTCATAAACCTTACCAGAAGCTTTTTTCTTGTGCCCAATGTGTCAGAAAATAGAATGACCATCTGAATTTCTCCTGAGTGCCCCTTCTCATGCTCTGGCCTTGATAATTAACTAATTAATTCGTTTCTCAGATACACTTTTCAAAGCTCAGGTATTGTCACTTTTCTGCAGTCCAGTTGCACCAAGTTTGGTGATATTTTGTCTCTCTGTATCTAAACACACTGAAGGGTCAGTCCTGGAATGAATTCATTTGGAACAAAGTAAGTCCAGCACAGAATCTCCTTTCTACTGTTACATTTTGCCAAGTTTGGGGTCTTTTACGTGTATACCTGTCATTACCTAGACAGCTTTTGGAAAACACAAAAGCACTCAGGGTATGATTAAAATTTTATATCTAGAGAACATGGAAAAGCCTTTGGGATGTTATTAGCTGTACATAGCCTACCTGCCACTTCAGTCTACGGTTCAGGGCTGTTCACACTCTGCTCCAGCACCAAAAACCTCCTCAGCAGGTTTGCAGAGGCTGCTGGAGCTGCACTCACAGAGAACCACCTGGGCAAGGTGTGCTCAGGTTTGTGAGGCTGCTCCCAGCACAGAGCCAGGGACCAGGGCTGCACCCCCAGCCTGCAGGGCTGCCCTGGAGGTGCCAGGTCCTGGCAGCTCAGGTGTCCCACTCACCTGAACCCCCTCTGGCTCAGAGCCGCAATTGAGCTCCTTTGAAAATCCTCAATAAATTTTCCAGACACACCCCTGGCAAGAGCAGCATTAACTTTCTCCATTAATTGCTAAGCTGCCCATTTAACATCCACTCACCCTTTCAATCTCCAGCTGGAAAAAAATATATATTTTTCCTCCCTTTTCCTGTTCTTAGGGTTGAATTCTATTTCCTGAGAAGTAAAGCCTACCTGCTAGAGATCTTTTCCCACCCAAACTTCTTCAATTGGCCTTTTTTTTTCAGTTGCTTTTTTTGGGCACTCACTTCAGGACAGGATTTTGAAATCTTCTGTCTGTCTTGCTGGGAGGCTGTGAGGTTAGGCAGCACTCTAGGCCAGCTGAAATCAATCAGCAGGGGAAGGGATGATTTCGGAGATGGATAATTTCCTTAGCAGTGTTGCAGCCCCGGTGTGCAAGGAGCTGCAGCACTGCTGGGAGGTGTGCTCATCACCAACCCCATCTGAAATCATTGCACAGCTCCTGAACTTACCAAGGACCCTTTTCCCTTTTCCTTTCAGCTGTATTTGCAGTTGGAGTGAAGAGCTGCACTCAGCTGTGATTGCTCCCTTGCCCTCCCCTAATCTCTGCCCTGAGCACCCTGTCCACATCCACACCAACGCAGAACCACCACACTGACACCTTACAACAAGGAAATTTCACTGCTTGCAGAAAGAAAACTTTATTACTTCTGTGAAGGGGACTCCTAATTCACAAATCAATTTTATTGGTTCTATATGGAGCACTAATCCTTTTAAGACTTCTGACATTCACTTTTCTGTCATGATTCCTGCTGAAGTAAGAACTAAATTCAGACCCATAAGCCAAGATTATATAATCATTGGAGGAAATACTGTCTATAAAAAGGCAAAATTCCTTCACCACAATTCACAGAACAAGACAGTTTGACAGATAGGTCTTTTAACTGAAGCTTCTCTCTTGTTTTTTGAGCTCCTCCCTAGTCACTTTCAGCAGTTACCTTTGTGTTTTATGCAAAAATAAATAAATCCCCAAGCCTGTGACTAATCTTTCAGACTTGTGGCTGAAAAAAAACTAATTGAATTTCAGTTTCCCGTTTGTTACAAGTAATGTTTACTTGCCCCTAAGCTGGAAGTTGGAGAGGCTGGGAAACCACGTGTAGCAATGCTGGCTGTGAGTTACAGTGATTTCAGCAAGTCCAGCACTCAGCCCTGGTCTCAGGGCTGCCATCCCTGTGAGCATCCATCCTCATCCCTGAGGAGCTGCAGCCCTGAGCTGCACCCAGGAGCTCTGAGCTGCTCACTGTGTCACCCCGAGCTCCTTCCTTACTCCAAGGAGCAAAACCAACACTGAGAGCTGCTGGCACTGAGCTGCCACAGCACCAGAAGGACAAATGCAAGAATCATGGTGACAGCTCATGTTTGTCATGGAGCTGGGCAGCAAATGGCAGAAAAAACAGAACAATCTTCAGGGCTGATGAAGAGCCCCTGAGTCCATTTGGGATCCAGAGGAATGAGCTCCTTTGCCCTCCTCAGGAGAAAAACTCTTCTTTTGTTAGAGATGCACTGGGGGTGTTGGAGCTGCTCAGCACAGCTCAAATCCCTCGGGCCCCTTCTAAGCAACCAATTTACTCCCCCACTGCACGGAGGTGACATCAGAGCAGGTGTCTGGGTGTTCTCCTAAATGAAATTAAGCTCTGGATTCTGCCAGTCCTGATCTAATGTGTAGAACTTTCATCCTAAAAGGGCACACATGGATTTTCCTTCTGCTCCTGACTCCAAGCAGCAGCTCATGAATTCCTGCAAATACCATGTACCACCTCCTCCTCCTCCTCCTCCTCCTCCTCCTCCTCCACTTCCACTCTGTCCTGCCTGCACAACCAGGCTGATGGCACAAGGAATGCACTTGAATCAGCACATACACACTTGCTTACCTATTCTTGGGTGATTTCTAGGCAGAACTATAGCAAATTAAAGAGAAAAAAAAAGAAACAAAACCAATAACTGCAGAGGCCATTTCCCATTTCCCAAATGTTATTTGCACTTTCAAAATAATGGTGTGAATCTGACTAAGAGCCATTTACAGTCACTTCAGATCATTGCTTTCTTGTGGGTGTCATTTATAACCCAGGAAGAGGCTGCTAAATGAAAGCATTGTAGCTACAGAAAAAAAAAATCTAGGCTGCAACAGCAACTAAGTTCAGATGGATTTTTATGACAGGAGTGGGAAGGGAGGTGGAATTGTTCCTTTTCTGACACCCTCAGTGTTTGACAGCCTGCCCTCTCACCACGGACCTTCACCAGAAGGGAGATGTTGCCAAAGCAGCCTCACCTCTCACACACCTTCCCAAAAATCTCCAGCTGCCTTTAGAAGACACAGCCTTTGCCCACAGTACAGGAGGCCTGGGCTCAAATCACTCTTTTGCCTAAGGGATGGCACTTTCCATTTGTGCAGAAAAACATTTTGACTCCCTGCTTGGTGCTCATGCTCGCCTGTTGAACCTGTCCCACTCATATTGAATAATTAAGTATTCTCTGGCTCAGAGAGAGAAGGTGAATTCCACAGATTAGTGGCAGGCATTCCCTGAGAGAGGAGAGTCCTACCTAATCCTTGCTTTATTAATATTTCTGAATTTATATTAAATATTCAATAGAGCAGGGATTGAAACTCAAGTCTCACTTCAAATCCCCATCAAGCCAGACAAAATTAAGGCCATGACCAGAAATGGAGTTACCTCAGGAATTTTAATACTGAGAGGGCAATTCCAGGGGCTGCAGCACTGACTTCTGACTTAAGCACCTAAGCAGGGATTTAGCAATCCCTGTCTTGCTAAGGCTTTCCACAAATCAAATCCCTTGTCACCTCCATTGCTTCCAGATTCTAAAAATGCAAAAAAAACCCCCAAACCAACCCAAACTTCCCAAAAATTAAGTACCAAACCAAAATATGTTCTTCTCCTTGTCTTTAGTACAAGTTATTAAAAACAAATATGATGAATTAAAGCATAATGTCCTTGCAAGCTGCATTTTAGGAGTTTGTGATTTCCCCAGGGAAACTGACCTTGCAGTGGGATTTTACCATTCTTTTCCTACAGTTCCTTTCTCCAGCATTTTTTGGTAGTAATTCTCCCACTGCAGCACTCTCTGCTTCTCAATCCCCAAGCCCTAGGCAAGAGCTAATTTTCCACTGAACTTTGCCATTAAGTCATCAAAGAAAATGAGAGCTCATTCTCCCAGCAGAAGAGTGCCCCATAACCAATTAAGGGCTGTTAATAATTGGGTGTGAATGAGGAGAGCTGCTCCTGCTCTTGGAACCCCTGCACAGCCACTGGTGCCTGTTCCAGCCCCAGGAGCTTCTCTGCTCTCAGTGAAATCTCCATTATTGAAGGTGGCTGGGTTCTCCTGCTGTGAGTGCCCTTGCTGCATATTCGTGCTTTAATCTCCAAATTAAACGAATCCATTGTATGTCTCCGTGCTGCCTCTCATGCTCTGCTGCTCCCGGAGCATCACTTGAACCTCAGGAGGAGCCCCAGTGGAACAGAACGTGTTTTCTCTTTTCCATAGCAACTGCTAAAGGAGCACACAGGACAAATCCCCCGTCAGCCAGGCACTGCAGATGTGCTGAGAGCAATCCCAGCTGAGCAGAGTCCTGCAGCAGGGGCTCACCAGCACTGCTGCATCTCTGTCACAGCCAGGTACACACAGTGAACAGGGGCTTTGTTCCATCACAGGTTACACTTCTTGGAAATCCAAAAAAAATGTGGCCACTGAAAATGCATGAGACTCCAGAAATGGGTGACAGAACGAATTTCCCAGGAGGGCTTGTTGATGACTGTGGCCAGAAGCCAAAATAATTAAATTCTTAGAAAATAATGTGGAAAACGAAAGCAGTTTAAAAGTAAAAGAATTGGCCCTGATCCTTACAATAGTGAAGATTTATTCCTTTCTTGAACACAAATGTTCACTTGCCTATTTCCCACAGTGTTTGGTTATTCCCTAAAAGATTCTGGAGTTACTTTATAGAGCTAAGAGGGGGGAAAAAGAGACAAGAAAATATTACCCACTTCTATTACAGGTTTCCTTTAATAGTCTCACAAAAGCAAATTGACCAGAAAGTCTGGAGGGATTCATTTAGGTTTTTTAAAAGAAAATAAATTACAATTTTCAAATAGGTTAGGGTTTTGGGGTTTTTTTGTTGTTTTGGGTTTGTTTGTTGTTTTTTTTTTTTTAATATATCATGCTATTGATAGGGGCCAGTTTGTCTCCAAAGGTGGGACAAAAGTACAACACTGCTCCACAACCAGACAACAAAAACTATAGAGGAGAATTTGGTTTCACAGATATCCAGTTTGCCGTGAGCATGCCCTGGGTTGAACAGGTTGTGGGATTAGTTCTGTCTCTAGGTCAAAGGTATCAAATAATTGACAGATACGAAGGTAAAGTCAGTTATAGGGGCGGCAGGATAATCTAACCTTGGCTGCTCTGGGCACTGCACGTGTGAGACCAGTCTGCTCCTAACTCTGAACTGGAGCCCAACTCTGATGGGCTCAGCCCAGGAGCAGGCACTGCCTGTGACACTGATTCCCAAAATCTCCTCACCCTCTGCTCAAGGACAAGGAAATACAAAAGTCTCGAGGGGTCAGTGCTACCCGGGAGTGGAGCAGGCTAGATATGATGATCTGCTTTGTTCTTTTAGCTTTTGCACCTGATTATGTCTTCCTCCTTTCCGTTGTCTCATCCTTTTTCCAGGCTCCCCAGCATTTCCCCCAGCCCATGGCAGCATTTTGGTCAGGGTCCAGAGCAGACTGTCAGTGTGAGGCATCAGTGGCACCAACTCCTACTGCTTTGAATTGGCTAAATCTCTGCAAGTCATCTTGAAACAGTACTCTGAACATTAGTCTTATTGTGCTATTTACAGCCATCTCAATCTTTCTCAGTGCTGTGATACCATGTGGTGGAAGTGGCTGTTTCCCAGTGGAAGTGAGATGGCAGACCCAGTGCTGATGAAGAGGGGCTGCCAAAGGACACCGGTTGTGCAAAGGAGCTGGTGGAGCTCCCTTTTCCCTCCTGAGCAGGAGCTGGGAGGGAAGCACTGCCATGACTGGAATACTGATGGGAAAAGGCTCAGAAAGGACACACAGGGCAGAAGAAAGGGTGCACCAAAACCACAAACCTGCTCAGAGACAGAGAAACCACAAGCAGACATTTCCAAAACCTCTGGGCCACAAGAAAGCAAAGCAAACAGCAGAGTGGGGCAGTGCACATCTATTTTTCCTTGCCAGACCAGGAGGATAATGTGGATGGGGCCTTTTTTTCCCTAAAAAGCCCAAGACTTGTCCAAAGCACAGGGTTGCATCGAGCTAGCTTCATTTAATTAATTACAACTATAATGAAACACAGTTTATAGACCTGTTTTTAAGACATAAAAAGCTGAAGTCAGTGATGAAAACCCATTATGATTTATTTTGTTTTCCTTACTCTGGGATGTTAAACCAGGCACATCATATGCTAAAAATATGAAGTAGCCCCTCCTCAGTGCTCCATAGATTGTGGTGGGGTTTGAGTTTTCAAGAAAAATGGTTCTTTGGAAAGACTGGAGGCAAACACCAAAAATTATTGGTAATCTAGAAAACATGGCCTATCAAAAATGGCTCAGGCTCCAATTCCTCTTTTCTCAAACTGTCTTTGTAGAAACATCAAGTTTTCAAGGGAAAAAAAAGCTCCTGAGCTAGTTACTCCCTGAAGAGACTCAAAACTCCATCACCAGAGGCTTTTAGCAGCAAGTGTGATTGCTTTCTACACAAGTTTCAAAGTTGTCAGAGGCAATTACAGAACCATTTACCACTCCTGAGCTGACAAGTGGCAACAACCTGCACAGCTCCATAGCTCTGCAGCCCTGGAACTCCCAGAAAAAAACAGCCTTCTCTAGGAATCCGTAGGTTTGGCAAGTACTTCTGCCTTTTAACTTGAAGTCAGTGGAACCATATTTTAATTTAGGATGACAAAGTAACAATCACGTCAAATCATGAAGCAAATTTTTGTGGAATAACATTCACCCCCTGAGGACCTGAATTCTGAAAATGATCTCTTGACCCCAACAGTCTGAGTGACCCTTAATTATGGAACATAGATCAACAGAACAATCATTCTCCCGTTTCCACGGCAACGGCAGCAGCCATCAGCAAAGGACCAAGGTCAGGCTCACGAACTGAGGGAGAAAAGCCATCTTCTGGAATGGTTCCTACTGGCCTGAACTGCAGCAAACCAACACCTGCATCCCTGCCTGATCCCCTGGGGGTGACGGACGCACCTGGAAACCACAAACAGCACTGCAGGTATTGCTGGAGCCCAGCTGCAGCCCCGCTGCAACCCCTGCTGCAGCCCTGCTGCACAGCTGCTGGACCTGCAGGTGTGTGCTGCACTCTGCCCAGGGGCAGTGCTGCAATCCCTGCACAGGAGCAGTGCTGCAATCCCTGCACAGGGGCCGTGCTGCAATCCCTGCACAGGAGCAGTGCTGCAATCCCTGTACAGGACCAGGGCTGCAATCCCTGCACAGGAGCAGTGCTGCAATCCTTGCACTCTGTACAGGACCAGGGCTGCAATCCCTGTACAGGACCAGGGCTGCAATCCCTGCACAGGAGCAGTGCTGCAATCCTTGCACTCTGTACAGGACCAGGGCTGCAATCCCTGCACAGGAGCAGTGCTGCAATCCTTGCACTCTGTACAGGACCAGGGCTGCAATCCCTGCACAGGAGCAGTGCTGCAATCCTTGCACTCTGTACAGGACCAGGGCTGCAATCCCTGCACAGGAGCAGTGCTGCAATCCTTGCACTCTGTACAGGACCAGGGCTGCAATCCCTGCACAGGAGCAGTGCTGCAATCCCTGCACAGGAGCAGTGCTGCAATCCTTGCACTCTGTACAGGACCAGGGCTGCAATCCCTGCACAGGAGCAGTGCTGCAATCCCTGCACAGGAGCAGCGCTGCAATCCCTGCACAGGAGCAGTGCTGCAATCCTTGCACTCTGTACAGGACCAGGGCTGCAATCCCTGCACAGGAGCAGTGCTGCAATCCCTGCACAGGAGCAGCGCTGCAATCCCTGCACAGGAGCAGTGCTGCAATCCTTGCACTCTGTACAGGACCAGGGCTGCAATCCCTGCACAGGAGCAGTGCTGCAATCCCTGCACAGGAGCAGTGCTGCAATCCTTGCACTCTGTACAGGACCAGGGCTGCAATCCCTGCACAGGACCAGGGCTGCAATCCCTGCACAGGAGCAGTGCTGCAATCCTTGCACTCTGTACAGGACCAGGGCTGCAATCCCTGCACAGGAGCAGTGCTGCAGCCCAAGGAGCAGCTCTGCTGCACTGGCCCTGCAGCAGCCATGCAGCCCAGGACATTACAGTGTCACACTCAATGCCAAGGTTGATGCTCCATCACTTCCAAGGGTTGTACCTGCGCCTCTTTTGGCTTTCTGGGACAACCTTGTATTTTCAGTGACCATCTGACTTAACTGCCTTTTTCATTATTTCTGATACTGCTCTGAAAGAACAGTGCTTTTTAATCAGTTCCTTTCATTAAAATACGTTTCTGCCTCACATCTTTTTCAGTTGAAAAGAATTGGGAAAAACGTTCCATTTCTATTTCCAGAACACCTGTAACATACATATTGTTAATACCATTTTATTACTTACCTGCAGAGAGCACCTAAAAGTTTATAAGGATTTTTGATACTAAGATAGTACCTTTTCTTTATTGTAATTACCTGTATTTTCCATTTATTTAATTTTATTTTCAGAGTGCTTTATTGGGAAAATATGTAAATCACACTTAGCTAAGAGCTGTGTCAGACTGGGCAGTGATTTACAAGTTGCCCAGAGCTCTGCACAAGGCACATGCTAAATAACATTTATATTCTGCAATGCCACAACCGTAGTATTTGTTATTATTCTGCATAAAGCTGACACAGACTTACAGGATTATAAATTGGAACCAAGGGTGTAAATGAAGCAGTTCAAGCAAGCTCTTGAGGTTATTGCTGTTCACAGGGAATTGTCCCATTTTGTGATGAAGGAGCAGCATTTAATTGTTACCCTGGAACCAGGCACCAAGCTGTGACTCACAGCCCAGTCCTCCCACCAGCACTTTCATGGCTTAAAATCTGATATTAAAAGATGGAAAACTAAATCCAGCTAGGACATTTTAAAAACAAATTAATGTGAACTTCAAAGCTATAGATTTTCAAAACCTGAAGGTTCGTTATTATCATTCTAGAAGTAAAGGAGACAAGCTTTGCTTCAGAGAACTTTGGCAGCAGGGAGGGCGACAGGGGGACACCCCGTGTTTGTTCTCAGGTGTCCCAGCACCACAGTGGTAACAACACCCCTGATCTGACTCCTCTCCACCTGGCGCCTGGTGTGCCACAAAGGGCTCATCAGGAGCCACCCAGCCCTCGGCATGGGGCCAGCAGAGAGCTCTGTTCCCATTAAACGCTGGGTAAACCCTGGTTTGTCTTGAGGAGACCCCACCTGAAGCCCCAGCTCCTGCAGACAGATCCCACCTGCAGACAGATCCCTCTGAATCTGGCAGGAACTGGAGTCAAGAAGTTGATCCAGCCAGAGGTCAAGGAGTACAACACAAGCTCCAGGACATTCCCATCCTGACAAGATGATAAATCAGGAGGGTGGCTTGGCGTGGCCCCTTCTCTCATACCCTTCACCTCCATCACTGGTTCTGTTGTGCTCACAGCAAGGTTTCATCACAGCAATTTAATAACCAGGTTTTAATCTGGTTATTAAAGGACACAAAACCTTATTCTACCCTGACATTCAGATGTGGAAATAAACATGACTCAGCATCTCTGATAAATATCGTTTTATCTTTATACTCAGAAAAAGCAGCACCTCTTAACAATGAAGTTTTCCCTGTACATTTTGTACCCATATGTTTTGTCTTGCTGCCCTTCCTGACACAGAAAGAAGCAGGCACAAATACCAGAGCTGCTTGTTACTTTGGAGCCAGCATCAACAGGCCCTGGAGCAGCAAATGCTGCTTAAGGAGCAATGACAGACAGAAAACTATTCCCACCAAGGACAGCTGTGGTTCAGGATAAACCAAGAGAAAAGGCAGCAGCAGGAGGGCTCACCATGTCACCTGGGCCAGCTCAGACAGGGCTGGCTGTCACACCTGTCAAAGCTCTCCAGGTAATCAGATCCACTGCTCTGCAACTCCCCTCCCACTACAGGAAGCTTGAAGATATTTGATTTTTTTCATCAGTTTAAGCCTGCTACTATTTGTCCTCATTTCTCTCGTTTTGCAGAGTGGTCTCCTCTCTGCAGCTATACTTTACATACTTTAAATTTTTTAATGCTCCCCCAGAAATGTGCCTGAAATGTGCCTGAACAATCCCAACCTGTCCTGGAGCCTTTCTGCATTGCTGTGACTCTCAGCATCTGCAGTGAAGAAAGCACTCCCATTACTGTCATTATGGTCTCTAAAAGATTAGAGTTCTTCATTAATACCCTCATTGGCAACATTCAAACCCATGTTGTTTTTAGTACAAAACCCTAAGTCTAATAAGGAGATGCCCAAACTGCATTTGTATTTGTCATATTCAATGAGCCAAAAATTTAATTAGGCTGAAGACATTATCATTGGCAGTAGCACTTCAGCTCACTAATTGTCACTGCTTAATACTTTCATTTTAATTATTTCCTTTGTTTCAAGTCAACTCTCCTCCTTCCAACAGTTTCTAGGAGGTGCATCACTCCTGCTGTTTGAAGCCATGTTCAGTGAACACGATCCCTTACACACTGTGAGAAATTGGGAAGAAAAGGACCTGCTGGAAGCAGATTTGGCCTGTCAAATTGCTCTGTCTAACGGATGGCTCTCCTTCAGCAAATGGAAAAATATCTTTTCCATTAGAGCACACAGAAGCAGGTGCTCCCTGTCTCTGAGGGCTGTGCTGCAAACATCTGCCACCCAGAAAAGCACTGAAAGGATTTTCTAGTGCTATGGATTTTGAATCTCTGTAGACTTCCAGAACAGTTTACAGATTGTATCTTGCTCCTCACCTTCCTTGTAGAAGGAGATTAAAAAAAATAACAAAACACAAACAAAAAACCCAAAAAAACCAGAGAAATTCTCAAATGGCACCACAAAGAGGTGGAATTTAGTTATGGAGGAGATGATGGTATCACTTTGGCAGGAAAGCTCTCCTGAGAGCTTCAAGCAGTGCCATGACTGACAAGCACATTCTGTGAATATGAACCGCTGGGAATAATCCTTAGAACGAGGAGTCTTTGGACACCAAATGACACAAAACAGGGATGGAAAACAGGAATGGAATCACAAGAACAAAATGCAGCAAATACCCAGGAGCTTGCAGAATAAGAGCTGAAGCTCCGAAGTTCTCAGCACTGACTGCCAGGATTTGTTTCCCAGGCAGAAGGCGACTGGGATGAAAGGCTGGGAGTGTTTATAAACAAGGTAGAGCAGCGAGGCAGAGCCTGGCACGGAGTGCATCAGTGATTGAATGCTCCAGCAATGTGCCAGAGCAGCAGGGTGTAATGGATGGCTTTGCAAAGTGCTTTGGAATGGCCAATTCCTGGGTGCAGATGTCTGCAGCGCCCCAGCTGCTGCAGCACTGCCCTCCTGGGTTTACACCTGCAAAGGGAAAGGCTTCCTGGGCGTCCCTCAAATAGCCAAAGCAAGGAATGGATTCCCATTAATCCTACAGACTCCGCTTTCAGGTTCATGTGCAGGGGCTTGTGATGTATTAAAAAATGCAGATGGGACTAACACAGCTGCTGACATGACTTGCTGTGCTGAGATTTTCCTGAAGCCCTGTTCTGCTCCCATTCACTAGAGCTACTGCCATTTTGTCCAATTTTCAGTCGTTAATTTAACTAAACAAGAAAACATTTTTCCAATGGAGAACTGCTTTACTGTTTCACTGAGTTTTCACTTTGAACTTGGAAGAAAATAATAAAATGAAAGAAAGAATAGGGTAAAAAGCTAAGAAATATTTCTAATTTTGCTGTAATTGCTTTCTCCATGGATGATTATGATAGCTATCACTTTTGGTTCACTGAGTGCTGAAGTGTACATTTTATAAAAAGACAGAGATTTTTCCAACTCATTGGACCATTTCAGAGTAAGCAGTGAGAATGTATTTAATAAGAGCTGGACTTGGCAGTTTACTCAAGAAAAGTTAATGAAACTGTCTCTTCTGGCCACCAGAATGCAGAAGTGAACTGGCTTGGAAATCACAGGGGTTGGCTGAATGTGGTGTCTCTGCTTCTAACCTAAAACCAGAGACAAGCTGGGCATTCCTTCCTCTGCCACAATTAATATCCATCAGTGCCAAACAGACCTTGGAGTCCAGGGAGCTCAGGCAGTCAAATTATTACCTGTGCTAAGTGGGATGAGGCAGGAGCTGTCCCACAGGCAATGAAATGTGCACATTTCTAACTCTGCTGCTTTGGGGATCTTTTCTCACTGGAACAGAGAAATCACTTTCCATGAGAAGGGTGGGGCAGTAAGAAAAAAACCCTTATTTAGGCTCTTATATGTCAATTAATGTACTGAGTAGGGTTAAGTCTTTAGATGCAGCAGAAATAAGTAAGAAAAGGAGTTCAAATGGTTCATAACTCAGAAATGTAATCATGTGCCTTTTCAAGCACATGAGCAATTCCATTAAACTAATCTGCTTTAATTGCATTAAGCTTAGAGAGGCTACTCATATGCTTAAACTCAAAAATATGATTAGTTATGTCCCTAAAAAAAGAATGGATAATTCAAACAAATGCTGTATTATGCATTTAAATGTTTCAAGGTATTAGATCCAGCATTCTATAAACTAAAACATTTAAATTAGCTTTTTGGCAGAAAATCTGTTCCCTGGATGCAAAACTTTCTCATTAAGCCACAACTGAATTATTGCCCAAAATTATTTTGGTGAGAGTCAATAGCTAATCCTCTGATAAAAAGTTCAAGAATAATCAATCACAACTAAAGGAAAAGTTCATATTCTATGCGTGCGTTGGGTATGCTTCAAAAACAATACAAAAATCATGTTCTTAAGTAAATTCAAGTAATAACAGGAGATGATAACAATTCTTTGCTCAGCTCTTTCCAGAAAACTGCTCTTGCAGAATTAAAGTTTCAGACACTAAAAAAGTGGCTATTTTCACACACATAGGAAAATTACTATAGTGACCAAATAGCTACTGTTCAGACTGTCACAGGAGTCAATTATGCTTTAATTGGTGTCTCTGATCATAAACTTTAATTGTATTGGTTTTGCCTTAAATTATTGGGTATTTTGCAGCTTATGTTCCATAAAATCTTAGTCTTTTATGTTGCTTCTTAAATTCATTTGTGGGGCACTATTTTTATTTACTTTAAACAAAGCAATGAGCACAGCAGTGGCAGTGAAAGCAGAACCAGATGTTCAGCAGGATGAGCTCTGATGTCTCCTCTGTGACAAGCAACATCTGAACCTGGAGACTTCAATAAGCCAATAGCTGCGCTTTGTTCTCTTTGGGAGAAATGTGAGTGGGGAAGATGAAGAAATTAATTTTATGCCAATAAAAGGAATTTTGTTCACAACTTTCTTTTCAGGTTTGGCTTCAAGCCTGAAGTCTGTGGGATGCTGCCTCCCGAGCAGAGCAGGGGCTCACCCTGCTGCATGTTCTGCAGTCACTTGGAGAGGACCTGCTGCCATATGGAACATCAGGAACAATTACTCCAAATAATTACATCAGTTTATTGCTCTTTGTTGCCAGGAGAAACAAGCCTTGTTGGTGACATCCACTTGCATTGCCAAGTAACTTAGTTTTCAGAAAGGAAAGGTGCTGCAGCACTTCTCCAGCAATGAACACCCTTTCTAACTGATGCCATCGTGACTCAAAATGCACCTTTTGTTTGCTCTCGGATTTCCTGAGCTGGTCCTGCTCCCCAGGGGCTAAGTCACCACACCTGGCTGAGAGGTGCAGAGGTGCTGAGCACGGCCTGGGCTCCCCTGGGCCACAGTCGGAGACAAGCAGGGGACAGTCGTGGCTTTCAGACCAACGCTGCCCGGAGCCCAGCTGCAGCAGGAGCCATTTCTGCACGGGGCAGGAGCCAGGGCATGAGCTGCCAGCTTTACTGAGCTCAGGGGTTTAGGGGAGGCAGGGCCAGGGCAGGTCCTGTGCCATGCACAGAGGGAATTCGGTGCTTGTCAGTGTGCTGAAACTCGTCTGGCAGCAGAGCCTGGGGAGCAGGCAGGTCTGTGAAAGCTGTGACAGCGCAGACAGCAGCTCTGGGGTCTGAGCTCCCTCCCGGTTCTGCCTCGAGTTTATTGGGCTGAGCAGGTTCCCCTCCACAGCTCCTTGCCCTGCGGTTCTCTTTCTGCGCCTTTGGCTTTCTGAAAGCGCAAGCACAGCTCCCAAGGAGCCACTTCTCCTCCTCCACGTCCCACAGTGGTGCCGAAGCTTTCCTGCCCCACCAGACGAGTTTAATCCAGCCCTGGGGTTGTGAGCAGGGCTTGCTTGGTGAATCCCTCCTGGCAGAGCCCAGGTTTGCCCACAGTGAACTTGAGTGAGCTGCCCTCCTCAGGGATGCCTGGCAGCCCCAGTATTTGAGGCTCAGGGCACACAAAGCTTTCTGCAGCCTCCAGGGATTCCTCCCTAAGCTAGCTGAACTTGTTGATTCTAAAACTACCTTGCAGTCCTTCCTCCCAGAAACTGTAGAGTCTTCCAGCTTTTCTGGTTTCTCTGTGTCTGTCAGCGATTGGTTTTGCTGTTCCTTTCCCCCTCCTGGGTTAACAACCTGTAATCAGCTCAATCAGGAGCCTGCAATGCTTGGAGCACAGGGATTTCACACCAGGAGAAACACTTCCCCTGCACCTGACACATCACAACCTGCTTTGCTTTTGCTCTTATTTGTTGGAAAATACACAGAAGGATTTCACACTAGACATATAAACCCAGTGCTACAAAGTCTTTATAATTATCTTTGTTTCAAATAGACCAGTTACTTTCTCTATGGCATCTTCTGTACCTAAAGCTGGAATTCATCATGCCTCACTGCTATGTTACATCAGGCCATAAACACTTCCCAAGATCTGAATGTGTATTTATGCTCTTCTCACTTCAAACTTCCTTTAAGGACCCATTTCTGCAATGAAGAACTATTACAGAAGAACTAATACAATGAAGAACTAATACAGAAGAACTATTCTCTATGTTCTGTTTACCTTCCATTGTATTTTACTAACTTAATTTATTTCTGTGAGGAAAGCTGTTCTAGCAGAGCATATTTCCAATAATAACTTCATGGTTCAAATTTTCAGATCTATCAGCCCTCTGATATTAATTTTTCTGCACTTTTCTCCCTGTAACTTCTGTTCGGTCAAATCCTGAAAGCGTCATGTGAAAATGACTTGACACAAAGAGCATTTCTTAGCCAGGGCACCTGGAGAAGTCCCATTTTCAGTACAGAGTTACACATTCCAAATCTACAGCTGATCATATTTGGGCTAAGAAGGTATACCCCTCATTAAAGGCATCACATCTTGGTCCCAGACCAATCATTCATAAATTGATTATGTGCACACACAGTTAAAAATAAATAATATGTGTTAGTGTGCAGGGTACCATGTGCATTGGATCAATTCCTTGCAATGCAGTAAAATATTCAAGTACATGGAGCAACCTCTGTAGCTCCTCTTGTACTTATGGAGTTGTGTCTTTGTCTTCATACTTCTAATAGTGCATAAAAATTGCCATTGACAATATACAGTTATTTGCTTCCTAAGTTTCTATATTTCCTTTGTATTTCTGAAGGTCACAGGAACTCAGCCAAACCTGGAACAGTCATTTTAATTCCCAGGCTTCTCATTTCACTACAGTGTAATTATCTTATTGATTTTTCTGCAGACTTATTTACGGTTTTTCTTTTCCTGTTGGATAAGTGTACAATAACTAAACTATCTTGAATTAGGTAACTGTCACCAATATTTAAAACTTAATGACATTTTCAAAATTACATAAGTAATCCAAGCATAAAAATTATTCTTTAGGATACCATTTCAGAACAGTGGCACCAAATCCTTATCATGCAATAAATTGTGCCTCAGAACCATTAAATACAAGCCATCATCACATTTTTCTTCTATCTAAGCTCCATATTCTTTTATTTATGTACTGTGTCATTTCTCTATTTGGACTAAAGCATCTTGAAGGAGATACAAAATAGAATATTCAGCATCTTAATTTAGCCTCGATATATTCAATTATCTTCTTAGCTACACACATGTAATCCTTCTATGTATTTCAGGAATCAGAATTTGTCTTTTATATTCAGAGGCAGCTTTGTGTCTGCCTTACATTTCCCCTCCAGACCTGCTAGTGCTATTTTAGAGATGATTCACTCTCAGAGGCCACCACCCCAAGAGGTTCAAGGCACTGTGATATAAAGATCTGCTTGAATTTAGGCACACATTTAAATCCAGTGTAATCTGTGTGCTTTGCAGTGTCAAGAGAGTCTTAAAGATAAGCATATGCCTACATATTGTACTGAGCTGGGACTAGAAACAAGGTCTATCCTCAGAAGAAGCAGGAGAGTGACAATAACCCAGTACAGATTAATGATGCTCTGTGAAATTCAGCTTTGACCGTAGCAGGAAGAGGAAAGTCTCCAGTCATAAAATGGAAAATAATGAATCAGCAAGTGCTGGAGACTGTAACAGTCAAGGGAACTCTTCAGCTCCTGCTGAACCACGGGTTTCACCCTGCACAGCATCCAGCTTTAAGAAAATACAGCTTAACTGGCTGCATTAAAATACCTGTTAAAACAGAATTTGCTTTCTGCTGAAGGGGAGTGATGTCAGTGTTCTGGGAGAAGTCCATGGTACAACATTGTTCCTGTGAGAATGTTGTCATCATTTCAATGAGAAAAACTTACTTGAAGGCATTAGCATCTCCGTGGACCTTGTAGTTGTCTGCACTGATTCTGGAGATGACTCTTGTGACAGCAATGAGAATGCCAATGTTCACCTGGGGGAGAAGAGAAAGGAGCAGGGCTTGGTCAGGAGAGCAAGTTCCGAGGTGCAGGCTGCCCTGGGAGGGTGTTGTGCAAACACAGCAGGAAATCAGGAAACAGAAACTTTCTGGGCTGCCTTTATTTGCCAGGAGAGGTTTCTAAGGCTGGGCTGGCGCAGCTTGCAGTTTGCCAGTGATTTCCACCCCCAGAGAGGGATGGGTGTTCCCTCTTTCCTTTGCTGCTCTCTTTCCTCCAGGAGCATCCTTGTCTGTTTGGGAAAAGCCTGGCTTGGTGCTTTACCTCCCAGCCTGGGTGCTCAGGATCCCCAGTACACAAATAAATAACCTGACTGTGAATAAATGCCTTTATTGTGAATAAATCAGAGAACAGCAGGAGCTTCCTGAGCGGGGCACGTGTCTGCATTGTCTTTGGTTTTGTGCTCATGTGCACAGACCTGAGAGAGCCCCTGTGCTGCACACCTCAGGGTGCACAGGTCCTGTTTCTGACCAAAGCCTGCTTGCAATTTAGCTACAAGTCTATTTTAAAGGAGCAATGAGAAAAATATGCTAAATCTGAACTCTGCTCTTCAAAGGCTCCACTCTTTTTGATGTCAGGTCCAGCAGAAACATCAATAAAATGAAAAGAATTCCCAACAGAAAAGTAGGAAATCTTGAAAAGACTAACACTGAAAATGTTCAACAAAAGAAAGTTTGTGCTGGAGTCACAGGTGGAGGAAGAAGGAAATCTTTATCACTTAAAGGAAATGTGGCAAAGACTGTCTTGCTGTGCAAAGACCTCGGGTTTAAAGGGAAAAAAAAAGGTGGATAATGTGAAGGTGAAACACGTATTTCCCCTTTCCTGTCCCAAGCTGAACATCAGCTACAAAGCCTCGAGAACAAAGGTAGAACAAAACTATCCTGAACTACAGACCAAAAAGAAAGAGAATACTTCAAAAAAAGTGCTGCTCCTAACTCAATAATCATCCTCTACTTTTGCATAAATATTCTAATTCTGAGAATGAGAGGGTGAATTAAAGATGTTTAAATTTGATTATAATGATTTCCTTGGGTTTTTTCAAACCTTCTGACCCCTTTTTTAGTTTTATGTTTCTAAGGGCAAATCATGACCTGCTGTAGAATCAGAGCATATCTGTAATAGTTCATTTTTGCCATGGCTCTTGAGTTTATCCAAGGGGTATCCTGTGGAACTGCCAGCTCCTCAAAAACAAGGGTACTTGTGGTTCAATAAGCTTTACAGAGATAAGAGTGAAATTCAATGGTTTTGGAATAATTTTCCCTATTCCTACCAAATCATATTTTGTAAATAACTTCTATAAATCCTTTGAGGTGGCAATGAGCATTTTTGAGAAACACATTTCTGTGCTATACTCAGAGCCTTGCAAACTCTCACTAGGACTGGACCCTCAGGAAAATAACAATTCACAGGGAAAGCAGTAAGAGGCCTTGCACTGCAGCCCAGCATCTCCTCCTCACTCCCTGTCCATGCACACAGATGGTTCCCACAGAATTCCCTTCATGCTGCCACAGCTATGGAAACACACCAAGGCAGCAGATGGCTGATAACAAACAAAGCCTTCTGCCAGAAGTTTTGATGTCTTGTGTCAAACATTCAGGTGCTTTGTCAAGCTGGGTTTTTTCCACTGAAGACACTTTCCCAGGGGAATTTGGGATGAGCTTAGTTTGGTTTGCAAATTAATTGCAAGGATTTTTGGTGAAGCTGCTTTGAGAGGATGACATAGAGGCTTGTGTGTTGTGGTTTGGGGTGTGGGGGAGAGGGATCTTAAAACCTTGAGCATAGGCAGAAGCCAAAAGTCCTTTATATAGAAGGAACTATTTCCTACATCATATCCCTGGACTCAAACCCCAAGGAAGGAGCATATTTGGTATGGGAATCTATACAGGGCTGGGAGGTTCTGTGAATTACTGCTTAGAAAAGTATGTGTGAGTGTTTTTGCCCAGTCACACTCCCTCCACATCATTCTGTTTCAGGCTCCACGGTGTCTGGATTGCCTGTGAAGCAGGACAGGATAAAAGTGGGCTGTGTCTGCCTGGCCTCTGGGGAGTGGGAGTTGAAAGGAGCAATCCCCCAGTTTTCCTCACAGCATAATCCTTTTTCTTAACAGAGACACTGTGGATCAAACTAGTCAAAAACTGCTTTTTGAGAAATATTTTCAGACTTAAATGCTAGTTTATGCAAGCGGTGGCTAATTTGTTATTTAAAGAACACAGGCAGACGTGCACACACACCAGATAGTGTTTAGCCCTGTTATTTCCCTATAGGCACTAACACATTTTTCAACAGCAATATCCAATGCCCAGGGAGGCAATTTGTCAGCTCACTTGCTGCTATTTTGGGCATAGCTGGGTTTAGACTATTTAACAAATTGCTCTATGTGGATCAACCTTGTGAGCTCACTCTTTCTCTTTCTGAAAGCATTTGTATCCCTACAAGAACATAATTTGAACTGCACAAATAGCAGTTATATATCATAAGTTATCCAGACAATTAAACTCTTTGTTTCTCTGCCAAGCAGCTGCACATGCAAATTGTGCTTGCCCAGGTGAGGGAGCATTTCAGTACCTGGTGTGCTTTGGTTACCACCATCCTTGGACAGCAGCCTGGAAAGGTTTGATGTTACTGACTGTGCCTCATTTCCTCCTTTGGTGCTGAACAGTGGCCAGAATGCAAGTGTTGATGTGAGGAGGAGACATATGAATATTAGATTTTAATTGCTCTCCAATCAATATCTGCATACCTTTGAATGTAAACTCACATACAGAAGGGCAGGGTGGACCTTCTGCTTGGCAGTTACAGAGGTATGCAATGGTAAACACTAGTTATAACTGTATGGATATATTCCTTCCTTTGGCCTGTGAGCAGGACTTGTGGGGTTTTCTGTGGGACAAAATCTGAGCAAGTTTCTCTGTGCTTTCTTTTTAAAATGTCCATGCCTCTAAAAGTCTAAGTAAAGCTTCAAACATGACCTGGTTTCACTGGTCAGTGACTCTACTACATCTTCAGGCTTTCAATCTGACATTACAGCCTGCAGAAAACACTGTAGATAACCTGGTCAATAAAAGTATCAGAAACAGTGCTGAGGAGCTGCTGGTGTGGCACAGGTCTCTGCAAACCCTCCTGACTCCTTGAGCAATCACAGAGGGGAAGCTCCAACTCACTGCAGTTTCTTGTGTGAGCATCCTTAACTGCTGTGGAGTGTTTGTGCACCAACACCGAGCCGTGACCCTGCACCCTGCCTGGAGAGGTGCAGTTCATTAGAGCTGGAACCCAGGAAAGCCACCTGAACATCCCTGAGCCCAGCAAACTCACCTGAACATCCCTGAGCCCAGCAAATTCACCTGAACATCCCTGCCCTGACCAACCTGCCCTACCTGAACCCAGCAAACTCACCTGAACATCCCTGAACCCAGCAAACTCACCTGAACATCCCTGAGCCCAGCAAAGCCACCTGAACATCCCTGCCCTGACCTCCCTGAACCCAGCAAACCAAAAGCCAGGGCCAGAGCAGATTCCTGAGCAGTGCAGGGACAGGGCTGTGGGCAGCCCTGGGGCTGACAGCTCTCACCCTGCTCCAGGAGCTCCTGCTCTGCTGGTACCTACCAGAATGACAAACATGGCTGGTGCCACAAAAGCCCAGATTGCTCCGTTCTCCAGTGAAAGCCAGCAGCTGCAGGGGAAAAGCAGAGTTGTTTCAGAGGAAACACACAGTCATTTAATTAGTAATATTACTAATTAAAAAAAAAAAAACAAACGCAATTTATAAAACAGCTGAAAGAGTGTAAAAGGACTGATGAATCTTCAAAGCAAGAGATGTGATAGCACATCAGGAAAAAGCTCCTTTTCTCCTCACATGAGGGATCCAAGGTGGGATTTGTCACACAGTGACTCCTCTCTGCCCCAGCTCACCTTCACATGAGTGCAAAGATGGGAAGAGAGGAAATGTTTTATTTGCAATTTGTTGTTCTGGTATCCTGGGCCACAGGCAGTTATTTCAGTGCTGCAGCAATGTGAAATGTCTCATTGCAGTGGATTTGTCTCACTGGCAAATTGAGCTGGAGTGGGGAAGGGGCTGGCAAACACAGCCAGCCTCACAGCCCTTCTTACAGCCCTGAAGAGATGAACCACTTCACCACAGGTGAAAGTATTTTAGGATTAAATCCTATGGTGTTCTTTCAGATAAATTTGCTCTTCTTTTCCTAAATTAGAAAGGAAATTAATTTTCAAAGTTTTGAATGTTATCCATCCCAGATTTCAGGTGTAACTGCAGTTTTCTTCAGATCAAATATCTTTAATCAATGATTACTCTAATCTTGGTGCAATTTCCCCCCCTGAGCAGGGAGCTCACTGAGGAGCTCTTCAGTGAGAAGTAGGAAAAGCATCTCAGAGGAGTTTTTTGTGCATCATCTCTGTGAAAACCAGACTTCAGTCTCCTATGTTTAACAATATGCCTACACAAGTCATTCTTTTGCAGTGTCCCCTGCTCCTCAGGAGAATCTTGCAGCACCACAGCCCAGTTAACACATTTACAATTTCCTCCACATCAGATTTTCATCCTTACTGCACCTGCAGTGAGGATTCCTCATACTCACTTGCCACTTTCTCCGTAGCTGTCCAGGGACGAGGTTGCAGAAATGACACAGATCACCAGTGGGCAGCCTGCAGAAAGGCAGATGCAGTGGAAATATCAGGAATAAAAGTACATCTTCCAGTAAGCCCTGCTAGTTCTGCTAAATTTTGTATGAACAGAACAGCTCAGAGTAATTTTCAAATTAAGTCTAACTTGACATCCTCCTGCATCCTCCTGTTTAATCCAACACGTTTTAATCAACTGATGTCAGACAAACAAAATTACTTTTTAATAAAGTACTAGTTTAACTGTTAAACTGAGTCAGTGCTAATTTCCATGGCAATCACAGTTCTCTTTAGGCCTGGGTTTGCTTGATGGGCTTTCTGCCTCTGCTATCCAAGCAGTGATACCCTGTGAAGCAATATCAGCCTGATTTTAAGCACTTTCCCTTAAGTGAGTGCATTTTTGCTCAAGAATTCAGAACAACTTAGACAGGAGAGCAGAGCTTCTCACATGAATAGCAGGTGAGAGGACAGGAGTGGTGACATTTGGTTATCCAGAGCATCACACCCAGCAGCAAGAGACAGAAGCAAAGTCAGGCTGCCTCAGGTGCCCAGTCAAGGCTGATTTAACATAAATATGTCACAGGTCTGCCAGAGTTCTGTGCTTAGAGGAAACTCTGTTCCCAGATGGTTTTGACTGGTGCAGTGGGCTGTGCCCTGGGAGGTGGAGAAACATTCATGGGATAGCACAGGAACTACACAGGAACTACACAGGAATTACACAGGAACTACACAGGGGCAGTTCTGGTCCTGGTGATGCAGGAGTTACACAGGAATGACACAGGAATGACACAGGAATGACACGGGCAGTTCTGGTCCTGGTGACACAGGAGTTACACAGGAATTACACAGGAATGACACAGGAATGACACAGGAATGACACAGGAATGACATGGGCAGTTCTGGTCCTGGTGATGCAGGAGTTACACAGGAATGACACAGGAATGACAGAGGCAGTTCTGGTCCTGGTGATGCAGAAATGACACAAATTACACAGGAATGACACAGGAATGACATGGGCAGTTCTGGTCCTGGTGATGCAGGAGTGACACAGGAATGACACAGGAATGACACAGGAATGACACAGGGGCAGTTCTGGTCCTGGTGACACAGGAATTACACAAATGACACAAATAAATTACACAGATGCAGTTCTGTTCCTGGTGCCAGGAGCTGCTCTGGCCCCAGCTCTGCCAGGTCCTGTTGTGCCACCTCATTCCAGGCCAGGAGCTGGAGAGGCACAAGGGCTCTATTGCCAGCACTTCCAACTACACTAAAACCCATCCCTTCAAATATTAAATGATTGCCTGCTAATTCCTGTATGATTTAATAAAATGGGAAGGTTGGAGCTTTTATCATATTACAGAATTCAATAAACAGTTCCCAGACAGAGTATTAGACATGATATCTTAAAGTTTCAATTTTCTTTTTAATTCTTTTGTTTTTCTGCATGAGGGTTGACAAAATTCTCTGAGAGGCAATTTCTGCTTAATTTTACAATTATCATCCTCACAAATTGTGCAAAGTTTTCCAGTACTGGCAGAAATACTACTTTTGGAAGAAGTATTTTCATTCTTTAGTAATTGCAGCTTGTCCCCTCAGTCTGGGAGATCCCATGTTCACCAGAGGACTGTAGCCCTTAGACACAACTCCTAAGAAGATTGTTAAATGAATGAGGAAAGATGCACAAAATAAAAAGGGCATAATAAAAAAAGGACAAGTAGATAGCTCTTGAAATATTTATATATTCCACAGCATTACTATCACCCAGATCTGCATGGTGCCAAATAGGTATTAAATATTTCAATTATGACTGCAGCAGGTGTGTATTATTGATTTAATTGTTCTTCCTGTACCTCCAAATGAATTTGGAGGGGAGGAAAGACAATGCATATTTGAACATGTTTTGAAATTGTCTGTAATTGCATGGATATTCCTTTTCTGTTTTCCCACACCTATTCTTTGGCTCAGGGTCTGAGGCTCCCTCTCCTCCCAAATGTGGAGCTTTGTCAAGCACCACTGCAGCTCTGCTGGAAGGGTCAGCAACAAAACACTCCATTCTAGCTCCCCAAATATGCAGAGGGATTGTGCTTTCATTGTTGCATCTCGAGTGCCCTGGATTGCTGCCTGAGACATTCCCAGAACCACTGCTGCACTCCTAACAACCCTGCTGGGGTTCTTTTAGCCTGGGGGTTTCAAGGCACAAAGCAACAACCAGTGAAGTCTTGTGATACTTCTGTGCTGCTGTGCCCATTTCCCATGTATGACTTTGCAGAGCACAGACACAAGTCACTGGTGTGGGTTAGAACCAAAGAAAGAACACAGCAGTGCAGGGGGATTCCCTCCCACAGTCCTGCCATTGATTTGGTAATTGAGGGTCTGATCTGGCCTGGAGAGATTCTGGCATTCTCTGCAGTGGAATTGGCTCAAGGAATACACCTTCTGAACTCTGACTGCAGCCGGAAAAATTATGCATTTTTTCATCCAACAGACCCACTCTGAGTAAGGCAAACTGTGATCATAAGATGACAATTTCAAATATGCTTCTGAATATAATCTTGTCCTATACTGAGGAGACTTAAACTAAGCAGCTACTAAATGCTTACCCCATCCAATTCCATAATAATATAAGTGCTTGCTTTCTTCTGACCCAAATACTTTGATCACCATGCTGTAAAGATGAAATCCTTCCACCAGCATCCATGCAAAAGCACTCAGGAAGAAAAAATGAAGGAGAATGGCCAATATCTTGCAAGGCAGCTAAATTAAGAGTAAGACAGAATACATTAGTTCTTTGTAATACAGTCACATTAATTTTCTCTTTTTTTCTTTTTTTAAAATTTATATAGATATTTACAGGTTAAATGCTAAATCGCTGAAGTAAAACTGTCTTAAAAAGAAAGCAATAGACAATTTCATTTCTCTACTGCATTTTCAGATAGCTTCAGAGAAACAAATCCTCTCACCTTAAAAAAAAAAATTAAAAAACCCCTAACAACATTGCCAAATGTGAGTGTGACATCCCTTCTGTGGCGCGTACAGAATTCCCAGGGCTGCTTGCATCCAGCCCCTGGAATGGGAAGGTTTTTGCCTTCCTCAGCTGGACAAGCCCCAGGAAGGCTCCAGGCAGGGGGGCTGTGCTGGGGCAGCACCACCAGTAGGACCCAGTTTGCTGCCTCAGATGTTAATTGTAATTCCCTTTTTTGTGTGAGCTAATCTGTGCTGTGCTGGCATTTCACTCCTTATGCTGATGATTCGATTTGGGATTTTGCACTCCAATGACAATTAAACTTTGGGACTTGGTAGTGTAATGAAAATTGAGGCTTTCCTGTACAGACTCACTTGGACTAGTGCAAGGACATTCTAATGCAAATCCAATGTATTCAAAAGCGATAAATTTGGGGTTAATTCATGTAAGTGAGGTCTGTATGTGGTTTAGTATTTCATAAAGTTCAGTGACATATTATTAAACCAGATTAGCTTATTGACAAAAGCTGTAAGAGCCTTTCCAGTTAATTTTATCATAAGGCTATGAAATCCATTTTAATGCCTTTTGATTTCTACCAGAAGATTAGACCACAAAAATCTAAATGCAACATAAAGCTGACTTACAGGCTAGTTCCGTCAAATGGATAATTTCCAACTTTTGAGTAGCCAAACAATCTGGATCACAAAACAGCAGAAAAATAACACACAGTGAAGAAGCAGGAGGTTGGTCTGTATATAATTTTGTATAATGCTTAGTTTCAGTTTTGTACATAAAATCCACAGCAAAGTTGCTGCTCATTCTGGTGGGTTTTCTTTGCCTTAATTATTGCTTAGAAGTTACTCTTATATGCCAAAATTGCCTTCTATAAAAGCACTGAGAAGCTGAGCCTTTACACGCTAAACCCAGGCATGTCTCTCTTGCTGCACCATGTGAAACACTCTACTTTTAGCAGAACTCTCTTCAAAGGCAGATTTTGTTCCTGCTACTCCTAGAGTTGACAACTAGAGAGTCTGTGGGAAGGGAAAAAGCAGCCCAGCCAGCAGCAAGGTCTCCCATTATTGTTGATGAGAAAGTAAAGCAGGATTTCAGAAAGGCCTCCCAGAAAATATTTGTCAGGTTTTTTTACTGAGGACAGTCTCAAAACAGATAGGTAATTTTATAGATATATCACAAACAAAAGCTGCTCATTTCACCTCTCTGGAAGTTTCCAGCAATGCCAGGCAGGAGTTCTGAGTGAGAAAGAGATTTACACCCTGATCCAGAACAGAAGATAATAGAGACATTAGATTTTCTGGTTGTGCTGGAAAAAAATCCAGTGCTGGCTAACACTTTATACTTCCATTTTTATTTTCCTGTGTCTACATAATATTTCCATTTTCCCCACAAACATACTCAGATGTTTGGAAAGCTTTAGAAACCTAAAGAACTGTGGATAGTTAATTATTTTAATTGCATGCTGCAGTTTGGGCATCTGTTTTAAAAATGATGCTCTCCAGTCTACAGCAGAGGGAGTTACTAAGATTGCAAACCTCTCTGAAGAAACAAATCCATTGCTGAAAGTCCAAGGGAAGTCATCAGAGGCCATGAGGATAACAAAGGTCTCTTAGGGACTGGGCAGCAGAGGAAAAAATGCTGTGTACAAAGCTACTTTTTCTGGAAGAAAGACATCCTGGTTTTGGGAATAATTGCCTTCCTGGAATATGCCATGATCAGTTAAGACTGCCGTTCGAGCACTATTGATGGTAGGTGTCAATGAACAGCTTTTGAAAAATAAATAAATCAATTGGGTGCACTGGAAAGATTAAAGTCCTGATTGTGAAGATAGAGCTTTTTGTGAACAGCCGTTTAGCACTTCAATTAAAGCTGCAATTAAAGGTATTTAGGCTGCTGTCAGAGCAGGGCACAGAGCAGGTAAGGACAGGAGAGCAATAAAAGGATGAATCACAAACCCCAGGATTCCAATAGGACAAAGTATAAAAATAAAAGTCCAGCGAACAATATTTACATCACGATTGTCAACCTTAGCATCTTTACTGTTATCTCAAATTACCGAGGAGGGAGGGCTAAAAAAATCCCCAGATTCTGTGAAACATTTAATTTCACAAATACTGTAAAACAGCTCTGGCTTTCTTGTGCTACAGTCCCCATTTCACCAAAGGAGGTTTGGAATAGGTTTAAGGGAAAAGCTGCACCTATTAAACTGCAACTGGAGTCTGTGTGAGCTTGACTGGACAAGCAGGAGCTCTGAGTGTGAAAACAGGAATGTGGGGGGCACTGGGCCAGGTCCCTGGAGAAGCTGGGAGCACCAGTGATGTCTCACACTGCTCTCACAGGCTGGGGTGGTGCTGGCCTTGATGAGCTGGAAGAGGCTTTCACACAGGGCTCAGCTGAATTGTCTGAAAATTTGGGGTGGATGAAAAGGAAATACCTGTGAGAATATGACACGCCGTTGCTGAGTGAACCTTCAATTGTCCTCAAGCCTATGTCCTTCCAACAGGGTTTTAGCTCTCCACTTAAAGAGGATTATTTTCATGCCTGGTTTCTACTGTCTTCAGTTTCATCTGCTGCTGCTCTCCAGTGTCTCTATTTCATTTTCTTTCTAAGCCATCCCTTCTCATTTTCTCCCTCGCACATTGCATGACTCATTCAGGACCCACCCGAATGTTAAACAGCAAAAGAATATGAACTTAGTTTTCCAAAGTGCTTTTAGATCCTCAGATGATGACTGCCTGTGCAAACCTGACATTACACTTAGTTATAAACGTAACAGAAATTCAAGGGGTCCCCTTTGAGCTGAATACAAATTTTTGGTAGCTGTTGTACTGGCAAAATGAACAATGTGCAAACCTCATATTTACTTCTACTGATTAAAAACACCACAATGCCCCCAAGAATAGAAACCACTGGCTGCTTCTGAAAAATAATGTGGAGCAACAGCTGGTCACAAAAGTAGCCAAGTTTTTACCAGCACAAACACAGAGCACCCTGGAAGTTTATTGTAAAATCAGGTTTTGTTTCTGCTCTTCAGGTGGAACTTTCCATCAAAGACCTTACGTTACTTTAAATTGCATTTTGTAAATTAACAGCGGAAAGAAATTTGTTTAACTGGTATGTGATAGCATTAACTTGGCCTACTTGTCTTAACCTAACCCAGCTGTTTTAGATGCCAGTTTGAAGGGTTTAGATCCTGGCACTCTGCCCAAGGAATGCCCCCCTGCAGCAGGATGGCACTTTTTGGCTAAAGCACGTTAAAAATAGATCGCACATGGAAGAAACTTTCCCACATGTGTCAGGTGGCACCCATCCCATGGAGCTGCTCCCAAAAGAGCATCCCCTGCTGCACTCACAGTGGAGGGGCTGAGCTGGAAGCTGGTGAGCAGCAGCACCTGGGCCAGCAGCACGGCGCAGGACAGGTTGGCGTGGATGTGGTAGCGCTGGTTACGGATGGTGCTGACAGACCTGCAGGAAAGAAACACCTGAGCAAACCTGGGCAGGGTGTTTATTTCATAGTTTATCAGCAAGCATTTAAACTGGCTTTTGGGTCTGGTGGGGTCACCGTGGTGTCCTCTGAGCGCTCTTCCACCAGCGTGGGGAGGTACCTGACTGGTTCCTCTGGTACCCAGCAGAGTGAGCTGCGCACGAGCAAGGTGGTGACCAGTGACAGAATATCAATAAAGGGTTTGATGGAATATCAATAAAGGGTTTGTTCCTGAAGGGTGCTGTGCTGCCAAGGAGGTGACAGCCACTCCTCACAGCCAGCACATGGCACCTGGCCCCACTCAGCCCACACTCTGCCAGAGCTCTGGGTTTGTTTTGTTGGTATTTGCCTGTATGAAATAAGGGATTGTGAAAAGACATTGGTTCCAATTCTGATTTTTACAAATATAACTTCTGGGCACAGCAATGATAGCTCCATATACAGATGGGCCGTGCCTGTCTGGACTGTGGTTTCAACATCATTTGAACATATCTCTCCTGGCTTTTCAAAAACCAGCTGGAAATCTGATAAGAACAGGTTTTCCTGGAAGTTTGCTGACCTTGTGTTTCTGTTCTCATCCAGAAATAGGAAACAGAAAAAACAAAAACATTGATCTGAACATCTCAGGCCTTGCCTTTAGTCCTGTTCTCTTTGTAAAACAAACAGTCCTGGTGATAACAGGTTTTGTTCCAAAGCACCCTGCTTGCTGCACTGCTCCATGTGAAAGGAGCGAAGAGGGAGATGACAAGAAGCATCAAGATCCCAAAAAGTAACTCAAAGGATGCTGTGCCCGATGCCAATGCCTGGTTTGAAACGAGGAGCTCCACGTGTCACAGCCTGGGCAGTGTCACCAGGAGGGGAGCAGGGCTCACTGCCCTCCGGGGAGGGGGCTGCCACTGCCAGCACATGCACTAGCAAAGAACTCGCCAGATTCTTCTGCACTTATGTCACAGTCATCTAGCACCACTCTGCAAAACTGCACTTCAGCTGCTTAATGAGACCCTGCTCTCCAGTGAAAAGATAACCAAACCATTTTCAATTGGCAGTTTGAAGGATGCTGTATGTAGGTGGGGTGCTTAGCCCTGTGACAGTCAGCTGGCTACAAGACCTCTTCCAAGCCTTCTGTTTGCCTCCAGTTCCTTGAGGAGTTTTCAGCCCTGCTGCAGCAACACCTCCTCCTTTTGCTCCTTTTTCCTTTCTAAACACTCCAGTATCCAATTTTGCACTCAGACTAAAATGGAGCAGATCATTCCCCTTAGCCTAAACATGCCAACAGCACAATGCCAGATAGGCAGATGTTGGACTTATTTAGAGTGGATTTTGCCACACTTTATGCTCTTAATCCAAATATGACCAACACAGATCTCAGAACTTGGAAATAACACAGGGTCTGGAAAAAAACAAGCATTGCAATCAGTTTACTGAAATTCAGCAAGTCCTTTTCCCTAGAAACTGGCCTCTTAACAGGATGTCCAAAGTGCATGCTTAGGCACAGAAAACAAAAATCCAACTCTTAAGTGGGAACAATGTGGTTTAGTGTGTGAAAGGAGACAAGAATCCCACTCCTTGCTGTACTCCTAAAGTGCTGCACAGACTTGGACAAGTTGCTTCACTCTTAGTCAGGTTTTCTGGTTTTTATTTAGACACCAACCTTTATGAAACTTTTTTTTTCCAGAAATGTTTGTATCAAGCCCAGCTGAGCCTCAAACTCACTTGTCACAACTGGAATAGGAAGAGGAATTAAGGCCCTGAGTGCCCTGGGGCAGAAACCCCAGCACAGAGAGCCCTCACAGGGGGTTGTAACCATGAGCCATGGAGTGAATCCCACCCTGCCCACAGCGTCCTTCTTCCCACAAAACACAGCACAGCAGCCTGCTGGAGAACAGCAAGGCACCTGACCATACACGTGCCTTGTATGAGGTAATTGTGTACAAGCTGTGTGAAAAAAGTCAGGCAGGCAGTGCTGAGATTCCTTAGCAGGCATTCCTTCCTGAGCCCCGTGCCTCCCAGGCAGGACAGTGCAGAAGCACCAAGTGCTGTCTGGATGCTCCAGGAACCCAAAGATGCAGGGGCAGAGGGGGTCCTGCAGTCCCTGCTCACATTGCTCTGGAGTGCAGAGCAAGAGCCCCTACAAGCCTCTCTGCAAGATTCCTGAACTATAGCAAAGCACAGACAGTTTAAAAAAAAAAAACTAAAAATGTCTCACGAGATGGAAATAGCTTGCTATATATAAAGACCATCCAATTTCAGGAAATGGAAGTAATTTAGAAATAACCAACCGAGTGTTGCAAATACATGTACAAAATCTAATTAGGGGAGGTTGTAGAATTAATGGCCTTCGTTTTATCCCGAGTACCTGAAGGGATCCCACCCAGGGGCCTGGAACGCTCCGTTGCCTTTCTGCGTGCTATCTGTCCAGCAGGGGTGAAGTTAAAATTACTCACGAGAGCACGGCGAAGGTGACCAGCGTGATGGTCAGGCAGAAGATGGACAGAGCACAGCCGATGTAGGTGATGGAGGACAGGGCCACCTGGTGCTCTCTCGTCAGCTGCACACGGGAAAAGCCAAACAAGAGCAGTGAGCTGGTGTCCCCCCACCGCCCCACCGGGCGATGCTCCCGTCCCCGAGCGGCTCCAGGGATGCGAGCCGGCTCCAGAGGCATTCCCACAGCTGCAGCCCATGGCTCCGAGTCCCTTCCGTCCTTCCCGAACCTGCAGGGCCAGAACCGGCCGGGTCCTGGGCGGCCCCAGGGGCTGGAGCAGCCAGGCTGAACACACAGCTCAGCCCAGACAGCGTGCAGGAGAGATCTGCAGGGATGGAGAGATCCCTGGGCATCACACAGAGAGCTGTGATAGTGCAAATACACAGAGAGAGAGATGGGATTGTGTGAATACACAGAGAGAGATGGGATTGTGCAAATACACACAGAGAGAGATGGGATTGTGTGAATACACAGAGAGAGATGGGATTGTGTAAATACAGAGAGAGATGGGATTGTGTAAATACACACAGAAAGCTGTGATAGTGCAAATACACACAGAGAGAGATAGGATTGTGTAAATACACAGAGAGATGGGATTGTGTAAATACACACAGAGAGCTGTGATAGTGCAAATACACACAGAGAGAGATGGGATTGTGTAAATACAGAGAGAGATGGGATTGTGTAAATACACACAGAGAGAGCTGTGATAGTGCAAATACACACAGAGAGAGATAGGATTGTGTAAATACACAGAGAGATGGGATTGTGTAAATACACACAGAGAGCTGTGATAGTGCAAATACACACAGAGAGAGATGGGATTGTGTAAATACACAGAGAGAGATGGGATTGTGTAAATACACAGAGAGAGCTGTGATAGTGCAAACACACACAGAGAGAGATGGGATTGTGTAAATACACAGAGAGAGATGGGATTGTGTAAATACACACAGAGAGCTGTGATAGTGCAAATACACACAGAGAGAGATAGGATTGTGTAAATACACAGAGAGATGGGATTGTGTAAATACACACAGAGAGCTGTGATAGTGCAAATACACACAGAGAGAGATGGGATTGTGTAAATACACAGAGAGAGATGGGATTGTGTAAATACACACAGAGAGCTGTGATAGTGCAAATACACACAGAGAGAGATGGGATTGTGTAAATACACAGAGAGAGATGGGATTGTGTAAATACACACAGAGAGCTGTGATAGTGCAAATACACACAGAGAGAGATGGGATTGTGTAAATACACAGAGAGAGATGGGATTGTGTAAATACACAGAGAGAGATGGGATTGTGTAAATACACACAGAGAGCTGTGATAGTGCAAATACACACAGAGAGAGATGGGATTGTGTAAATACACAGAGAGATGGGATTGTGTAAATACACACAGAGAGCTGTGATAGTGCAAATACACACAGAGAGAGATGGGATTGTGTAAATACACACAGAGAGAGATGGGATTGTGTAAATACACAGAGAGATGGGATTGTGTACACAGAGAGAGATGGGATTGTGTAAATACAGAGAGAGATGGGATTGTGTAAATACACAGGGAGAGGTGGGATTGTGTAAATAGACACAGAGAGCTGTGATAGTGCAAACACACACAGAGAGAGATGGGATTGTGTGAATACACACTCTTACACACACAAACACACACACAGCTCAGCCCAGGCAGCATGCAGGAGAGATTTGCAGGGATGGAGAGATTCCTGTTCAAACAGAGAGAGGGATGGGATTGTGCGAATACACAGAGAGAGGGATGGGATTGTGGAAATACACACACAGAGCTGTTTGTACAAACACACACCCTGTGCCCCACAGCAGGCAATCCCAGAGATCCCCTCAGTCCCTCAGTCCCTCACTCCCTCAGTCCATCTGTCCCTCAGTCCCTCAGTCCATCTGTCCCTCAGTCCATCAGTCCATCTGTCCCTCAGTCCCAGTCATTCCAAGCCCCCTGCTCTGCTCAGCTCGTGCTTCAGTGCCTGCTGCATGGCTGGGCTGGCATCTCCAGAATGGAAAACCCCAGCAAGGACCCAGCGTGAGGAGCAGGAGGGCAAACCTCCTGTCCCAGCCTCTGGTTTTATCTAGAGCATCTTCTGCAGAAATAATTCCATTTTTATGAACATTTAACCTGTAACTCCGTGGTGCTCTCACCAGGATCTGTGTTAAACCTGGACAGAGTCGATGCAAGAGGGACAGTGTGGTTTGGCCATTCATCTTAAATTAATCAGAGTGTGTTTTAATTTTCCATGCAAGTTCTCATAAAAAAAAGACAAAAAAGGCACACCCAACAAAGGGAGCCAGGCAGTATTAATATGAAATAAGTAGAAGAGAGCTAGGCAGGAAAAACTTTCTCATCCTAGAAGAATTTTCAAACATTTTTCCTGACTTGATTTTGGATAGACTTGACATTTTCATAAACCGAAGGAAAAAAAAAATTAGTCAATCAAATGTTTTAATTTGATGCTTGAAATACTGTGTTTCTACTTCAATCTCGATTCACTATTAATTAAATTCAAACCTGATAATACACACAAAACATTTATCTATTATTAAAAAATACTAAAAGGAATATCTTTTCCAAAACTTTTTTACAGCAATATTTCCAATAAAATCTGGTCCTTTCACATATGTTTGGGATTTTCTATTATTTTCCACACACAATAAAATTTCCCACCCAAATGAAGTATTTCATTAGAGATTATCAAACTGAAGCAGCTCTACCAATAAACTCCCCATTAAAATTCCTTCTAAAGGAGAGAAATGATGTGCCATGTGTTTAAGGGAAAACATAAATACAGCCCAAGAGCTGTGTTGTGTAGGTAGGTTTTTGCTGTCAGAGATCTGCCAGCTGCAGCACTCACTCACTCACTCACTCACTCACTCCTCACTCACTCACTCCTCACTCACTCACTCCTCACTCACTCACTCACTCACTCACTCCTCACTCACTCACTCACTCCTCACTCACTCACTCACTCCTCACTCACTCACTCCTCACTCACTCACTCCTCACTCACTCCTCACTCACTCACTCACTCACTCACTCACTCACTCCTCACTCACTCCTCACTCACTCACTCCTCACTCACTCCTCACTCACTCACTCACTCCTCACTCACTCACTCACTCCTCACTCACTCCTCACTCACTCACTCACTCACTCCTCACTCACTCACTCCTCACTCACTCCTCACTCACTCACTCCTCACTCACTCACTCACTCCTCACTCACTCCTCACTCCTCACTCCTCACTCACTCACTCACTCCTCACTCACTCACTCCTCACTCACTCACTCACTCACTCACTCACTCCTCACTCACTCACTCCTCACTCACTCCTCACTCACTCCTCACTCACTCACTCACTCACTCCTCACTCACTCACTCCTCACTCACTCCTCACTCACTCACTCACTCCTCACTCACTCACTCCTCACTCCTCACTCACTCCTCACTCACTCACTCACTCCTCACTCACTCACTCACTCCTCACTCCTCACTCACTCCTCACTCACTCACTCACTCACGTGTGCTAGGGTTACAGCAGGGCTTGTGCCTGGCTCAGCAATCCGAGCCACTCGGGGATGCAGCAGCTCTGAAACACAACTGTTGCTATGGTGCTGCTGTTCCTAGGAAATATGATGCAGCTCTTGAGTATTTTTTCTTTTTCAGCTGAAGACACATTTCTTTTCCCTGACTGGACAGCATCAGTTACAGGAACAAAAGAGTCCCGTGTACCAGAACAGATTAAAAGCTCCAGATAATTCCTGCAGAAGAGATCCTATCGTCCCTCATCCCGAGGAAGCCATGTACAGGCATTCTTCACAGAATATTCCTGGAACAGGAATAATCTGTGTGCTAAATGGAGCAGTTTAGAAGTGATTTCCTCATCAGGTATATTCATGTCCAAAATGCATGGACCTTATCTCCTGATTTCTCCAGCAGACACCCTTTACCCTGGTACAGGTGGCTCACAACTCCACAGAAGGAGGAGGGGAGCAGAGGAAGTTTTCAGATTTAAAGTCACTCTGAAATCACTATTTCTCAGCACTTCAAGGCTTTCTTTCACTCCTTTCACTCCCAGAGTCCTTCAGCCAGAAAATGTTCCCTAGAGAGTTTCCCTGCTAGGAGAAAATTCAGATTTACAGTGGTCTACCGTGGTGTTTGCACTGGCAGAGATCTCAGAGGGGTGGAGGTGCCTTACAATCACAGACAGTGGGCAAAAATCACCGAATCACAGACTGGCCTGGGTGGGAAGGGTTAAATCCCGTCCCATTCCCACCCCATCCATGGCAGGGACACGTCCCACTGTCCCAGGTGCTCCCAGCCCCAGTGTCCAGCCTGGCCTTGGGCACTGCAGGGATCCAGGGGCAGCCCCAGCTGCTCTGGGCACCTGTGCCAGCCCTGCCAGGGAACAATTCCTGCCCAAAGTCTGCTCTAAACCTTCCCTCCTTCGTTTGAAGCCATTCCCCCTTTTCCTGTCACTACATGCTCTGCATCTTGCAGGCTCCCTCCAGGTACTGCAAGGCCACAATTAACTCAGCCTGGAGTCTTCTCTTTTCCAGGCTGACCAAACCCAATTCTTTCCATGTGGCAAAGGGGTTCCACCCCCCATAAAATCAAACTGTTTGGGTTTTTTTCCCCATAGTAATCCAAAAGAAGATGATGATCACACAGATACTTTTTCTCACTAATTTCTTTGATGACATGTTTCTAAGAAAGTCTCTCTCTGGGTTTTAGTTCAGTCTTTCTCCAGAAACCCCTGCAGAGCAAGACAAAATGTGAACCAAGTTCTCTCAAGCGAGCCTCTATTACTTACAAATGAAAAAGGGAAAAAAAAATCTCTTCTACAAAAAAACTGTATAAGATTCACTGAAACCTGAAATAACTTACATAGGACCCTGCACCTGTGAGCTGGAAATTGCTCCTGCTCTGGTGAGCACAACTGAAATCTGATGAGGCTTTAAGGATGATGCTCCTTAATCAATACTCACACCAGTCTGGTGAGAGCTTTTCCAAAAGCAGCCCCACTGCAGCTCACCTTCTCCTCCTGCCTCGAGGGAGGACAGAGCTGTGGGCAGCTTTGCTCTGTTTTTTAATTGTAATTACGGACCCAGTGAAGCTGCAGTGGCTGTTCTCAAAGGGAGCAGCTGGGCTGGAGGGGGCAGGATGGGAATGCCAGGGGAAAGAACACAGCACAAAAATAAAAAGGCTTGGAATGATTTCCAGGGAGTGCAGCCTCATTTCAGGGCTGTGCTGAAGGAGGGAAAGAACCTGGATTCAGTTCTCTACAAACCTCTCCACCCAGCTGTCACAGAACATCTGGATGGGGTGTGCTCTCATTTTAAGGGGTAACAAGGAGCAATTTGTTAGAAGCACCTGGGTTGTCAAAGTATTGGGCCTCATTAATTAAGAAACAGTTCCAATAAATTCCAATGCTCTGATAAGGGCTGATTTTACCTTACCTCAGTTTGTCTTTTTAGAAAAAAAGCTTACAGACTTCCTGCATGATGTGGAATATAAAACAGTAATTTGGGATGTTCTTGTAGTCAGCACAAAACACTAATCAAGCTGTAATGCTATTATTAAAGAAAATAGCATTTAAAAGTACCACACAAAACATTGAGCAGTCTGTGAAGTAGTCCCATGAGCCTGATTCTCACACTTGTCCCAATCTACATTAAATTATTATTTTCTTCTAAGATGTTTTGCTTCCTTGGGTTCCTATGGTCATTCTTTTACTCTGAAAAGCCAGGAAACGAGCTCGTCCAGTGGTGAGTGCCAGCAGCCACCAACACTCAGAGACAGATGTTCCTTAGTTCCAGCTATGACAAGGCAAAATCAAAAATTCCAGCCTCCTGCAGACTCCCAGCCTTTCAGCTGAGGCTGTAACACCCCTCAGCTTGAGTGCTGCTAAAAGGCTGCACAGAGAGCTGGGGACTCAGCAGAGCCATCCATCCCTGGTACAATCCAGAGCAGGATGTGTTTGCAGGGCCTTATCACTGGACACGTTTCATGGAACCACAGGAAACCCATGCTGGAAATCCATGACAATTGCATTTTGCCCTAAGTCCAGGCACAAGGGTGAATTGGATTTCCATGTCCCTTTGGGCCAGCTTCCCACCTCCCAGGCACATTCCCACCACTGAGCTCCTGCAGTGACTGATAGTTTTTGGTTATTGGTCTGCCCTGGAATCCACCCTGGAACCCCTCTGCAGCCTGAGCATCCTCTAGGGAGACATTTCCCAGGGGCAGGGAGGGGCAGGGAGGTAGGGGGAGCTATTAAGGCTCAGCCAAATCTACTGAAGTTGTACTTTTAAAATGTCATGTGAATCCAGTTTAGAAAAGGATGAAAAATTAACTTTGGCAGCCTGAGTGTCTCAGAGACATTACAACGCTGGCCTTGGCTGATGAAGCTAATGGTTTTAACTGCCTCCAGAAAGGCTGCTGAAATTCAATTTCAGTCCAGAGAGGCCTTTATTTGTATATTAAATAATAATAACAAACAAATCTGTTTTCCTTCAGCTTGCCAAGCACTTTGTTAGGTACGTAACATTCCAGTTTTTTAAAACTAACATCTGTGATGAGTTGAGGAGGCTCAATTTACTTCTTGAGACCACAGGACGGATTTTGGTGGGGCCATGTTCAGTGGCACTGTACAATCACCACCCACAGAAAAACCTAATTTGATGCACAAACTTCTTTTCTCAAGCCACAATGCACCAGGTACTGTGAATTTAAAGAAAAATGGCCTTTGAGAGCCACGCTTCACAATGCAATCATCTTTATCAGCCATTTCCAGCAGAATTGTTTTTGAATTCCCCTTCTCTATGAACTCCACAGCTCCTAGCAATCTACAATAAAATGCTGCAAAGGGGGCTTTTTCAGGATTAAAGGCACAATTTCCTCCAGGCTGCCCAGCCTGGTGTTGCTTATTTAAAACTTTTCACTGTGACACAAAAAATACAGAATTTTCCAAATATCTCTGCCAAGATATTAATTAGTATTTTTAAATGCCCACATCATTTTTTAAAGCAATTCTGGGCACCGTGTCATCAAACAGTAGGAATTCTGCTCATTACAAATCTCTTAGTTCTTAGTTCAAATGAAGCTTGAAGGAAGCATGGCAGGGAGGAAGGACTCAAGTTGTGAAGTGGAATAATTAGAATAAAGTTTGGGGAGCAGAAAAGATGGTATTTTCAAGTTCTTCTTAAATCTGCTAGTGAAGCACAGAGCAGGGTGCTTTTTCTGCCTTCCTTTCAAGCCTAAGGCTGGCAGCATCTCAGGAAATGTTAAATGCTGCGCTCACAGAACATCATCCCCCCGAGACCCAAGGAGCTGCTTCTGCCCATCACCCAGGGCTGGTGCATCTGCTCTTGTCCCTGTGTGCCAGCAGGAGCAGGTGCAGCCTGGTCCCCAGTTTGCAGCCAAAACCCAGCCCAGTGGAGAGCACCCCGAGCAGGAGCGCAGCCAGCAGGGCCCAGCAGGTCTGAGACACAGAAATGCAGAAAAGTCCCTTGCCAGACTCTGAGAGATTTCAGAGCAGTGGAGGATTATAAAACACCCAGCTCCCAGTAAAACTCAATAAAAATGAGTGTCCAGCACTGTTTTCCCAGGCTTGGGCTTTGGTTCCAAAGACCCGTTTGGGTTCAGGGCTTGTGCCGCAGCCCTGGCAGCCCTGAGCCTGCCCGAGCCCAGCCTTTGGGGAGAAGAAAGGCACAGAAAGGCACAGAAAGGCACAGAAAGGCACTGCAGGACACCGAGCAAACCCAGAGTCCAGTGACTGCACTGAAGGGGAAAGGGGATGGACAAGGCGCCCTGCTCATCCCAGTTTTACACTGCATGGGGAAACCCTTTAGTCAGCAAGAAGAACTGCCTGCCAATGGTTGAGTGCTTTCATTTCCACCCCTGAAAGGAAGTCTATGTTCTTTTGTTGAGTATTCTGATTAAAATAGACTACTCTATCATGCTTCTCAAACAAAGGAGCTCTTCTGACAATTATAGCACTCCTCTTAAATATTTGTGCTTTTCCAAAATAAGGTCATTTTTTCCTCTCCTCTGCTGACTGAAATTCAGTAACTGCCAAACAATTCTCTAAGGAATTTCAGGGGTTTAGTATCCTGCAGCACAAGTCCAACTTTTTCCATGTAATTCTGTGGGATTAGGGACAATCAGAAATTCTCTATTTCCTCCCATCAATATGAACAGGGCTGTACTGGCATAGGAGTGGAATAGCAAAGGAATGAACAATGGGTCTGAGTTAAAAATCAACAGCAGTGCTCGATTTTCAGGAAAGATGAGCACGGGTATATAAGGACAAAAGAAATATGCTGCACAATCCCAGTGTGGAACATCAGGGAGATGTGCTCCTCCACAGGGACAACAATCACTGCAATAAAACCGAGGGGAAGTGGAGACAGTGACAAAGAGCAAAGAAAGTTGACAGAGCAATGCTAGAATGAACACCCAGGCTGATTTATCTCTGTTCATCTGGTGGCTGAGGGCTGTCTGAACTGTCTGTAGAGATGTTTTCAGCCACACAAACTGTCTGTGGTAATAAACAAGGACCAAAAAATCGCAATGCCTACCCAGTTTTTAAATATGCAACACAAAAGAAAAATTACTGGACTAAGGCATTATTCTTTTCATGTTCCCAGCAATGAAAAACATGCTGAGAAAAGTAATTATATAAAAATTACAAAACAGCAGAAATCTGAGAGTGCCACATTATTTCCATTTCATTGTCCTGTTAGAGTATGGAGCTGGCTGCAAATTTTAAGCAAAAAGCTTATGATTTCACACTGCTATTTTATTGCACCCAAAGTGCAGTATTTGATTAATAAGTGCAATATTAGATTTAGGAAACAATGCTCCAAACTGATAAATTACACACCTTTCCCCCATATTTTAAAGTGTTTTGCAATATTAGGACTTTTTCAAACCAGCCTTTATAAGCACAAATTGATGCACCTTTTTCTCAGTCAGTTGTATATGATCAAAACTCAGCTATAACAGTGAAAAATAAAATAGAATAAAAACACATATATTGTTTCAAGAAAAGAAATTTGGGATTACTTTCTTTTTTGTAAATAGAAGCTCACAGATAAATACCCAAACCTTTTCAAAATCCCGGGCTCCCTAGAAATGCTATAGGTTGTTTCTACAGGTCCATCATCAAGGTCAGATGGTTTTAAATATTTCCCTGTATAAATGCTTGCCTGCTTTCAAGCCCATTGGTGAGCTGCTTGAACTCTATTGATTGATGGTCTCTTCTGAATTGTGAACAGGCTATGAATGGGATAAAAAACAAAGTAATTTCTAGATTTAGAAATGCCAAAAAAGTGTTCAAAACCCCCAAAAATTTCTACCACAGGCTGTCTAACACTATTGCTTAGCTGGAAATGTCCATCCACATCAGAACTTTATAGGAGCCATTTTTGTACTCTCACAGTGGGAAAAGACAGCAAGAGGAAAGACAGAAAAGAATAGAAGAGAATGGTCTAGGAGACATAAATATTTCAGCTGTGCCCTGCACTGGTGTCTTGGGCAAGGGGGACCCAAACTTCCAACTCGTTTTTTTTTGTGGGAGAAAATGATTCCTCTATAAAAGGGTTTTTGAACCCTGGGTCCCCAGGTGTCCACCATCCTTTTGCTGAAATGACATTTACATGGCAGATGGTACAAATAGCCTGGCATGCTCTGTAGCTGTTGGACCAGTGTGAAAATAAAATCTGCCAGATGGCTGGCGTGTCTCTTGGCAGGAGCAGGGGGCTCCACTGTCTGATGGGGGAGCAAAGCTGCCCAAAATGAAATAATAGTATCTGAATTTTCTTTGAAGCCCTTTTGAACTGCAGCTCTCCCAGGGCTGGGTTGGGCTCCTGCTGTCCAGGAAGGAGCCCCGGGGTGGCCTCTCCTGCCACTGTCCCCTGTCCCTCCTGCCAGGAGCCAGAGGCAGCAGCTGAGATCTCCCCGGGCTCCAGGGATGTCTCAAAGTCTCAGGTCCCACCAGCAGAGTTCTGCTGTACCACAGTGCTGCAGAGAGCACCACGGGCAGAACCTCGCCCTGGCCCCTTCTACCTGGGCCTTCTCCAGAGGAAGCAAACACAAACACATCAAAATGAATGGATCCTTTCCCTTTTCCTTTCCTTTCCTTTCCTTTCCTTTCCTTTCCTTTCCTTTCCTTTCCTTTCCTTTCCTTTCCTTTCCTTTCCTTTCCTTTCCTTTCCTTTCCTTTCCTTTCCTTTCCTTTCCTTTCCTTTCCTTTCCTTTCCTTTCCTTTCCTTTCCTTTCCTTTCCTTTCCTTTCCTTTCCTTTCCTTTCCTTTCCTTTCCTTTCCTTTCCTTTCCTTTCCTTTCCTTTCCTCTTCTCTCACAGTGCTGCTCCAGTGCTCCCTACCTGCAGGGCAGTGCAGGTCTGTGCTGCTGCAGTGGATGGAGGAAATCCTGGAGCACTGCTCTGTGCATCAGGAATTCCCAAGGGGCAGCTGCAGCAGTGATTTGCTCTGAGGGATCCTTTACCCTACACCAGGGTCCTTGTCAGGAGGAGAAGCTTGGTCAGAGCAGTCCCTGAACATGTGCAGAGCTGCCCTGAGTGTCCCACTGCCAGTTTCTGCTGGGAAGATGTGACTGAACCATCCCCAGTCTCACTGACTGGGTCAGAGCTGGCCAGAGAGTTCCCAGCCCAACCTCCAAGTTCTGACTGCCTGCTGACCTTAATTACATCCAGGACACAATCAAGGGTTGAACATGTTCCTTCAGGAACATTCTGCTCATCCTCAGTCCCATTTTACCCTCAATCAACTTATTTATTTGTTTAAACCAGCTGATGATCGCTGTCTCCAAAATTCAAAATAAATGCTATAATGCTCAAATGAAGGCCAACAAGATAAACTAATCTCAGATAAACTATCTAAGATAAGCAAGAATTTGGGCCAGACGTGACACAGACATAACAGCAGAGTGATAAAACACAAATTATTTCAGCATCCCCTGTGGTCCAATTCCTCAGCAGGGTAACAGGTCAGTGCCAGGCTGACATCTGAGCACCACATGGCTGAAAGGTTTTCCAAGGTGGTTATTTCATCCCTGAAATAAACTTGTCACTGCTAATAAATAAACTGCTAATCCCCTCTGAAGGCACTAAACTGAGCTATCAGCAGCATTGCTTGTGCCCTTCTCTCACAGACACCTTGGCTTCAGTGCCTTAAAGCCCCTGCTGAAACTGATGGAAAACCTGCAGTGGTGTTCAACCACATTTGTAATCTCAGTTTCAACGAATTCATAGAATTCAGTGCTCTTCCCAACCTGGTGTAGAGCTCACAGATATCGGAGTGAAGGTTCATTTTGTCACGTTTAAGTCAATATTCCAGAATTTCAGATTTTCCTTTGTGACTAGTCTCTTTCCATTTCTTTCTCTGAATATTAGAATAAAAATGATTTTTCATCTCAGCAGATTTCAGCCTTTGGAGATTAGCTCCAGCTGGCATACAGTAGAACACTGACTGAATTAATCTCACCTGTTTTGAGTAAAGATCAAGAGGAAAAATAGAGAACTCACAGCTTGTTCTCAAGAACTTTCCTGCATTTCTATTCTCCCTAGACATTAGACCCACCTGTCAGCCTGTGCCTTAAATGCCTAACAATTCATCAGCATCACTCATCTCAGTATTGCAAGTGTTCAAGAGACAGCACCAGGAGATGCAAGATACCCTAAAGTTCTGTTCCTGTGAATGCCTTACTGAAACAAAATGAAATCCATGTGGGACACTGAGGATCCCATGTGCTCTGGCTGGGAGCAGCAAACTCTAAATAACTGCAAAGCCCCATTAATGGGAAGCTTATGGCTTTTTCTTTTTCTTCCTTTAGGCAGAAAGAAAATCAATGTGAAGAGGATCTGAGAGAGGCAGAACACTCCTCACACTGAGCTGGTCAGGAGCTCATGGATTTCCTCACGAGGGCTCTCCCTGGGGTGTTCTCGTGGCTCTCAAGCTGCAGCATACATGCTGGTGTGTGCAACTCTTTATCACTGTCACTATTCCCCTTTTTTTAAATTTTTCAACTTGTTTTCTGTGCATCTGCCTGGCAGAACTGTGCATACCTGGTTTCACTGTGGCTCTGACTGCTGCATGAAATGTTAAGGTGCCCTTGGAGAGCTCCTCTGCCTCCTGCTGCTCCCTGGGAGCTGCATTTGTCTGTGCCATGGGGAGAAAGGGAAATGATACTTTCCACAGCAGAAGGAAAGCATAAAATACCCAGAGAATTCCCAAGAAAAATTAATTCCTTTTTTTTTTTGTACCAAAATACAGCTTTTGATGAAAAATTCTACAATTTTCAGGCAGTTTGTTTCCAATAACTTATTTCCATTTTTTTATGAAAGAGGAGCCATTTAGGTAGGAATCTATTTTTTTCCAGAATCTAGAGAAAAATGAACATTCTGTCAAAAGACAATGTCCATACAAAAAGATTTGATCCATTTCAATTTCTTTGGCCCCAGATGTATTACAGCTGTGCAAATGCAGACAAATATATACTCCCACCCTCTTTTACTTGTTTCATATTATCTGTGCACTTCATTTATGAAAGGAAGATTAAAATCAGCAAAAGTTCAAGATCAGATATAACATCATTGCAACAATTTCTTAGAGCATTGGCAGCCTGGTGCTCCAAGGGTGATTTAACTGGGCCCTTTCAACCTCAGCCCATGAATTTCTGAACATGATGAACAAACACAAATATGTGCTCAAAATCCACAGCATTTTAACATTTGCTTAAGAGGGTTCCAAGGACACCTGAGAGAAGTTTCCAATTGTCACGTTGGTTCAGAACTCAGCAAATGTTTTGGGAATTTGTAACTGAGCACACTCTGCTGGCATAGCTCAAAAGCCAGGAGTTCTGCCCTTGCCTGGCTCTGCTCCTCATGCCAGTTACACAATGAAGATAGCAATTCTTTTCACTAGCTAAAAGAATTAGTACCACAGGATAATCCTACATGGTCCATTTAAAGGATATGTCTTGGGCAAAGATTTGGGGTGAGGTTTTTCCTTTTATCGTAAAGGGGAAAGCAGAGCTATGGAAAAGCATCCTGCACGAGGTCTGGTGGATGAAAATGTATCAGACCGAAAATGTATCAGACCAAAAATGTAAGGAGAGAGAAAGCACTGAAAATGGAACTATTAAGGGCTGTGAGGAACTGGAAGGTCCATTCACATCCAGCCTTTCCTAGATATGCATTTCAGACCTCTTAAGAAAAACTTGATTCCAAGTAATTCTATATGTAATATCTTTGATCTCTAATTACTAATATTGCATAATATTAAAATTATTGCAGCATTCCATTAATCATCACAATCCTAAATCTGTTTAGTTGAAAGCTGGCCCTTTCAGAACTATTCCCCAGTGGAGAATCAATCAATCTTTCAGTGGCATTTAATTGGTGGCTATCCTATTTAATCCTGGATAATTCCCTGAATGCTGCTCTTTAAAACAGGGTTAATAATAGCACATTTCTCCCAAGATACTTCTGTCTTAAAAGATGGGAGGTCTTGATGCAAAGCTGCATTTTATTACCAGCCTGAAGAGTTCCCAGAAAAATTATACTTGGAAACCATTGAGGTCATCAGGTGCTTTACAAGCAATAAAGATAATAATGGTTAGATAAAATCCGGATGACCTGAGGAAGCCAACCCCACCTTCAAGTGGTCAGACTGACACAAAGGGCTGGGGTATTGATTCAGCTCTCTGGATAACACAACAGAAGCAAGAAATCAATCCAAGCTGGGTATAAATGAGCCCAGTCTCAGCCACTTACGTGATGTGAGGGTGCAACTGATGCATTTACGCTTCATTTTTAGCAGACAGATTTAGTGCTTTGCTGAATCTCACCTTCAGAGGCACCACTTGCATCAAGATGGCAAAGTTGGTGAGGTGGTTGCAGAGGCACACGGAGTGGTTGAGGTCCCCGCTCTCACGCACACAGCCCTCGTTAGACCAGACCCCAGTCCCATTGCTGGAAAGCACAAAAGAACAGAAAATGAACATGCTCTCTGCCCAAATGCATCTGCTGCAGCTCCATTTGGTATGCACTCTACTCCCCAGGAGATAAAAGGCTCTGGAAGCCACCTCAGGCTGGAGACCCCACAAGTATTTCCAGTGTCTTCTCAATTCCATCATGAAAAGAGTTAAGGAAAATATTCACCAGGACAAGGCATAGATCAGACCCCCCCATGGATGTCTCTGCAGATTTCTTCCCTGGTTTATAATCAATGAATGATAACTTTACCATTCCCTTACATTTTGCATCTCATTTATGGCCTTTCACCCAGACCCAGATAACTGTATTCTGAGAACTCCAGTGCCATACAAATCAATCCCCTATCACTGTATTCTGAGAACTCCAGTGCCATACAAATCAATCCCCTATTACTGTATTCTGAGAACTCCAGTGCCATACAAATCAATCCCCTATCACTGTATTCTGAGAACTCCAGTGCCATACAAATCAATCCCCTATCACTGTATTCTGAGAACTCCAGTGCCATACAAATCAATCCCCTATCACTGTATTCTGAGAACTCCAGTGCCATACAAATCAATCCCCTATCACTGTATTCTGAGAACTCCAGTGCCATACAAATCAATCCCCTATTACTGTATTCTGAGAACTCCAGTGCCATACAAATCAATCCCCTATCACTGTATTCTGAGAACTCCAGTGCCATACAAATCAATCCCCTATTACTGTATTCTGAGAACTCCAGTGCCATACAAATCAATCCCCTATCACTGTATTCTGAGAACTCCAGTGCCATACAAATCAATCCCCTGTTACTGTATTCTGAGAACTCCAGTGCCATACAAATCAATCCCCTATTACTGTATTCTGAGAACTCCAGTGCCATACAAATCAATCCCCTATTACTGTATTCTGAGAACTCCAGAGCCATACAAATCAATCCCCTATTACTGGATTCTGAGAACTCCAGTGCCATACAAATCAATCCCCTATTACTGTATTCTGAGAACTCCAGTGCCATACAAATCAATCCCCTATTACTGTATTCTGAGAACTCCAGAGCCATACAAATCAATCCCCTATTACTGGATTCTGAGAACTCCAGTGCCATACAAATCAATCCCCTATTACTGTATTCTGAGAACTCCAGTGCCATACAAGTCCTCATGCACTTGGTTTTTTTTTTCTGCAGTATTTTGCACAGTGATCCTCCTGAGCTTGCTTTTTCTTGGGGCCAGGGCAAGCCAGGATTCCCTGAGCTGTCCCAGCCTGGGAGTGGAGTGGGGACACAGGAGGCTCAGGCTCTTCATGGGCACAGCTCACCTGCCCCAGTGTGTGATAGAACTATTTATTTCTGCTGGTATTTGCCTGAGTCCTGCAGATGGACTGAGGGATCTGTTCTCCTCTCAGTGCTTCTTTTAAAGACAGCTATTACCTCATACTCCAGCCCTTCAGGACCTCCCTGGGTTCTCAAAGAGAGTCTACTGTAGGTCAGAAACCAAATTATTTAAATAAATTAATTCCTGCCATGCACTAGGGAATAAAACCATGCTGACAGCAGTGAGGCTCATCTGGAAGGACAGATTTCATATTTAAGGTTGTATCCTTACCAAGCCCCAGTGGAGAACAATGCCCCAGCCACATTCGTTTGCTTTGGTAAAATCTGCTTCTAATTTATTGGAGCTGGAGTAACCATAGCAACGAGTAACTGCAACAGCTGGGACAGTCCAACATCCACGAAACAAAATTCAGGAAAACCATTCCTGTGACCTTCCCAAGTGCCTGATGTGCAGGAGGGACCACAGCATGCCAGACCATTGCTGCATCAATTAGGCTTACATTGATTGTTATGGCTCAAAACCTGTTAATCCCCATGAAATTAAAAATTAACTATTTGTATTCTTTCTCAATTAATTCACTAAGAGCAGTGCATTTCAAAATAAAAAAAAATAAATTTATTCAGTGCTAAAAAAGAAATAAAAAAATAAAAAGCTACTGCTTTTCCATAGCTCTTATTTCCTGAGTGAAATTTGAGGTGATATTTATTTCCCTTGAATTCTAATTTGCATTCAAGGATATTATGTTTATCCATTCCATGCATTGGCCAAAATTCACAGATCTGAAATACTGATCTCACACAATCCTGTGGCACAGGCACAGACCCAGTGACAACAAAGGCTGGGCTGGAGCTTTGCCACCTTGAAACATCCAAGCACCTGCCAAAGGGCACACTCATGGAACAGGACAAGCAGACATTGGTTTGCAGCTTTGATCACAAAATGTTTTCAGTTCCCAATTGCCTTCCTAACCCAGGGTCTGTGGATAACAATTGTGAAGAAACAATCAGATTGTATTTTTAAAAGCCAGTGGTTCCATTTCATTAACTATTTCCATGAATGAAAGGAAGCAAGAAGAATATAGATAATACACAGCATCACAAAGTGTAATTTAATAAAATCAAGTTAAAATTAAATAAAATCAAGAAACATACCTATAATCCAGAAATGCACAGTAAAGATGAACTCTGTTACTTTTATTTAGTGCTTGGCTGTATTGTCTGGGTGTCTGCAAGAGAAAATACATACCCTGAAGGAATGTTTAGAAAGGACTAAATTCCACTATTCAGCTACTTCACATTCTCATTGCTATAATAAATTCAAGAGACTTATTATAGATTAACACACCAGAACTGGCAGCAAAATTGTTCAGTCCTCGTATCTTAAACACAAGCTCCAAGCATGCAAAACCTGGTATTCAGTCCTAATTTCACACACTGGGATTAAATGTGAGAAATCCGTGTCCTGTTTAAGCAAGTAGCAAACTAGCATCATTGCTGTACACGAGCACAAATACATGAGTTAATTTTTGCAACTGGGACATCATTCTTCAGCAGAGATTTGGCTTCTTTGGGTTTTGTTCATCGTTTGTTCTCACTGTGTAATAAAAATGTCCCGTTTTACGATTAATAACTCTGAAATATGGGCATTACAATGACCAACTCCCAGACATTTTGTTTCCACAACAGCAGTTATTTAAAAACACACATTCAAACTGAAAGAGCAATGCTGTAATTCAAGATTTTATTTTAGCACACCTCAGCATTATAATGGCATAATTTCTATCTTCCATAAACAGGTCTAGCAACTAACTCAATCTCCTGTATTCCAGAAGCTTTGAGATCCCCTTCTCCACTCCATTACATAAGGTCGATGACAAAATTATTCAAATTATATTGGAGTGAAGTAATAGTTTGTTGCAGACAAAATATGCAAACTAGAGGATTTCCAGTGTTTGTTCAGCCCTTTCTAATACTTAAATCCCTAAAGTCCACATAATGTGAACCCTGCTTTATGGCAATTTTTTAATTACAGAAGTCTTCAACATAAAATCACTGGTGAATTAACATTAACTCTCAGATTATTGCAACACAATTCTGCTGTCAGGACAAAAATCAAGTTTTGCTTTCCTTGTTTTAGGGAACGAAGGAAAAAAACCCCACCATCTCATCCTGCTGAAACTCAACCAAGTACAAGAAGTTCCCGGTGCAATTTTCCTCCTCCAGGGCGCCAGGCACAGGGCAGCACAGCTCCCCTGGCTGCAGATAACCAAGGATTCCTGCCCAGCTCCCCTGCACGGCTCAGCACCGTGCTGCAGATAAGGATTTCCTGCCCAGCCCTCACCTCTGCAGAGCACAGACCGAATGTTCTCCCCTGCCCGAGCACCTCCCTGCCTGGCTCCCCGGCTCCTGGCCTCACCCTGTTTGCCCCCAAAACAGAAAGCTGTTCTTCTCCCAGAACAGCAGGTGCTGCAGGGCAGGGGCTCTGTGCAGAGCAGGAGCCGGCAGCCACCCTTCCCCTCTGGCTCTGGGGACACCCTGGAGCCCTCTTCCACCAGGGAGCAGAGCCAGCACCGACCCCTCACGCTCACGGTGTGCCACCCTGGCAAGGGACGGTGGCACAGCCCCCATCCCTCGTCCTCAGGAAACCTCTCCCTGATGCCGTCGGGTGTGCCCTTGCCACTGCCTTTAATTTGGAGCTTGGTTGGCAGCATCCATCCTGTTCCACCAGCTGCAAGGACACGTGCCAGCTGTGCCAGCTGTGCTGGATGATGTCATGCTCACCATCTCCACAGCTGTGCCAGCTGTGCCAGCTGTGCTGGGTGATGTCATGCTCACCATCTCCACAGCTGTTCCAGCTGTGCCAGCTGTGCTGGATGATGTCATGCTCACCATCTCCACAGCTGTGCCAGCTGTGCCAGCTGTGCTGGGTGATGTCATCCTCACCATCTCCATAGCTTTCCTGAAGTAAGCAATTGAAGGAATCTACAGTTGACTTGTATCACAAATCATTTCACTTCTATGACAGACAGTGACTAAAAAGCCATAGAAAAGGAGAAAGATCTGCTGTAATAACAACAAAGATGGAACAATAACTGCCATTTCTAATTTGTAGGATTTCTCTAGGTAAATCTGGATTCTAATACACTGAGTGGAAAGGGCACCTCAGGATCAGGTTGGAAGAAGACTTGGTACTGCCGTCGTGTATCTTTTACACAAATAAATCCCAGAAGTACATTTTACCCTCAATTAAATTTCACTGGCATTGTTTTTCTCCATCTTAACCCTAAACACAGATGTCACTCATTAGAAAATAAACTGCCCCAAGTGAGGCCATACAGGCTCTGACCTGTCCAGAACTGTGCATGTACTCAGATGGAGAAAGAATAAGTAAATTATAATAATAATAAATAGATAAATAGATTAAAGAATGGAAAAGAAGGGTCTATCCTAATTTGCCTTCTTATTTCTCTTAAAGATTATGTCTCATGTTTTATCACCCATTATATAATCTCCACAAGCCTTCCCAGTGCCATTTATGATAACTGCATAAAATACTCATCTTCTGAGACTTCACTGGAGCTCTGCAGCAGGACTGTCATTAGGAGAGAAAGCCCCAACACATAAGAAACTGGCTGCAGAGGAATCAGCTCCCTCTGATCTTCAACAGCTCTACTTCAAAGTACTCTCTAATCTATGAGAAAGGAGCTGACTGTACCTCAATATTGCACTTCTTAAGTTAAACTGTGTGTGACTTGGATCCTGTAGAACTGAGGATATTGATTTAATGACATTGATAACACAAAGCTTAAAATACAAGTAAGCTTTTACACTGAAAGATGAAGTCACTTGTGTTATTAAAAGCGTGTGAAAGGACAGTTTAGAAGCTTTCAGGAGAGGGAAAGCAGAAGCACACAGTAGTCCAGGATCTGTGCATGTGCTCTCACTAATCACATTCTTCAAACCATTCCTTCTGCGTGGAGAGGGCTGCACACTGCTTCTCCAAAAAAAGAATTGCTAGAATGGTAACTGTAGGAAAAGGATTGTGAGAGGAAAGGATCCTCTTGGCACCACAAAGAGGCAAAGTCAGCGCCTGCCTGATGGAGCCTGGAAATTCAGGAAGGACTGGTTGGACTCAGCATCTCGAGGGTCTTTTCCAGCCTTAACAATTCTGTGCTTGCCTGACTGCCTGTGCCCACCTCACAGCTGCCCAGCATCCCTTAGAGTGACCACTCAGTGAGTCAGTCAGAGCAGCAAACCCCAGGAATCCAGGGACATCCCCAGAGGGTGTGCACAGGGGTGAGAAGGGAGCCCAGCACTTGCTGGGAACCAGGCACAAGCCATGCTGAGTGGAACAGGAGGCCAGGAAAGGGGGGTAGGGGCTGCACGGACTGCTGGAAACCTTCAGGAAAACCTGCTTGCAGGAAATGTCAGGAACTCAGCTGCAGAAGGGAAACAGGCAGCCAGCTGCTGCTGGAGAGGCTTGCCAAGGAAGAGAAGCCAAGCAGAGGGTGGGGTGAACCTTTCTGAGATTGGCTTGGCTTTCCTCTCCTCCCCTGGATTTAAAAAGCAAACATTTTGCCACAGAGTGGTGGCCACCAGGAGTGCAGGGTGTGCACTTTGTTCCTCCAGGGTGAAGAGGGATGAACCTTTGGGTCAGGTCTGTCACTGACCCAAACTCAGCAGCTCCAAGCCCAGAGTGTTTGGCTTCCTCTCATCCAAAGCAGTTGACCATTCACCCCATTAAATTCAGTTTGGAGCCCACTTGTCTCTGTTTGAAAAATACAGAATTTTGTCTAATTCAAAGATGTTTAAGCCTTGCTTTCTCAACCTCCCAGATTACTATGGATTATTTTGAAAACAGCAAGAAAAGCCACTAGACAAGCCTCTTGTTTGTATGTTTGTGACTTTTGAGCCATTCACAGCCTCACTTACACATTCTTATGTATGCATGATTCAAAACAAATATTAATTTTGGCTTATGGATTAAATTAGAGACTAAAATGATGTGTCTAATTTAAGGATTTCCTGTCCTCACAGTGACATCCTGACTATTACTGTGACCTATTCAGGGACACATGGTTTATTGACTTTCCTTTCTATCTATTTCTCCTAATTACCTAGAAGATTAAAACTTTAGGGTACATTCATCTACCCAGTTACCTGGAAAAAGACAGACAGGAAGAAAAATCACCCATTTCTACAGTATTGGCTGTTTTCTTCCAAGCTATGAGAAAACTGCATCGCAACAGATTTTGGGTTAGATCAGCCAACTATTTTAATTTAAAATCCATTTGACTGATTCATCCTAAGATGTAACTAGCATATGTAATGAAAAAAAAAATTGCAAATTGCACAAAAAGGAATTTAGGTTATGAATAGGGAATTAGAGTGTGTTGTGGATAAAAGCCAGGCTTTGAGTTGTTTCATTGTTGTGAACAGAGCTGTGCCAGCACACACTTTCTGAAGCAATGAACACAACGCTGTGGGCTCCCAGGGCCAACAGGAAAGTTTGCTGGATGTATTTCCTAATGGGACAATCATACAGCTTTAAAAATTGCATGAAATCACAAAGGTTGGGAAACTGTGACAGACCGCAATATAAAGTTAAAAACGAGTTAAAAATGAAATATCAGAGGTTGTAAAGTCATCTGAAATCTGAGAAAGTTGCCACATGGATTGGGTTTGACTATTCCTTTGCCTGAAGTTAAAAATAGTTGACATATCAATTTCCTGCAAGAATAGTGTTAATCAAATGTTACACCAATATCCTTCCCCAGTTCTCAGAGTTGTCTATTTAACAGCTGCTGGACTGGGCAAGCAGTGTGAGAACAAAAAAAGTAATGAAAAGACCCATGAGCAACAGACTGAAAAATGTCTTGGCTGCTCTACCAGATACCATTTCTATAAGAGAGAGAAAAAAGGAGGAGGGAATGGATGAGGAAATTGTCCTGATGCTTTCTTTTTTAATTATGGCACATAGCAAAAAAAAAAAAAAGATTACTGCTTTCAAATATGAGGAGCATCAGAAGATCTTGCTATTTTCCTGCTACCAAGTCCACATCCATTTGAATAAAAATGCCATTCTCTGAACAGGATCCCATCTTTTTTACAGCATGAGCAAGGGGCTTCATGCAGCAGCTGCCAAGCCAACATCTGAGCACTTGCAGATGTCAGTGAGGGCTGCCAGGCCCTGTGCTCTGTCACACACTCATTTGTGCTCTACAGAAACTGTCCCTTGCTGCTTGTCCTGCTGCAGCTTGTTGCTCTGCTCCGTGTCAGCTCACCTGCCCACAGCACAGGTGAGCTCCTGGCACCTGGAGGGGCTGTGACTGCTGCAGGTGCCCTGGGTACGATGCTGTGACACAGCTGAAAGAGCAGAAGCATTAAAGTCATTAAAGTTGTAATTCTGGCAACAGGAACTGCCTGCAACCCTTGAGTTAAAATTATAAACTCCCTGAACACACATGCACAGCTCCAGATGGCTTTTCTTTAACCACACAGCTACAGAACTGCCCCCAGCAGAGAACTGCACTCAGTACATCCCTCTGGCACTCAGCACAGCATCAGGGGTCAGTGCTCAGCTCAAGGCTCCTGAGCACCAAGCACCTGGCTCAGCCTCACCAAGCACATCTGTGCTCTGGGACCGTGCTTTCACACCTTCCCCAGGTTCAAAATGTCAAATATCTATCAGAGGGATTCCCCTTTTCCCCTGCTCTTTGCCCTGGCTGCCTCTGGGTGTTTGTGTGGGCAGGGATGAGGAGCTGCAAGCCAAAACCCTCAGTTTGGAAGCCAGGAGTGCTCAAGGTGCAGCTCTGCAGTGTACAGCCACTGACTGCAGCCTGGATTAATTACAATCACAATATTGTAAATGGTGCTGATAAAGGAGAGCACAGGAAGGTTAAAAACGAGCTCCAGAAAGAAGCAGGTTCATTTTCATTAGAGATGCATGTAGCTGCCTTGAATGGAAGATGTGTGCAAATAGAAATTGCAGGATAAGGACCTTTGAAATTCAATTTGGGGAGCAACTGGGTTACATCAGTAAATATTTGATGTTTAAAAAATTTAAATTCCAGTCAGTGAGAAGCAGAGCTCAGCGTGTCAGCCTTTCCTTATGTAGGCACCAATAGACACAGAACTGAACTGATGATCTGTATGAAAAGCTGCTTTAATGCTAAAGTGAAAACATTTCTCATGTTCCTTTAAAGCATAGTTCTGCTCCAAAGAATGAAGAGGTGAAAATATTAATATTATCTCTTGAGAAATAGTCTCATTTGCATAATTAGCAGTATAGCAGTCAGAGAGTTTTGATACGTCCTTACAGTAAAACAGTTATATCCACATGCAAGAGAAAAATGATTTGTACAGAGCCATCTAAACCTGCACTGAAGAATGGTCTGAGGGCAAAGCCAGGCCAAGGACACTGATGCATCCTTACCTCTCTGCATTCTAGCAAGTCAGCCCAAATGGCTCCACTTCCCTTCCTGTGTGTTTTTAACAGAATTGTTTATGCAGAGCCACAGCCATCAAACTTGGGACCCTCCACTTTGCCTTTGGCTGGCTCAGGGCACAACCTCCAACCAGATATTGCCTCTCCAAAATTAATGAACTCAGTCTGCCTCCAAAGAGATCTCATTTAAACCAAGTAATTAAAAATGCGAGTTATTCCACCCAAGGTACCCATGCTGAGGCAATTACTCATTGCTTAAAAGGCCTTATTCTGATTTAATGGAATGCACAGAAACAACTCTTCTGCTTTCTCCTGTGTCCATTCAGCTCAGACCTCCAGAACATCTCACTGCACAGAAGATGAAACCCAGTGTGATTTTCAGAGCTCAAAAAGAGTTTTTCAGACTGGCAAATAAATTCAAAAAAGGAAATCTCTTCTGTTCGAGGGCAGATCCACCTGGAGATCACCAAGGGGCTGTAAACCCAGACTCCCATGGGCTCTCCTGTCCTTTATGCTCTGATCACTTCTCGGACATCTGAGTTAAATGAAAGTAATCTGGGAGCATGGATGAAGCAGAGCTACAAGTGCCAAAGTGCCTGGGCTTGGCCTGGTCCCTCAGGAGGGAACTGTGAGATATTTCTTGCCCAGGTTGGCCACTACAGCAGCAGGGTGTGATGTTCCCTGCCCTGGCTGCTCTGTGCTGCTTCTGCTCCCCCAGGCCCCTTGAAAACACTATTTTCAATGCAAGTAAAGTCCACCACTTACAGAGCTAAGTGTGCAAAGCATCCACCACCCTTGCAAAATTCTGCTCACACACTGCTAGAGACTTACAGGAATTTTTGGACAGATTAATTGAATTTCAGCTTCCCCCCACCCACCTTACAAGCAGCATAATGCAATAGATTTTGTGATCATGCTGATACAAATCCATGATAACTTTCCACAACTGCTTAATGAAATAGACAATGGCATCTTTTGTTAAGGATTTTTTGTTTTCTTTTCTGTGCCTTTTTCTGCTACTCTGTGTTATTACATTAAAGTGTGTTGCTTTTCTAAAACAAGAAGCAGATGTGTCTTCTATGCATCCTTTCTTTATCTACTCTTAACTCATGTGAAAGTATTCCCAAAGGAAAACAACTGGTGTGACTGATGTATAAAAAAATCTATTTATAAAAAAATATATATAATTATTTATAAGTTATATATAATGCATTCTCTAATCCAACAGATCCAACAGAATGAAAAAAGCAAATGAATGTTCCTCTCCCCCCCTTCACCTGTAGCACTTTGACAAAGGCAGAAATGTTTCCCTTTGCCATACAAAGGCCCAGCAGAGAGCTCTGGGACAGGAAACTTTGGGGAGGCAATGACAGGAGCTGTGACAGGGCCCAGAAGGCAGGCAGAAACCAGAATCCCTTAAAGGGATGCACACAGGACAATCAGGTTTAAAAATACTTCTCCTATTAGGCAGCACTTCCACAATTCTTAGTTTCCAAAACAGTGCCTGGACTTTTCCTCCTGATTGTTTTTTTTTTTCTTTCTTTAAGAAGAGAAACATTTGCCTCAGACAAGAACCATTCAAGACACTCAGCATTTCAGTTGTGATTCCCAGTCTCCACGTTCCTTCAATTTCAGTGAGGAACAAGAAACCCTGAGGCACAACACCCAGGGGTGTGCAGGCACCCCCATCCCAGCACTACCTGCATTTTGGATAACCAGATTTCACCAGGCTCAGGTGGAACTGGACCCCAACAGAACAGAGAGAGCTCTACCTGCTAATAACAATCTTCAGCAGCAGCAAGAAGCTGTGCTCACTTCAAAAATAAAAACCCAACAGCAATGGCAAAGTCCCACCAGCGCTTCCTGCTTCCACTTGTAGTTGTTGCTGTTCCACTTCTTTGCCAAGCCAGAAATGAAATCTGAGTTACAAACATCTGTTTCCTACAAGAGTGAAAGTCACAATCAAGAAGAATCAATCCATATTGGGTTATATTTATTGTGGAGAAAGCTTTAGAGACCTTTTAGGCAATTTTTCACACAACAGGAACATTGTAGCTATCTCCAGATACACTTTCAAATGAAGAAACAGTACCTACGACCTTTTCTAAACACATTTTTTAAAAGCACAAAGATGCCCTAATTTTCCTTCACAAAGACTGAACAAAATGTGAGCCCTTCTCTTTGAAGAGCACGAGGGCTTAGGCAGCCTGGAGCAGTGAAACATTAAAATTTCACTTATTTTGCATGCTAATGAGAGGAATAATGAACTGTTTATGGAATATTTGGGACTAGTGCATTTATCTTCTATATAAAGGCTGCAATCCCCTGCCCTGCACCTCCAGGGTCAAAGTTGGTTTCTGGGAACAGCTGACCTTGGGAACAGGAGGTGTCTGATGTGGCCAAACCCCTCCATGAAGCTGGAATGAGACCAGGACACCTCGGGAACCATGCAGGAAGGGCTGGGGTGTCCCAGGGATGTCCCAGGGACGTCCCGGGGATGCTCAGGGGATGTTCAGGGGATGCTCAGGGGATGCTCAGGGGATGTCCTGGGGATGTTCAGGGGATGCTCAGGGGATGCTCAGGGGATGAGCAGCAGGAGCACCCAAGGAACAGAGACTCCAAGCACAAACCTCATTGTTTCTGTGTGCACGCACGGGAAGCAGGGACTGGGAGCACGGGTGCCATAAATCCAGTGACAGGAGCCAGGCTGTGCTCCTGGAGGAAAGAACCAGCTCCTCTGGAACCCCCTGGGTCCAGCCAGAGTCTGACCAGGTCTGCACTTCACTCTTAGGAAAAACCCAAGCTTTTGTCAGATATTCAGCTGGTTTGCCCTCATCCACCTCCAGACTAATTCCCTTCCAAACAAAGGACCATGTTTTAAAGGGAGTTTTGGAGACATGATTTAATGAAAGCTTTAGGAGGAGTTTTAATAGTTCACGTCAGAAACAGAGTACCAGGCTTAGTGGCAAAAATATTTACCACTCAGGACGTTTGTTGTTAATATATTTTTTTAGGACTGGATTTATATGTTAGCATTTTCCATTCTCATTAAACCCTGGCTATGCGAACGTTGCCTCTGAAAGGCAGTGCCTCACATTCTTTGTGAATTATATGTGGCAGCCCTTGTTTTATATTGACCCTTTCAGCCCTTACATCCCTTGACTAGCTGCTAATCGTCATTTATCCTTCCCCCAGCTCTGCTAATCTCCCGGGAGCGAGCGGGACAGGCAGTCAATGGAAGCCATGGAGTACAAATAATGACAAGAGCAATAAACATTCCAGAGCGATGCCACAGCTCACACAAAGGCTCGCACAACGAGGCAGCGCTCAGTCCTTCCATGATAAGACTGCTGTAACCAGACTGGAAAATATTACAAAAAACTTATGCTTGCTTAAGGACAAGATATTCAGGCCGGCTAGGCGAGATAAGGGAATGTTTATTTTGTGTCATCAAAAAGTCACTTGCATTCAGGACATCTGGTTTTATTCCCCAATTCGCTTTTCTCATGTGACTTTTCACAGGAGCTTTCCCGTCCCTACGTTTCACCTCACATCCATTATCCTGCGATTTACCCTGGGATGTCCCAGACTAAAACACCGCTCCTGGATCTCGTTGTGCACGGCGGGAGCGCAGCAGAGGGCAGGGAAAAGAGAAAGGAGAAAAAAGGGAAAAGAGAAAAAAGAAAAAGAAAAAACAGAAAAGAGAAAAAAGAGCAGCCCATGCTCACACACCTGGGCTGGGATCAGCTCAATGGGATAGCTCTGACACACCTGGGCTGGGATGGCCGGGATGGCTCTGACACACCTGGGCCGGGATGGCTCTGACACACCTGGGCTGGGATGGCCGGGATGGCTCTGACACACCTGGGCCGGGATGGCTCTGACACACCTGGGCCGGGATGGCTCTGACACACCTGGGCTGGGATGGCCGGGATGGCTCTGACACACCTGGGCCGGGATGGCTCTGACACACCTGGGCTGGGATGGCCGGGATGGCTCTCCTCTGAAGCTCCTGAGGAGCACAAGGAACAGGAATTTCCCCCCGGAGCCCCGTCCCCAGGCTCTGGGTGGGCAGGCACACCCCCACCACTCCACTTGCTCCAGTTCTAGCACACAGGCAGCCACAGAGTGAAAATGATCCAAAACCACAAAGTTATCCCCACAAGAAGGCAACTTTCCTATTGCTTTAATAAATTACAGCTGCTGTCCTAAGTACAGTCAACAAATAAAATCAAGGAGCCACTGCCAGGGGGACAAGGAGTGGATCTGAACAGAACCAACACCCAGCTGGGCCTGAAGTTAATCCTCTAGGGATAAAAACTCCTCCACAATGCCTCGTGAGCTGCAAAGAGATGTAACACACCCTGGTGCAAGACTATGGCTTAGATCTTAGCACCTCATTAAGATATTACACTTTCCTGACCAGATCTTTCAAGGATTAATCTGATGGGCTTCCATTACTGCTTTTTAAATTTTTTTTTCTTTTTGTTATGGGAAAAAAAAAACCTCTCTTGAGAACATTTACTTTTTTTCCCCTCTGATTTGAATCTTTTCTCCCATTCCTGCACATTTGCCAAACATGAGTTGTCTTTTAGTCTGTTGCATGAATGGGGATGAAATTCACACAACTATTGTGTGTCATTTTTCATTCACAGGAAGCATCAGGGTGCCAGAACTATTTGGTGTGTGCATCAACCACATCCAAAGAATTGAGAACCAGTCTGGAATTAGGCCTGGTGCATTAACCCCAGCTACAGAGCTGAGCAATGTGAGACTGAGCCATGGAGTTGATTTTGCAGATGAGAAAATGGGAGTCAGTGAAGCTCTGTGCACATCCCAGACAGAGCACAGATAGAGATGTGATTGTTGATACAGCAGGGCAGAAAAATAACCAGAATGCTCCCACTGCAGTGCTCAGCAACGTCTGACACAGCCAGAGCCTCCCTCAGCTCCTCACCGAGCACCAGGGCATGGGACAAACCCCCAAACCCCTCCAGGAGGGATGGCAGGAGCACAAACCCCCAAATCTGTCCATGGGGATGGCAGTGAGCACAAACCCCCAAATCTCTCCATGGGGATGGCAGGAGCACAAACCCCCAAATCTGTCCATGGGGATGGCAGTGAGCACAAACCCCCAAATCTGTCCATGGGGATGGCAGGAGCACAAACCCCCAAATCTGTCCATGGGGATGGCAGTGAGCACAAACCCCCAAATCTCTCCATGGGGATGGCAGGAGCACAAACCCCCAAATCTGTCCATGGGGATGGCAGTGAGCACAAACCCCCAAATCTGTCCATGGGGATGGCAGGAGCACAAACCCCCAAATCTGTCCATGGGGATGGCAGTGAGCACAAACCCCCAAATCTGTCCATGGGGATGGCAGGAGCACAAACCCCCAAATCTGTCCATGGGGATGGCAGGAGCACAAACCCCCAAATCTGTCCATGGGGATGGCAGTGAGCACAAACCCCCAAATCTGTCCATGGGGATGGCAGGAACACAAACCCCCAAATCTTTCCACGGAGTTGGCAGGAGCACAAACCCTCAGACGTCCCCCCAGGGGTGGCTGCTGTGGCCTGGGGGCTCCCAGGTGCCACACGAAGGCAGCTCCTGCCACGGACTGAGAACACCTCCAGAGTTACTCAGCTCCCAGCCCCTGCTGCTGCCTGCAGCTCAGTTTTTCCGAGATTCCTGAAATCTGTGTGGGTCCCTCTGGAAACTGATCTAATGGTCTGAGGAATGCAGCTGTGCTCATTAGAGCTTTGCAAAGTCTCCAAACTCCCTTGTCTATTAGTTAGGACAACAATTTTTAACGGGCAAAGAATGAGAAATTATTTTCTCCCTTCAATGGCAGCACTGCTGCGCTCCTTTCCTTTCTCCTTCTTGCACTTCAGGGAAATGTCTCTTCATGGTAACCTGGATTTTTAAGCTGGATCTGCTCAGGATGCAGTGGCCAGCAGTTACCCAATGTACCTGAGTGGGACATTGCTGTAGGCTCCTGGGACACAGCCACCCTGCACCAGCTGGTGTCTTTTCTTGTCTTGCTTCTTCTTTAAGAAAAATGCATTACACAAATAGTGGAAATGCTTTTAGATCTAATAAAGCCATAATAGTATGTAAACAGAAATGGCTGAGTTCACAATTTAATTTACTGGGATAATTCTGTAGGCCATCAGAAAAGTTACAAACCAAAAATCCAAAGCCTTCAGCAAAGTGCTGCATACCAGGAGCTTCCCAGGGCTCAGAGGCTGCTCCTGCTGAGCCCACAGGGGAACTCCCAGTGGCTGCAGTGGGCACAAGGCACAACCCCCTTCTGTGATCAGGGGTTATTCAAAGCAGGACAGTCCATTTTTAGGAACACAGTGTCTCCCAGCACTGCAGCAACCCTTCCAGAGTCATCTGAGTGCCAGTCCAGGGTGTTTTACAGAGTGTGAAGATTTCTTTCTTTTGCTAAACATGTTATTTTAGGAAACATTCTTGCTAGTGTTTGTGGGAATATTTCCAATGGGACAACACATCCAATTAAGACCTCTTCATAAATAATAAGTGGCTGGCAGCCTAGAAAATAAATGTATTTTTTAAATAAAGCGATGATGGCTAACCTGTCACAGAGTGATACACAATCCAAATAAGTCAAGACATTCCTTCCATGCATGACTTACAACTTCAGAACCTTTTTAGTACCCTCATAACCAAAAATGGCCCACGCTGTGCATATCTGCCCTATGCTGATACCATCCACTGCTTATTTAGTGACATAAAAGGTGGTTCTTTACAAAATTGCCAGGTCATTTCTTGCATCCATGAGAGGCTCTTCCACAAACCCTTGTGGTAAGTAATTCCAAATCAAGTATTTCTAAGATTGAACAAAGGCAAAGCCACCTTCCCCAGAGATGTGTTTGGATTCTCTGCAGCACAGTAAAGCACCAGGGGCACCAAGGGAATCTCTGGGCTGCCCTGCACACAAAAGGGTTTGCTGCAGCTCCTGGGGGCATCACACAGCCCCCCCCCAAACTGCAGTTCCCCTGCTGGGGATCAGATCACTGCCAGGGACAGCCCAGGCTGTGGCCACTCATAAATCACAAGTTGAAAGCACTTGAGTGAAACAGCCCTGAGCATCAATACAAAGAAAAGAAATATAATTTAAAGGCAATTTTCTGGTTTATGGCCAGCCTTTCATTATGGTCTCCTCATGCTACACAGAATCAAAAAGCAGAAGAGCCTGAGGAAGGTACCAGAGAGGAAGAGAAGAGAAGAGAAGAGAAGAGAAGAGAAGAGAAGAGAAGAGAAGAGAAGAGAAGAGAAGAGAAGAGAAGAGAAGAGAAGAGAAGAGAAGAGAAGAGAAGAGAAGAGAAGAGAAGAGAAGAGAAGAGAAGAGAAGAGAAGAGAAGAGAAGAGAAGAGAAGCACACCCCTTTCTTCCCCTCAGACTCAGCCATGCACACGAGGAGTCTCACCTGTCTCAGAGTACTAGAGAGAATTGCAAGGAGTGAAAGAAAATAAAACTTTCCAAGTAGTAAAATCCTCTCTGAAATATTATTTACCAAGAGAATGATCCCTGATGGCTCTCAAACCGTGTGGAACTCCCCTCTGGTGCTCCCCAGTACACCTTGGGTGTGCTTTAAGTACCCAGTGCACTCAGTGGAGGGCAAACAGCAGCCCAGGGAATCCTCTGAGCACTTCCACCAGGACTTCAGTCAGCTCTCTTATTTCTTTTTTACACACTAATGCTTCATTTCTGCTTATTTCCCACCAGCAAAATATTGATCCTACACAGCTTTTTCTGGAGTTTTGTTCCTACTTCTCTTGCCATGGTTTGCCTTGGCAAAATCCCTCAGTCCTTTCCATGTTTGACCTCAGCAGAACAGGAAGAGCCACAGCCGATGTCTCAGGTGAGTCAGGATGTTCAGGAATATTTTACCTTCAGTAAAATATTAATAAAAAATTAATATTTTACACTAAGCAGCAATTGAGAATTTTCTCACTAAGGCAGCTGCTCATGACTTCAGTCATCACCTTCAGTCTTGTGCTGCCCTGGGGCCATGAGGAGCTCCAGGGTGGGTGCAGAGGGGCTGAGGCTGAGCTGTAACACGAACCCTGTGTCTGTCTGTCTGTCCAGCTGAACCTGCCCATGAACTTCCTTACAAAACTCATGGCTTGATCACAAACCCACTTAAGCCAGCTAGGCTTTCCCTGGATTTAAAGGAGCTTTGGATCACTGTCTCAATTACAGAGCCAGCAAAATTCCTTATTAACACCCTCAGAGACTTCAGACTCGCCTGGATTTCATTACTAGAAGGGGCTGCCAGCTCAGGGCTTTTCAGCACAAAATCCTCTACAGCACAAAGGTGGGGTCCTCTACAAAGCTGCATTTTGGTTTTTTCCCAGGTTACTCCTTCTTCCAGTGTTTTGGTTTGACTGACTCAGGTACAGATCTCCCACACGTTACAGATGGGAACTTCTGCATTCAAAGGAGCAGCTGGTATAAGGGGATGCTGAAGGAAGAGCAGTTGCTGTATGCAAGGGCCCTTCCCACTCCTTAATCTCCACCATGGCTTCCAGCTGCATCCCCTTCCCAAAAGTGCTTTACTACGAGCAGGAATTTGCAGTTTGCTGGAAAACATTTCAAGCATCTGCACTGAGCTGAGCCACTGCACACTCAGCAGAGAAACTGGGCACTGCTCCTGCCTCGAGTAAGGACATGAGTTCATAAAATGCCACAAAATTCTGAGAATAAAAATATTGAAAAGCCTTAATTTTCCACACCATTTCCCTGAAGAAATCAAATTTTGAGTGATGAAGAAATTGTCCCCTAATTTTGAACAAAAGCACTGTGGCGCTTTCAAGACATTTTGATGTTTCTCCTCTGGGTCACATTCCCTTGGTTTTAGCCTACATGGAATGAAGAGAAGTGTTAAATTCAGGGACACAGGGCAGTGTCCCAGGGGTGTCCATGGGCCCAGCAGGTTCCTGCAGAACACCAAGGCTGCAGGTGCATTTATCACCCACCTTTCCAAGGAAATGGCATTTGTCTTTTGCACATTTTCCCTGACAATAAATAAAGCAGCTGCTCTCCTGCTTTTCCCCAGTTTCTCCTCTTTCCCAGTAAAGGGAGCTTGTTCACTGATTTTGGTGGCAAGAAGATTAGACTCACCAAATTCAGGTGAGCCACAAGATCAGTCCTGCTGGGGTGAAGACTCCCAAGATTTGCATTAAAATAAAACAGAAACTTCCCTGAAGCCAACAATGACATTTATTTATCTGTGTCTTTATGGTGTCAAGTTTTCTAAGGATATTTTTTCATTTTACAGAAAAAGAGAGAGAAGGGAAACATCTTTGCTCTGAGATGTTTTTTGGGATTTCAGCTTTTAATGTTGAGAACAACTTCAAGGCCAAACTGAGACACCTGAAATACAGGGCTTCTAAAGAAAATGCTGACAGGCTGTAAACTATAAAAGTTATGGAGAACCCCATAATAGCAATAATAGTATCTTTCATTTATATACAGTGATCTTTCTCCTAAAACATGTCTTAAAATATAAGTCAAACAATCTCATCTGTGGCAGTAAAAAGGACTAAAATAACAAGTATTGTAAACTTCTGGGTTGGAGAAAGGTTCCACCCCAGTTCAGCTGTTTCTCGGGACTTCGAGAAAAATTGAGTTAAACCCAAGAAACCATTTTCTCCTGCTCCCCTGGTCACTACAGCCTTTCCTGAGAACTGCTCTGGGTGCCAGGAGTGCCAGAGGGGCATCACAGGTCCAGGGATCCACAGGGTGAAGGGAAAAGATTCCCTGGGGGGTTCCAGGTGTGGGCAGCCCCAGAGCCCAGCCCAGGCTCCAGAGGAGGAGATTCCTGCAGAGGGCTCAGGGGGAGCAGGCACTGCTATTAAAACACCCAGGCTCTTTATCTCGGGGAGGAATGCAGAGAAAAGGGGAAAAGGAGAGCAATTTCTCCAGTAGAAACTACAAGCAGCATAGTGGCTTTTCCAGTCTCAGTCTTTCTGTTAAGATGGTGACTTTAAGAGAGAATCAATTTTCCCCTGAAGTTTCTCCAAGAGACCAAAGTTACAATAAAAGTAATGAAGCAGAACATGTGTGAATCCTCCATGAATCACAGAAATGAAGCACACAGCACCTGAGCAAAGCTGAGGCTGGATGCCATTTCCCTGACATTCCATGGTGCACAAGGGCTCTGGCTGAAACCATGAAATCATTACGAAATCATTTTAGATACAACTTAGTGATTTATTCTGCAGAACGCTTTCTTCCCCAAAGATCCTACTAGCAAGTTGAATAATGAAGGTCTGATTCAAATGTGATGAGAAATGGACACCAAGCAAACAGCAAATATTTGTAGCATGTGGGAAGCAGCAGCTCAGGGAATAACTGCCTTTGTCTGCAGTTTGCTTCATTTGCTTTTACCCCAGAAACAATCCCAGTGCAGGAAGAGGCAGCTCCTGCACCTTGTGCAGGCAATGGGAACTTGCCTTCAGTGGGGCCAGAACGTGGCTTGCTCAGATCTACTGGGAAGGTGGGGATGGGAAGTTGTTTGGCTTTCTTAAAACACATGTATTGGAAAAGGAAGACTTCTCAGAAACAACATCATAAATTATCTACCAATGAATTCCAGCCAGCAGTGCAGGAATACATCCAAAACTCTGTGTGCCAAGTCTGTGTCCAGTGCCAACCTGCCAGGCACTGAGCACACACAGCCTCAGCTCTGAAGAGACAAGCAGCTGAACAGAACAGAATGGTTAAGAACAAAAAAAAGCTGAAAGATCTTTGTGTCCAATACACGGATGGGCAAACTGAATTATTTTTTACTATCTCCCTTCTTGAGATAATTTACCATATTTCTTTGTGTCTGATCCAAGTGACCCAACTACATTTAAGTAGTTTGCCCCAAGTTACAGAAGTAGATTATGCCAGATCCAGAAACTGGGTTTAGATATCAAAGGCTTGGTGAATGTAAAATTATCTTTTCACTTTCCTTTTGTGATCACAAACACTCAGTTTATACAGCTGCATTTCACAAACATAATGATCAAGGGAACCACAAAAGCCCTAACTGAGGGACCAGAAGGCAGTAAAAGCATGGGGTAAATATATGAAAATAAGCTTCTTATGCAAATAGATTCATGTTAATATTCACCCTTACACAAAGCAAATTTACTTATTCAGGACTGCTATTGTGAACAAAAGCAGTTTATACTTTAATTCAGCAACACCCTTAAAAAAAAAACACAGTTAAGCAAATTAAAACAAAAGAATAGCAGCAGAGGAACATCTGAAGCTTTTGTTTCAAAGTTGGAACAAAAGCAAAGAGCTTGCGAGGAGTTCCGTGCTCAGCTGGGAAGGGATGAAGTCCCTGAAGTGCTCCCAGAGCAGAGGAACCTCCAGGTTTTGTATCACAGGCAGCTCCCCGAGAGCTGCTTGGCACTAAGACAGATCGGGACAGATTTTCTGATGGCTCAGCTTGGTCCTGTTCGAAATTGGAGCAGGAATATCACAGGAAAGGGAAAAAATGAAGAGTGGTGTACTGGCAGAAAGACGAACTCTACCAAAACCAGATAATTTCCAGTCTTTCTTCTCATTTTAGCTTTAGAAAGCTCAGAAGATCAGGACCTGCCTCCAGAACTGCACGGTTTGCTCCAAGCCTGTGTGACCTTGGCACTCGAAGCAACCTTCCCCAGGCTCCTGGGAGTGAGAGCTGCAGGAGATTCTCCTGAAGCCTGGCCAGCCACAAGTGCCACATGAAAATCTCTTTGTGAGCCACAGCTCACGCACAAAGCCAGCACTGCAGACTCCTACACTCATTGTTAGTGAACAAGATCTTCTCTGGAATTTCATTAACTGTTTGGTTCAGAGTTTGAGCAAAGGTTTACATAGCTTTCATTTTTATTCGTTTTATTCCAATTTCCTATGCTCTTGCAGCATCAGGACTGAAGAAATTGTCTTATTCCACAAAACCTTCAGGGGTTTCTGAAAGAAATGGCTTTAACCTTTACCCTTACAATTTAACTTGCTGGCCAAATCTTTTGTTTGCTTTAGAGTTTTCTCTCCATACATTTTTTGTACCTCTCCCAGCTTTCCATAAAACAGCCAAACATTTGTCTGTCAACTTTTCTCTGCTCTCAGTGTTCTGACCATACAACATGACTTCTCAGATTAAATACTTTGATTTAAACAGATACCTATTGAAGAGAGGTCTTGTGCAGCATTAAGATTTTATAAAAATCCCAATTAATCAGAAATTTAAAGGCAAGATTAAAAAAAAAAAAAAAGGAAAGAAAGAAAAAAACCATATATATTTCCAGAATGAAAATAACCAATGACTGCAAGGGCACCAATGACCTTGTCTGGTCCCTTCTCTGTGTGCAAGGCCAGCCTCAAACGCTGCAGACAGGAGCAGAACTGCTCAGTGCCCACTGCCCACGCAGCTGCACCAAGTGCAAGGCACCAGAGCTCAGGACCACGCTCTGAACTCAGGGTAAGGAAGCCAGGCTCTCCTGAATTCAGCATTTCTACACAGCCTGCACTCTGGGAATCCTGACCCAGGGCAGTTCACCTGGCAAAAGCGTGCAGACCCTTCCAGCGGAGGGCTCCCAGTGCTCCATCCACTGCCAGAACAGGAAAAAGGATTTAGGGAAGGGAATTCAGCACTGCCATCGGGTGGGGAAGGGGCCTGACCTGACGGGACACTTGGAGCGCTTTACGTGTCCGGGTACAAAAATTCCACCCAGTCTGAGGACAAGAGAAATCTCCTTGAGAAAAGGCCATGGGTGCTGTGATTAATTTACACAGACCCAGTTCTAACCCCCAGCAGTAGAAGCCCAAAGCTACAAACCAAATCCTGGGGGGTTTGTCAGAAGGTATTTCAGATTAGCCAAATGGCATCTCATGATTAATTATTTTTAAAAACAAAAATAGAACGTGAAATGAACATCTCTTTTTTTTTATTAAAAAGCAGCTCATTTTTTTTCAATCAATCTGGATCATTCAGCCTACTCGAAAAGGCAAATTACAGCTTGATTGTAGGGTAATTATTGTGGTGGAGATCACTTGAATGACTGCACTGTATTCTCTGACAGGCAGTGTCTGTTATTTGAACACTGATGTTATTTAATTAAAGGATGAAAAATATCTAGGGTGCTTCAGAACAAAAACTCATTGCCATGAATAAAAAATATGAGTGCAGAGTTTATATTTTGAGAACTAAATTCTCTCCCCCCAGAAATGTTATATCTAAGGAAAAGTAATGCAGAAGTCATTAGCAAGAGCTCATTATGAAGGCTGTGAATGATGCCCTGGGTAATTCTAATCTGATTAGTATAGTAATCTATTTCATCCAGTTCCATGACAGTTCTGTACAGATTATTTTGAATTCTTCAGCTGGCTGTGCTAAACCCACTGAAAAGTTCTTCCAGTTGCACTGACTAGTGTTACCTTAAAATGAAAATGTTTACTGTGTTAAAAATAACCCTTTCAGCATTTAGGAAAAAAAAATCCCTTTATTTATATTTATATTCTCATTCTTCACATTTTGAGTCATGTCTCAAGATCAACTAAAGAAGGCCTTATTGTGGTGCCAATGATATAAATCCTTGGAGTTTATGCCAATACTTTTATTTGTCATATTTTATTGGAACTGACATTTTTTTGGACACTGCTCACACTATGACTTATGAGTTTAATTTGGTTTCATTTGTTTTGCTGTTTAAAATAAATTAAGACCAGGGCGTGGGGGATTTATTGTCCCTCATGATCCTTATTTACTGATATTGTGCAATGTGAATTCAGCATTTTACTGCTGTTCAGTTTTGCCACCCTACCTCCCCCAGTGTCCTGACCCTGCTGGGACAGGGTGAGTCCAGTCCCGGTAGCTGGTCCGGGGCTGTTTTGGGACTAGGGTGAGAATAAAGCTGATAGCACACTGATGTTTTAGGTGGTGCTAAAAGGAATTTCCAGTTGCTCACACCACCCTCTAACCCGGGAGGGGATCAGTCCTGGGGATGAGGAGCTGGAGAGTTTAAACCAGCAGCTCTGCCTGAGCTGAGAGGTGGCACAAATTCTTGGGGTGGGCCATTTGTGTTCTTAAACAGAGTCCCTCAGGCAGGGCAGTGAGCTGAGAGCAGGAGTCTGTGGCAGGCTGGGCTGCCCTGGAGCTGCTCTGGGGTGAGGGTGGCACTGGGACACTTCTCCTGAGCTCTGGAATGTGCTGGAAATGCTCCGTGGCTCCGCTGAGCCCACACTCCAGTCAGAGCTGGACTCTGACCAGGACCACTAACAGTTTTGGGTAATTGTTGAGGAAGCATTAAAGCACAATCCAATTTCTTAGAAAAACACCAGTCCACGTGAATGAAATGTGTGGCAATAATTTTGCTGAGTTGCTACACAGTTTGTACTATGAACTGTGGACTGGGAGGCAAACAAGTCCAGAGGGAATGCATCTGTCCCCAGAATAAAAAATCCTGCATTCTAAATCTATGAACACAGAGACAGAACTGCTCACCTGGACCACAGCACTCCCTACCCTCAGATATTCTCCAGCTTACTTATCCCAAGGAGGGAACAGAAAAAGAAACTTTACTTTGCCTGGAGCAGAGACATGACCTGAATTCTCCACCTTGCACCAAAAAAAAAAGAGAATTTTCTGTGTATATTAGCACAGACTAAACTCTGAGGTGGTCAGACCAACATGGAACATTTTTAAACATCTTGCTCCACATGCCACTGTTCACACAGCTGCCTGCTCCACTTCTGTCCCACCTTTGGAACCTCTCAGGAGGTGCAGAAATGTCACCATGAACACCTGCACACCTCCTGTTGCCTCAGCGCAGCCAGGACAGGTATTTGGGGATTGTCTGCCACAGCTGGTTACATTTAAGGGGGCTGGCCCGAAACAGGAGGGGAATGATGGATGTCCTGCTGTCTGCAGGTGAGCAGTGCAGTGGATAAATCAGTATATTACACACAAGTGCCTCTTCTTTGGCAGCTGGATCAAAGGAGGCCAGGCAAGAAAAGAAGAGCTTGGAGCAGGGCCAGTGAGAACTCTGTGAGAAGGTGCAGGGCTGCCTGCCTGTGACATCCCAGCTGTGCTTCCTGTGCTTTTCTCATGGAAAATGAAGAGTTCTCTCCCACCACAAGGGCTGAAAAGACAAAACTGGGCCAGAAAAGTTGCCCTGATTGTTTTTCTCTGTGGCCTGAAGGATGAAGAGCACAGATGATGAACAAAGAAGCAACAGAGGTTTCAGTGCCCGTTTGGAAAGGCAAGACATTCACAGACCCTGAGAGACTGAGTAAGGCCTGCAGCAGTTGTGATTTGTGCTTCCACACCATAACCCAGGCTCCATGCTCCCTCTTCTTTTCCTAGCTTTGTAGTTAAGCACTCACCTCCCCTGTCCTTCTAAAACCAATAAAAAAACCATCCTGCATCCAGCCAAGAGCCTCTGGGGACTGAACATCCTGGAAACATCATCAATGTCTGAACAACTGGAAATCTAAAATCCTTTGTACCTTGAGCTGGTCTCTCGTTACAATTCAAACCACTGGGAAACACAGAACAATATGGAATGGGTAATTATTTAAAATTCCATAATTATCAAGGGACCTTTTTTCTTTTCCAGATGTTTTAGTGCAGTCTGACTGCATTTCCTATACACCATCGAAGAATCTGACTTGGGCCACGGAGGGTGGTCTGAGAAACTTGTAAAAAAGGCAGGATTATGTCCCAGTGAGAAGTGCTTTGTTTTACAGATTCACCCCAAGCAACCTCTTTGCAGAACAAGTTGGAAATATCAAATTCTCATGCAACCCCTCCACATAAGCTCATGTCAACAGGGGACAGAAAAAAAACTTTCACCAACCTACCTCAGGCCATGATAAATTTGGCAAAATACATATTCGTTAATGGGCACAAAACAATATCTGAACTGATCTTCTCTCCCAGCTGGGCAAATATTCCCATTTTTAGAGCAGCTAAAAGAAGAGTTGGAGCTGACCTTGTGTCCCCCTGCACTGGAGCTCCAGTGGCCAGTACCAGACTGGCCCAGTGGCCCCAGAGGGGGTGCCTGGCTCCCTCAGCCAGGGCTGAGTCCCATTCCTGCTCATCCCCTGCTCCAAGAACTCACTGACAGCCCGTGCTGGGCGCTGCCACAGACACAGAACATTCCTGGAAGGCAGTTCCTCTCTTTCTTATGCAACTGATATAACTTTAAAGGTGTTTTTCTGGTTTAGCATCTGCATTTCCTTTTTTCCCCAAGTCAGGCTTTACAAGTCTCTGGTTTCTCCACAGCAGCAGCTGCCAGGTTTGAGGAGAAGCTCTGCATCTTACAGAGCACAGCTACAGAACAAAGATCTTCAGCCAAAACTGGCCACACACAACCAGAGAAAATCTTCTTCTACCTTACACAAGAATTTAGAGGGTTAAGATCCATTGGTTCTCTTACACCGTTTTACTGCTAGCATGGTTCACACTGAAATGATCTTGATGTGGTTGTGCTGTAGGTGGGCTGAAAACACCCCCTGACCCACATCTGAATTTCCAGCCCAATTTCCACCTCTTCTATCCGCAAATGTTAGATACAGCACTCCAGTCACCAGGAAATCTGACAGGTTTAGTTCCTACATTACTGCATTTGGGCCACTCATTGCTTTTAAAATTGCATCTCATTTCTGCTCACTCTCTTTAGGCAAGGCATTTGAGCTGGCATTTGAGTGCCAGTGCACAATGGGCTCTCACCATGGACATGTTTGAGAACTCAACAGCCTCGGGATGTGCTGTTTCCTGAGATTAGTTCTGTTCCCTATCATCTCTACAAAAATACAGTCTTTGTTTTTCAACTTGTATTTGACTAAAAGAAATTGAATGCCAGTATTACTGGAATATGAAGATTTAATAATAAATCAGACTTTTCTCTGCTTTGTCAACTTTTCCATTGCTAAGAGATTCCACCATAATGGCTAGTAAATCTTGTGTGTGTGAATGAAAATAAAGCATTCTAGAGCCACATTCTTCTGTTTCATTCTGCCATTAACTTGAACTAAGTAATCATTCTCATGATGCCTGATAGTTGCTTTATGTTGATATTTTATTTTTTAAAAAATCCAAAAACTGCCACCTTAGATCTTCCTCCTGTGAAGAATTAGATGCATGTATCTTTAAACATCTCTAAAGTGATGCTATTTCTATTTCAAATTAAATATCATGTATATCTTGCTTATGCTTGATTTGAAAAAAATAAAGGCTGCTTGAAGTTTAATTAAAGCCAAAGCACAGTATATTACAAGCTTTTTCCCAGGGACATTCTGCTATCTCAAGTATCATTAACAGAGAGGAGATATTACACTGCTAAGGGATCTGTGTAATCTGTAATTACATTTACTGGAGGAATTGACACATCCAGTGACAAAACAGGAACTCCACCTGCATTATTTCAGTGTTGATTTACTCAGATGTCACTGCAAAAGTCCTTTCTTGACTCCAAAGTCTTTGACAGATTTTACAGTTAAATAGCAATTCTCCTTCATGGATCCATTGCCATGAGTTTCACAAACTGTATCCACAAGAGCTTAAATCAAATCCTCTGAGGTCAATCTCAGCCCACCCCTTTGATCAAACACAACAGAAGAACTCAGGTTCAGTTTTGGACCTTGCAATCAAGATCATGACCCTTCAAGTGACTAGATATGGAGGAGAAATGAAATACAGGTGTCTGCAGGTCTTTCAGGCCAGAACTACGTACTTGCCATGTTTAATTGGAGGAATAAGCACATTTGGTATTGCAATAATAATACAATTGTTTAGACAGGAAATCACTTAGCAGAATGTTCAAAAAAAGCTCACAGATACCTCAGAAATATCACAAAATGAGAGCACAGGAGCAAACAAAAGGAGTGACTGGTGATCCTAAGGCATCTTAAGGCTCCTGTGCCTCTGTGACCTTCCTGCAAGAAACCTGAGGTTTTCCCCAATATCTTTTACTGTGTTATAGCAGGAAACAAAAAGGAATTCAAAAGAAACTTTCTGTTCACGGAGCAAACCAAGCAAACCAGTACTGAAGCTCAGTTGTGCCCAGGTATTTTCCCGAGGGTGATTTTCACTCCTTGACCCACCCAGAACCGGCAGAGTTAAGCAGCTGTGATATTTGAGCTGCGTTTAGTTTGTTTAACACACATTTCCAGTGATAACAAAAACCATCCCTGTGTCCTGGTGCTCTCCACCAAGTGCATTCCTGCCCCAGCCTGGGCTGGCAGCGCCAGGCACAGCCCTGCTGGAAGGCACTGCCTCATTGCTCGCATTTTCCTCAAGTCTGGAGCTTTTGTAGCTGGCAAGAGCAGGACAGAATGAACCCTGGAAAATGCTTACACATGTTACACCAAAGGAATGTAGGGCAAGGATTAAATTATAAACCAAAGTGACTTGAAATGAAAAAACCCAGCAGGTTGGGATGGCTGTTTGATATGGGCACTCAGGATGTGATTTCAAGGGCTGGCAGAGGAACAGGAGGCAGATGTGAGAAAGGGGACAGGGACTCCAGGCTTGCCTGCAGGTTTGTGAGGATATCCCGGGGGGGTCTGCATCCCTCCTCCTTCCAGCTCTCCAAACTGCCTCTCCCTGACTTGGAGCCTCGAAAATCTGGTCACCTTAACATAGAGCTGGCAAGGGACCAACGTCCCAGTCTTCAGTGACATCTGAAAGCGATCATTTGACTGCCCGCACTGCAGGAATGCTTCCCCACAGGAATAAGGAATTTTATGAGCATTATAAAAAGTTACTGGCACTACAACGTATTATCAGTGTGGTAGAAATTAGTGATGTGCTGTCAGCCAGGGGCCAGCCAGGACAGCAGCCAGAACCATCCCTGCTCTGGCAGAGCTCTGTGGGCTCCCTTGGCAGCTTTCAGCCTGGCCCAGCAGGGTCCTGCTCAGCAGGGACAGACTAAACCCAAAGGCAGAGAGGGCCAGAGCCCAAAGCTCTCCCAAAGCCTCACCCCCTGCCCACGGCACAGCTGCAGCTGCAGACGAGGTTTGGATCACATTTCTCCTTCTGCCAAGAAGATTCGCAGTGTAACACCAATTTTCATCAATAGAGAATAGAGCTGCAGTTTTGCCCTGCTCTCAAATTAAATGGAGTACACTAGAATACACTTATCTATATTTAGTTCCCAAAATATAAGCTACTTAGACTCTCATCAAACCATATGTTTAAGCTGCACAAGTTTTTTCCAAGTGCTCTGAAATTTACCTTTATTTTTAGCTTATGTTTTCTTGGAGCTGGCAGACCTTGTGTCACGGGAGTTACTGTGTACAAAATGTGAAATATTGTTCTCTGCACTGAAATATTGCTTCAGAGCCCAAAGCTGAACGTGGCTGAGCCACCTCCCAGGGCAGCTGAGCCAGCCCAGCAGCAGCAGCACAGAGAGGTGGCACAGGGAGGTGGCACAGGGAGGTGGCACAGGGAGGTGGCACAGGGAGGTGGCACTGAGCCTTCACCAGGAGCTGTGTGGTTGCAGTGACACCGAGCTCTGGCTGCTGGCACAAAGGGCAGCTGCTGACACACCTTCATGTCCTCTGCAGTCCCACTGAAATCCCTCCATTCTGTGTGCAGGGCCTGGCATCGTTTCCCACGAGCTGGGAAGCTCCAGCTGTCAGTGATCCATTAGTGCTTCCAGGACACACTTTTATTTTCAGGGCTCTATAGCTCTGGGCTGAAATGTCACATTTGTGGCATCATCAAAACACATAAAATCTAGTTCAGTCATGCAAGAAGGAATATGGGGAAAAATAAAGGACTTTTATAGTAACATTCCCTTTTAACTTTTTTTTCTCTATTTTTCTAAATGCATTCCTTAGGCTTGAAAAACTGCACACTACAGAAAATGCAAAATGGGGCAAGTTTTCCTCAGCAGCTAACCCAGGTTTCTGTCATTCCAAATGTAAATCTCCATAGCTCATCTGTGCAGCCTTTCCACCAGGCACAATTATCCCCTCTGGCTCCTCAAAGCACCCCAGGGCTGCCCCACAATGATGCTCCCCTTGCAGTGCTGGTCTGCAGCTGCAGCCAAGGAGGGCACGCAGGGAGGGGCTCAGCTGAGCAAATCTAGAGTTTCTTGCTCCAGGTGCCCTTATCCATCAAGACAAACAGGAAACATTCAGCCAGAACCTTTTAAAAAACCCTTTGGTGTGAGAGGAAGAGCTGGTGTCCCTTCACAGGGGCCTGGGCTGCTGAGCAAACAGAGATGTCAGCTCCCAGTGCACCAAAAGAAAATACAAGAAAGACACAGAGGCTTGGATATCAAGTGATGAGATCAGGTTCTACAAGACTTGCACAGCAGCAAGTGCCAGGATGAAATGTGTGCAGCAGAAAGTGAAAGTGAAAAGCATCTCTGAGAAGGCCTGGCACAGAGTCCTTGTGTGGGTTAATTACCTCTAAACATTTATCACTATATGCAATCCAGCAACCTCCAAGTGTTTTGACATATCTTTAGTGAAGACAGAGTCAGGCCATTACTTCTAAAACGTCCAAAAAATAGTAGATACCTAGGAAAAAAGATCACAGCTTCCTTTTTGGAGTCTGCCTTCCAGGAACAGTCTTCTGTAACCACTTAAAATTTGCTGCTCTGCTAAATATTCTTGCCAGTACATTTGTTTTCTGCTGGCTAGTTGATAGTTGCAGGAAGCAAACTCTTTTTTTTTTTTCCTGAAGTGGAAGAATATTTATGGCTTGGGGTTTTTTTTAGACAATATTTACTGAGTTCTAACTTTCCTCAAGAGAAAGCCAGAAAATGAGCTCAAATATGTAAATCTAGTTCTGGGATATACAAAATACTCAAATCAAGGGAAGTAAGAAGCTAATCAACAGTCTGCAGACTATGAAGAATCAAAACATACAATATAAAAATATACTACATACTGAAGTTCTGCTTTTGTTCCCTAGGGTACAGAATTTACCACAATAAAGCACTAAGTCTCTGCAAATTCTTTATAAATATGGGAAATTCTTCTGTAATTCCTCAGGTTTTATGTTCACAGGATATATTTGGGTCTGATGTTTGTGTGGTTCACTGTGAAATACGTGATTTAAAGTGACTTTACATACTTCAAGGTGGTTACAAAAGTGTAAGGTTACTTGTTTCTTGCAAAAAGTGATCAGTATTAATAACACATTTTGGAGGAGCTTGTTCCCTCCATGCTCTACTCAGAGGGTTTTGTGGGACTTTGGTACAGAGCTATTTGCACACAACATCCCATTTCATCCCCAGCTGGCCACTCCAGGCTGCTTTCTCATCCCTGTGCATTCTGGTCCTAAAGAGAAAGGGATGAAAGAAAAGAGGGCAGAAGATGCTGTGTTGGTAGGAAATGCCCAGCAAGTGAAGGGCAGCACTGTCCCTGTCAGACACAGGAGCCCTGGAGCTGTGCCCTGCCCCTGCCTCGGCTCCAGGAGCCTCCACCTGCCCAGGTGCAGCCCCCAGACCAGCCTGGTGGGACTGCAGCCATGCCTGAGCACCTCTCTGAGCCTCTGAACCCAGCACAGCATCCCTGAACCAGTACAGCATCCCTGAACCCAGCACTGCATCCCTGAACCAGTACAGCATCCCTGAACCAGCACAGCATCCCTGAACCAGCACAGCATCCCTGAACCAGTACAGCATCCCTGAACCAGTACAGCATCCCTGAACCCAGCACAGCATCCCTGAACCAGCACAGCATCCCTGAACCAGTACAGCATCCCTGAACCAGCACAGCATCCCTGAACCAGTACAGCATCCCTGAACCAGCACAGCATCCCTGAACCTGCACTGCATCCCTGAACCTGCACTGCATCCCTGAACCAGTACAGCATCCCTGAACCAGCACAGCATCCCTGAACCTGCACTGCATCCCTGAACCAGTACAGCATCCCTGAACCAGTACAGCATCCCTGAACCCAGCACTGCATCCCTGAACCAGTACAGCATCCCTGAACCAGCACAGCATCCCTGAACCAGTACAGCATCCCTGAACCAGTACAGCATCCCTGAACCCAGCACAGCATCCCTGAACCAGTACAGCATCCCTGAACCAGTACAGCATCCCTGAACCAGCACAGCATCCCTGAACCTGCACTGCATCCCTGAACCAGTACAGCATCCCTGAACCAGCACTGCATCCCTGAACCAGTACAGCATCCCTGAACCAGTACAGCATCCCTGAACCAGCACAGCATCCCTGAACCCAGCACTGCATCCCTGAACCAGTACAGCATCCCTGAACCTGCACTGCATCCCTGAACCAGTACAGCATCCCTGAACCAGCACAGCATCCCTGAACCTGCACTGCATCCCTGAACCAGTACAGCATCCCTGAACCCAGCACAGCATCCCTGAACCAGTACAGCATCCCTGAACCAGTACAGCATCCCTGAACCAGTACAGCATCCCTGAACCAGCACAGCATCCCTGAACCAGTACAGCATCCCTGAACCAGCACAGCATCCCTGAACCAGCACAGCATCCCTGAACCAGTACAGCATCCCTGAACCAGTACTGCATCCCTGAACCCAGCACAGCATCCCTGAACCAGTACAGCATCCCTGAACCAGTACAGCATCCCTGAACCAGCACAGCATCCCTGAACCTGCACTGCATCCCTGAACCAGTACTGCATCCCTGAACCAGCACAGCATCCCTGAACCTGCACTGCATCCCTGAACCAGTACAGCATCCCTGAACCAGTACAGCATCCCTGAACCCAGCACAGCATCCCTGAACCAGTACAGCATCCCTGAACCAGTACAGCATCCCTGAACCAGTACTGCATCCCTGAACCCAGCACAGCATCCCTGAACCAGTACAGCATCCCTGAACCAGTACAGCATCCCTGAACCAGCACAGCATCCCTGAACCTGCACTGCATCCCTGAACCAGTACTGCATCCCTGAACCCAGCACAGCATCCCTGAACCAGTACAGCATCCCTGAACCCAGCACAGCATCCCTGAACCAGTACAGCATCCCTGAACCAGTACAGCATCCCTGAACCAGTACAGCATCCCTGAACCCAGTACAGCATCCCTGAACCAGTACAGCATCCCTGAACCAGCACACCATCCCTGAACCAGTACAGCATCCCTGAACCAGTACAGCATCCCTGAACCCAGCACAGTATCCCTGAACCCAGCACAGCATCCCTGAACCAGCACAGCATCCCTGAACCAGTACAGCATCCCTGAACCAGTACTGCATCCCTGAACCAGTACAGCATCCCTGAACCCAGCACAGCATCCCTGAACCAGTACAGCATCCCTGAACCTGCACTGCATCCCTGAACCAGTACAGCATCCCTGAACCCAGCACAGTATCCCTGAACCAGTACAGCATCCCTGAACCCAGCACTGCATCCCTGAACCCAGCACAGCATCCCTGAACCCAGCACAGTATCCCTGAACCAGTACAGCATCCCTGAACCTGCACTGCATCCCTGAACCAGTACAGCATCCCTGAACCCAGCACTGCATCCCTGAACCCAGCACAGCATCCCTGAACCCAGCACAGTATCCCTGAACCAGTACAGCATCCCTGAACCAGTACAGCATCCCTGAACCAGCACAGCATCCCTGAACCAGCACAGCATTCCTGAACCAGTACAGCATCCCTGAACCAGTACAGCATCCCTGAACCCAGCACTGCATCCCTGAACCTGCACTGCATCCCTGAACCCACCAAAGCTGTGACCCAGGGGACACAAAGTGACCATAGTGGCCCCAGCCCAGCCTGTGCCAGGCTCTGGAAGGAAAACGTGCCAGCCCCTGGTCCCTGTGCAGGAGCTCAGTGCCCAGAGGACGCTGAGCTCTGATCATTTGTCACACTGCAGCTGCTCCCCAGAGCAAAGCCCTGCTGCTCTGAAGCAGAAACAGGCTTTGTGCTGGATTTCCTTGTGCTACATTGGATTATTCCCTGGATGCTTTTCTTCCTTCGCCCACGCCTCCTTCTCCCTCTCTATCACTTTGTCTCACTCTTGGCGGATTTTCAATGTAAATATTTCTGCTCCTCAAAGGAATTTACATAAAGCCCAGCTGCTCTGCCAAGGAGGAACACGTGGAGCTGTCACAGCTCCTTGGTGACAGCTCCGGAGGACCGGGCACTGCAGGCAGGACCAAGAAAGGGAACATTTCAACCTCCTCCCTCCAGTGTGCTCCACCATTCATCAAACAGCTCGGCTTTCACTTAAAGCTTGCAGGCTCTGATGTGCCACTCTGAAATAATGGCCTTGTTACGGTGCACTTCCACTGCAGCCTCCCCAGGTTTGCAGCAGACACATTTTGGAAAGTTGTGGCCATTTTGGAAGTGCAGTGGCTGTTCAAGAACCTGGGAATGTCCTCTTAGTGCAAACTGGCACGGTTTTATTCACCCCTGGGAGCTCTGCTGGCTGACCCCGTGTGAGAACCTGGTCCCACTAAAGCTTAAGCCCATTTCTATGCTGATGTTTTCCCCCTAGTTTGAGCAAGAACAAACAAAAGCATCTGACTAGAAAATAGATCTTGTCAATACAAAGAGCTTCATGTATCAAAATCAATGGAAATCAAGACTTTAACACTGAAGAAATCTAGGGGAAAGCTTTTGTGTGAACCACAAAACAACCATTATTACCTAGAAGGTGAAACTGAGAAATCAGAGGCTAGAAGAAAAATTCAATACTGTTCTAGCCTTTTAATTAGTTGGAGTGCAAATTAATAGCATTACATTGCAAAGCTGACTTTCTTGATAAAGAAAAATCAATCCGGTTCTGAGGGCCTTTAAGCAGTACTCCTAAAAAAATTACCATATGTCTGCCAAATGCAAAAATCAAGAAAACTTATTTTAGGTTGAGATGGAAAAAAACACAAAGAAACAAACAAAAGAGCTCTCTCCCAAACCTGAAATTCCAAAACTTTTCAAGCATAGAATTGCCATCCCTAATAACAAATGGGAATCAGTAAGATTTCATCAGTGTAGCTGAATAATTACAAAATCACTCAGGAGAACTAAATTCCCTGGTGTGTCTGGTGCTTTCTCCAAACTTATTCTTCTGCTGGCTATTCAAGCTGTATTTGATGTCAATTATCATAGCAGACAGAAACAAGGAATGGAGAATACAGACAGTGCTGGCTCCTGGAGTTCTTGCTATTGAAATTATTTAAAACATCCTCAGGCAAATAAAAGGTCTCCTGTAAAAAACGCTGACAAAGAGCAGCATAACTCACACACAGTTTAATGTGAACTGATCTGAAGTGCCACAGGACAGTTCTTCCTTGCAGATTTATTAATTAGTTATCTCCTTGAGCAACCAGTTCATGCATGCCCTACCTGAGAGCCAAGCTGGGAAGGGAAAGGGAAAAGGGAAAAAGGGGGAAAGGGCAAGGAAAAGGGAAAAAAGGAAAAAGGGGGAAAGGGCAAGGAAAATGAAAAAGCGAAAAAGGGAAAAGGGAAAGGCAAAGGGAAAATGGAAAAGGGACAAGGGGAAAAGGGGAAAAGGGCAAGGAAAAGGGAAAAGGGGCCATGGGTGCCAAATGCAACAGCTCAGCAGCTCCATCAAAAGGCTCCAATTCATTAAAAAACTGTGATTATCTCTGTGCTAATGCTGCTAATGTCACCAGCAGAACAATCACCTTTGCATCTATTAGACTGTAAAATTGATCTTTCTCCCTCAAACTTCCCCCTTTTCTGTTAGGGCTCTGAGTATTCCACTCTTAAAGCAGATCATGTTTTGTTTTCCCTTTAAACCTGCTAAGAATTTCATCTTTTCACAAAGGAGTCCTGGTTCTTAGAGCAGGTCATCTTCAATGTGCTTGACAAAAATCTCTATTTTTGTTAGCTCACCTTTCTAAGCTCTTAGAATGGAGTCCCATGACAAAATAACTTCTAGGATGCTTCTGTTAATAACAGTGACAATAGGAAACTCCTGCTGTATTGTTAAGAGGTGTGTATTTCATCATCATGACTGCTGGGTTTTAAAGTTGCCTAGAAGCAAGAAAAGCATCTGCAGCTATGTTAATTTATCCTGTGAACTCAATGGAGTTCCTGTATTCTTTATAGCAAGGATTTAACCTGTGTAACAAAGTGCCAAACTTTGCACTGATTTTAAAATCATGAGCTGGATTTTTATTTTTTCTTTTTGCTTAATTGTGGTACATTCTGCAAGAGTCACAGTTTGAATTGTATTTCAGTCAAGTTGTCTCAGTCAAAGTCCATCCAGTGAAAAATTATACCTTTGTTCTGCAGATGTGGGCAAGATTCATTGTTTTTCCTCAATCAATATATAAATTAGCCAACACTTAACTTGCCATAAAAATTAATTGGCTCCACATTGATTTGTCTCTCTCATGGTAGCACTAATATTTGTGTACATTCTTCCCTTATTTTATTTTCTTATCAGTCATGATGTTAAACAAACCTCTGGGTATTGCGTGCCCAGGTAAAAGAGAAGGATGAGGTCTGGGTGTGTTTTAAAGGCAAAAGTCCCATTAAAAGTCTCAGTAAAAGTGAGGAAAAGAGCAAGAGACAAATGAGGTGCACTTTGCTGTGAACGAGGCAGAGTTCAGGGGGAAGGTTTGTGTGTGCCTGCACTGCAGCACCCCAGGGAATGAATGAATTAATGAATTAATAAATGAATGAATTAATGAATTAATGAATTAATAAATGAATGAATGAATGAATGAATGTCCTGATGCTGTGCTGCTCCACAGCTCCTGCCTCGGCAGGCTCAGGAGAGGCAGGAACTGAACAGGAGAGCAGGAGCTGAAAATCAGAGCAGGAGCTGAAAATCAGAGCAGGAGCTGAAAATCAGAAGCTGATGATCAGAGCAGAAGCTGAAAATCAGAAGCTGATGATCAGAAGCTGACAGGACCTCACTGATGGAGGGAAGGTCACAGCAGGCTCTGATGGGAAGCACTCTGCACAAGTGCAGGAGCAGAGGCAGCCCCTCAAGAAGGAGGGGAGCAGCTGTTTAAGGATTCAGCACAGGAGTTTGGAAGGAAGGATGAACACCTGGCAGTCAGGCAGATCCCCAAGCACCGTGTTTGTAAAAAGGGACCACGCTGGGCAAAGGGCAGAGATGGAGCAAGGGTGACTTGTAGAATCTTAGTAAAAAATGCCTTTTTTCCCAAAATCAAAAAACTCCTTGAAGTGGCACTGCCCCAAACTATATTTGTGGGGAAAGCAGCTGCGTTAAGAATTCCCAATTTGCATCTAATCTTCATGTGAAGACTCTGACAGAAGGAGCAACAGCCAGGAGCTTGTAACTCTCCAAAACTGCAGCTGCACATGTTCCCCTTCTGCAAAGAGGAACGAGGAAATAAAGCCCTGGAGAAAACTCGGTGTGGCTGAAACCAGTGTACAAGTTTTCTTGCAGATGTGAGGCAGTTTTGTCTGGAGTGCCAGTCAGGAGGGAGGGATGCACAGAGCTCTGGGCAGCTCCCAGGCTGTGCCTGCTGCCCTCCTGTGCCTGCTCCTCCTCCTCCCTGGCACGCCTGGATTTACAGCCTGCTGCTGCTTCTGCCACTGAAAGCCACCTGAAACACAAGAATTTACAGAATCTGCTTTGTCCCCAAGAGTGTAAAAAATGTAACTTCAGCATGGGCAAAAAAATTAAGGTTGATGCTATGCAATGTAGCCATCTGGACTTCCCAAAATACTGGTGCCTTTTGACACAATTTCTTCCTCTGTTGCCTCTTCTGACTTTTTCCAGAGCACACTGTGTTGCATTTCAGCCTTGACACTCATCTCTTCTAAATTTCTGCCCTGTGCTGTAATTTCTTGGATCACAGAAGTAAATGTTAGTTCTTCTCTAGTTGCTCCTGCTATGAAAAACATTTTCTGGAAACAGACCTTTTTTCAGATAATCATTTTACAAAATGTACTGTTGCCTCACTACAGAACATCTGGACAGGTCCAGACTAGGCTGTGTCCAGCCTCAAACCACCACCATTCTTCACATCCTCCCCACGCCCCGGAGGTGTGAGTGGGTTCTGTTCATTTCTGGGATCTCTTTTGCTGGACCCAGTAGTTCACCCGAGTTGGTGAAGAGCAGAGCATCACCATCACCACTTTTTAAATCTGTCCAAAAAATATCTGTCTGTCCCTGAAGTGCCGCTGAATAAAAACTGACTGTTGTAATCTAGTGCATTCAATTTTGTCTCTGAGGGGACTCAATTCAGGCAAAATTTTGCTGATGAAAAAGAGAAATGAGTTCTATTCAGTGTTCACAGAGACTGTGCTGTGATTGCAGCCAGTACCACCCAGCAGAGCCCAGCCTGCTCTCCCTGGTCCCTGTACAGTGATTAACAGGATTTTATTAACCCTGGGGTGATTTCTCAGCTGCACAGCCTCTGCCCAGGGGCTCTCTACAAAAGGCAGCACTGCCACATCATTTACAGATATTCCCTGTGTCCTTCCCTCTTTGATTTGACATTAGTCCCAGTTTGGAACCTCTTCCTTCAATTTACTCAGCTCTCCAGCCGGTGTGAGAAATGCAGAGAACTTCAGAGAAAGCCCTGCCCAAGGGGTGGTTAAACTCACTGGGAGTTCAGCTGTGGGATGTTAAATGCCCTGTGAAGTTTTGTTTCAAGAGGTGACATTCAGTTCAGAGGCATTCTCTTTGTAACTATTTCCTAATATAGACTTGGTTTATTCCAACTTCCTTTTGTTTTCTGTTGCTCAGTGATTGGCACTTTCCCTACATACATTAGAAGAAGGATTAAGAAGTCAGACTCAGCTTTAATAAAGAAAAACGATTTCTTTGGGCTTGGAATTTTTTACTTTTTCTCTTTACACTTTCCTCTGTTAAACTGAGAAGATTACGTGGAACAAACAAACAGCTATAAGAATGAAATGGTATCCACTTCAAATGTTTCTCCCATTACTGCAGCATTTTAATGAATATAACAGGTTTCTAAGCCAGTTTTTTTGCTCTCAGTTCAAACATATTATTCAGTCACAACCTTAGATAAATAACTCGACTGTTACTCTTTAAAGCACCTCCTTTAACACAGTGATCTTGCAGCCAGAACTTTTTTTACATTTTAAATTCTACTTTTATTCCATGAGGAGCCCTACTCAAGCAAAGGAAGCCTCTTCAGAGTGAGGTAATATCAGAAAGGATCTGTGCTGCTCTCAGCTGAAAGCTTCCAGGGACGTGGAGCCACTTCCCAACCTGTTGAAGTAAATTCACTTGAATTTACTTCTGTAAACTTGTTAAAGTAATTTCCTTAAGTAAATTTACAGTTGTCTAAATTTATATTGTTCAAAATGATTCCACAAATTCATCGGGGGCATAGCAGTGCACAGGAGAGCAGGTTTGGGCCAGCATGGCCACACTCAGGCACAGCTGGAATAATCTCTTCATCCACTCCTTAATGTTAAACTATACCATTAATTAAAATCCAAATGAGCAATTACATGCTGAAATCTAGAGATGTCAGAGGCAAGCAGTCTTCCTGTCAAGTTCAAACTACATTGTGATGGCATTGCTAATTATCCAGAAGAGCTCTGTGAGAGAAACCAGCACTTTCCTAACACCAATCTAAAGCACAGCCTGGTCTAGCTGGGGTCTGAGCCTCCCAGTGCCCTGTACCTGGACAGGAACAATCCCCCAGTCTGAGCCTCCCAGTGCCCTGCACCTGGACAGGAACAATCCCTCAGTCTGAGCCTCCCAGTGCCCTGCACCTGGACAGGAACAATCCCTCAGTCTGAGCCTCCAGTGCCCTGCACCTGGACAGGAACAATCCCTCAGTTTGAGCCTCCCAGCGCCCTACACCTGGACAGGAACAATCCCTCAGTTTGAGCCTCCCAGTGCCCTACACCTGGACAGGAACAATCCCCCAGTCTGAGCCTCCCAGTGCCCTGCACCTGGACAGGAACAATCCCTCAGTCTGAGCCTCCCAGTGCCCTGCACCTGGACAGGAACAATCCCTCAGTCTGAGCCTCCCAGCGCCCTGCACCTGGACAGGAACAATCCCTCAGTTTGAGCCTCCCAGTGCCCTGCACCTGGACAGGAACAATCCCTCAGTCTGAGCCTCCCAGTGCCCTGCACCTGGACAGGAACAATCCCCCAGTCTGAGCCTCCAGTGCCCTGCACCTGGACAGGAACAATCCCCCAGTCTGAGCCTCCCAGTGCCCTGCACCTGGACAGGAACAATCCCCCAGTCTGAGCCTCCCAGTGCCCTGCACCTGGACAGGAACAATCCCTCAGTCTGAGCCTCCAGTGCCCTGCACCTGGACAGGAACAATCCCCCAGTCTGAGCCTCCAGTGCCCTGCACCTGGACAGGAACAATCCCCCAGTCTGAGCCTCCAGTGCCCTGCACCTGGACAGGAACAATCCCCCAGTCTGAGCCTCCCAGTGCCCTGCACCTGGACAGGAACAATCCCTCAGTTTGAGCCTCCCAGTGCCCTGCACCTGGACAGGAACAATCCCTCAGTTTGAGCCTCCCAGTGCCCTGCACCTGGACAGGAACAATCCCTCAGTTTGAGCCTCCCAGTGCCCTGCACCTGGACAGGAACAATCCCCCAGTCTGAGCCTCCCAGTGCCCTGCACCTGGACAGGAACAATCCCCCAGTCTGAGCCTCCCAGTGCCCTGCACCTGGACAGGAACAATCCCTCAGTCTGAGCCTCCCAGTGCCCTGCACCTGGACAGGAACAATCCCTCAGTTTGAGCCTCCCAGTGCCCTACACCTGGACAGGAACAATCCCCCAGTCTGAGCCTCCCAGTGCCCTGCACCTGGACAGGAACAATCCCTCAGTTTGAGCCTCCCAGTGCCCTACACCTGGACAGGAACAATCCCCCAGTCTGAGCCTCCCAGTGCCCTGCACCTGGACAGGAACAATCCCTCAGTCTGAGCCTCCCAGTGCCCTGCACCTGGACAGGAACAATCCCCCGTGCTCACACCTCATTGCAGGGATTCTGCTGGCTGAAGCAAAGAAACAGAAATGCAACATTTCTGTCTGAGCCCCAGAAAAGGAGAGAGACCACAGGTTTGTCATCATAGCTACAGCTGGTAGTATTTACTACCGGGTGAATAAAGCAAAGTGCATTTTGTAAATTCACTCTTCACAAGTGCTCACCTCTAAGAGGCCTCTTGGGACATTTAGGAGTGCTCAGTTTGAAAAACTCAGCAAAACCACACACTTCACTCCTGGCTCCCAGGCATTTGTGTAACTTACTCCAGCTTTATCAAAAGCCCCACAGAAAGAAGATAAACTGGCATGAAAACAGCTTTAAAAGCAAAATATGATAAAATATTCAGAAGAACATGTAAGAGATGAATTCCAGGAAATATTTAAGAATTTAAATCTGTCCTTGCCATTCCCATTCGAGGCCCTAAGTGGGTCAGAGAGGCTGCAGTGCCTCCTCTCAGAACCTCAGAGTCTCAACTCTCCTCCACTCCACTGACATCAAACCACCAAAACCACTCAGTTATCTCACTGTGGACTAAGATCAAAGAGCAAAAACCACAAGTGAAATCTTGTTGTTGAACACTCCAGTGAGAAAGCAGCATTTCATCCCAGTCTGCTGCAGGCTGCACAAGCACACCCAGGGCACACAGGAACAGAGGGCACAAGCTGCATCAGTCACTTCACCTTCTGCTGCAGCCGGAGCACCCAGCAGCCTTTTGCAGTGATGGAAAAAAGAGCCACGGTGGTGGGAAAGAACATCATGTTATAGGCACAAATGGCAACTGAACTGCTACTAAAAATGCCCACGAAAATCATGAGAGAAATACAAATAAATCATCTCAGGCCCAAAAGCGTGGCAGAGCCCAAAGCAGCAATTCCCATCTCACTTACCAGCCTGTGGGTGAGCTGGATGCTGAGGAGAGGAGACCCTGACAGGTTGTAGGACAGCTGGGGCACAGGCTCCACTTTGATAGAGATGAGGTAACTGCTGGCTGAGATCATGTAGCCTTTGTAGGCAGCAGCTTCAGCAATCCTTGCAAAGAAGTGAATATATTAAGGAAAAAAGAGTAACAACTGGCTTTTTAGTTCATACATAACAACAAAGGAACACAGAACCTCCTTTTTTGGTCCCTCTAGGGCAGCAAGGTCTGGCCCCAAAGGATCCTACAGGACTCGAAGCCATACCTATAAATTATAGGGAGCAGCTCTGGACACCTGGAGACTGATATCAAAGGTTCTCCTTCACTCTGCTCCTCTTTGCAAAGGGTTGCAAAACTTGCTGAAAGTGTTTGAGGGAATTAGAGAGAATCCTGTGAAGGGATCCAACCAATACCCTCAGCAAAGTGAGGAGGAAACTTGCAGGGGGTTTCAGGCTGGCTGGCCAAGCAGAAAAATCAGTGTACGAGACAGAGACAAGATGCACATAAACATAGAAATGTGTTTAGAAGTCATTTATAGCTTTGCCTTGAAAAAGAGGTGATGTCCAGTTAGATTTGCTAGAGGGAAAGACAGATCACAGTACAAAACCTGAACTTGACTAAATAGCTGCTTAGTCCTGGAAGTGCATTCCTTCTAGTGGGAAGTAATTCTGCAGTACATAAGGACCCTTATTTTAAGGTAAAACTTATGAGTTTGACATTTTCACACATTTAGGAGTAACTGAGATGCATTTGGTTTCAGGGTAGAATTTTTTACACTCTCAGTAACAAAGTGCAGGATTAAATGACTGCTGCCATCTGTCTCTGGAGCAGGTGGATGAATGGGTTTTACCAGGAGAAATTTGAGCCCTGGTGAATTAACCATCAGCTTGGGTTTCTAAACATAGCCCAGCACGGGAAAGGGCCAGTTTGAAAGCAAATGAAAAACCACCTTGTTTACACCCAGCACCTGTCTGCAGGGGTTTCTTATTTTTATTTCACAAAACAAAAACAAAAACAAAAACTCGTGTCAGATGTTCAAGTAACTTAACTCCTTGTCAGGGTCACAGAACAGAACTCGTTTACCACAACCCCTTAGCTCTGACCTTGAAAAGCCCATCAGTATCAGGGATTACTTCTGCTCCCAGTAACCAGCACATGAATGGAACGTGTTCATCTGAAGGCAGAATTTGCTACTCTGACATGACAAATTAAAGTCTACATAAGGACTAATGATCCAACAGTTTGAGGTTTTACTACACAGATGAAGAGCATGGACGCTTTTCCACACCCTTTATCAGCCCGTTTTAAATTTAAATTTAAATTCGTGGGTTTGAAGTGTGACAGATCCTCATCAGAAGCAGGGAATGCTGTTTCTGTGCCTGCACAAGCCTTTCTTCACCTCGGCCCTGGGTGCCAGGTCCACATCTACACAAACTGCCTGTGAGCAGGAGCAGAATGGCCTCAGAACATTGCTGTGTTTCATTTTCTTTGGGTAAAGAATCAAAAGTTGCTCCCCTTAGAAACTGGTATTTATGTAGTCTGAAAATAGAAGTCATCTGTCTGTACAGCACAAAAGCTCCAACAGTTTTGGTTTTGGTTTTCCACCATAAAAAAAGAAAAAGGTCAGGTTTCAAATTACAGGTGTTTAAATAGCCCAGTGGTAGAAGGAACACAAAAGAAATCCTTTGAAACAAACTACTCTGAGAAAAAAAATATTCTACTGTAAAGTAAGCAAAAAAGTTATAATAGTAGAGCACAAAAAAGAAAAGCAAGCAGAAGAGAAGTTGTCCTGGTTTAGAAGTGCATACTTATTTTTAAAGCATCTTTGAGTACCTGGGGTTTGGCTCCACAGAGGAAAAATTGCTAAGGCAGCATTCCCTGAATTATTACCTTTTTTGGATGCTGGTTTGGGCAGACCTGCATCTACACTTCTATAAACATCACTTGTAGTGCATTACACACTCAACCATTTCAAGCAGTTTGAATTAATTCTAGAAGTCCGGGAAACTCTCCTGTGTCTTTGTGTTTGTATTTAACACTCTGACTGGGCAGACCCTCCATCCTCAGAATGAGTGCTGAAAACAAACACAGCTCAGGGGAGCAGGGATGGATGTCCAGGTTGTCCTGCCCCACAGATTTCAGGGAATGCACTCAAAGATTGCATTTCTGTTTCATGTGCTGTACCAGAGCCCAGGATCTGTGGCAGTGCATTAGAATACAGAGCTCTGATACACAGCAGCTTTAAACTGGTTGTGTTTGCTAAACTCAGACCTAAATCAGGATCATTTTAATTCTCTTTCTCCCTTTGAAAAATTAAGATTACATCCTATTACCTTAATAAATTGCATTGATCCTCCTCTTTGAGAAACACAGGCTCTCATAAGTTATTGCCTCAATTTCTTCATGTGAGCACAAAATACTGCACAGTGATGGCAAAGCTCCCTTACAGCCACCTGCTGTGCCCTTCTCTTGAGAGAGCAGGGCAGACAAGAGCACAGCTTGCTCTTGGTGTGGAAATGCCACTCAGGAATCACTGTGTGATTACCTCAGCGTGAGCAATGTGGATTGAGATCCCATCTGCTTCAGCTGAGCAGGGAAGGGTTCCTCATCCCGAGGGTCACAAAGGAGTGCCCAGGAACAGGGGCAGGGAAGGGACAATCCCCGGGTGGGGAAGGGAAGAAATCCCTGGGTAGGGGAAGGGACAATCCCCGGGTGGGGAAGGGACAATCCCCAGGTGGGGAAGGGAAGAAATCCCTGGGTGGGGAAGGGACAAAATACCTGGGTGGGGAAGGGACAAAATCCCTGGGTGGGGAAGGGACAATCCCCGGGTGGGAGAAGGGACAATCCCCGGGTGGGGAAGGGACAATCCCCGGGTGGGAGAAGGGACAATCCCCGGGTGGGAGAAGGGACAATCCCTGGGTAGGGAAGGGACAATCCCCGGGTGGGGAAGGGACAATCCCCGGGTGGGAGAAGGGACAATCCCTGGGTAGGGAAGGGACAATCCCCGGGTGGGGAAGGGACAATCCCCGGGTGGGAGAAGGGACAATCCCTGGGTAGGAAAGGGACAATCCCCGGGTGGGAGAAGGGACAATCCTGGGGTGCTGCTCCTCCCCTGCTGGCAGGAACAACCCAGCAGAGCTCCACAGTGGCAAAGACTGACAGTGAAAACTGATCCACACACCCCAGAGAAAATCAGATGGAAAGAGTCATCGCTTTGCTGAAAGAACTGTGTAATGGTTTGCATGAATGGCCTTGCAGAGAGCCCTGGGAGCAGTGCTGCACAGGGTTAGACAGCTCTGCATTCACTTTATCTGATCTGCTAATGATTTCACTGATGTACACAAAGCAAAAGGTCTTCAAAGAATTGCCTGCTCTCCTGTTATAAAACTACCCTATGGGTTTCTGGGGTCAGGATTCAGATTTTGTCTAAAGAGGAATGTTGTGTTTTCATACTTGTTCCATTTAAGTGCAAGCTTTATCTTCATATGTGCTAGGAGAAAAAAAAAACATAATTTCCTTTTATGAGACAGATTAAATTATGAAATTCTAGTAGCAGATCTAACAAATGGAAGGAGAAGACAGACAAACATGTCACTAGGGAATCTATTTTATTGCAACCTAAAATAAGTGACAATGTAAACTTCCATCTGTCTCTAGTTAATGACTACTCTGCAGGGCCAGGGTTATGGCTTGTCACTGGTTTACAGCTGATAAAGACACGACTGCTGCAAGGTGTATCACCAGGTAATCACAGGCTGTTACTCTGGGGCGAGATACTCACCTGGTGTCCACAGGGTTGATGTTATGGAAGAAATAATGCATGTTATGGTAAAGCAGGCCCACGATGGTGATCCAGGCTGGGGAGAGGGAACAGGGGTTACTCCTCAGAGCGATCCTAGGCAGGAGAACTCCTGTCCTAGGGCTGGAACTCTGTGTTAATTAACAGCCCTGACTTACACAGACCTTCACATCTTTGCTTTAGCAGAGCTCTGGTTGTTCTGCTGAGTGAAAAGGTGTGAGCATACAGCACAGACACCAAAAGGGAACACAAGGATGTCTGAGCTGCACCTCCAAAATCAGCTGGTGAAGTCATCAGCTGTCCCTTAGAACACACAGACCCCCAGAGAAAGGGGGGCAGGACACAGCAGAGGGTCCCAGGCCACCCCACCCCTCCCCTGACTGAGACTGGACTCAAGGCAGGCAATCAGTCCCAATCTGCTGCCCACATTCCAGGAAATTTTGGGCTCTCCAGCATCTGAGTGGAGAGACAGATGGGTATTTTCTCAGAGTGAGCCACACAGATGTCTTTTACTATCCCTTTTGCTGGGTTCCAAGTATTTATAGTGTCAGCTGTTGAAGGTGAAATAACAGATTTTTTAGGTTAGCTCATCTGGACAGTGTAGAAATGTGGCCTGAAGGCTGAAATAGCTCCGAAGTGAGCTTGAGCTGGGAAAGAGTAAAACATTTAATGCCCTGGATCATTTCAGGATACAAAGCATGACAATGTTCTGGAAAATTAAAGAAAATCTGCATGGTGTATAAGTGGGAAGGGAAAAAACTCCTCCCATGCTATTTTTGGCATTAGCAGCTGGTTTGCAATTATCCCTGTTCTAACCTGGGAGAACTTGCAGTCTCCAGCCAGGCCCTGCCAGTGCAAAGAAACAAAGCTGCCACCACCAATCAGGTAGACAGTTCAGTAATTATCAGAGAATTTCTCACTGCGGGTTATTTTCAGCTAACTTTGCACTTTGTGAAAGAGGGAGTGACCATCCCTCTGCAGAGGTGCCTGCAGAAAGGGCTCTGGGTGAGTAAATTCTGTGGGTTGGGATTTAGGGCACATAAGTCAGATTTTCAAAGGTTTGAGGATGGAGGGAAATGTTTTTTAAATGGGTTCCTTCAATGTCTGAGTAAAACACACATAATTAACTTCAAACGTTATTTTGGTCTTGATGAAAGGTGCAGATTTTAGCCATGCTTCCTTTTGAGATTTTTTAAATTTGGGAATAGGTATGGATTTCTGAGATCTGCCTTTTTGCCATGAGTGTAGTTTTTATCTTCATTCTGTTCCTGTAGCTGCTATTGCTTAAACTGTCATTTTACAGTTTAATTTTATACAGAAGACCAATTTTGCACAAAGGGATAGTTAATTCCTGATCTGACATCCTGGAATTCCTTAAAAATAGTCAGTCCAGATAATTAAAGAAAATAATTATGAAATTACGGTTTCTCTAATGTAAAAATGTGTCAGAATTAAATGAGTCTCTGTTGCTCAGTTCTATTATTCAATATTAATTCAACTGATATGAAAACTCTAGCACATTAATTGCTCATTAGTATGACAGGACCACTGCTGCTTCCTCTGACCCAGTGCCATCCACGGGGTTCAAACCAATTACTTGGAAAACCAAAGTGGACCAAAACCTGTTCCAAAGCCAAATCATTTTCAGATACCCTGTGCACACTTCTCTCTTTAATCTTTTCCTTACCTTTTCCATGGAAAGCTTCACTGGGAATGGAAACGTAACTGTGCCCTCGAGATGGGAATCGATAGTGGGACACGTTCAGGGTCTGAGGATGCATTTTGGCCACAGCGTAATCTGTGTGAGAGCCCAGACAAACACATCAGCAGATCAGTGGCCCCTACACCTCCCTGGCTCTTCAACCAAACTTCCCGAAGAGCTGCTGCACCTCTGCTGCTCGAACCCCAGATGTGGTAAATGCCCCAAGTCCAGCACCGCCTTTTACACCCGAGTGCTTCATGGCAGAGGGGAGGTTTGGGCACTGGTATCGTGCCACGGATCACCAAGGCGGGCTCAGAGGCTGAGCCTCGCAGGGCAGGCAGGTCAGAGCAGCAGCGCTCCTGCCCTGCGCTGGCCGGGGAGATCCCAGTGCCCCCGAGCCCCCAGCATGCAGGGACACACAGGGAGGGGTGCGCCTGGGGACTGCCCAGCTCCTTCACCCCTCGCAGGGGTCTCCACAGGGCAAAGCAGCAGCCAGAGCACCTAAAACACCTCTGACGCTTGCAGCATCCAAAGCTGCGAATGAAATCAGGATGCTGAGAAGCTACCCAGCAGTACAATAAAATTATCCAAAAAGGTCAAAACTATTTCTATTATTTTCAGCCTCTCGGAAAACCCTTGTAGAGATTAAGGTTTCCCAGCACCCGAACCTCTCCAGGGGCTGTATTTGCGCTCCAGGCCCTTTAACTCTATTAGCACAGCCTTACTCAATCCTTTACACATAATACTTATTCTGCATTCCTCCCCAAATAACCTCAGGGAAGCTCAGGCACAGCCACAGTCCATCACTTCAAGCCTGCCTGCAAGGACATCTCCCTACAAATAAAATCCAATTTTGCATTCCAAAGAGAGAAATGATGGGTTTTGCTTTCCTGCTGTGTGCTGGCAAAGGATGGGACAAGCTCAGGAGGGTTTGGGACACACAGGTAAAGGAGAGGGACAAGCTCAGGAGGGTTTGGGACACACAGGTAAAGGATGGGACAAGCTCAGGAGGGTTTGGGACACACAGGTAAAGGAGAAGGACAAGCTCAGCAGGGTTTGGGACCCAGGGAGCAGAGGGAGAAACTCTGGCCAGCCCCACCTGCCACAGATGAGGAGCCCTCGAGGGTCAGGGGCAGCGAGGAGGAGCCGTGCAGGTTGAGGGACAGGTGAGCCATCACCGTGTCGATGGTGTGGATCAGGCTGCTGAACACCTCGGGGGTCTGGGGAGGAGACAGGACTGTGAGTGCCACAGCTGGGCACAGCTGGCAGTGCCCCTGGAACTCTGCCCAGGGCACTCCCTGGGATGAAGTGTCACACAAAGTGATGCCTGTTTTATAGAACAGCTCCCAGGACTGCTGCTCCCACCAGCCTCTGACAGCCAGGTATGCTCAGGATTCAGCAGAACGAGGCCAAGAACTGTGCAGCAATATTTTGACAGCATATAAAGATTGGTAGCAGATCTTTCTTGCTTTCTTGGAGCTGAGACACTGCAGTTTGACCTTCCTTTCATCATCTTTATTCAAATGCTCCTCAGTGTAAAAGCTACTTAAACCCTTCAGGTTGAAACTTGATTCATAAAATCTCGGAGTTAATGCATGTTTCAGTAAAAAGGAAATCTGTTTTATCTGAAATCCATTTACACCAGAGATGATCAAGGATTTGATGCTAAGAACTTAAATCAATTAGATATCTTTTTGTCTTAAAAGCATTTTAGGCTCCAATGAGACCTCCCTGTGCTTTAGCTTCTCCTTCTCTCAGTTTAAATGCTCTCTCTTCTGAAATCTGTGCTTTCTTATTATCAAGCAAAAAGCTCAGGAAATTTCTGGATTCACCCTGCAGGTATTTCATCAGTGATGGATGATAAAATAAGTCATAGTGCTAAAACAGCAAACAAAATGATCGTGGCAACCAGTTCTGTTCCCATCCCTGTGAATTTATGCAGCTGGAGGAAATCACATCCAAGGCCACTTGTCTTACCTCTGGTCCATCAATCCAGTCAGACAGTAACATAAAGTCTTCAACAGCTTTTAAAAATGCCTAAAAGACAAGTAAAACTAGATTATTTATTTAATTACTCGACTACATCTCCTGGCAAGGGTCCAGGGCAGATCTCTGCCAGGATTTTTCTCAGGTTTATGTGAAGAGGACAAGGCCACTGCCATCCCTGTCACAGATCCACCTCACCTGCCAGCATTCTCACCGTGTTCTGTGTGCTGACTTCTCAAAGTAACAATTATTTTACTGAAGGTCCCAGCACTGAGTAACTCCCGAGGTGCAGTTAACCCTGGGTCCGAGACTGAGGTGAACTTACTCTCCCGTTTCATCTAAATTCTTATGATATCTGTAGAACCCTTGAGGGATTTGGGTTGGAAGGGACTTTAAAAATCATCTCGTTCCAGCCCCTGTGCAGTGTCCTGGGACACTGCCAGGGCTGAGCCAAAGGCAGCCCCAGCCCTGGGAGCCCTGCTCATGTGCACACACAGGAGGGGGAAAAGGAGCACAGAAAACTGCACTGGAAAGTCAAAGAAAAAAAAACGCGTTTCCAGATTAAACTTATCTGTTAAAAAGCCTTCAGAGAATGAATATAGAGAAGTTCCACTGTGAAACGTGGAAGACACCACATAACAAAACCCAAGTCAGATTTGTCAGAAGCAATTCATTAAAAACGCGTGCCAGTAATCAGGAAGTTTATTGCACATCACTTAAATCAAATTTCCCTGTGCTGTGAGGCGCAGGACAATCAGGCAGAGATAAGCACAGAAAATCACAGCAGCTCAGTGCCTGTCTGGCAGAGAATTAGCTGCAGACAATGCAGAGCCTCTCCATCCATCAGGGAAATGACAGGCTCGGTGTGGATGATCAGGACTCTTGTATTTACAGCCCAAAATAGCTCTGCTAAAGATAATCATGTCCCGCATTTGTCCGCAAATCCCGGTCCGGGCACACAAAGACAGCCCAAAGGAGCGCCCGAGCAGGAGCGGGATGATGCGCGAACGGGGAGTCGGGCAGGATGCTGTCCACACCCAGTTTTCGGGAAAACAAAGGAAACAATGTATTAAAGCTTTTCAGAGAGCTTTTGCTACACATTAAACTGTGATCCGTGAAATCCGAGCTTTAGAATTTGCAAATACGAAGCTTTTAACACAGTCTCTCAATTGCTGTCCCTGTCATTTTGGGAAGGTTTATTTGTATTTTTTTTTTTTGTCTGAGCAAAGCGCCCTTGGCAGCCTGGAATTACCCCGAGGCTTAGGGGAGCAATCAGCGGCTGATTACTGCACTAATGGCTCCGCAGCTCGCTCAGGTCCGGGAATTGCTGCCCATCACTTTCCACAGCCCCTTGTTCTCAGCTCTCACTGCAGAAAATACCCGCTTGCTTTTTCCCCTCTGTGGATCAGCTTGAATAAAATAAATTCCTTGAAGCTGTTCCAGCGGGGACAGTGACCCCACCACTCCCCTGGGCAGGCTGTTCCAGTGCTTGACAACTCTTCCAGGGAAGAATTTTTCCAAGATCCAACTTAAGTCTCTCCTGGCACCCCTTGAAGCTATTTCTTCTTGTCCTTGTTATTTGGGAGAAGAGATCCAGCCCCCCAGTGTCCTCCGTGGTAAGGACGGTCCAAAGGCATAAAGGGATATCTTTAAGGACTGGTGAGACATTTCAACTCCTGCTACTCCCCAAAGCAGCCACTGCTCTTTTCATGGGTGCTGTCTGCGAGGAGCGAAAGCTTTGCAAGCTGCGTTGGAGATCCCCGGCTCTGGAGAAAGGCCATGGCCCCGGGAGCCCCCACTCACCTCGGCCAGGCTCTGGGCAGTGAGTTCTGCCAGGGATTTCTTGGGCAGGCTCAGGGACACGTTCTGCAGGTGCTCCAGCAGGGAACGGGGGGCCTGGGAGCTGCCCCGCTCCTGGCTCAGGGCACTGATGATGGGCTGGTAGGCGTCGGTGGGGAGCTGCAGCAGAGACAGGACCCAGCACAACACATCCCAAATATCCCAAATTATCCTTACGGCCACTAGCAGAGACAGGACTCAGCACAGCATATCCCAAATATCCCAAATTATCCCTATGGCCACCAGCAGAGACAGGACTCAGCACAGCATATCCCAAATATCCCAAATTATCCCTATGGCCACCAGCAGAGACAGGACCCAGCACAGCATATCCCAAATATCCCAAATTATCCCTATGGCCACCAGCAGAGACAGGACTCAGCACAGCATATCCCAAATATCCCAAATTATCCCTATGGCCACCAGCAGAGACAGGACCCAGCACAGCATATCCCAAATATCCCAAATATCTCAAATTATCCCTATGGCCAGCAGCACTCAGAAGCCCAACAGGGGAAGGAGAAGGAGAAGGAGAAGGAGAAGGAGAAGGAGAAGGAGAAGGAGAAGGAGAAGGAGAAGGAGAAGGAGAAGGAGAAGGAGAAGGAGAAGGAGAAGGAGAAGGAGAAGGAGAAGGAGAAGGAGAAGGAGAAGGAGAAGGAGAAGGAGAAGGAGAAGGAGGGATCAAAGATTAGATTTTCCCTTGGCAATCCAGGTCTCTCTGCCATGAGTATCTGTGAACAAGAACTGATAGAAGAAAGAAAAGAAACAGAACTTTAACACTGCAGAAAGCAAGAACGGGAGAATGCACGACCACAGGTAATTGGTGTATTCTCCATATGAAAAATCAGTTATCATTTTTTTCATTATACTTCTAACTAGATGGAAATCAATTTTCTTATTACAGTGGGGTTTTTTTAAATTTTAAAGGGAAAAAAAAGAAAAAATATCAAAATAGGTTTTAGCCTCCTGTATTTTCAAAGTTAATAGTATTATTTCAGAATATTTGCTATTTTTTTTTCCTTTTAAATATAGTAAACATTTTCTTTAACAATGAATTTCCTCAGTGTTCCCATCTTCCCATCTACCTATGCATATCCAAAAGTGTTTATAACTGAGGTCTGAAAATAAGTGCCATTAAGGAAAAAGAGGCAGGGAGGAGGGTCTGTAAATGTGATTTAGGCACATTCTGCCACTATGGAGAGTTCTGAGCACTGTCCTACCACGGGGTTTGTGGTGGTTGTCACCAGGGACCATGGAAGTGTTGAAGAAAGCAGAACTTGCACACCTGGGGAAATACAAACACAAAGGAGAGTGTTAACAAATCTGAATTTTTATATCAGATACATAATTATATTTTTTTCCCCTCCTCAGACTGAGTCAGCTCTAACTCAAAGCAACAGATTTGCTGTTCTGTGGATTTTATTTATTTGCAGTACTGTAGCTACACATCTTGGTTTAAAAAAAAAAAAAAATTCTGATTCTCTCATCAGTTTTATTCCATCATCTTATTGCAGATGAGTATTGCAGCAGTTCAAGCCTTACATACTTAAATCTTCGTTTGCAAACAGGAAATTTCAAGGGTTAGATCTCAATAAGAAAGGTCAATGTGCAGTTAAAACTCTGACATCCATCTTTCTCCTCCAGCTCTTTCCCCAACATTTACAGAAATTCTTTAGGGTTTGGGGTTTTTAATCAGAAATAAAGAATGATCTATGGGCAGTTCTGACAATTTCACGGAAGATCTTGTTTTATTTCTGTGTATGACACAGGCTGGGACCGGGAAGGTTGGGACTGCAGAAATGGGCTCCAGCCTCAGCTCCCATGTCCAGATGCTGACTCACATCTTGGGTCTGCATTGTCCCAGAGCCAAATAAAACCACACCCACAAAGGCAAGCTCAGAAAGGCTTTTCCACATCAGAAAATCTGCACTATTTAAATATCTGAAAAACATTCAAAGCCAGTGGAAATGCTCCCACTGCTTGCAGCAAAGTGAGCCCTCAAACAAAAGGGCAGGGTGGGAATGGTGCTCGGGAATGGCCACATGAGCATGTCAGAAATGGCTTGGCAAGACAGAAAGAATAAACTTCATCTTGGATGGCTTCCAGTTGCTCCATTTTAAAAATATTGATTCCTTTCTGTGCAAAGCAATTTATTAGTCATTTGTGATATAGAAATAAATTTTTCTTCTAATCCACATTTTACCAAGAGTTATTATTTGCCAGCAGCATGGAATTTAGTGCAATCCAACATGGGCTGCACAGACAGGAGCCATTTCTCTCACAGATCCAAAAGGGACATGAACATTCATTCAATTAAAAAACAGGGTGTCCTATTTTCTTATGTCAAAGCATATTACCCTGCTTCAACCCTGTTAGAAATTCTCCAAAATCAATAAATAGATATAGTAACCTTTCTTTACTATGTTGATTACTATTGTAACACCCATTGCTTCCTCTGAGAATATTCTAATTTCACACATTGACTGGTAAATTTTATAAAATCTGATTAGTCTGTTATTCTGATGAGAAAAACCAAAAATTAAACTGCCACATTTCTCAAGTGCTCCAAAACACCTGATCACATTAAAACAATGTTTGCTTGGAATTCTTCTGGCTAATTAAAAAAATACATACCTGGCATCCCTCTACATTTGAATTCCTAAGCCCCTGGAAAATCCACATCCAGCTTCACTCTCAATTAAGAGGTTATACATTTACTTTTCACAGCATTCTGATATTTCATGACACTAGAAAACCAGTGAACAGGAGTTTAGGAAAGGACCCATCAACACAGCAGTGAATGCAGAAAACTCACAGAAGCTCAGGGCATGAACGTCTCAAGGAATAAATGAAGGACTTTGCCACGCAGCCTCCTACAAACCAGCAGGGATTAAAGGTGGGATGCAGGAAAAACTCTGCACAACTCTTCAAAACTTTGGGCTGCAGCGGATTGGAGAGCCCAGCAGTCCAGCAGGGTGTCAGAAGGGAGCCCCAGAGGTTGATGTCCTGCAGTCAGAGACTGGGGCTCCAGTGGGACCTTCCCAAGGCACAGCAGGGAAGGGTGCAGGGCAGGGGTGGGAGCTGCAGCCCTGGGCAGCGTTTGCTCCAGTGGCACAAAATCCTCCCGTGAGAGGGGAGCTGGCAGGGAGGGGGGCAGATCCACAGGGGTCCAGGGGTTAAAACCAGCTCTCCCTGCATTTATCCGAGCCGTTCTCTGGCAGGGAGCAGGCCACACGTATTGATGATCTGGGGCAATTTGAAAATCTGCTGCTCTTGAGTTTAGCAGCAGAACATTCTTGTGGAGCTGCATTAATCACACAGTGTGATTAATGGCAGCTCTGAGCTGGGCAGTGTTATAGTAACCCTCAATTGTTGTCAAAGATACAGCAGCCAAATACAAAAGCATTTTTTCCACCATGACCAGAGCATTATAAACTTTTTAAAGATTTTTAAAGTTGTTTCCTGTATCAAATGACTACCAAATGAATACTGTCCCAATCAGAAATTTTGACGACGTTCATAGGAAATTTTTTTTTTTTAATAAAACAAAAAATAATTTAAGCAAAATTTCTACAATTTTTTTGTGGCAAATGAAACCTAACTTCATTACATAACCATAGGTGGAGGGTTTTCTTTTTCAGTGACTTGAATTCTACATAAACTGGCTTATACTTTAATTTTTTATAAAATACATTCTGTACATATTCGATTGGTGTAATCAAACCTGGAAGTACAAACACAGACATTGTCATTTCCAGGCACACAGCAGAAATTCTGCGATAAGATGGTTCTGGGTTTAAGAGCACCACAGGTACGGAGGTGATTGCTTTAGCTCTTGGGAGCCTTGTAAGAACAACTGAAAGTAAAAGCTCCCAGAGCAGCAGAAAGTTCTAGGTGTGCCACGCTTTACTACTTTCTTGTAGTCCAGGGTTTATTGTGCAGGGCCACAGAAGCACTGGCAGGGTTTGCTGGCCTGGCTTCTGATCCTGATTCTTTGCACTTCCTATTGCATTTCAGCCAAGCAAACAGGAGTCAATGCCTTTATCCCTCCAGGTGAGGGGAGAAGATTGCACATCACAGCTGAGTGTCCCAGTGACACTCACCCCTGACTTCTGCCTCTAAAGTGACGTTCAGCAGCAAAGAGCAGGAGAACCAGCACAGGTCCTGCACCCCTGTGAGTGACCTGTAACCCTATAACCCTGTAACCCTATAACCTGTAACCCTGTAACCCTATAACCTGTAACCCTATAACCTGTAACCCTGTAACCCTGTAACCCTGTAACCCTGTAACCCTATAACCCTATAACCTGTAACCCTATAACTTGTAACCCTATAACCTGTAACCCTGTAACCCTATAACCCTGTAACCCTATAACCCTATAACCCTATAACCCTGTAACCTGTAACCCTGTAACCCTATAACCTGTAACCCTGTAACCCTATAACCTGTAACCCTGTAACCCTATAACCCTGTAACCCTATAACCTGTAACCCTGTAACCCTATAACCCTGTAACCCTATAACCCTATAACCCTATAACCCTGTAACCTGTAACCCTGTAACCCTATAACCTGTAACCCTGTAACCCTATAACCTGTAACCCTGTAACCCTATAACCCTGTAACCCTATAACCTGTAACCCTGTAACCCTATAACCTGTAACCCTATAACCCTGTAACCCTGTAACCCTGTAACCCTGTAACCCTATAACCTGTAACCCTATAACTTGTAACCCTATAACCTGTAACCCTGTAACCCTATAACCCTATAACCCTATAACCCTGTAACCTGTAACCCTGTAACCCTATAACCTGTAACCCTGTAACCCTATAACCTGTAACCCTGTAACCCTATAACCCTGTAACCCTATAACCCTGTAACCCTATAACCCTGTAACCCTGTAACCCTGTAACCCTATAACCCTGTAACCCTATAACCCTGTAACCCTGTAACCCTGTAACCCTGTAACCCTGTAACCCTATAACCCTGTAACCTGTAACCCTGTAACCCTATAACCCTGTAACCCTGTAACCCTGTAACCCTATAACCCTGTAACCCTATAACCCTGTAACCCTGTAACCCTATAACCTGTAACCCTATAACCCATGACCCTGTAACCCTACAACCCTATAACCCATGACCCCGTGACCCCGTAAGGGAGCAGCCTGCAGCCGCAGGGCTGGGGCAGAGCGGGACCCACTCACCGACGGCAGCGGTGAAGTACTGCCGGACCTCGTGGGGGCTGAGGGCCCGTTCCCAGATGATGAACTCGTCGAAGGCCCCATTCACGAAGCGCTTGGCCGGGTCCCCCTCCGTCCCTGTCAGGAGGTTGGCGCCGGCGTCGCCGTAGTCGTAGAAAACCTTCCCAGCAGGGTCCGTGGTGTTCAGGGTGCCGTTGACATAGACCTTGAGCCCCTCCCTGGACTGCCAGGTGAAGAGAACGTGAGTCCAGTAGGGACCTGCAGGGCACCAAGGGGTGCAGAGAACCCGTGAGCCGGCTCCGTCCCCGGCTGCGCCGCGCCGAGCGTGTCACGGAGCTGCTGAGGTGCTCAAGGTGAGTTACGGGGTGCCCGTGCTGTGCCTGTTAATCTTTACCCCTGGGGAAGCCCCTGCCTCGGCACGATGCCTGTCAGCTTTGTCTGGACCTGGCCTCGCTGCAGCTCCATAAATCCCACCTGCTGAGTGCTACTGGCCAAGACTTGAGCCCCTTCGCTGCTGCCCCAAAGCTCAGCTCAGCAAGAGCAGCACTGAGACTGCAGGAGCTGGAGAACAAGCAAATAATCTACTCAAAAGTTCTCACAGGTTCCTCGTTATGCTTGAGAGACAGAAAACACAACATTAATTTTCACTTGGACTGGGTAATCCACAAACGTGTGAATTATTCTTGCCATTTGCAGCTTTCCTCTTAAAATAAGATTTCTAAACTGATTCATTAAGGTTTATGAAACTGCTACCAGGAGTCCTATTTTAACGACATATAGGTAGTCAAATGAGGGCAAGAAAATATTTACTGAATGCTATTAGCATTACTAGAAGACCAGAATTTGCTCCAGGCAGAAGATATTAGTGCTCCTCAGCAATACACAGTTTAGATAGAAGCAGTGACATATGTGATACACCAAAATGTTTATTAATGCTATGGCTTGGCATAGAAAACCTGACACTCAACAGAAAACAGAATCATGAAAGCACCAAACAGCAGCTAGAGAGTTACCAAATAAAGCCTTAAATCAGCAGGCAGCACAGAGCCCACCAGCTTTGGAATATCCTGGGAGCTGTCAGGGATTAATCTGCATTCTTTGCTCATGTTTCCATCTAAACATGCAGGAGCCCACTAGAGTCCACAAGGACTCCACTGCACCCAAGGGCTGTTAGTGAGTGACAAATGTTCTGTAATCCATCACTGCTTTGCAGTTTGCATTTTGTCTCTCCCTCCCCACACCAAGAGAATTCTCAAGCACAGAGGTCTGCCACTATTTTTATATACCCACTTCTCTTTCCTGAAGTTGTGCTCTTCTCACTACCTCTGTCTGCAAGAATAAAGCAAAATGTAACAAAGAAATTGTTTTTTTAAAAATACGTTAGCTTTACCTGGTGGACTAAAGCTTGCTTTCCACTTCATCATTGCATTCCCACGGGTGTAAAATTCCACAGAGCCTTCACCTTCGTTTGAGCAGATTTTGAAACCACTGGAAATGACTTGTCCACCAGAGGCCGGGAGAAGTTTGGCCTGCTGGTCTTGAGTCTTCCAGAAAAAGGAAAATGTTACTCCTGAGGAAAGCAAGGGACAGGAGACTTGAATGAAAAAAGTGAGTGCAATTAAAAATTCCCAGTGTGTAGAATATAAACAGTGGAAATGCTTTTGAGGACAGATCATCTGCTGGCACAAACCAGGACAACATTTTTAAAATCAACAATGTTCCAGCAGCTCAAACCCAATAAACAATCCCTCCCTGAGTTTTGCATCCCGTGAGCACAGCCAGGGCTCAGCAGCGACTGCCGTGTCCTGAGCAGTTTCTCTTGGGGAAAACCAAAGTTCTTTGGTCTCCAAAAGGCACCTAGACTTTATTTGGTGTTCCCCAGACGCCACCAGAGCCAGATTTAATGGAGTGACCACTCCTGACCCCTGCAGCACTGGCTGGCCAGCACACCCCTGCTAACACTGCAATCTCCTGAGCACGTTATTGGCTGTGCTGTCACCCTCCAGTGCACCAGCAGCTCCTGAGAGCAAAGTGTAAAACCAGGGCATGACTGTACACCAGCCACAGAAACGATTCTGAGGTCCCCCCACACACACACACAAAAAAAAACCAAAACCAAACAAAACAAAAATAACAAAACCAAAAAAACACACCACAATCCTGCAAGTGCACACGTGATTAACTTGGTTCACTAATAATCCTGGTCAGCTCACAGTAAATGTCACTGTTATCCTAGAAAATGGATTAGATTTCATTCCAAGGAGGAAAGAAGCAATGATTACTGAATAACATATTTTGGCAGCAAAAGAAAAGTCAGTCATAACTGATGAATTTCTTACCTTCAGGCCCACAAGCCTCTGGATTACTAATGCAAGAATTTCGATAACTTCCAAAGAAGAGAAAGGTGACTCCTTTCTTTTCAGTGACGTAAATTCCTTTGTTCACCATCCCTTCTACAATATCTAAAGCAAAGGCAAAATCCAGTTTAACATTCACATAAAGGAAAATTTCCTGGAAACATGATTTCAACAGACTCCTATAGCCCAGATACTTATCTTGCTCCAGCTCTATGGTTTTGTCACTTTTAGTGCTTGTTTTTCTTTTTGGTGTTTTTGTTTCAGTTCGCCACTTTTGGTTTGTGCTGTTTCTTTGTTTCCATTTATCAGTGGTTTGTTGTACTTTTGAAGACCACAGGGATACATCTTTTATTTCGAGTTTGTAAATATTGCACTCATATCCACTCAACTCTGTGGTTAACTCAGACTGACAGAAGCCGTACACCCAAAATTTATCATTTTAAAGGAAGTTGATTAAACTTTATGTTTTCCAGAGTTTTGAATGCCAAACATTCACTAGAGGTATCTTACTGTTAGGCTGAGCTAGTAAAGAAAACCTTTAAACAGTTAAAATTCTTTAACCAGTTAAAAATAGGGGTTTTTTTTCATTTTTTGAAAGGGAAAGATGGTGATTAAAGGCCAGTTTTCACTAAGAAATCCCTCAAAGGAATATCCTTGGCAAGGCACACTCCCAAGCCAGAAGCAGATCTCCTTTTCAGCCATCCTCTGCTGGGGTGTCCTTGGAAAGGCAATCATTGCTTTGTCTAACGCGCATCATTCCCTTTCCTGGTGTTCTGTTCCCTGGGATTTCCAGGTGTTCCCTCCCAAAGAAAAGCCCTGCTGATTCACCTCCTGCTAAAGCACCTGAATCCTCTTCACTCCAGAAACCTGGTATTTGTTAACTCCAGGAGCCCGGCTGGGGCTGGGAGCGCAGATGTGGATGGGAGCCGTTCTCAGCTGCCCTGAGCGATTTGGGCAATGCAGAGAGAGGAAATGCCCCTGAAAAGGCCGCTGCAGGTTCTCTGCCGGGTGAGAGCGCCTGCAGCCCCAGAACAGCGATCGCTGAGCCGAGCGCTTCTGGGCACACAGCACTGACTGCTCAGGGTGGCGTTTCCCGATACCACCATTGCTTGGGATGGCAAACTGCAAGATTCAGAACCTCGGGTTTAGGACCCTTCTTTGTGATTTCTTCTGCAAAAATGAGAGGAGCTGCTCCGAGGGAGCTCCAGCAGTGAGAAGAAATTTTCCTTTTCTGAATGAATGCAGTGAATGCAAGTTTCAGTGTTCTCTTAGTTCATCCCAAATCCTTATTTAAATATCGCTTTTCAGGTAACTTCCCCTCCCTTTGAGGAAGAAAACACCAAGTCCTGCCTCTAACTGACAGATTAATTTAGTTTCTTTTAAGAATGTGAGTGTGCAGTAGGGAGTAAATCAAGCATTTCTCAGTTCTTCTCAAGGCACCACAATTATAAATTCATGTCTCCAGGAAAATGGCCATAAGGTAACACATTTCTGTTCCCACATCCTTCCTTTGCCATTGGTGTCACCCTCTATAATGTTCTTATTGAAGGTATTTTATTATGTGAGAACTATGCAGATGGTCTATAAAGCAGATAAGAGAGGACTGAAAGGAATTAGGGTCATTTGAAGTTCATCATTAATAGAGTTCCCATTTGCCAGCATACTTCTACTGTTAGAGAGTAAAAAAAAAAAAGAGTGGGATTAGTATTCCAATATAAAATTCTTACTATCTGAGCAGCCCAAGTGACAGTTTTACCATTTCCATCCTTCTTAGGTCAGGTTTTCTGAGTTTGATGCGAGTTAAAATCTGAGGTAAAGTGGGCATCAGGTCACGTTTCCACTGCACTCACACAGCACAAATGCAATTTCTGAAATTAAGAGCCTGGAAGCTGCTGCAGCTGGAACTGATTTCCAGTCTGACAGGCTTCTGCCTGTGAGTTCATCTTCTGTTCTTCCTTTCACCTCCTAGTGTGTGGAGGTTAAAAAAAAATAATAAAAGGACGTATATAGAAAGATATGCTTCTCATTAAAAACAAAAAAACAAAAACAAACAAACAAAAAACCCCCAAGTAAACCATCACGTAAAGCAAAGTTGTCATGACTGACAACATCTCACTTCCAGGCTTTGCAAATCTGCTTGCATTTGTCTTTCTTAACGTGTCCTCTAAAAACTATTATAAACCAGTGAAAAACAGAGGGCTTCTTTTCCATTTTAGCCTTGAATGACAAGAAAAAAATTAACCTGTTTATTCTCATATGTTCCTCACAAATGCCATCTCTGTTTCTTTTAAGAATAATAGAGATTTTTTAGATTTTGGAGGATTCCTGGGGCCATCCTCCCATGGGGATGCCTCTCCCAGAGTTTCAGCAATCTGGGTAACATTGCAGGGCAGCTTTTCCAGACCTGTGTGACAGTGTAATAATAGCAATAATAACAATAATAATCACTTTTACCACACAAGCTCTTGAACCAAAACTCAGAGTTAACTCTGAATACAAGAACCATCCACGCCTGACAAATGCAGAACAAAAAACCAGGAAATCTCACCTACAGTTGCAGAGAAGTTAGAGTAGGCAGAGTCATTGGTATTTACAAAGGTAGAGTTATGGGAAGGAAGCACAGTGAAGTTGTGGATTCTTAGAGCTGGGTGGAACAACAAAAGAAAACAAGCAAATAAGCAAAACAATGAATAAACACAATCAGTAATGAATTGGCCAGTTCATATCTCTCAGCACAGCACAGATCACTGATTTCTCAGGTGAGTGGCCCTTGCACTGACCCCACAAGCCCTTCTCCTGTCCTGGGCTTCACCTGCCCTGGGAAATGCAGTGCCACTAAAAGAACTAAAGAATGCTTTCTTCAAGGTACTGAGAAGAACAATCTGTAAATCTGCAGATGAAGCCCCATGGCCAGGTTTGGACACCCTGGAGCCAGCAGAGGCTGGGAGAGCTGGGGCTGCCCAGCCTGCAGAGCTCAGGGCTTTGAGCAAAGTGTAAAAATTCTCAGCTGGAGATGGAAAGTGCCAGGCTCTCCTTATTTGTACCCAGTGAGCAGATCAGAGCAATGGACACAAATCAAAATACAAGAAACTCCATCCTAATAGAAGAAAACCTTCAACATTTTTAATGTCTGATAATAAAGCTTTATTGTCTAATTTTTTTTCTGATTTTTAAAATTTAGCAGTATCTTGCACACTGTAATTGTTTATCCTGGGCAGGCAAATAAAGCCTGATGAAAAGCCCATGAAAGTAGATGGAGAGACATTGATTTGGGATTTAGACCAACTGAGCTCACAGAACAAAGGAATTTTTTCTCTTAGGAAAAGAAAAGCACACACAAAATCCTCCAGATAAAAATGCATGGAAAACAAGGGGTCAGATGAAAGACCTAGACATGGCCACTCTCTTTTTATTTGCTATATTTTAAACTGGTTGTTTCCCTTCAATTGCCTCTAGTGCTGAGATTTCCAAAACATTAATTTGCTGCCACACTCTCACCACAAGAATGCTTTGAGAGATATAAATCTGGCTTCACACACAATGACTTCAACAAATAAAATGGATTAACGTGACGGACAGATTATGATGCTTCAAGGATTTAAGAGGAGAAACATGGAATGAAAATAATTGCATGATATGATGAGTGGAAAAACAAGAAAGATTCTGCAATAAACAGAGGAGCTGTGCAATCAGAACGGAACCAAAACCAAACAAATTGTCACCTGGAGTAGATTACAACAATAAAGAACACTTTTCCTGTATATCAAAGTGAAATATCAGATGCATAAAACCTCTGCTGGAGGCAGCTGAAATAATATCTGTGTCTGATAAGGCACAAAATAAACAACTGAAGGGAATTTGAGCCATCCAGTGCAACACTGAAGAGATAATTCAGCATTGTGAGAAGTGCACTGCAGACAAAGACCTCTGGCTACTGATGTTCCCTGAAAGCTGTTGTAACACAAAATCCACCAAGTTTTCTCAGCAAATTCCTGCAGCTGGCTCCTTTATACATTTCTTTAACACCATGTCATAATAGGAGTCAAAAGAGCTTGCTCCTGGGAGCCAGTCCCTTTCCTGTAAGTGAAGGTTTGTAGGATCAGGAACTTCATCTGTTCTGTTTTCTCTCTTCCAAGACACTAAAAATATTTCTGAATTTTGCTGAAATAAAATTTTAAAAAAATATTTGAGAAACTATCTGACATCAATTTTCTTTTTCCAAGAGCTATATTTTATATATATCATTTTCAAGCACTTTCAAAACAACTTTATTGGGATGTGATTGCCAGAACAGCGCTAGATACAGAGAACTTCTCTCCTTTTCAAACCACGTGAAGTCCAGGGTCAGAAAATTACTTTAACATACCTTTAGAGAACTTATGTGGCAACTTTCGTAAGCCAAATTATTATTCTATTGAAGTCAGTGGGAATGCTGCCATCAGCTCCTGATGGAAGCAGAATATTGCCCAGATATATTTCTGCTCAGGCAATTTCATTCCTTTCAGAAGTTTTGTGGAAAGAGAGGTCAAAATTTAGGCTTAAAATACTTGAACACCTCTACTCTCTAATAAAGGGATTTAGGTATTTATAGCTCTTTTTCCCCACTTAGGAGCAGAGATGGATATTGCCATTTTTGGCACCCAGGTTGGGGAACACTGGGAATGCACATAAGCACCACCTGGAATGGGCCAAAGGGTGAGCAGAGAAAAAACAGCTCCTGTGGAAATTCCTGAGGGAGCTCTGGGTCTGGGAGGGGCAGAGCCCAGCTGAACATTTCATCTGGAAGGAGCAGCCAGAATTCTGGGGGGACACAGGGGTCTGGGGGAGCTCCTCACCTGTACCAGCCAGCCCTGGAAACAGCCCTTGGATGGCATTTCCTCTGGGATTGTCATTCCCTCTGGGATTGTCATTCCCCCTGGGATCCCTCTGGGATTGTCATAACCCCTGGGATCCTTCTGGGATTGTCATTCCCTCTGGGATCCCTCTGGGATTGTCATAACCCCTGGGATCCCTCTGGGATTGTCATTCCCTCTGGGATCCCTCTGGGATTGTCATTCCCCCTGGGATTGTCATTCCCTCTGGGACTGTCATTCCCTCTGGGATGCCCCTGCCCTGGCAGCTGTCCCTGGCAAACCAGGGAGGGCTTTGCCTCAGCAAATCTCTCCTGGTTTTGCCCAGTTTTAATATGAACTCATGCTGCAGCACTGCTCTTAAGGAATTACCCAAAAGCAGATAAAAGTAAGTGAGAGGTATCCAGATGAGAGCTCACACTTTTCTTTCTGTAGACACCACATGCAATGTTCAAAAGTGCAGGAGGAGCTTGGACATTTAACTCCTTCCAAAATCAGGAGGAAGGAGGCACAGAAGAGACAGATCTCAGCCCCTGAGTGTGCTGTGCATGCACCAAACCAACCAATAACAATGTGATTTCAATGACTCTTTGGATCATAAACCTTTTCTCTTTATAACCTCAGCAATGCACAGACAGCCCATAAAACCTCGGAGAATACTCCATAAAGATCAGCTCACAAATACAACATCATTTGGATATGGGAGCCCTGCAAACACATTAACTGGGAAAAAAATCTCAATCTCTGAGCTACAGAAGTTAACCCCTTTCTTATCTCCAGTGCCCTTCCCAGTCCAGCCAGGCACAGGGGCTGAGCTATTGCCAGTGTCAGGGAATGCTGGGTCTACCTCCATTCGTATCCCGAAACTCGTGAATTCCATCCACATCTTCCAGTGGCCAGTAATGGGAAGCTGATGCCAGGACTTTGAACCCTTCCAAGAAACACAGGTGAAAAGATTATTAAATGAGAGGCCAACAAGGTATGTAACAAGTCTCCACAGGAAATAACCATCGAAGAGGTCAAAAGGTAAACAAACTGGAATATTTTATGTAAATCAAGTGTGGCACACAAGCGAGATCATAAATCAAAGCAGCAGAGTAGATAAAGCTGTACCACTGATTAACCACTGCAGAAAACCTGCTTCTAAATCCCCACTGATTTTCATTTTAATTGCACTAAAATGTGTAACAATCTCTGACTAAATCTCTGCTCGTGTATCTGGCAGCATTCACTGCAGGAGCAGCTGAGGAGGCATTCAGGAGTCATTTCCAGATTTTTCTGAGATTTCCAGCACATGGTGGACAGCCCAAAGCACTGAGATGGAAATGTTCAGCCTCTGCAGCAAATCCACTGCTCCTGCTTTCCCCAGAGGTACCTGTGGCACCCAAGGAATTTGGTTTTCCTGGCAGAAGAGCTTCCAGAACACGGAGCAGCAGCTGGAGGAGCTCCTACCCCCCATCCAGCAGCAGCCCTTCCTCCAGAACCTTCCCCTCCACCCCAAAACCAGAACAACCCTTTGGGGCTGATGGAAATGTTTTGTTTCCCTGCAATTCTCCTTAGCAGCAGGTGGACAGGTTGACCAAGGCAAACACCTGCAGGTTTCCTTTGGCATCTCTGTCTGCACAGTCTGACTGACCTGGGCTTGGACAAATTCTGGGACGTGGGGTGACTTGAACTTAATCAGAAGCAGGCTGCACAAAACAACCACATTTTCTGTTAAGATAACAATTCTATTTTAAGGGTAGAACATTAAGAGCGTAGAAAAACATGAATTGTAATTTCTTACTATCTTGCTAGCTGCAAGGAACCCTTTATTTTCAAAGCAATTAATTTAATCAGATGTGATGAAATAAATTTAGCATGTCCTACAGCTAAGGAATTTTGGGCAAGTTGATAGAGATACACAGGAGTTTTTCCATGCATGCACCATGACAGCAAATCATCCTGCAGGCCTGAGTTGCTGTTTTTTGGGGGGAGAGGTGGAGACAGCACAGAGGATAATGGGGACAAAGAGCAGGATTTGTGTTACACCACATCTCTGGTTCTCTGCCCTGCAATCATTTCTCATCCCAAAGCAATCTTGCAAGAGGCTGAGGTGCGAAGCTGACAGAGGAAAGTCTGTTAAACCCCACCTCTCTGTCAGACACTAGAGAATGCAGATTACCCCAAATCGGGAGCAGCATCCTTTGCCTTCTGCAGCTCATCCCACACCTCTCTTCACTTCTGAGATCAGGGCAGGTTGCCTGTTTGACACTTCTCTGCCATTTTAACGTCCTGGATACACACCAGATTTCTGTATCATGGATATGAAGGTGCAAAATCTTTACTGAAGTGCCTAATGCCCACCCTGGAGAGAACTTGGATAGCCTCCATCCCATGGTACAGTTTCTGAGGTGTGACACAGATGGGATCCTAAGATTTATTTTCTTTTATTTTGAAAATTTTGCAGAGTTGCTAAACTTGACATCAAGCAATTGCAAATCTGAGGAAACAGAGCTCCAAGTCCTACATCTTGGGAGGACACGAGAACTACTCAGATTTGCTTCCAAAGTCAACTATACCAGAGATATCTAACAAATGATTCATAATTGAATTCATTAATTCAGGATCTATTCTTAGCCCACCTAAATGTTTGCCGTTGTCATAGAGGTTTTCCCTCAAGGAGGGAACAGAGCACAAGCAGATAAGATGGGGATGTCTCGTGGAAATGGGGATGGGATGGAAGTGGGGCTCTGAGGTTTTCCATCTCTGGTGCCTGGCAGGCAGAGAGGGGCACGGCTGTTCCTGCCAGGACAGGGGCACTGCCAGCCCGGAGGGGAGGGAGCCACAGGCAGCACACGCAAAACATCATCTGGAAATCCCAGGCAACCCAAACCCAGCTAAGCTAAACCCAAACTCTGGAAGCAAATGCCTGCTGCCCTGAATACAAAATCCTTTCCACGGGCAAGGAGCCTGCTCAGAACAGAGCCCCAGGGCTTGCGGCAGCATCCCTGGCAGCGACAGGGATCCCTGCACAGCCTGCAGCTCAGACCCAGACAGGGATCCCCCAAACCCAGACAGGGATCCCTGCACAGCCTGCAGCTCAGACCCAGACAGGGATCCCCCAAACCCGGACAGGGATCCCCCAAACCCGGACAGGGATCCCCCAAACCCAGACAGGGATCCCTGCACAGCCTGCAGCTCAGACCCAGACAGGGATCCCCCAAGCCCAGACAGGGATCCCTGCACAGCCTGCAGCTCAGACCCAGACAGGGATCCCCCAAACCCAGACAGGGATCCCCCAAACCCGGACAGGGATCCCTGCACAGCCTGCAGCTCAGACCCAGACAGGGATCCCCCAAGCCCAGACAGGGATCCCTGCACAGCCTGCAGCTCAGACCCAGACAGGGATCCCCCAAACCCAGACAGGGATCCCCCAAACCCGGACAGGGATCCCTGCACAGCCTGCAGCTCAGACCCAGACAGGGATCCCCCAAACCCAGACAGGGATCCCCCAAACCCAGACAGGGATCCCTGCACAGCCTGCAGCTCAGACCCAGACAGGGATCCCCCAAACCCAGACAGGGATCCCCCAAACCCAGACAGGGATCCCTGCACAGCCTGCAGCTCAGACCCAGACAGGGATCCCCCAAACCCAGACAGGGATCCCCCAAACCCAGACAGGGATCCCTGCACAGCCTGCAGCTCAGACCCAGACAGGGATCCCCCAAACCCAGAAAGGGCTCCCCCAAACCCGGACAGGGATCCCCCAAACCCAGACAGGGATCCCTGCACAGCCTGCAGCTCAGACACGGACAGGGATCCCCCAAACCCAGAAAGGGATCCCCCAAACCCGGACAGGGATCCCTGCACAGCCTGCAGCTCAGACCCAGACAGGGATCCCCCAAACCCAGACAGGGATCCCCCAAACCCAGACAGGGATCCCTGCACAGCCTGCAGCTCAGACCCAGGCAGGGCTCCTCCAAACCCGGACAGGGCTCCCCCAAACCCGGACAGGGAACCATCCCTCCACAGCCTGCAGCTCAAACCCAGCCCTTGGGAGCTTCCCCCACCTATGGCAGGAGGGGTTCCCCCTTCTGTTCCATTGGCCAGAAGCCTGAGACCCTCATTTTTAGGATACAGGACTCTTTTTCTTGGTTTTGAGCAAAGGTGGAACAAAAGCAATTAATTAAGTTAAAGCTGTTCCTTTAACAGATGTGGCCTTTCCCCATTACTCTGTGTTTTACACCTAAAATAATTACACGTGGTTAAAACTGACAAGCACAAAGCAATACATGGAGAGGCAAAGCAGTAAAATTGTACTTGTACACCACCATGAGGCTTGAGGTTAAACTATTTATACAAACAGGAATTCTGCAGTTACACACACAAAGCCTTACGAGCTCTGGGTGAGTTTTTTACGTTGGAAAGAGATGAGAAATCCTCAATGTGCTCTGTAAGTGCCTGAGAGCCAGCTGTGAAGGCTGGCAGGACGGGAGAGCTCTTGGAGCCACTGCAGAGCACTGCAAAGTGTGCAGGCTGGCACATCCAGCTGCAAATCACTGAAGCCGAAGTGCTGAACATCAGGGGCAAAGAAAATAGTCTGTGTAGAGATTTCATCCAGAAAGTTACACTCAAGGAAAGTGGTGACAAACAAGTGCGTGTAGAAGTTTCCCACATTCCCAACACAAGCCATTTTCTCCCAAATGTGTTTCTCTTCAGAACACTCGGGGGGTAGGGTACTGAATTTACAGTGCCTGGGACAGTCTGATACTTTGGACTATTACATCTTTAATACAGAGCTCGTAAGACATTCAAACGTGGGCTCAGCTTCTTTGGGGCTATTTAGGAAACGAAAGAAATACAAACTGGGGGGGGAAAAAAAAGAAAAAATATTTAAGTTCATTGTCACAAAATGTAAACGGAGCATTCCTTACCTGGGTGTTTGGGTAGCTGGGAGTGGTTTCCGTACACCTGCACATAAAACAGCACAGAGTGAGGTGAGGCAAAACTTGCTAAGAGGAATCCAAGCACGTCTCAATACTGACTGGGTTCAGAATATTACCTGGTACTTTTGCTGAAATAAAATCAGCAAAGAATAATGGCAACAGAGTAGAGATAACAAATTCTCCATGGTCTGTTTAAGGTTAAAAGTGCGGTTGAAATCAAATTCCGGTAAGACTTCAATCATAAGTTTTCCTTCGCAACTTTCAGTATTAAAAAAGACATTTTCCACGCAGGTTCAAAGAGTCCATTCCTTCAGGGACGGCAAAACATCCTTCCAGACCCTCCAAGAAGTGTTTTCTTACTTCACCCTTCGATATCTTCATTTAACTCTGAATAAATGATCACGACCGGAGGAAAATCCCCAGGAACGCGCACCAAGCCCGAAGTCGCGCAGCTCCGCGGAAAGAAGAACTCAAGTACTTGAGCTCCAAGCCGCGCCAGGAAGATCCGGGACCGCTCCCGGCTTCTGTGCCGCGGCTGCTCCGGTCCGAGTCCGGGCGGCCGGGACCCCGGAGCGCCGGGGAAAAAGGGTCTGCTCCGCCCTGGATGGGCTGAGCCGGGCTGTGCCGGGATGAACTGGGCTGAGCCGGGCTGTGCCGGGCTGTGCCGGGATGAACTGGGCTGAACTGGGCTGAACTGAGCTGTGCCGGGCTGAACCGGGCTGAACTGGGATGAACTGGGCTGAGCCGGGCTGAACCGGCTGAACTGGGCTGTACCGGGCTGAACTGGGATGAACTGGGCTGAGCCGGGCTGAGCCGGGCTGTGCCGGGATGAACTGGGCTGTGCTGGGCTGAACCGGGCTGAGCCGGGCTGTGCTGGGCTGTGCTGGGCTGTGCTGGGCTGAGCCGGGCTGTGCTGGGCTGAGCCGGGCTGAACCGGCTGAACTGGGCTGTACCGGGCTGAACTGGGATGAACTGGGCTGAGCCGGGCTGAGCCGGGCTGTGCCGGGATGAACTGGGCTGTGCTGGGCTGAACCGGGCTGAGCCGGGCTGTGCTGGGCTGTGCTGGGCTGTGCTGGGCTGAGCCGGGCTGTGCTGGGCTGAGCCGGGCTGTGCTGGGCTGAGCCGGGCTGAAGCGAGCTAAGCCGAACTGAGCCGAACCGAGCCGCGAGGTCCCACCCGTCCCGTCCCATCTCCACCCCGGGGCGGGCTGGCTGCTGGGCCCACTGATGTCACCCCCGGCTCCTGCCCTGGCCCGTCCCACACTCCCTCTACTTCTATTTAGAGCCGTTTATTTCTATTTCCACAGATTTCTAGATTTTTATTTGTAGGTGTATATATTTATATTTGCTACTATCTATTTATAGCTATTTATTGCCATTTATTTCTATTTATTTCTATTTCTATATATTCCTATATTTTTATTTCTAATTGTATATATTTATATCGGCTACTATCTATTTCTATTTATTGCCATTTCTAGCTGTTATAGCTATTTCTAGATATTTATTTCTATTAATTTCTATTTATTTCTATTAATTTCTATTTACTTTCTATTTCCATCCCACTGCTGCTGCTTTATAGAGATATTCTATACCTATAGCAACTCTATTATCCTTTTTAGAGCTATTCTATATGTGTGCCTATCCTATACCTATAGCTGTTATATATCCATAGCTATTCTATTCCCCTTTATAGAGACATTCCATAACTATCCCTATCCCATCCCATCTCCATCCCTATCCCATCCCCATCTCCATCCCTATCCTGCTCCCCTTGATGGAGACATTCCATACCTATCCCAATCCCAATCCCAACCCCATCCCAATCCCTTGATGGGGACATTCTCCAGCTGGAACCCAGCCAGCCTGGCCCTGATGGACCCTGCTGCATCCCCAGAGCCTCTGGGGGGACTGGTTCCCTGCACACTGCTGGATGTGGATGTGGCTGCAGGGCCCAGGGGTGAGGAGATCAAAACTCAGTTTGGAAACCCTGAGACACTCACCCTGCAGGGGTGCTCCAAGGTTACCCAAGTTCAGTGCTACAAAATTTCAGTATTGAAATCAAATGTGAGTTTTGGGTGTAAACCTGATGTAGGATCCATAAAAGAAGAGTTCTGAAATTTTTGAATTTCAGTTCCTACAAAAATGTAGTGACAACCAGCCTGGCTTTAGCTTATTTCCCTCCAGTCTTTTTGAGACTTCCTTCCTCATTACCCTTAGCCACAATCTCCTCAATATCCTGAAGGAAGAGGAAGAATTTTGTGCAAACCCTACAAATTCTACATCATATAGTGACAAGTAGAGACATTCTTAGAAATAACAGAGAGCTGCAGCTAAAAATCCTGAGAAGAAACCAAAATGTAAAAAGAGAAAGACAGGAATTTGAAATATTTGCCAAGAGGGGCCTGTCAAGGGAAAGAATATGCTTACCAAAACAATTGTGAGAATCCAAGCAAACAAGTTCACTGCCAGAGATTTCTGTGGAAACGGCAAATTGCAAGCAGACATTGGAGATGATTTGCAGAAAAAAAAATTCTAAATTTATTCCTGTGATGCTCTGGAAACACAACCTGGAAATCCACCCTGCTCCCAGCACAGCCCAGGGCAGCAGTGTGGGGGCAAACTGGGGCCACTGGTCCAGGGCTGGGGGGCAAAACCCAGCCCAGGGGGGAACAGAGCTCACTCAAAGTCCCTGCAGGTCCCTGAGAGCAACAAGGGCAGGTGCTGGAACAAACCCAGAGTTTCTGTCCCACCTGGCAGGGAGCAGGGAAGGGCCAGGCAGGGATGATCTGCACTGGGACAGGGCTGGGATAAAGGGGGAAAAGGGGGAAAAAATGGAATAAGGGGGGGGAAAGGGGAATAAAGGGCGGAGGGAAAAGGGGAATAAAGGGCAGGGGGAAAAGGGGAATGAAGGGGGGGGGGAAGGGAATAAAGGGGGGGAAAAAGGGAATAAAGGGGAACAAAAGGGAAAAGCCTCCGAGCTGACTGCCCAACACATCAGCACTGAGAGAGCGCCTGACCCTGCAGGAGACAAATCTCCAATGCAGTTTTCTTGCCTTGTTTTCACCCAATCACCAATTTCACATAGGAGAGCTGGTGCATAACTGGGATTGGAATATTTCAGCAAACGTCTTGGAAAGGAGCATTACAAGAATCGATAGATTTTGTAAAACCTCTTCCACATAACAGTCTCTACTAACACATCAGTAAATATCCCGGATTAAAATGACCCTGGTCAAGCTGTTTCTCTGCCATTAACAGGCATTGTCAAGACGTGATTACAGCTGATAAATCAACACACATCCACTCACATTTTACTGGGAACTTTTCTGGTAATGCACATCCCAGCTAAGCACTGGTAGAAGGGATTTTATTTAACTCACTCCCACAAATCACCCCAGAGCTGTGTAAACTCATCCATCTGTCCCTCGCTCCGGGGAGCTGCTCAGATGTACATAGGTGCAATCGGGTTAATTTGCGCTTTAAAAAATCATTTGCCAGCTGCATCACCTTCAAAGAGACTGAAGAATGTTTCTTTCTTTTCTTCCCTGCTGCATTAGAACCAAACCATGGTAATGGGCAGTGCTAATTGACCGGCTCTAATTGGGGGTTCACTTGAGATACAACAGCTCTGCAGCCTCCTGGTCCTGGAGAAAAGCAGAGAAATACAAACCTCACCTAAAGCCAGAAGACCTTTGCTTTTAAAAAGGGAAAAAAATCAATTATTTCAAATAGTGTCATCATATGAATCTGTATTTCTGTAGTGGATGGGGATGGGTCAGAAAAGGCTGAGTTGCGCTTTTCCTTAGGTTTCCAGCACACAAGTTCTGTTTTCCTGTGAGAAGTGCTCCTAAACCTCCAAAGTACCTAAAAGTGCGAAAAACCCTCGGAGGCAGCAGGAATTGAGGTTTTACAGCTCTCACTTGCACAACAGCCTCTGGAACACCAGCTAAATACCCTCTGAATATCCCCAACACCCTCCAAATCACCCTAAATACCCTCTGAATATCCCCAACACCCTCCAAATCACCCTAAATACCCTCTGAATATCCCCAACACCCTCCAAATCACCCTAAATACCCTCTGAATATCCCCAGCACCCTCCAAATCACCCTAAATACCCTCTGAATATCCCCAGCACCCTCCAAATCACCCTAAATACCCTCTGAATATCCCCAGCACCCTCCAAATCACCCTAAATACCCTCTGAATATCCCCAGCACCCTCCAAATCACCCTAAATACCCTCTGAACATCCCCAGCACCCTCCAAATCACCCTAAATACCCTCTGAACATCCCCAGCACCCTCCAAATCACCCTAAATACCCTCTGAATATCCCCAGCACCCTCCAAATCACCCTAAATACCCTCTGAATATCCCCAGCACCCTCCAAATCACCCTAAATACCCTCTGAACATCCCCAGCACCCTCCAAATCACCCTAAATACCCTCTGAATATCCCCAGCACCCTCCAAATCACCCTAAATACCCTCTGAACATCCCCAGCACCCTCCAAATCACCCTAAATACCCTCTGAATATCCCCAGCACCCTCCAAATCACCCTAAATACCCTCTGAATATCCCCAGCACCCTCCAAATCACCCTAAATACCCTCTGAATATCCCCAGCACCCTCCAAATCACCCTGTAACAGAGGGCATCAAAGGGCGGCCACTACACAGCTCCACTCCCCAGGATTAATCAATCAATTAATTAAGAATTGATGAGGTTTTGGTCAAATTCCTCAGCCAGGGACCACACTCATGAGAGCATCCCATGAAATCTTTGAGCTGACAGGACTGGGAAGGATGAACTGAGCAGTTCAGGCTGGAGAAAAAGAAAACAAACACAAATCCTGGAGTTAATTCAACAAGGCTAATGGTATCATGGAAAAATATTTTTCTAATTAAGAATATGAGAAGTTGCTGGTTAATGCCAGAAAACAAAATGCAGCATTTTGGCAATAAAATTTAGGCCTAATCAAAGGAAAATACTTTTATTGTGTAACATACGTAATATTTAGATGATTTTATATATGGATAGATAGATATAGATATTTCTTATGTAAACATTAAGGCACTGATGATTCAAAGACCAATTAAGCAGGTAGATAAAACCATGCAATAAATTGTACATTTAAAGTTTCCCTAAATGAGGTCCCAGTTCCTAACTGATAGTTATTGCATTAGTCCTTTTATTGCCTATTTCCTGTTCGTTGGACTTTTCTTGCATCTTGGTAGTGCCTTGAACATCTTACTCCATGCTGAAGATAACATTAGATTTTTACAAAGTAGTTTAGGCTTTTGTGCTAATCCTAAAGATTTAATTTGATCAAATCTTTCATTATCTGAGCCTTAATGACAAGCTTAGGTAAAACTGGATAATTGTATAAACGAAATGTTTTACAAATCCTTTTTTATGGGATTAAGCCAAATCCTTTTTGCCAGAAGCCACTGTCTGTAACTGGGGATGTTTTGGGATCATTCAGGTAGTCAGATCTTCTTAGTTACACAAATATTAGAATAATATTTATGATACAATATGATAATGATGAATAATCCCTAAACCACGATAAATGTTGCCTGTAGGATTTGTGCCAGCTTTTCCCTTACAGTTCTACAGATCGCCTCTTGCTCTGGGTTTGGTGTGCCTGCTTGGTGAGCTCAGCCCCAGCAGGAGGAGGCAGCAGCAGTGGAAATGAATTCTGGGCAGGAGCTGTGGGCTTGTCGCAGACATTGCAGCAAGGACTCTCCACGCCAGGGGAGCACAGCTCTGCCCTCGTCCTTCCTGCCGTGGATCTAGGACAGGGTGGGGACAGGGGCAGAGCTGGCTGGAGCTGGCAGAAGCTCCCACATCTACACTCTCCTTAAACCTGAAGAGCCCCCAAATCTGAAATGCAACCATTAACTGATTTAAAGCGTGCAAAGGGAATCCCAGCACAAGTGACAATTTCAGGTGCCGAGTCCTGGCTCCCGGGCACACAAATCCAGGTTCTCCTCTCCTGGTCCCTGCTCCTGCTGAGTCCATCCTCACTACTGCAGTGCTCTGTGATCTGAATAATCACCCACATCTGTCGGCTGGAACAGTCATCCCAAAGATCCTAAAATCACAAGACACACCATGGAATCCTCGAACTGCCTAAAAACGTGTTTTCAAAACAATAAACGAAAACAAAAAACCAAAACATTTGTATCTGCCACTGTTCTTAATGCACACTGCAGGAAAGTACACTGGAATGAAAACAACCATTGAAAATGTGATTTTGACTTTGAAAATGGATATGATATGGAGATCAGAGAAATCCCCTTTCTTTGTCTAGAGGATTTGTCAATCTCTCAGTGATTTTCTTAGGCTCCTTAAAGAAATTCCATTTTCAGAGGTCTTTGCAGCTAAAGAAGATGGATGCAACCCGATTCCTATCCCTTTGAATTAGTTCGAAATACTGATTTTAAAGAGATTAAGTGTTTCCCTTTTGGGCTTTAAGACTTTTTTAGCATAAGCAAAGTCATCTGGGATGAGGAGATGGAAACACCAGGGAGTGCCCAGCACATCAATCTGGAGAGTTAAATGTGGGAGAAACAGTTCTGCAGTCAGGCCAGTAGCTGTGGAAATGGCATTACAGAACTCAGCGTGTCAGATTTGCAGCAGCCAGGGATAGATGCCATGCATTTAGAAGTCGGATTTTTTGCTCAGAGAGAATAAAACCATTAATCCTCTGCTAGTAGTGAACCACTAGGAGCCACTACCTACCCCATAGATGGCAATTAAACTACAAATAAGGCTGGAAGGGGTGATTAACTAAAGCAGATGGCATTGTTTTCTCCAGAATTAATACCTGCTGTGTTTTTTGTGGCAGCCCAGCCCAGCTCCCAGGCACGAGTCACGGGTCAGGGGCTGCACTCAGAGGGCTCTGGCAAAACTCAACTCAGCTGAAAGAATCCCAAAACTGGCGACAGGAAAATGCTTGCCCTGAAAGCCTTTCAAACTGCAACACGGAATATCCTCGGTGCCTAAATCATGTTTATCTCTCACCTGTTACTCAAGGTCCCTGATGTTTTTAAGGATAGCAGAGAAGAAAGAGAAAACCACCCCGGAGCTGCAGAGCTGAGGGGCTGTGAGGAGCAGCCTCTTTATTCCCAGTTTACATCTCCTTACAGCAAAACTGCAACTCCAACAGCCGGGAGCCAGCCCTTGGAGCTTTCTGTTCACTGTGCTACTCCCAGCAGCAAGACATTCATACTCACACCCTTACTGCAAGATCAGCCCGCCAGGGGCGTGCCAGCAGTGGCAGGTGTGACTATTGCCCCTTCCTCACCACAGTTTTGTTTTGGAACCCTCACCGATCAGCACTTAATGGATGACTTTTTATCCCAGGTGAAGCCATACTTTACTGCAATGTCACTTATCAATGTGTGGGCTGTCTTCATGTAATAAGCTCTGATTTTAAGAGATCTTCAACATAAATTGGATGAATTGTGGGTAAGATGATGGTGGTGCCTATGCTTTGCTGTGCTAACAGTATTAGGATGAAGAAATCCACCTGCACTGCTCGGTGTGGGTGTGTTTCACACTTCTGGTGGATTCCACCTGTGAAAATCAATGTAAGAACCAATATAAAAATCCAATCAATGTAAAAATCAAGGTAAAAGTCAATGTAAAAATCCCGTCAATGTAAAAATTAATGTAAAAATCCTGCCCATGTAAAAGTCAATGTAAAAATCCAATCAATCAATGTAAAAATCCAATCAATGTAAAAATCCATTTCCAAAGGGGACCGAGAGCCGCTGGGCGGGCGGCGGCCGCCACCGCGTGGCCAGAATAGGAACTGCAGCGGGTCCGGAATCGGCCGGGAATCACCCCAAAATCGGCCGGAATCACCCTAAAATCGGCCGGAATCACCCCAAAATCGGCCGGGAATCACCCTAAAATCGTCCGGAATCACCCCAAAATCGGCCGGGAATCACCCTAAAATCGTCCCGAATCACCCCAAAATCGGCCGGGAATCACCCCAAAATCGGCCGGAATCACCCCAAAATCGGCCGGGAATCACCCCAAAATCGGCCGGAATCACCCCAAAATCGGCCGGGAATCACCCTAAAATCGTCCGGAATCACCCCAAAATCGGCCGGAAATCACCCCAAAATCGGCCGGGAATCACCCCAAAATCGTCCGGGAATCACCCCAAAATCGGCCCGGAATCAGCCCCAAAATCGGCCCGGAATCACCCCAAAATCGGCCCGTGTGCTCAGAGGATCCCGCCTGCTGCATCAGGAAAAGAGAATTCTGCAGCAAGCACCCCATCTCCAAGACAAAGTTCTTTTAAAGCCTCATCAGAACTGCTCACAGCTGGTTTAAGCCTGGCAAAACCGGCAGGTGATGTGTCCCAGACAGTTCTTTTACACACAAACTTGGCAGAATTACTCATTTGCTGTAGTCTTAAACAAGTTTTACGCCTAGACCTCAACTTAGGTTTACAAATAAAACATCCAGTACAAGTAAGAAATAAAAATACCAGATCCAGAATCAATATTCAATGAAAAATGCCAAAATTTGCAGATTCCTGGTTTATTACGCCCCACCTTTTAATTTATAAACACAACAAAGCTCTCTGGCTTGAGCTCTTTCCCTAAAGCCTGCCTAGAACATCCACTCCTAGACCTGGAAATATTTCCTTTTTTTTTTTTCTTTTTTCTTTAAATGATGTAATCCATTGAAAAAGTCTGACAACTAACCTTTGTCTTCTCAGTCTAACCAAAACACACAGTGCTGCCCCCAGTACCATTTTTGAAAGCCACCAAGATGGAAAAAAGCCATCAGCAAGTTACCTCTGGTTTTGTGCAGTGACTAGTTTATACAGCAGCAGCAACAGGAATTATCATCACTGCTGGGAAATCAGGCTGGAGCAGACTTCACTGGAAAAAGTTCAACACAAGGAACTATTTATTATTGACTTGATTTACTGTCCTTGGCTTAACACCTTGTACAGAGACTGAAATGGCTGCATCAAGAAAGGTCCTGGTGGCTCAGAGTAAAATCAGTGACTTTGTCACTTCAGCAGTCACAGAGGAAAGACACTGGGGAGTTTTCTCCTTGGATGTTACAGATCAGCACAGTCCTGAGAGCTTCCTGTTTATTTTACAGCTGGTTTTCAGTCCTTGCTAATAAAGTGTCAACACAGAAACAGGCAACTCTGGATAACTCATAACTGCCTCCTAGAAACCTGAACTATAGTAATAGCCTTCAATTTTGAATGCTTGTATTAAACATATTAAAACCATGAGTTTAGAGATAAATTTGATCCACTAAAACTTCTGGTAATGTTAATATAAATATGAATTTTTGTTCATAGCACTGTTTGGGGAAATTTGTCCTCATAGTCTGAACTTTTCTCCCCTCATTTAAGTAGAACAACTATGGGAACCTGATCTTCTTCATGACAGAATTCCAGGATCACAGCAAGACAGACATCAACTACTACCCTCCAAAACAAAATCAAAATCAAGCAACCTAACCCTGTCCTGACCCAGGGCCCTAATACAAACACTGTCCCATTTCAGACCACTGCAGTTTGGGGAAAATGTCATTCACTCACTGAACTCTAACCTCACTTGGTGAACTAGAAGATAATTAGCCACACAAGCCAATTAAAAGTATTTGCCCTGTACACTCCAATCTGTAACCCAAGGAAGTTTAGGCTGTGCTAGAGCCCTGGAATAAATAACAAGCCTTGTGTGTCCATAACCAGACCACGAAGGATGTTCTGGTTTGGGCTCCTCAGCAGGACCCTCCAGTGTGTTCTCTGACAGCTCCTGGCCAGGACAGCACATTGCCAGCCCCCAAGAGCAAAGCCCCGGCCCTGTGCCCACCCTGGCCACTCCCAGAGAGAAGCAGGAGTCAGGGCAGGCTCACAGCAGCCTGGGCAAGGAAAAGCCAGACCTGAGCTCAGGGTGAAACCCAGCGCACACACACACACACACACACAGCCAGGCTATAAATGAACGGCCCAGGTGAAAAGGGGGATCAAAGCCTTTTAAATAGCTCCTGTAAGACATTGCTATCACTCCTGGCTGAAGAGAGACAGAAAACGTTGCCAAAACTCAGGTGAGGAAGGGACCAGTAGTACCAGAGCAGGCAGAGAACTGGCTTCAATCAGAGCATGCATTTGTTTCAGGGAGGCGAGGGCAGACATTCATCCTAGCAGCCTCAGACTGTACCAGCAGCACAAGACAAATTGCTGTAGGGAAAAGACAAATGTTGTTTTAACTTCTAGGTGCAAGAGATGCAGTCTCCACCTTCTTGGCACATTGGTTTCCAGCGCCACAGACAAGTGCTACCCAGTGTTGCTAAAGAGAAAGGAAAAAGGTTCTGTTGAAATCCTGAGAGCCAAGGGCAGCCCCAGCACTGCTGAGGCCTCTGACTCTGATTCCAAGATGCGGTAAGCAGCACATTTCCTCTGCCAGCCCCCTGCCTTTGCTTCAGCTGCTTTGCACTTTCTCCAGCTGCTTTTGACACAACTCGCTGGGCCTGGACTCCTGAGACCTCCCAGCTGTGTCCTGGACAGGGAGCAGGGCATGGCACAGCTCCGGGTCCTGCTGCCGAGTGACCACAGCAGGGCCTGCCCTGCCTGCAACTCTCAGTTCACCCTGGAAGCAGAACCTGCTGCAGGAACTCGCCCAGGCTGTGCAGGAACACAGAGCCCTGCAGGCACCTGAGCCAAGCACAGAGGAGAGCAGGATTTCAGTCTCCATTCCCTGCTGGCATCGCTGGGACTTCAGGAAACAGGTTCTTAGAACACAGCTTTAATTCTCCTCTTTGCTTCATTAAACAGGTTAAGATTTTGTTTTCCCTAAACCCAACCAGTGAAAACTTCCTTAGAACAGTTAGAGATAAGGAACTCAAACTGAACACTCAGCACATGCAGTTAAAGCTACCTGAATTATTTAAAATCACATATTAACAAGGACTAATGCTGCAAGTGGGCTTTATTCCCCTCCCAAACCATTGCAAGTTGAAGAGATTCCTCTACAGCAGGATGAACATTCCTATCTGTTCCAGGGCTGGGCTTTTTTGGACTTGGGAGATGTGCTGAAGATTACAAAGCTCCCTGCAGTTAAGAGCCGTCTTGAACCAGCTCCCTCCCCTCTGCAGGAACCAGACCAGCGACAGGACCTGTGTCAGGCAGGTGAGCTGTAAAGATGTGAAACCACACAAACTCAACCCCAGCGCTGCTGCCTTTTCTTCCCAACGTGTATCAACCCTGCAGAACTACACGAGTTTACCGTGCTGTGGGGTTTTGAGCAGGTGGCTCCAGCAGTGAGAGCTCCAAGACACAAAAGCTATCACACCTAGTAAAGCAGCAGCCAAGCCAGCAGGATTAACCATGACCTGCACAGGGAATTAGTAACTCCACAGCAACAGCCTACAACAGAAGTTAGAGCAGGAGTATGCAGCAAGAGGAGTCCATGAAACATTGAGTTTGTCCCTTTACGAACACCAAGTATACAACACTCATTGTCATCCAGGAGGTTCAAGTCATAAACACACAACTCAGCTTCTGAGTAGCCAAAAAACCCAACCCCCCAAGCATTCCCAAGCTGACCTAACCTAAAAAATGACTCCTTTACAACAATACAGCACAATAACCATACTCCACCTGGCAGCAGAAGTTGAATATTCAAGTAAGTTATGGGCACAAACATGCAAGTTAAAAGGAATAAATGAAATGCTCCACTTTATTAAGAAACCAAAAATACAAAAACTGAAGAGTTCAAGACTTCATGTACTCCAACACTACTGAAAAAAAAAATCCTAAACTTAAGTTTTGCTTACTAGCAGTACTAATATTGACCAAGATTCATCTCTACAAGGTAGTGTTAAAAGTTGACATTTTCCACCATTTGTGCTGTAATAAGCCAGTTTCAAATTAAGAACTTGGTGCAGTTACAGTAAAGTCTAGACGTTCAAATCACTGGGGCTTCAGTTTATATATCATCGAGAAGGCAAGAGCATTTCATCTCAAAGCATGGTTGTTCTCTGGTCAGTGAATTTGAAGATGCTCACAACAGGCCTGGGTGCCACCAGCCTCTGGCTGCTAAAAGCACAGAGCTGCAGGTACCTGTGGGACAGGGGGAGCTGAGGCTGTGTCCAACTGCAGCATGTGCAAGCAGAGCTGCAGGCTGTGCTCACTGCTGGGCTCTGCCTGCAGCTCAGCTCCAGTGCCAACAAAAAGGAAAGGAGAACTGTTAGCTCTGAATTAGCAAGAGGAGCATAGCATGAGAAGCAGGAAGGAAAACAGAATGAGAAATACAGTAGCAGACAATCAAGTACTACCCTCAAATGAAGAACAGAAGACACTCTGAATAATTTTCCTAACAATGCAAGAAAGTTCACTTGCTTGGAGATAATTGAAATACAACTTTATTACCTAAACAAAAGAATGGGAATGACAGAAACAAGATTTTCCACTTAACACTTGATGTGACTGCAGCAGTCTTATCTTTGAAACTCAAAAGGGGGAAGTAATTGCAGTCCAAAAAACAGCTAAATATGCAGGTCCAAAATATGAAGGTTTTTTTGTGGTTTTTTTTTTTTTCATTTTGTTTTGGGTTTTTTTTTAAACTGCCACATTCACTCCGAAGCCCATTCATCTCTTTCAGCATCCCAAAAATTAAGCACATGTTGCTCAGCTAGATAATAAAGTGGCAAACACGCTGCACCACTGACATCACAGGACAGTTGCCTATAAAACTAGACTTCTGACGCTGGGCTCCAGCTTCATCCCTCACAGGTCATCATCTTCATCTGGCAGTGCAGTGGTCTGAGCAATCTGCAACAAAGGGAGTCACACTTCAGTACTGTTGTGCAGCTCTTTGTGCCCGACTGTGACACAGCAACCAGGCTACTGCTCTCCCCCCCCGTGCCCTCTGCCACTGACCTGTAAGTCTTGCTCATACTGTGCTGCCAGTGCTGGGTCCATAACAACTTCAGGAGGTGCAAGCGCAGGCATGGCAACAAACTCCAAGTTGGGATCTCCAATTAGCTTCCTAGCAAGCCACAGGAAAGGCTTCTCAAAGTTGTAGTTACTCTTAGCTGAAATGTCGTAATACTGAAAAAAGTACATACCAGACATTGAAAAACCCTCGAGTATTTAGGACGTACAAAGATTAACACAGAATCAACTCTAACACTCCTTTTTTGACTGCATGGCTTTTGTTTGCATATTCACACGCAGTTATGATTTAAGTCCAGCAATAAACAGTTTCAGGCAGAAACTATTAACTGAGAGGTTATCAAATCTCATCAAGGATAAAACTCTCAGCAGGCAATAGTGCACGTATTTTTCTCCTGTGATGTTATTTACTGCAGTCCCAATCCTGCCATGGGATGAGATTCTGAGCACTTAAAGCCAAATGCACAGAAGTTCTTTAAGAACTTGGCACAGCTTCAGCTCCAGGCCAGCAATGATCATCCTTGCCATCATCCCTTTCCCCTGCCCTGAATTTTGGTCTGAAGAGCCAGCAGATGTGAGGCTGCCTACAACGGCAGAGCAGAGCAGCCAATTCCCACCCAAAAGCCAGCTGCACTCAGAACCAAACCAACTGGATTCCTCCTGACTCACCTGCAGATTCTTCTTCCTATGGAACACAATGGATTTTGCCTTGACTTTTCTGTCCTTAATATCCACTTTGTTGCCACACAACACTATAGGGATGTTTTCACATACTCGTACCAGATCTCTATGCCAATTAGGTACATTCTTGTAAGTAACTCTTGATGTTACATCAAACATGATGATGGCACACTGAGCTGCAACAGGAGGAAAGTCAAGTTACACCAGGAGTAACACCACCTGCTTGTAACAGGGATGGAGAAGAAGAACCCAGAGGTAGCCCACACTAGGGCTAATCATCTGCATTACACCTATTCCCTCTCACCATCACAGTCCTGACAGCTCCTGTTCTGTTAACAAGGTCAGTGCATGAGCCCACAGAACCTGGCCTGTGGCTGTGTCACCCCAAATCAGACCAGCTCTATCACTGAGGGACATGGTGTTGTACCATGAGGATACACAAGACTGCAGAAGCCAACGTGGATTTGGCAGAATCTAATGAGGCTTCCAGGCAGGCTGAGAGCCTGTGGTCCACATCTCTCCCATGTCCAGAGCAGTTTCTCAAGAACACTCTACAGAACTAAGATATAATAAAGATATGCAGGTGAGTGAAGTAGCAGAGGACAGATCCTTGTCAAGCAGAAGCAAGGAACACTTCTGCCCTTTTTCAGAAAGGCAAGCAGACTCTGGCATGGAGGTGTCCAACTTCCTCATAGTACTGAAAGTCTTGGAAGTTCCCATGTTGCAAGCCCTTGCCTGCGCACAGCAAGAAAAAAATTTGCATTTGCTGAAGCACACGTTTCCCCCCTTAAGCCCCAAATGCCACCAGCAGCATCTGGTCATTAAAGGTGCACCACAGTCATTAAGACCAAAGCCCACACTAACACCCTGAAACACAACCTTATCATATTCCACATTAGCACACTTTGTCTGGCAAAGGACATCATCCACGCAACATAAAGAGTTTGAAGAATTCTATGCCAGCTCATCACTGCAGCTGCACTGACAGCTTTCAGTGTGGCCCATATGAGCAGAATGGAGGACTGAGCTCTAAGAGATACAGAGCTGTCCCCCCACAGACCTTACCTTGGATGTAGTAGCCATCACGCAGGCCACCAAACTTCTCTTGGCCAGCTGTGTCCCATACATTGAATTTAATAGGGCCTCTGTTAGTATGGAACACCAGAGGATGAACTTCAACACCCAGCGTTGCTAGGGAAATAACAAAGAGCAGTGCATTTAGCAGGTCATGGATTGGACTTCCCTTTGTAAGATATTGGAGCTCAAATGTTACTTCAGACATACCTACATACTTCTTTTCAAATTCACCAGTCAAGTGACGCTTTACAAATGTTGTTTTACCAGTGCCACCATCACCAACCAGAACAAGCTGCAGAGAGATAAAGGAGAAGAGTCAGAGCAATGCATTTTGAGACATTCATCAGTCATTCTAGCACAGATCCCATTTATTACTACAATGAGCTTAGTTCCTACGAGGTGCTGCAAACAAAAGACAGAACTCCCCATGAAGCAGTTCACTGTGCTGGGAACCAATCTGTCAAGCCTGTCCATCGTGTTGTAACTGTGCTCAGTCTTATCCAGTCCTAGGTAAAAACTGCACTGCACCGTGAACATGGCTCTACTAAACTACTACAAGAGACTGAATGAAGAATGTCTGGGGCTTTCAACCTGAACGTGACCAGATTTGGAGAGGAAATTACCAAAACATCCACTGGAGAAACCCGCTGTTATCTCACAATTAAAGTCCCCACCAAAACCAAAAACCCACCTACATTTCCACCATGAACTGGAATATGCTAGCCAAGCACTGCAGGAAACACAAGTAACAACCTTCAAAAAGCAGTCTTCAGGACTTCTGGCTGTTAAGGTAACAACCAACACCACCAACCCACCAGCTGAACAAAACACCAGAAAATTCTCTTCTGAAACATTTGAACAGTTAGCACACAAGAGAAAGCAGGCTGTTCTAATTCATTCTGAGTACCTTCTACAGTGCACTTCAGTTCTTAAATTTAAAAGTCATTGTGTAAACAAAAGACTCATTAAAAATGATTAGACTAAACTGCAAATAGAACAGATTGACACAGTTTAACAGACTCTTTTTGTGTAAGTTGTACACAACACTACAATGTATTGCCCCACTAAGAAAAGACCAGCGCTTGGAAACCAAACCCACCATCCGCGTCGGCACTCCAGAGTCGCTCGTGCTACTTTCCTAGCGAAGGGAAAAGAACAACCGCAAACCCAGCGTGAGAACCACTCCCTTACCTTAAACTGCACTTGGGGCTCTCCTTGGGCGGCCATGCTGGGTCTGCGGGAGAAATGGCAGCAGCGTGAGCGAGCAGAGCGCGGGGAGCGGCCCGGCCGGAAGGAGCCGTTCGCAGCTCGGGCCCAGCCGGGCCGGGCGGCGCCTCCCGCCCGCGTGTGGCGGCACCGCGCGCGGCAATGGCGGCGGCGCCTCCGCCCGCCCGGCCCCCAGGCCACGGCCGGCCCCAGCTCCTCTCCCGATCCGCGCACGGCCCTTCCCGAAGCGGCGTCCCGCCGCTCAACGGGAGCTGCTGCCCGATGGGGACGGGCCGCGGCCGGTCCTGCGGGGCCGCCGAGCGGGGTCCGCCCCGGCCGGGCCTCCCCGCGCACCGTGCCGGGCGCGCTCCCCGCCATGAGGCACCATGACTGAGCAGCGCCGCCTCCCCCCCCGGCTCGGGCCGCGGGAGCCCCGCTCGCTGCCCCTCACGGCCCGCCCGCCCGTTCACCGCGGACGGAGCCGCGCGCGGCCCCGGCCCCTCCGCCGCCCCGCTCCCGGGGGCGAAAAGCCGCCACGCGCCTCGGCTCCCGCAGCCGCAACGCTCCCTCAGGCGCAGCCTCCCCGCCGCGCAGCCCAGCCCAGCCCAGCCCAGCCCAGCCCGGCCCCGAGCTAACGGTGACCGCCGCCCCCGCCCTCGGCGGTTTGCAGATCGGCCCCGGTGGCGGCGGGGCTGGGGCCCGGGCCGGTACCTCAGCCGAGGCTCTCCCGCTCACTCGCTCCGTGCCGGGCGCAGGGAAAATGGCGGAAGCGCCGTTCAAATACCCGGACGGCGACGGCGCGCGGCCGCGGGCGGGGGCGGGGCCGAGCGTCACGTGGTGCGCGGCGCGCGGGAGGTGGCGGGAGGCGGGGCCGGGCCGCGGCCATGAGGGAGAGCGGCGGGAACGGGGGGACGCCGGGACAGGGTACAGGGTACTGGATATAGGGTACAGGGTACTGGGACAGGGTACAGGATATCGGGTACAGGATATCGGGTACAGGGTACAGGATATGGGGGAACAGGGTACAGGGAACAGGACACCGGGACAGGGTATTAGGATATCGGGTACACAATATAGGGTATAGGGTACTGGTACAGGTTACAGGGTATAGGGTACAGGATATCGGGACAGGGTACAGGGTGTAGGGTACAGGGTGTAGGGTACAGGATACAGGGTACTGGGTACAGGATCCCTGAGCACAGCACTCAGGGCCTCTCTGGGGTCACTGCTGGTCTCTCTCTCTCTCTCTCTCTCTCAGGTCACTGCTGGCCCCTCTGTCTCTCTCTCTGTCTCTCTCAGGTCACTGCTGGCCTCTCTCTGTGGGTGGCACAGCCCCTGTGCCAGGCTCCGGGCCCTGGCAGCCTCCCTGTGCATCAGTAAAACCCCACGAGATGCTGCCAGCTGGTGATGCTCTCTCTGCAGACAAAGGCAAAAAAAGGCACGTAGTTACTTAGAGAAATTGTTCAAGTGCCTGCGAAGTGGGTTAATAAAGAGGTTTTTAACAGCAGGAGGGTTTGATTGAACAGCTCAGGTATGATGGGCTGTGGTCAAAGGGGCTTTCCTTGAATGTGCTTCATGACTGCGATTTTCCATTCTTCACACAAACTCATCTACATTCACTTGAGAGAGCAGTAATGAAAGCAAAAGCTGTTTTCTTGGATTTAGAATAGTTTTCCAAGATATCAAAACTGTCCAAACATCAGTGGAAAGAAAGTTTTTGAAAACTGTCGAAGAACATACGAGTTTTGCATATGTCTATAAATACCAAGTTCATGGGTTTGCTCTGATGTTTAAGGTCTCTGGATTTTTTTTTAAGCCAATATACTTTTATTATCTTTGTTGCTGTCCCCATGATCTAGAATGAATAAATGATGTGTTTTTACATATATCTGAATGGATGGAATTGATAAGGAAAGTATTTCATGGCAGGTGATGTATACAAACAGTTTATTTCTTGTTCCTTTCCTCTGACGTAGACACAAAATACACACAAAGCTTTACAAGAGTGCCTGGAGTGTGCTGGAATTTTTGCCAATCCAAATGTTGTGTGAAATTTTCTTGGAAAAATCACTGGCATGTTGAATTTGCCTTCCCTTTTTGAGATGAGTTTGTGTGGCATTTTTGCTGAGCGCCTCTAGGTGTCAGGATTATTTTTTCAGAATATGCAACTCATCTTTTATTTTTCTCAGCACAATACTATCCTGGTAAAACCCTTGTGAATTCCACCTCCTCTTTTGACAAAAAGGAACGTGTTTATAAGTAGGAGACCATAAAGCCACATTAGTGGAGTTTGGCAGTTTTAAAGAATATAAACACGGGGGGGAGTGGGGGGGAGGAAGCAATCTGTAATCATGTATATAGCATTCACTGTGCTTTAGTTATCTCTTAATATTGTAACGAATTTATTAGTAAACTACATTTTTCCTGCAAACTATTTAGCATTTTAATGTGGAATAATTAAAAATTCACTCCCATAGCATCTGAGCTCCTGGCAAACACTTATTTCATTATTAAGAAGATAAATTACTGTGTTGAATCTAGTTTTTAGCATTTGCTTTATCAGCATGTATAATTAAGTGTTCAGTTCAGAGGATGAACAAAACACCTGCTCCAGATAACTCCGTTCTGCAAAGGCAGCAAAATACTTCAGCAGTGTTAGATCATGAGAGGTCCGTAGGTAATCAGCAGAATAACTGCTTTCAAAAGGCCTTTACATTTCTTGTATCTTAACTCGGGTCAACTGTGAACAAACCCAGCAAGTGTGCCACAGGCAAACACAGCAAGTCAAAGGCAGCGGTACGAGGTGTTTGGAGATGCAGCTGAGGGCTGGTGTAATGGAGCACTGCCTTCCAGAGCCCTCTTACAAACCCTCAGGCCTTTAAGACAAGCCTGTACCACTGAAAAATAACCAGATCACACCCTTGTACAACTCCTTCTCTCATGACAATCTCCCACAACCGAGATCCAATCCCTTGTGGGGATCCCTGGCGGGATGACAATTCCCTGGCGGGATGACAATTCCTTGGTGGGATGACCATTCCCTGGTGGGATGACCATTCCCTGGTGGGATGACCATTCCCTGGTGGGATGACAATTTCCTGGTGGGATGACCATTCCTTGGTGGGATGACCATTCCCTGGTGGGATGACAATTCCCTGGCGGGATGACCATTCCCTGGTGGGATGACAATTCCCTGGTGGGATGACCATTCCCTGGTGGGATGACAATTTCCTGGTGGGATGGCCATTCCCTGGCGGGATGGCAACTCCCTGGCGCGCACCCCTGGTACCGCCCGGCTCACCCCGAGCTCTCCCGGCCCGAGGGTTTCTGTGCCGAGCGCCCCCCGCACATACCCACGGAACCCCGGAGCCCCCGGGGCTGGAACGGGACGGGGCCCCTGCGGCCCACCCTGTGACCGGGTCACCTGCCGCAGGTGACACAGGGCCGGCTCCAGCCGGGGGCTGCGTGCGTGTCCGAACCGGCCCGGAGCGGTGCCCGATCCGCCGTGCCCCTTCCCCGCCCCTGAGGGCACGGCCGCCGCTGTCGCCGCCGCCGCCGCCGCCGCCGGGCCCGCCCGCCGTGAGGCCGAGCGTGCGCGGTGCTGCGGGCGGGCGGTGCTGCGGGCGGGCGGTGCTGCGGGCGGGCCCCGCGGAAGCAGCGCGGAGGGCGGCGGGCAGCGCGGGCCCGCGGGGATGAAGGACCGGCTGGCTGACCTGGCGGAGGTGCGGGGCGCTGAGGGAGGGAGCGGGCCGGGAGCGGGATCGGGATCGGGATCCCCTGGTCGGGCAGCGGTTCCACCCTCTGCGATTGCTGTAGCGCCGTGCTCCGCTTCTCCCCGGCCTCTGCGGAGCGGCTTGGGCGGCACCGAATTCCGTTCTGTTTCCCGGTAATTCCGTGGCCTGGGCGGCACCGAATTCCGTCCCGTTCCCCGGTAATTGCGGGCTGCAGCCGGCCGGGCTGTAGCGGGCTGGCCTCGGTTTGTCCGCCCGGGAGCTCTCGGGCCGTGGTGCGGCAGGAAAGCGCTCTGCCAGCTTCATTCTCCGCGTGTTTACAAAATGGTAGCTGCCTTTTCCTTTCCCTTATTTGTGCTTTGGAAACAGTATCCTAAAAAAGAAGGGCTAGTTTGGGGAGAGGCACCGTCGGTCTGTCTGCAACAGGATATGGCTTGGGTAAAACAAAAGGATATTGAAGGGTTTTTGTTTTGGGTTTGCTTTGGGGTTTTTTTTCCTGAAAAGGAATGGAAATGGAGAGCACACAGGAGTTCCTCTGAGAGTTCCAGTACTCCACGGATGTGTAGGAGTTGGGCTGTGTTGAGCTGCATTCAGGTCCGGGGCTCTTTCACCTTCTGGACCATAAAATGCATTTTAGGAGTTCCATCTCTGGTGATGGAATTACCAGTCTCTTTGTCTTGCTCTCTGAAAGGATGAATTGGTATCAGGAAGGTTTTAGGATTATTAAATTACAGTTTCTCTACCAGGAGTGATGTTTTGGAGTCACGCCAAAAAACAGTGTCATTTCTTTCAGGTATACTTATTCCCTTTCCCTGTTTCTAAACATGCGCAGGTTGTGGGAACACGTGCCAAATTTCAGTGCTGGTGCACACATCCCAGATGGAGGAAGGAACCAACAGTGATCCAAATTTGCTTTATATTTATAATTCTATACCTGTAGACGTAATCCTGTTCTGTGTTTCTGTAAATGGAAGAAACCAATTCCACGCCCTGACACACCCCCCATTGACAGGGTTAAAAGTGTTTAATGCAGCTGGACAGAGGAATTTTTAAGCCAGATTTAGTATTTGGCATCTGAAAACATTACTGCACTGGGCTGGGCTGCTTTTTAAATATATATCTGCCAGTATTGCTGAAGTGCTTCATATGTTCATCCATGTAATTGTCACTGCCTGTAGAATTAATAAATAGCTTAGAGACTTAAAATTTTTCTTCTAATGAAGAAAATATTTAAACACCAAATGAAGGTAAAAGTTACTGAAGAGCTGGTCTATGTTTCATCACAATTATAAGTGTGTAGTTGACCTCAAGTTTTGTAAAGTTGCATATCCAAGGGAAATGGATATTCCCATTTCCACAGGAAACTCACTGAAGTAGCAGCTTCCATCTTACATCTTTATCTGAAATGTCAAAAATATAATGATTTTGTGAGGTGGTTTTCCTTTCACAGAATAAACGCTTTGAACACAGATGCCAGACACATGGATAAGGTGCTCTGAAAAGGAGAGTGAATCTGAAGAAATAAGGTGTTAACAATTGTTTGCCTGTTTTCCAAAGCATTTAGGTTTATTAATGTAATTTCATTGTACTTCATTTGGCTAAATCATTAAGAGTAGAACACAGACATTGTGGTTTTCAAACAGGCCTAGGCCTGCAAAGTCTTCAGAAATAACTATACCTTGTCTGTTTTCCTTCACACGGGGATTTCACTGTGTTCTTTGGCCATACCTCACCTGGCAGTTCCCTCCACCCCGTCTGCCCCCAGAACTGCTGTGGTACACAAGGACTTTGAAAGATCCCAGCCTGCACTGAGCTGTTTTAACTGAGCACACCATTGCCTTTAGCAGAAATGCTAATTGCCTGTGTCCTCATTTGTGTGTTCCTGGACTTTATTGGGCAGCTAGCAAAATATTTTGTCATTCATTTTTCCCAGATTATTATAAAGAAGAGGGAGAAATGCTGCCTATCAATGTTTGTGGCTCATAAACACAACATTAACGTAACTGTCGGGTATTTTTGTTAATACACTATGTTTAGGCTGTTAAACAGTTGTTGAGAAAGAAGTGGTTGATGACATGCAGATTATACAGCCTTCAGATAATGATGCTTCCTCTTGTTTTCTTTGCTCAAAGAACTTTTATAAAGTATGTGCTTTATCAGAAGACAGCAGCCATAATTTTATTTGTTCTACTTTAGGGGGTTGTTTTAATGTCATTTCTAAATTACTCTGTAAGCTGTTTGAATTGTCCTTTAATAGAATTAATGGGACAATTGGACAAATCCCAGACTGGTTTTAGTAATTTTGAGCACAAATAAGTGTGAGATTAAAAGGTTCTCTGATCTAATACATTGTTTTCAGCAGTGGTCTATAGTAGGTGTTTAGGGAAGAAGAAAATGAGTAGTACATAGCTATGATTGCAGAATGTGCTGCCAGCCTTCAGTGGTTTGGTGTTCACAGCTATAGGTCCATGTGAAGCACTCTCAAAGAGCTGTACAACTCATGTTCACGTACATTCCATGTTCATGTGTGCAGCCCATGTCTGTGTACAATCCCTGTACAAGCCATGTTCATGTACAATCCATGTTCATGTGTGCAACCCATGTCCATGTGTACAATCCATGTTCAGACATCCATCCGAGCACATTTAGCTAACTTCAGGTATTACAAACATGTTCTTTTAAAGGTGTGGGAATAAAACTTACACTTTGTTTTTGTTGTTCAGGCATTTCAGAGCAAGGTTAGATGTAACCCTCTGCCCAAGCAGAGTGCTGGTTTAGATCTCAGATCTTTAGATCTTTTGGCGTGCACTATGGCTCCCAAATTTCCCCTTTGTGACATGCTGAAGTGGATGCAGACCTCTCTACTGGAATCCATTTTTCATGCTTGATTGACAAAGCATTTAAAATACTTGTTTTTTATATTTCTTTACTCATGACTGTTAATGTAGCTCTGTTACAGATAATCCTTGGAAAATGAGTAGAACGTAGCAGTCTGTAAGTTTGTATTTGACTGCAGCATTTTTTAAGCAAGGACCTGTAACTCATACAAAACTGCACTGATTTTTTGCTAAACACTTTTTTGGACAGTCACTCAGTGCTCCCAGAACTGTTTAGGAAGAGGTGAAAATCCAGAGTTTATAACAGAGGTTCAAACTGTTGGAATTGGGTGGCACTGAAACAAGCCCAGAATGAGGCTTTGCAGCAGCAGGAAAACACGGCTGTTGTTTTCCCCTGTGACATGAAGCTGGGCTCAGACACAGAACTGCTGAGGATGAGGACGAGGACAAGGACGAGGATGAGGATGAGAATGAGGATGAGGACAAGGATGAGAATGAGGACGAGGATGAGAATGAGGACGAGGACGAGGATGAGGATGAGGACGAGGATGAGGATGAGGACGAGGACGAGGATGAGAATGAGGATGAGGACGAGGATGAGGACGAGGACGAGGTTGAGGATGAGGATGAGCTGCGCCTTCGTGCCCTGGCACTGTGAGGTCAGTGATGGCAGTGGGCTCACAGTGCCATGGCTGTGGTTGTACAGGACTGCTGCTACAAATGTGTTAATGACTGACCTGCCCCAGCTCTCCTTGGCCTCTGCAAGCTCTCCTTGGCTGCTGGGATGCAGAAGGGTTCCTGGGCACAGGGATGCTGTGAGGAGAAGCTGCAAGGCTCTGTAAGGCCCTGCTTGGGGCTGGTTCCCTGGGAGGATGGTCACTCATGGTTATTGCAGCTGCCAGAGGACTACACGTGATGTGCACTGAGAAACAGCTAACCTCGAGTGCAATTTCAAGGGCAGGCAACAGTCAACGTTTTTCAGTCAAAAGCTGTTTCAAAGGTCAGTAATTGCTAAGATATCTCCAGCCTGACTTATTTCTGCAATTCTGTAAAGTAGTGGAAGTGACAGAAGTTTCATAAACCATCAGGATAGCTTCTGCCTGGAGCAGAGAAATGGTGCTGTGAGAATATCTGCAGTTTAACCCTGCTGGCAGCAAGAGCAGCACATGGCTGCTCCCTCACTCGCCCTGCTGGGATGGGGCAGAATTCCAGAAGTGACAAAACTCGTGGTTTGAGAATAAAGGCAGTTCAGTTGGTAAGGCAAGGGCTGCACTCAAGCAAAGCAAAAAAGGGAATTCCTTCCTGCTTCCAATGGGCAGGCAGGGGTCAAGCCACCCCCAGAAAAGCTCTTGTCACATGTAACAGTGACCTGGGGAGACAAAATGCCCTAAAACTAAAGGTGCCCTCCTTCCTGCTTGCTTCAGCTTCACACCCTGAGCATAGTGCCATGTGTTCTGCAGTGTCCCCTGGGTCACCTGGGGACAGCTGCTCCCCTGTGTGCCCCCAGCCCCCGTGGAGGGGAGCAGGAAAGGCCCTGACTCTGTGGGTGCTGTAACCAGAACATCCCAGTGTCATCAGCCCTGGTCCTGCACAAACCCCAGCCCCAGCCCCTGCCAGCTCCTGGCAGAGTTAACTCTGTCCCAGCCAAAGCACCACAAGCTCCTGCCTGCGTGCATTTTATAGGTCTGTGAATGTTTATGGAGCTCTGTGTCCCAGGCTTTGAGTCCCAAGGTCAAGGTATGAGCTGCAAACAGACTTTATTAGATTGCTCTTTGCATTGACGTGAAACCTTTTATCAGCTGCTTGTGATACTGCTTGCACTGGGGAGCTGGAGTCCAGGGAGAGCAGTATGTTTCTGCTAAACTCTGATAAAAGGGACCTCTTGGTCAGTTGTGTGCTTGTCTAAAGAGGCACAAAAGCACATCAGTTGAAGAGTCAGGAATGAGCTGTATTTTAGGTAAGAGATGATTTAAGAATGTAGAGAACCGAGGTTGACAAACTTCTGGGGTGTCTCAAGTGCTGATGACTGAAGTAGGCTGGCCATAAATCCTTCAACAAATTGTAGAGAGCAAACTTGTCTGTCAGTGGTATCATTGCAGCCAAGTAGGAAAGTGAATTACTCATGGCACAGGCTGTGGGCTGGGCAGTCATGGTCAGCTGCTGAGCAGCTCCAGACATTTCTGAGTCACAGTTCTGCTTTCATTCATTCATTCAGGATTCACCCAGGTGTTACATGTTTTATTAAAATCTGATCAAACCAAAAGCTGACATTCTGAATCTCTTGGTAGATGGTATTTAAACCTTTTTTAGTTCAAGTAATAAATATAAGATGAAGTTATGTCCAAGCAGAAAAATTATTCTTTACTCAGTAAATATAAACAGAAAGTGTTCTTTTGCATAGATAATGAAGTTAAATGTCTTTAAAATGTAGCTCCTTCTCAATGATTAACTTAGAGCTTGCAGCGTGGTAGCAATGCAGCCTTGGGAATGGTGAAGTTTGGGGTGACTCCCTTGGGGCACAGACTTCCTCATTTGTGTTAAGCAAGACTGTTAATTGATGGCAATCTGTAAGGACAGATAATTTGAGTTCTAGTGTTACCTCTCCAAAATGAGTGCTGGATGGAGTCCCCAGTGACAGCCAGGCTGAGAGGCTGTTGCAGAGGGCAGTTCTCGTTTGCTGTGTTTCCCTTGGGCCATCCTTTCCCCTGAGCACAAAACCCAGGTGTTTTCTGGCCAAGGAGCTGCCCCAGGGCTTTATGCATTCCCTGAGCTGCAGGACAGCAGCTGGCACCAGGTCTGTCGCTTCTCCCTGAGCCTGTGGGGCACTCCAGATTTTGACACATGGATCTTAATTGTCAGTAACTTCTTTATAAGATAATGGCAGTGTTGACACTGGATTAAATTGTAGAATTGTCATGCCAACAATGCATGTCTCACGTGATTTAATAAAACCAGAACCAAGCTTCTTGGGTAATAGGATCAGAGGTTAGGAGCGGAAAGTGGGTGCTAGAAGATCAGATGGCCTTGTAAGAAAAAAAAAGGCGTCTTGAAGACAAGCTTGAGCTGTTTGCCTTCATATGATGCATGTTAATTGTGTCTTGTCCCGTGATAAAAACTGAGGATCCGCAGATTGCCCTGGCTGGGGAGGTGTGCAGAGTTTCCGGGGTCCGTAATGATTTATCGGGGTCCAGTGGAATGGCCGGGGCAGCCCCGGTGTGCAGGGCAGCAGCTGTGCATGGCTTTGCTGTGGCTGCCGGGGTCCCAGGGGGCTCCCAGCCCCTCTGCGTTGCTCTCCCTGCTCTGCTCTGCGTGTTTTCACACCCCAGTGCTCAGGAAGGGAAAACTCCTTCGGCTCTGCAGCCCGCGCGTGAAGCTGGGTGTGCTGTAGCTGTGTGGCAGGAGCTGGAGTTCCTTAGAGCAGTGGCCTGGCGTGCATTCCACAGATCTGTGTTTGTTGTCTTTACAGTATAAAGGAAATGAAGATGGCGAGACAGTTATCATTGAAAAAGATCATTTTATGGATGACTTTTTCCAACAGGTAAAGTTACAGTTTTCACCATGGATTAAAGCCTGACTGTTTTCTCTCTGTGCCTTTTGATTTCAGTAGTGAGGTTTAACAATTCATCTTCCCCAGTATGGTTTGTAAGTGCGTGCCAAAACAAACGTTAGTAATGCTTTATCAGTTTATTTCAGGGTATTTACTGTATTTATTGCAGAGAAATGTTTTTAATTTCCTGTCAACAAGAAATTTGCGAGTATAATTCAAAAATGTTTGTTTAGTAGGAATATTAGCACTTAAGTTTTTGGCCATTCAGAATATATTTGCTATTAACAATACCAGGTTTTAATTTTAAAAAATAATTACAGACTGTTTAAATGTTGACATTTCTGCTGGGATTTCTTTCTCTGCTACTTGCAGATGAAATAATTTTGGCTTTTGTTAGTGTTTTTTTTTTTTTTTTAAATATTGTCCCTAAATTATTCTATTGTCTTCTTTGTCATATTTCTCTTCCTCTAGGTTGAGGAAATTAGAAATAACATAGCAAAAATAGCACAAAATGTGGAAGAAGTGAAGAAGCAGCACAGCATTATCCTGTCAGCACCAAATCCTGAAGGAAGTGAGTAATAATTGTTAAGATGTCACATAACTGTGCCTTGATATTCTGAGATACTGTTTGTTTGTTTTAGCTGTCCATAGCAATAGAACTTCAGGTGTTCAGGATACAAAATGTAACACTGAGCAAACATTTTCATTCTTATTACTTAATTAATACTTTAATTTGTTTATTTTGACCTTTTCTAAGTCTCATTTGAAAAAAAAAAAAAGTGTGTTCAGAATATTTCTTGTATCATCCAAACTTTTCCTAGACCAAAACTCAGTTTAAAATGTTTTATTTCCTTCAGAAATTGAGAGGTTACTTACATTTCTTCTAATTTGTGAAAATTCTGAAGCTTGTGCTGTCAGTTCTTGTTTTCGTTCCTCAGTAGGGCCAGGTGCTGTGTGACCTCAGGGCCAGCTGCTGCTGCAGTGCCCCAGTTCCATGTGGAGCCCCATTTTTAGAGCTTTAGCCCCAAAGCTGGCAGTGCAGTTGTGCTTGCCCCGAGCCCTGGAACCTTCCCTGTTCTCAGCGCTTTTCTCCAGCATGGCTGTGCTGCTGGGCAGGGCTCAGAGAAAAGGGAAGAAAAGATGCCGAGATATTTCTTGTTTGGGTGTTGCAATGCTGCCTTCACATTTATCTTGTTATTTCACCTTGTCGTTGGAAACTGAACTTGGGGTGTTACTGTATCCTGTCCCCCTGTTCTCCTTCCTCGGTGTGTGTTTGCATTCCTGCAGCTGCTTTTGCAGTGGCTCTCAGGTTTAGGCAGGGCTCCCCTGGCTGTGGAGGTGGCAGCTCCTGGGAGCTGGGGCTGCTCCTGTGCATGTGGTGCCCTGGGTGTGACAGGGATGTAGCAGAGCTCTGCCCCAGCGCTGGGGGTGCAGCCCCCCAGAATGGCACAGCTGGTGCCTGGCCCAGGTGTGCCAGGGGCTGTCAGTGCTCTCGTGGTGCGCAGCACAGAAAGGGGACAGAGATCTGTGTTCCACCTGTCCTTACAACTCAGTGACACTGAACTTTGACTAGCAAATTAACATTACCCTGGAAGTCTCAAAGAAACTGTTTATCACCTGGTTTAGTTGCAGATTTGGTAATAATGTCTCCCAGGTGTAAGCCTGTCATAAGAAGGAGGAACCTGATGGTTGCTGTTATAAAAACAGTGTTTAAAGTACTTAAGGAGATAATAATCTTCAACTCCGATAGTTGTACTGAATAAAATTCTGGGATTGCAAGGTAGATTCATAGACTCTTGCTGACTTACTGTTAGCGGTAATTAACAGCTGAAAAATATATTTTTTAAAGGAACAAAGGAAGAACTTGAAGAACTAAATGAAGAAATAAAGAAGATTGCTAATAAAATCCGGGCCAGGCTAAAGGGTAGGTTGTGAGGACAACTAAAACTCCTGGCTTTCAGAAATAACCTAGAAAATCCCAATGCAAAGTAATTCCTCCATACAGAAATGTCTTAGGCAACTGAAGTGCTTTTTGGGGGATGATATTTTGGAAGAAGATTAACTTGAACTGCAAAATTACTTACTTTAAATTTCTTCCAGTGTGACTCTGTTAAGAGTGATTAAAAGCAGCTACTATGTTTAAAGATCTCTACCAATTATCAAAATTATTTAAAATTTTTACTTATATATCACTGCCATCCTTCTCCCCTGAAATGTTGCACATGTCTCTGGGCAACTTGTACCTTTGAAAAAAAATAATAATAACTACAAAGTAATTGAGCTGTTAAATAACTGCCATTGACTCAGTACTCTTGTCTTGTTCTCAGCTATTGAGCAGAGTTTTGATCAGGGTGAGAATGCTAATCGGACATCAGTGGACCTCAGGATCAGAAAAACACAGGTAGGATCCCTTCAGCTTAGAGAAAATCCATGGATTCTGGTGGGGAATGAGATGAAATGTTCTGAACTCATTTCACAACTCGTGGGGTGCTTTGTTGGGCTGGAAGTACCACTGGGAGATGTTGTGCAGAGCTGTTGCTGTGTGACAGAAATGGCCCTGTCTGATTTCCCTCTCTGTCCCCCTGTCTGTCCCTGTCTGATTTCCCTGTCTGTCCCTCTCTGCTGCCCCCGTGTCCCCCTGTCTGTCCCTGCCCAGCACTCAGTGCTGGCACACAAGTTTGTGGAGGTGATGACCGAGTACAACGAGACGCAGACGCTGTTCCGGGAGCGCAGCAAGGGCCGGATCCAGAGGCAGTTGGAGATCAGTGAGTGACCCCAGTGTGCTTCTGAACCTAACCCTAAACCTAATCCTAACCCCCTAACCCTAATCCTACACCTAACCCCTAACCCTAACCCTGAACCTCAACCTAACCCTAACCCTGAACCTAACCCTAAACGTAGCCCTAACCCTAACCCTAACCCTCAACCTGAAACTGAATCTAACACTAAACCTAACCCTAACCCTAACCCTGAACCTGAACCTAACCCTAACCCTAACCCTAAACCTAACCATGACCCTGAACCTAACCCTAACCCTAACCCTAACCCTAACCCTAACCCTAACCCTAACCCTGAACCTCAACCTAAGCCTAAACCTAACCCTAAACCAAAAGCTGAACCTGAACCTAACCCTAACCCTAACCCTAACCCTAACCCTAACCCTGAAGCTGAACCTAACCCTAACCCCAACCCTAACCCCAACCCTAACCCTGAACCTGAACCCTAACCCTAACCCTAACCCTGAACCTAACCCTAACCCTAAACCTAACCCTAACCCTAACCCTGAACCTAACCCTTACCCCAACCCTAACCCTAACCCCAACCCTAACCCTAGCCCTGAACCTGAACCTAACCCTTACCCCAACCCTAACCCCAACCCTAACCCTAACCCTAGCCCTGAACCTGAACCTAACCCTAAACCTAACCCTAAACCAAAAGCTGAACCTGAACCTAACCCTAACCCTAACCCCTAACCCTAACCCTAACCCTGAACCTAACCCTAACCCTAACACTAGCCCTGAACCTGAACCTAACCCTAAACCTAACCCTAAACCAAAAGCTGAACCTGAACCTAACCCTAACCCTCAACCCGAACCTAACCCTAACCCCTAACCCTAAACCTAACCCTAACCCTGAACCTGAACCTAACCCTAACCCTAACCCTGAACCTAACCCTAACCCCTAACCCTAAACCTAACCCTAACCCTGAAGCTGAACCTAACCCTAAACCTAACCATAAAACAAAAGCTGAACCTGAACCTAACCCTAACCTTAAACCAAAAGCTGAACCTGAACCTAACCCTAACCTTAGCCCTGAACCTGAACCTAACCCTAACCCCTAACCCTCAACCTGAACCTAACCCCAACCCCAACGCTAACCCTAACCCCAACCCTAACCCTAACCCTGAACCTGAACCTAACCCTAACCCTGAACCTAACCCTAACCCCTAACCCTAAACCTAACCCCAACCCTAACCCTAACCCTGAACCTGAACCTGAACCTAACCCTAACCCCTAACCCTAACCCTCAACCTGAACCTAACCCTAACCCCTAACCCTAACCCTCAACCTGAACCTAACCCTAACCCCATCCCTAACCCTAACACTAAACCTAACCCTGAACCTGAACCTAACCCTAGACCTAACCCTAAACCAAAAGCTGAACCTGAACCTAACCCTAACCCTAACCCTAACCCTAACCCTAACCCTAACCCTGAACCTAGCCCTAACCCCTAACCCTCAACCCGAACCTAACCCAAACCCTAACCCTAACACTAACCCTAACCCTGAACCTGAACCTAAACCTAAACCTAAACCTGAACTTAACCCTAACCCTAAACCTGTTAGCTGGTGTCAGTGCCTCCCTTGCTTCTTGTTCATTAAATATGGTACGAAGCTTCAGAGGTCTTGCACAGCATCTCAGAGACTGTGAGAGAAAAGAAACAATTTTACTGCATGGCACAAACTCCTTGACATTACTCTTCTTAAAACAGCTGTGAAGAAAAGAGAAAAACTCAATAATTTCCTTACGATTGAAAATTATTAAAGAAATTATCTTTTTCCTTTGCTTCATTTACTTCCAATGTTGCAACTCTAAATGAAGCATCAAGAGAAGCTGCTTTCTGAAACAGCAAGTTTTATTAAAAGCCATTCCAAAATTAACATGCCTAACAGGATAACAGCTCTTTTTATTGGTCCCATTTTTGTCTACAAGGACACTTGGTAAATCCATTAAATCCATAAAATCAGTGCTTCTGTTATATGTGCTTTAATCATTTGTTGACTGACTCACATATGACTTACTTCCAATTCATTATTAGGAGTATTTAGAAAGGTTCCTGACTTTACTTTGAAGTATAGTATCTACCTTGGAAGGTGTCTAAAAAGTGCCTAAAATTAGTCTAGTGGCTGAAAATTGGGTTTTATCCTGCAAAATCTCAATGCAAGAATTGTCTTTGAATTGTCATCCTCCTGGGTGGTGAAATGTTCTGTTCAGTACTGAGTCAGTGATGTTATGGGAAGTCCTGTTGTTCTTATTGCAGCTGGGAAGACCACCACTGATGAGGAGCTGGAGGAAATGTTAGAGAGTGGCAATCCTTCCATTTTCACTTCTGATGTATGTACTCCTGGGCCACTCGTGTCTCCCGTGTCCTGCTGCTCCTCCCAGCAGTGCTGGCACTCAGGTGTGTCCGTGTGTCTGTCCTTGTCAGATCATCTCAGACTCCCAGATCACCAGGCAGGCCCTGAACGAGATCGAGTCGCGCCACAAGGACATCATGAAGCTGGAGTCCAGCATCAGGGAGCTGCACGAGATGTTCATGGACATGGCAATGTTTGTTGAGACCCAGGTAAGGAGCCCCTGCAGACACAGCTATGGGCAGGGCTTCTCCTCACTCTTCCTCTTTGCGACGTGCACAAGCAGTTGATTGTATCCAGACAGATCTGGAGTGATTCTGGGCTGTGATTGGAACATATGGAACTTAACCACCGGAGGTTTTTTGTTTTGTTGTGGACAAATTGACCATCTCAATGTCCTTATGCTTTCAGTAACTGACCACAGACTTGCCTTCCAGTATATTTAATATTTTCTTCAATACGATTAATTGCACTAGGCTGGAACATCTTTGTGCATGTTTTAGTGAGAAAAGCTATCTCGTGGAACACTGTTAATGCCTGGGGGATTTTGGATTGTCAGCCACAGTGGAATAACAGGTGTGTCAGCAAAGCTGTGTGCACCTTGCACTTCATGCAGAAGTGCAATTCTGTGTTCACCAAGGTGAATGTCAAGGGCTTGACAAGTCCTTCAAGTCATCTCTTGAATTCATAAGCTTTGTCTTGACATGTACATAAATCTGTTCTCTTTTTAGTCTTTAAATACCAATTATCCAACAAAAGTATTTTTAACTTTGATCTTAAAATGGGCTGACTTCTGCAGGAAAGTGAAAAGAATAGTGTTAGAAGAGAAACTTGCCTGAAAAGCAAGTTAGAAAAACTTGCCTGGTTTTTTGGTAATGGGCAATTGGTAATGTGGTAATTGAGTTTTGTTCTAGAAGGCCTTTGTTGTTTGATATTAAATATACAGCCAAGAGAAATTGGTAGCAGGTTTCTTTTGAATGACACATGAACAGAAGTTACTTGTGCATCATTCCGTAATGCTTTGCTGTTTTCTGCTGCTGATTATTTCTGATGGACAGAGACACAGGTAACAGACTTACTGTCATTTCCCACCAGCCCTCCATTTCATTGCCAAATGTCATTCCTCATCATTAATTTGAATTTGTCATGCACTGACATCCTAATCCCTGAGCTCTGAGCTCCATGTGTGTATTTATTTCCTAGGCAGCCGTTGAACCTTGTGTGGGAATAGTCAGTATCCTTTCCCACGTGGGACACACCAGGGTTTCTGGTGTGAGTGTGTCACTCAGCTTTGGCTGCTCAAACATCCCTCCCACCCCGGGGATGTTTGCAGCTGGGTACTTCTTGTTCCTGCACGAGGGAGAAATCCTCCTGCCCTGCTCATGAGCATTCCTTGTTTGGTGGGAACTGGGAGCCTTTGCTTCTCATTCCATTTTCCCTTTACCTGCCCAAGCAGAAAGAATGGCATCCCCAGTACGTGCATCATTGATTTGTGAAAGTAATTGATGTTCTAGAGCCTTTCTTTAGATTCATTAAACAAAGATCCATGCATTCCAATAATGTGATTTTTCTTCAAAATTTCCTTCTAAGGGTGAAATGATCAACAACATAGAAAAGAACGTGATGAATGCGACAGATTATGTGGAACATGCAAAAGAAGAGACAAAAAAGGCAGTGAAATATCAGAGCAAAGCACGCAGGGTATGTTGTCTTGCTGTAATTGTGCCAGGCAGTATTTTCATTTAGCATAGGAATGTTTCCAACGTGAATTATTTTGCTGTAGTTAATATTGAAAATTTGTAATACCAGTAGAGGACAGATCAGCAGTTCATGCACAGCTAAGACTGTGTCCACAATTTTCCACTCAGAGCTGCCATTACCCAGTGTAAAAACCCCAAAAGAAGAATTAATGTATTATTCCACTGGATAAATTCACATGTTTTTCTTACCAGCTTTCACAATACCTTAAATTATTCGGATTCTAAATAACCTTAAATGTTTTTGGCTGTTTATCACAAGTAAATTTACCTGGATTTAAAGCTATAAAATCTATTTGGTAGCAGGAAAAATAAAAGTGCTTTTGCTGAAATAGCCTTTTTTAATTTTCAAATTCTGCTTGTAATTTTTAGTTTTACAGATAAATTAGGGGTATCTTCCCTCTGGAAGGGGTGTGGCATTGTGCCATGGCACTGAATTTGTGGAGGAATGGAGTTCAAGGGAATGTTCCAGCACTTTCCATGGTGCTTGTTTTGTTTGGGTAGCTTTCTTCCCATCAGACACCAAATAATATATTCTGATATCAGACTGCTAAGTAGTTTATTTTTACATTCCAATTTCCCCTTTTGATGTGCTGTGCAATTCAGTGAGGCTCTGAGTGGATTTGAGGGAATAATTCATTTTCTATAGATAGAGATCTACATAGAGATAACAGGCCTGATGCTTTACAAAAGATCTTTTCAGGAGTGTTAAAAGAGCCCACTCAATATGTATGTAAATGGTGCTTGTATCATCTCTGGTATCTGTATTGGCATTAATCCCATCAGTTTACAGTTTTAAAATGTTCATTCTTGCATCTGCAAGATCATACAGGTAAATTTATGTCGATTTAAGAATACGGGAGGCTTTAATACAAGTGTTTGTGGATCTAAAAACTACTTGAAAAATTGAAAGTAAATGCAGGTGTTAATGTGCTTAATATTAACGACACCTTGTTTTTTGACAGAAAATGTGGATAATTATCATTGTGTCAGTGGTGTTGATTGCCATAGTAGCTCTAATTATTGGTTTGTCTGTGGGTGTTCGGTGATGCTCGGATAACCTCAGCATGCATGGCTTCCTGCCACTGTGGCAGTAAGTAACTAATCAACTAATTTGGCTCATTTTCTGTGTCTTGTTCTGCTAACCCTTGGTGCTGCAGTGGGGAGGGCTGAGTGCCAGGACCCTGCTCTCTGGTGATCCCTGCAGGACCTGGGGCAGGTCCTGGCTGTGCATGCTGTGACAATTGCAGTGACCCTGCTGGGACCTGCCCGGGGCACAAAGGGCAGCAAGCAGCCCAGGGTTGGCTCCCTGCTCTTGGAATGACTGTTTCTGGGCTGAAAAACAAAACAATATGGAATGCTGAGTGCACTTGGGACTTTATCCAGTGGGGGCTTCCGTGGGTTTAAGTAGAGTTATTTTAAAAAGTAGATGCCTGATGAAGTTGGCTGTTACAGCTTGGAGAACATCTTCAAATTTCTTACTTTGAAAGTGTTCATTAATGCTAGACAAAGTGAAACACTGGGAGATCACAAAGTGTTTAGGACATGGGGTATTTCTTTCAAGGTTCCTGTTTTTGCTGTAGTAAAGAACCTTTTCTTGTCCAGGTAGTGCTTAGCAGGCTAAGTGGGCAGTAGCAGTCAACCCCTCTGAGTGCTGCAGAAATGCAGCTTTTGACATCAGTGTCTTTGAGCTCTGCACAGAGCAGCATGAGCAGGTGCCAGTTCAGACAGCTCATCAGGAATTCACATTTCTCTACTAACCCTCCTTTAATATCCAAGGTTTTGTTCTGGTGTTGGAGATTCCTCTCAGCTCTGCTTTGTGGGCAGGGAGCAGAATCACTGGGTCATTGCCTGCAGGCAGGAATACCTGACCCAGAACCTGACCCAGGTTCTGCATTTACACAGAACCAGCTCTCCTTTGTAACCCTTGCAGCCCCTCTGAGCTGCTGCCTGCCCTGTGTTTTTCCTGACCTGTGCTGAATTCCACTAAGGGTGCAGATGGAAAGGTTTGAGCAGGCTGCAAATATTTATCCAAGGAGGGTGGCAGTGAGCAGCTACTTAGACTTGACCTACATCTGTTTCTAATGGTGTTTACAGAGGTTGGGCATGAGTAATAACCATTATTCTGTAAAGGAAAATAGAGAAATGTTGCACAGATGGCTCTGTCTTGTGACCATGGTTACATGTATGTCACAAACAGGGGACAGCAGGAAATCATAGCAGTGATTGCTCCTCAGAAAGCAAACCCCAGCACTCAGCCTGGTGTCAGCATCACTGTGGCTCTGAAGAGATTTAAACAAGTCTGTCTCTGACAAAGTATTTCAGTCTAACTTTTCTCTCTTTTCCCTGCAGAAATTGATGTTCATAATAATCTGTGTAACTGTATTGCTTCTGATACTTGGAATTATCCTAGCAACAACTCTGTCCTAGCAAGCACATTCCAAGAGTCACCAGCCTTCAGGAACTCCAAAACATCTGCAGTAAAACCAAACCTCTTCCACAGATGATGCCTGACACTGCTCCACGAGGATGACCTGTCACTAATGGTTAAAAATGAAAGCAAAATCACTCTTTAATGTTTACTCATAAATGAAGATCAGAATGTATTAGGGTGTGTATAGTTTTTACATCATAAACTAAACACTTGTATGATGGAAGCTTTGTTTTGAGCTAAGGTAACTTTGGGTTTTTTCACATCTCAGTGTTACAGTTGAAATAGGGAGTTGAGAGACGATTGAGTTTGGACTGTTTGCCTTTTTTCCTGTTGCTAACCTAACTCTAATCATGACTTTTAAGTACCTTGCCAGTGCTGCCTTTGTTAGCACTCTTGTGAATATTTTTATGAGATATAGCCTTGTGTTTAAGTGTATCAATTATTTAGTCACCTTAACCTATTTAAACTTTTTGCTCTTTCTCCAACAAGTGCTAAAATATTTTATCCTGAACAGATTACTCATTTAACTGCCCAGTGCATTATACTTGAGAAGAAAAAAGAAAAAAGGCTTTTTTACACTTGCCAGTTTTTTCTTTTTTCTCTCAAGGTTAATTGCTTTAAATACTTCCTTCATGGTTAATAAAAAGTTAGTTGCAACATTTCTGGTAAAAGCATACAGCTCTGAAATGCTGAATCTGCACTTGAGCAGGTAATTTTACAGGTAGTTCTTGTGCAAAGGAGACTGATGGATCAGTTTAGCCTCACTGCTTATGTGGATATGACAAAAATGACTTTATGAAGCCAAATCAAGTTCTCTTGTTGGGGTTTGCTAATGCTGATGTATGAATACAGCACGTACACAGAGGATACAAACTAAGACACTGATTTGTTATGAAATCTGTGTGGCTCTAACATGGGTGAAGTGTTTTGGTGCACATGTGCCTGTTGTAACGCCAGCTTGCACAGCTTGAAAGCTTCAAAGGATTCCAAAGTACCCAAATAATTGCATTTAATGTTACAGGTTATTTTTGTATTTTTGTGTGTAAAGTACTTGTAACCTGGGTTTGTGACTCCTCGTTGTCCAAGCATATCCATGTAGATATGTAGATATATTTACACACAAAGAGAAATAGAGGAGAGGATAATTTGTGCCTTTTTAAACGTAGTCTAAAAGATACTCTTCAATGTTTTCAGATATTCAGCTCTCAGTTGACTGCAGTAACTCAGTTCTACAAGTTTAGAATCCTTAAACTTAGGTTCTGTTGAAAGTGTCTGAGATCAAAGTTACTCAGTAAGCGAGAATTCAGACTTCATGAAATTCAGCAAAGTTTACAATTTCTATTGTATGTATGAATATTCCTGCTTTGCTGTCCAGGTATACTGTGAATATGCTGGAGCTATTCAGATGTCAAACATGTTTCAAAAAGAAAGCAAATATTCTTGTTATGATTATTATTGGTCTCTTTACAAGTCAGCCATAAAGAAGTCACTTGTAAAGTTCGGCTTCAACAATGAACAAATTTCTTTTACCTCTGAGTCCAGAATGCTCACTGGTGTTTGTGAGGAAGTTTACATGCAAAGTAAGGAAGGATTGGTTGCCTTAATGCTCATTCTAGGTAAATATTTTTTATTCTGTAGTTTTCTAGATTTTTATCAGTAAATATTATTTATACAGATATGCAAATTAGATGGGGGAAATCGTTCCTGCTGTTTACCAGCTGGTTATGTAAACTGACCCTCAAAATCTGTCATGTTGAATTTTTTTCTCTGTAATGCAGTAATATGCCCATCAAGATGAGACATTTGAATAGGCTGCTCCACAGTTTTTACTTCTTGTTGAACAGCTGCCTCAGAGAGTTTGTTTTAAAGCAAACCAGATCTTTTCACATGAGCCTCTTTGGAGGTTGGAGGGGAGGAAATCTCTAACCTGTGCACTAATAAACTCATCCGAGCGAGCTCCTGTGTCTGGTTGTGTCCATGGGGTCACTGGCCCTGGGGAGATTCCCAGGTGGGTTTTTACACTTGCATCAAACACGGGCTGAGGTCGTGTCTTTTCTGCAACTTTTTACCAAAAAGATGTGGAGATAATTCTGAAGAAAACAATGGGATCTTTTAATTTAAGCTGTGCCCATGGGGGAGGCTTTTACAGAAATGTTGGGGTAAGAGACACCAAGGTTTCATTGAGTGAGTGCTCTCTTCATACAGAAATAATTTGTGACAGCTCCTGGAACAGCCTGACAGCAGGGAAGGTTTGAGATTTAATACCAGAGCACTTAGAAATGACCAATTCATGACTACATGTCACTAAAAACACAGGGAATGTGTTTCATAGCTGTTCTTGCAGAGTGCTCAGATTGTTTAAATGTGCACGATCTGCTGGACAGGAATGAACTTGGTAGAATCAGCTAAAGCTGTTACTGTGCCTTAATTTTGCCTCTGCTGTGTGGTGTAAAACACAGAACAGAGTTTTAGGCAGAGGAGAGTTTGTTTATCAGAGCACCATGTGAGTTGTGATGAACAGAACCTTAGTAAAATTGAGAAGACAAAGGGAAAGGAGGGAACTGCTGCCCATGAGGAAGGATGCTTTTCTTTAAAAAAATCACATTATTTACAGTAAAAGTTGTGCTTAGTGTTGCTTTGAGAGCACAATTTGGGTGTGGGTTTTGTTTCAGGTTGTGTTGGGGGTACTCCAGGGGTGCTTGGGGTGTGAATTTAGAGACTTGGGTTACACTGTGTTAAATTTGATTTACTGTGTTCATGGGGCTCAGATGGCACCTCTGGGACCAGCCCTGGCACCCTGGGAATAGCCCTGGCACCTCTGGGAATAGCCCTGGCACCCTAGGAATAGCCCTGGCACCCCAGGAATAGCCCTGGCGCCCCGGGACCAGCCCTGGCACCTCTGGGACCAGCCCTGGCACCTCTGGGAACAGCCCTGGCATCCCAGGACCAGCCCTGGCACCGTGCAGGGCAGTGGGCTCGGGCTCTTCTCACGGGTCCCCTGGCACCTCCTGTGCTCCCTGCAAGCTTGGGGAGTGACTCCAGCCCTTTGGGAGCAGCTGCAGCTGGCTCTGGAGAGCAGAATTCTGTGCAAGAAAGGTTTTTACCAATAAATTGATGGAAGTGGTAAGTACTGACAAGATCCTTGTGTTCATGGGCTCTAAGGAGCCCTGGCTGCGTTTGCATTTCAATTCGTTTTCTGTAAAGAGGGGAAAGAAGGATTTGAATGTTCAGGAGTCAGTGGTTCCAGAAGATGGGTGAGTTATGATGCAAAAAGCTACTGAGATGCAGCACTAAGCAGGAAGAAGGCCTGCATTATTGTGCATACAAAAAGATATTTACTGTACCCACGCTCCTGAGAGAGCGTGGCCCTTGGTTGGGTCGGGCTGTGCTGTCAGGTGCAGGACATGGAGCTGGGCAGGATGAAGTGAGTTTAGTTTGGTGTCACTCAGCTGACAGTGTGAGGCTGGGGTGCTGTTCATGCAGCAGCCCCCGGGGCTCTCCTGTGCTGTGGTGTTTGCAGGGGCAGCTTCCACGAGTGTTAGACAAGGAAATGTGGTTAGTGCTGCACAATTAGTACTGCACAAAACTCTTCTGCTCCTGTACTTGAAGGGGTTTTCGTTTTTTGAGTCTTGTCTAACCCTCGGCCACCAGGGATTTCTAATTTCTGCCATCAGGGGAGTCTGTTGAAGTTTTATGCAATTGGTTTCATGATCTCAATCAGCATTTTCCCCTGCAAAGGTTTCAGAGGGTTTTCCAGGAGCATTTCCCCCAGCCCAAGAGCTTGGCCACAATGCAGAGGACGTGCTTTGGCCAGAACGTGACTGGCCAGGTTGAACCCTTTCAGTCCCTGACCCAAACCAGGCTGCTGGGCAGGAGGGGTGCTGGCCCCTGAAGGCATGGATGGGCTCTTAAATTTGGTTTTGGGTTTTTATTGAGAAAATGGAAAGCAAAGCCTTTGAATGCTGGCAGTGGGGCAGACAAAGCCATTTCATCCAGAGCTCCCTCTCAGCCATGTGCACTTCATGCTGCACGTTTCAGTGGGATGGGAAGGCTCTCACAAAACACAATTAATTCTAATTGTATTCTTCCAGGCCTTCCTGGGATTCCTGATTTAAGCACAGCTACCAATCTGGACCTGAGTCTGGGGAAAAGCTCTGGGACCTGAAGCATATTTAGTGAGAGCAATTAAATCTCCAGTCCCCTCTGCAACATCAGCTTAGAGCTTGAGAGAGGATCTTATTGCTGCCACTGCAGGTGTGGGCTCTGCTCTGGAATGCTCTGGGACATGGGGAGCTCTGGGATGGTTTGGGGCAGGTCCTTGGGCAGTTCTGTGCCACACTGGGAGTTTGGGATGCTTTGGGATGGCTTGGGGAAGGTGAAAAACCTGAAACCTATACAGTTGCAGCAAATACTGTAGGACCCTTGACATGTGCTAAAATCCAAATCATTGCCTTACTCAGAGAGTATTTTTTATAAAAAAACCACACCACTAAAGCATAACACAAACACGAAAAAAAACCCAAAAAACACACACACAAAAAGATTAATTTTCACAAATATGTCTCAGTTCTCTCTAGACTTTGTGGTTCTTGCTGACCTCCCTTTTCAAAGTGTCAGTGATCACTCTTGTGCAGATTAATTCCCTTCTGAGAGTTTCAAATGCTGCTGATATTTTTCTGCTGTGCCCTTTCCATCTCAGGGTTGGGTGGTTTCTGGCTTGCTCTGCAGAATTACTATTTCCCCCTTGCTACTTAATTTCTTTAATGAACTTCTGGTAAAAGCCTTTTAAAATGGTCAGTCTCAGCCTTCTGCAGTGCTCCAGATTGACTTGGGACCTGACCAGGAAAATATTTGTCACTTTTTATGCCATTACTTTAATTACTGGCAGTACTGACAGAATGCTCTTTAAAAATGATACTTTTCCAAATGCAGACATTCTCAGCTATTGAGCCACCTAATTGTGGGTCTTTGATTTCCTGCCCGTTTCTCATCTTGCCCTGGCTTTCCTTTTGTTTGGGCTGTGGCTTTTAGAGGCGTAATTCCTTTTAATATTGAATCTGCCTCCTGGTGTTTGTAGTGCAGAAAATGGCAGTGTGTGAAGAGGGACAGTCAGCCCTGATAAAAACTGCTCTGGGTTCTCTCCACGCTGCTGCCAGCCTGCTCTGGATGGGTAAATATAGCTGGGAGCAAGGGAGCCTGGCTGCAGCAGACAGCGAGCTGAAGAAGGAAATACATGCATTAAAAAATCCAAACTGCTTTGAACCATCTGAAAATCTGCAAAAAAACCATTTCAAGGCATCCTGGGTTTGAGTCAATTCATACAAGCACACATTGCATTTCCAGCTCACATGCTTGCTCTGCTTTTGATTTTCCCTTTTGGCAATTTATTCAGAGTAGAGTTAGTGGGTAGAATCTCAGAGGAGAATAAAAGCCAGTGTTTTGAGAACTAATGAAGTAATTATCTAAAGCATTATTTACAATGATCATTTAGAAGATAATGAGACCCTTTAATTATGTTTGTTCTGCATAGCTAGCCGTTCAATAATTCAGGGTGTTGCCATACAATTTTCTCTATGTTTACTTTGCACATTTTTTGTTTAGGAAAATGTCACATATTTGTGCTGTGTGTGAAGCACAAATCTGGGCCCTCCTCTGGGCACTGTTTGTCAGATGAAAATCACCTGCTTACTTTGGCTGGAGCAGGGGATTTTGGGTTCAGGTTCTTGAGTGTGATGTGCAAAGAAGAAATGCTGGGTGGAATGAAGCTGCACCTATTAAAGGCTGCTCTGCCTTTATTCCTGTAAAGGCACTGCTGGAATAGTTCCATCCATTCATTACTCCACTGATGTTCCTGTCAGCATTTCTCTCACTGGAGCTTGACTTGCAGTTTACTTTGATTTTGGGAGCCATGATGGTGATGTTTCAAATGCAAGATTTTTTTAAAAGAGCTCATTTGCGTACAAGAAATTCAGAGTGTCGTTAACATTTCAGTAGCTAATAAAAACGTCACTGTGAACTGCTAAAATAAACAATTCTGCTTAAGCACAGGGTTAGCAATGCCTCAGGAGTGGGAGCTCCCTGGGGAGATGAATCTTTGTGCTGGGGCTGCAGTGGTGGGATGGCAGAAATCAGGGAGGAAACATCTCCAGGGGCTCAGGGCTGCACCTCCTGCCCCAGCATTTATTTAGGGTCAAACCAACACTTTATTTAGGGTCAAATCAACTCCCCCAGAAATCTCCCCAGTGATCCAGGAGATGCTGCAGGGGTGGCTGATCTCCCCTGCTCCTGTTCCCCTGAACAAACAGCACGGGGAGGAGAACATCTTTATTTTACTGGAGTGTATTTAAATATATGACATAGCACCCTTCTGGAATATCAGGAAAGTTAAAAGTTCAAGAGGCTTGCTAAGCAATTCGGTGTTGGGTTTCATGTGGCTGCTATGCAAAAAAAAATCTAAAAGAAATGCATTTAAATGGTGAGCCCACAATTAACTCGGAACAAAGTGAGATTCTGCAATACCTGCACAGGTCCAAATTCAGTTCAGAAAGCCCAGCCAGCATCTCCAAAGCTGAGGGATGGGAGGCAGGCCCTGGGTGCTGTGGCAGAGGCCCCTGAGAGGAGAGGGAATATCCCAGAGCTGTCCCTGGCCCCTTGGAGCTGCAGCTGGGAAATGGGGCTGGCACGGTCAGGAGCCCCTGCAGCCAGCTCAGGGCTCAGAGTCCCCAGGGCTCTCGGGGCTCTCCAGCCCCTTTCCCTCTGTGACAGGAAAGGCTGCCAGGCACTCTGTGCATCAGGGCTCTGCTGTGCTGGACTCCCCCAAGGCAAAGCAGTCACTCTCAAAAGTGGACAAACCCTTGGCTAAAGAACAAAGTGGTGAGCAGCCACCTCCAACCCGGGGCATACCAGAATCTGGACGAAAATTTACCTGGGTTTTTCTTTTTAAAGGGTGGAGTTATAGGCAACTTCCTTAAATAAGCATTTCAAAAACCTTCCCCTGTGGAGGAGCCACACATAGCCTTGTCAATAAAACGCTTTGTGGTGCAGGAAATGCCTCTGGTATGCAAAACAATGACTTAAACCCCCAAGTCCCAGGGTCTGTTAGAGAGCTGAAAAAGTGGAGATGCTTTTTGAAACACAGAGTGGCAACAAGCAGGACCAGAATCCATCAACCTGTGAGCCCCAAAGTCACAGCTTCACACGGCTCCTCCTTCACACTCCCCTTGGCTGCAAAGCTGGAGTGTTTTGGCTCTGTAGTGGCTGCAATCACAGTGCCAATTCCAGCGCAGAAAATTGCTCCAGAGCTGTGGGATTTGTGCTCCCTTTGGGTGTCCTGAGAGTCTGAGCTGAGCTGCAGATGCAGGGTTTGGAAAGCAGCTGCTTCCACTTCAGTTGAGGAAAGATGTTTATCCCCACAACAAATAATCCACAATAAGGATTCTAATTTAATATTTGTGTCCCTCTCCTGGATTTCCCACAAGGCTTGCCTGGTCTGTCCCCGTGTGCCCCACATGTGACATCACCATTGTGGGGAATTGATGTTACTGCCCCAGTGCAAACATTCTGAACATTCATTGTTACAAACAGTTGCAGCTCCTTTTCATGTTCCCCACATTCAAAACCTCCTGAGCTGCCCACCAAGTGCTACACTGATTTTAAATAAATTAATTTGCATGTGTGGAAGGTACATTTGGACTACTCCTACAACACAGAGCTATTTCTCACTGTATATTTTTATACAGTTCCTCAATAGTCACTGATGGCAGGATTTAAAAAAAGTTCACCTAAGATTAGGTTCAGAACCACTCTGGGAGCCACATCAGGTTTTCAGAGTGCTCCGTGAGAGAAGGGCAGGTCTGGCACGGGGCTGGGGAGCTGGGGGTGCCTTTGGAAGGTAATTTTCTGGTACAGTAATCCTGCCCTGAGATTCCATCCAGCCCCCAGGGTCACCCTGTGCCAGGACAGGCTGGGACAGAGCTCTGGGGCTCTGCCCAGCCCAGGGCTGACAGCTGGGCACACTTGTGCTCCCTTGACTTTGAAACTATTTATAGATAGATTTGTCAGAGTTCCCATTTCTACAGTACCCCCTAATGGATTTTTGGGCATGGTTTTCCTTCCAATATGAAGCAAATAAAACCATGGAACAGATCGGTCTTAGACACAAAACATAAATTCACAGGACAGTAAAATTCAGCAAGTGTTGACATGTGCTTTTAGTCATAGCTTTTTTTTATTTAATCCCTTAAAATAAGAGAAATTACTATAAACTTGATGCAAGTTTGAAGAAAAAAAAGCAAAATCTCTGTTTCCCAGCAATCCAGCCAGATTCCCCTATCCCAGCAAGAGCTGGGCTTGGATTACATTTCTGCTTTCTATGCTTTTCTTCCTCAAAGCTGTTTCATTGCTAAGGCAAGCATGTGCTGAGCAGTGACTCAGCCCTGTGGGCCAGGATGCTTTTCTTGGGTTTCCACTGAGCTTTCTTTTCATCCTACACAGATAGAAATAAGTGCCCTTGTTGACTTCCCTACCATTTATACTAGAAAAGTAAATGTGGTGTTACTTTAATTGCATTAAAATATCTTTTCTGTGCTTAAAGGGGAACCGTTTCATTAACATCTGTTATAACTTCAGTTCTGCTCACGCCCTGCCACCCCCAGTGCCACAGCACAGTGCAGTAATGCACAGGAGAAGAAGAAAAGCTGAACTGAACTGCTGTACATGATCAGCAATGGGACCGTTCTGAGATCTGAGAAAAGGGAAAAGAAGAAACTCCAAATTCCCTTTTCCAAAAAGACCTTCTTGCTTGGTGTTGCAAGGTCAAACTTTCCTCAAATATGAGAGCCACACCTGAGATGGGGCTGAGCACCGAGTCATGCTGGCCAAACAGAGGCAGCCTGAGTCACCAGGAGCTGGGGAAGATGGAAAGGAGGGCAGAGGTGTTTGGGGAAAGGGATCTCACTCTGTTTTCCCCGTGCCCTGCACTGGGGAGCAGCAGAGGAGCAAAGCGGGGAGGAAGCTCCCTGGGAGCTCCAGGGGTGACAGAACGAGTCCCCAGTGACTGAGCAGTCTGTGCCACCCCTGTGCCACCACAGCCACTGTCCCTGTGCCACCACTGCCCCTGTCCCTGTGCCACCTCTGTGCCACCTCTGTGCCACCTCTGTGCCACCACAGCCACTGTCCCTGTGCCACCACAGCCCCTGTCCCTGTGCCACCTCTGTGCCACCTCTGTGCCACCACTGTGCCACCACAGCCACTGTCCCTGTGCCACCACAGCCACTGTCCCTGTGCCACCTCTGTGCCACCACAGCCACTGTCCCTGTGCCACCTCTGTACCACCCCTGTGCCACCACAGCCACTGTCCCTGTGCCACCTCTGTGCCACCTCTGTGCCACCCCTGTGCCACCACAGCCACTGTCCCTGTGCCACCTCTGTGCCACCTCTGTGCCACCACTGTGCCACCACAGCCACTGTCCCCTGCTGCTCTCAGGGTGTGCTGTAACCTCCCAGTGGATTCCTCCCAAGGCTGAGCAGGACACAAAACACTGCAAGGAATGAATTGCTCCTGATGGTGCCACCAGCCCTGGGGGCTGCAGGGGTGCCCCTCGTGTCCCCCTCCTCACCCTGAGCCCTGCCGGGGCCAGGAGGGGAGCAGGGGCTGGGCCCTGCCCTGCCCTCCCGGTGCCACACGCCCCTGTGCCAGGAGCCGTCCTGGGCTGCAGGTGACCCCTGTGTCACCGTGTGACACCCGAGCGATGCAGGGCAGCAGCACCACTGAGACACCGCAGATCTGGTCTGGAGTATTTCAATCAGCTTTGATGGATTTTTTCCACAGTCCAGAGAGGGCAACAAGAAAGCAGAACAAACATCTGGAAAGTCTCCACGCTGCAGACCCGAGGGCAGGAGCCAAGGGAGGAGCAGCTCGATAAACGCTCAGAAGAGCAAGGTGAGTGTTCCGTGCTCTGAAACCTTCCGTGCCTTCCTGCCAGGGCTGAGGCCTCTCCTGGCACGGACACGATGCAGAGCTGCTGGGGTCAGGGGGAGCAGCTGCCTGCACCCACACGGCACAGGGCACACGCGGATTTATCTCGGGTTTGCCTTCCCTGGGGTGTTTGGTTCGTTTCGTGGTCCTGCACAAATTACAAATTACACAAATTACAAATTACCCTTTGCAGTTTTTGGAGTGATTTTGTGAATGTTAACCAGTAACAAGACTATCCCATTATGATTTTTCTTTTTTACTCGTCCAATTGGAGTTATTTACTGCTTGTATTGTAAGACACCTAATTGAAAAAATTGGCCAATTTGAAGTGATCCCCCAATAAAAAAATTATATGCTGATGTTAAATGCCTTTTGTGATCATTCCAGCATATTTGTCTGAACGTGGGGCTTGTGTAAGAGTGGGATCAATTTTTTCCCAAAAGCCCTTGAGCCTGGGGCTGGCACAGAGGAAGGCAGCATGAGGATAACCCCAGGATGCCCTGGGGTGGAGGCACAGCCCCATTAACTGCAGAGAAACTGCTTTTGCAGTGACATTGGGGTGCCTCAGTGAAAGGCAGCTTTACCTGGTGTTTGCTCTGATTCATCTTTTCTGTTCACTAATGGATCCATTCTCCAGAGCTTTCAATGCTCCTCCTTTCAGCAGATACAATCAGGATAAAAAATGCTTTAAAAAAAATCAATAAACACTTAAGTGTTTGGCAACTCTCAAGCTTTTTACTGTATCATTTACTCAACAGTTTAATGCCTAATAGAAGAAACTCACCAGTTCAATATTCATGTGCAGATTTAGCAGATATAACACACCTCAGGCTGGTTCTGCTTTTCTGACTCCCTTCATTCACAACAAACCAGTTGTTCCAGAGCACAGAGCTGTGTGCTGGGGGCTGACACCGAGGATCAGTTTGGGGGAACCTGCCCCTGTTCCAGCTTGGGGCAGACGTTTCCATCAGTCAGAATCCGGAGGCTTTCTTGCTGTAAAGATTCCAGGTCAGTGTGAGGTGGGGAAGTTGGCACAGGTGTACCCTGGTCACTTAGGGACCCCCTCCCTGCCCAGGGAGGGGCTGCTGGGCTGGGCTGGAGATGGAGATGGAGATGATGGAGATGGAGATGGAGATGGAGATGGAGATGGAGATGGAGATGGAGATGGAGATGGAGATGGAGTGGAGATGGAGTTAGATCACACTGAACATCCCAGCACAGGCAGCCTGGATGGGTTCGGTACCCCTGGAGCAGATCCCAGGTCAGCCATGGGATGGATGCAGTGCCCAGGACTGGTTCCAGCTGATCCCAGCACAGGCACAGCCGAGCCCCCGAGCCCCAGGAAAGGGCAGGAGCTGCCCAGAGTGAGGGAGAAGGGGCAGAAATGGGCAGAAATGGGGAGCAGAGAGCCCCGGGATTTCTCCCGGAGGGGAAGGGGAGCAGGGCAGAAAGGAAAGAGCGAGGTCCAGCCTGGCAAAGGGCTGGAGAAAGCCCTGCTTTAATTTTTGCTTTAATTTTGGGGGGGTTTCTCACTCCCCACCCCCGCTGAATTGGCAATGAACTGATTTCTCCGGGCAGGAGAATCCCCCCCAGTATTCCCGGGATGGGGAGCGCAGGAGCAGCAGCGCTCGGTTGCCATCCAGTGGTAAATCCATCGGTGACAAAGGGAAGGAAAGGAAAAAGGAAAGGAAAAAAAGAAAGGAAAGGAAAGGAAAGGAAAGGAAAGGAAAGGAAAGAAAGGAAAGGAAAGGAAAGGAAAGGAAAGGAAAGGAAAGGAAAGGAAAGGAAAGGAAAGGAAAGGAAAGGAAAGGAAAGGAAAGGAAAGGAAAGGAAAGGAAAGGAAAGGAAAGGAAAGGAAAGGAAAGGAAAGGAAAGGAAAGGAAAGGAAAGGAAAGGAAAGGAAAGGAAAGGAAAGGAAAGGAAAGGAAAGGAAAGGAAAGGAAAGGAAAGGAAAGGAAAGGAAAGGAAAGGAAAGGAAAGGAAAGGAAAGGAAAGGAAAGGAAAGGAATTGCTTTTCATTTCTGTGTGTTATCCCTCTTTACCTGTGATTGATAAAGCAAGATTGTCTCTCAGTTACAGCTTGAATGAAATGTCTGAGGAAGAAAGCTTTCAAATAAAGCACTTATGCTATGATTTTTGAAAGAATTTGAATTAAATTCTTCCCCTCAGACAAAGCTTTAGCAAGAATGACATGAAAAATGTATTTTCTCCTACCAGACTGTCAACCCTTCAACTCCATTGACACTGTCATGCAATAGCACTGCTGTCATCACAAAAACAATCTCCAGAGCACTGCCTCCAAAGCAGAAAATGCACTTTGTCAATGCTGTCTCAACATCCACAGAATGTCAACAAACAATCCGAAAGCACAAAAGATCTGGAGGTCCAACTTCTGCAAGGGGAGTGTGAAGAGCTGCAAAATCAGCTGAGGGTAGGTAAAAACCCAGTTCTATTCTTGGTATCAAACTGTGCTGGGAAACATTCACAGTGAAAATAGTTCATTGATAGGTGTGTTAAACCCCAGGTGTTTATCTGTCCATTTCCCATTCAAACAGACAATGTACACAATATTTAAGGGAGTCTGGGTCTGAGTTCACAGCACTGCTGGCTTAGACCCACTCAAGACTTTCACTGAGGATACCAACATGTACTTTGGAATTCTCTGTGGCATTCCTGTACTTTGTGCTTCTACCCCAACGTCAAACTCTTCTTGGCATTGTCTTGTGCTGCTTCTGTGCCCTCAGCAGCTTCTCTGAGCCCTTTGCACAGCCACAAACCATGTGAGAGGAATAACTCCCAGTTCCCAAAGGCTGGCATTGCTCAGCAGCCAGGGGGGTTCCCTGAGCTGTGGGGTGCTGGGGATGGGAGAGATGGATTTTGGGGACAGAGGATCACTGGGTTAAACACAAACAGTGACCTGCAGGAATACAGAGCCATGGCCAGAGGATGGACTGGCCCTTGTTCCGCTAGGGCAGGTCCTGTGTCCCTGTCCCCGTGTTTGGCACCTGGGGCAGGTCCTGTGTCCCTGTCCCCGTGTTTGACACCTGGGGCAGGTCCTGTGTCCCTGTCCCCGTGTTTGACACCTGGGGCAGGTCCTGTGTCCCTGTCCCCATGCACCTGGGGCAGGTCCTGTGTCCCTGTCCCCGTGTTTGACACCTGGGGCAGGTCCTGTGTCCCTGTCCCCATGCACCTGGGGCAGGTCCTGTGTCCCTGTCCCCGTGTTTGGCACCTGGGGCAGGTCCTGTGTCCCTGTCCCTGTGTTTGACACCTGGGGCAGGTCCTGTGTCCCTGTCCCCATGCACCTGGGGCAGGTCCTGTGTCCCTGTCCCTGTGTTTGACACCTGGGGCAGGTCCTGTGTCCCTGTCCCCGTGTTTGGCACCTGGGGCAGGTCCTGTGTCCCTGTCCCCGTGTTTGGCAGGACAGGAATGCAGAACTGCAGGAAGGGCACACGGAGGAGCTGCTGTGCCTGCAGAGGCTGCTGTCCTTCCTCCCAGGCTGTGGCCTGGCAGCAGCACAGGTGAGCTCCTTTCCTGGCTTTTCATTCCAGAAGGGGAGTTGGGAAGGGGAGGATTTGCCACCGTTCGGTTCACTGAAACAACACCCTGCAAGACTGGTTTTTCACTCCGTGGGGAGGAAAACACGTTTCTGAGGTTGTATTTTAAATAATTGTTTCATGTAATTCAGAGGGGCTGGAAAGAACATCAAATTCATTATAGCCTGTGAAAAGTGACATAGTTAAATTGGAATTTCACAGAGCCCTTATCAGCTACAGAAAGATGTCTTTTGTTCTCTCTCTTTCTCTACAGAATGTCTGCCAGAAGGGAGGGTCATTCTTCGGGGATTGTTATTCTGGGGGATTCCATGGCACAGAGCTGTCATTCCCTTTTTTCTCTTGGCAAAACTGTTCTACATGTTACATATATCCTTACATGCCAGTAGCCCATCAAAAGCACGACTGCAGACAGAAAAAAAGTATTATCAAGCTATATACTTAATGCTAATATTTGTCCACACAAACTACCAAATTAATAATAAAATGTTTATGATAATAAATCCTAACATCTTGCAGCTCCAGTAAAATGTCAGTTCTCATCTGCTGTGGCATAACAAGTTGCATATGTCAAATTTTTATGACTCAAATTGGTAAACATGTTCTTGAGATAAAGAATATGCTTTAAAGCCTCATAGCAGTGAGTCTGTACTGGCAGTTTAAAAAACCTAGTTGCTATTTCACTTTCAGAGTGACTTAATCAAATTTATTCCTATAATTTTCCATATTTTTAAAACAAGGCCTTCAGAAGGCTGGCGATAATTTGTATGTTTTATCCATGTGTGTACCCACACACCCCCAGGTACAGACATGTTTTTAAACCCTCCCACGACAAGGAATGAGAGGACACGCCCAGAACACCATTTTACAGTGATCTGACAGATTTCCAGCTATCAGGTTGGCCTGGCAAATGTTTGGTTTGTTTGTAAGAATGCACACAAGGGAACAGTCCCGTTCCTCCAGGCTGATCTCCAGAATGTGCCGTGGGATACTCTGGCACCTCTGTGCTGCAGATCTGTGCTGGGTGCTGGAGCAGAGTGCTGAGTGCTGATACAGCCACGAGGAACCTTGGACTCTGAGGCTTGCATGTAACTCAACTGAGGGGAAAAATCTGACTTGCCAAAATTAGGCTTAAAAAAAAAGAGAGAAAGCCGTTTATGCCACAAACTGGTTATAAGAGTGCCTTGCCTGATGATCAGAGCCATAATGTAATCTGGGAATGAACATATGAACCTGGCTAGGAACAGCTTTCCCCTCTGAAAATGCCAGGGTTTGTTGTTCCTGCTGCAGCCATGAGTAATCTCAGGGAAGGTCATTTGGGGCTGGGATTTGCACAGCAGAGAGGTCTTGGGGACCTTATTTTTAGATTTTGGACTTCTCATTCAGAAAATTCCAGTCTTTCTAGACCATGGAGATCTTCAGGGAAGAAAGCACAGATTGTCTCTAAACCCTCTCCTCTTCTGTTCTTGTAATACCACGTCACCAGGGCTCAGATCTGGACGTTCTTCCATTCATATAACAAGGACAGAATTTCCAGCAGCAGCCAGTTGCTCTGCAGACCACCCTGTGACCACGGTTTAACTCCAAACCTCTGAAGAGAAACGTGTTTGATGCAAGCGCAGTGGTGGCTCTCAGTGCTGCTGGGAGCTGCTGCTCCCAGAAATGCAGACCAGGCCAGTCTGGGGGATTCCTCAGCTGTGCAGTGAACATCGTGCTCCAGGGGTTCACACCGAGCAGGGGCTGCACATCCAGACGAGACAAAACTTCAGAGAGAGATCACCTGACAAATCCCTCTTCCATGGCTCCTAATTCCTGCCAGGGAAGCACCAGGTGCTGGCAGTTCCTGGAGAGCAGGGCACTCCTCAGGCACTTCATAAAGAGCTACCAGGCTCCAGGGGAAATCTGCCTTCTTTTGGTAATGCCAAACTTTTCCGGAAATTCTCCTGCCTGGGGAATTATGCCTCATTATGCCTGTGGGAAAAACTAAGGGAGGAAGGCTGGTGTCTGAAAAGGAACTGTAGGAAAGTCGTTATTGAATTGAGGGATGTATTTCTCTAGATACTTTATCAGAATTCAGTACGAGAGTGCCTTGAGAGTGCAGTATATCATTCTCCTGTAAAATACTGAAAGGAAAATACAGAAATACCACTCAATAGAATTCAGATGTTTTCCTGATAATTTAACCTTCATCAGCCCGGAGAATTCAGTTGTGTTTTAGTGAATGCATTCCCAAGCCGATCAGATTCTGTCACTCGGATCGGGAGAAACCAGGAGCAAGAAACAATGAGAAAACGACTGAAGCTGAAGGGTTTCCAAAATTTAATTTATTCAAAAATTTTCTCTGTATCCCCTTACAGCTTCCCCCTTTGCCTGCCGGGGAGATGCCGCTGCACCTTGGAAGTTCCGTGGGAACGCACGGCCCCCAGTTTTCCTGGGAAAAGGAGCGGCAGGGTGGGTGGGATGCTCCAGGTAATCTGCTTTAATTCCCTTCTGCATCGGCGCTGCTGCGCCTTCCATTGGGCAGGCCGGGCGGCGGAGATTAAAAAAAAAAAAAAAAAAAAAAAAAAAAAAAAAACACAAAAAACCTGCGGCTGAGATTTGCAGAGCATCGGTCGGTGGCAGCAGGCCGGAGCTGAGCCGAGCGGATCCTGCGGCAGCCGCGCTCGGAGGAGCCGCGGCCGCGCCCGCAGCCCCTTCCCGGGCCGGGGCCATGTGAGCGGGCAGGGCGCGGCACAGAGAGGCACGGAGACACGGACACAGCGAGCCGGAGAGGCGGAAAGCCATCTTGGGGCGGCTGCGACAGCCCTGCCGCCTCATAGGCTCCTTCCCGGCTCCGTGCACGGCGATGATGCTCGCCCGGCTCCCCGCCCGCCCGTGAAGCGCCGGCACCGAGCGCGGCCGGCACCGAGCTGCCGGCACCGAGCTGCTGGCCCGGCAGGAATGAGCCCGCAATGAGCCCGCAATGAGCCCGCAATGATGAGCCCGATCGCCCTCGGCACCGCCTGAGCGCAGGTGAGCGGGGATTGCCCCCCAAGAACCGCCGGGGATGCTGCGGGCCCGGGGAATCGGCAGGGATCGGATGGGAACGGGGATCCCGATGGGAACGGGGATCCCGATGGGAACCGGGATCCCGATGGGAACGGGGATGAGTGTGCGGGGGGAGAGTCCCCCTCTGGCACGGGTAACTCTGACCGCAGGCAGGCAAACTTTATCATTCCGCAGCGATTTTGGTGATGCCCTTCAGTGAATCTTCCCTTCTAGGTGCTGCTCTGAATGATAAAATGTGCATCGTGCACGAGCACTAGGTAAAGGGATTAAACTCTTGCTAGATTATTCCATCCTCCCTCCGACTGATGTTTAATCTGATGTCATTTCCCAGTCACTTTTAGGGTTTGCTATGAAATAAAAGCCATTTTGGCAGGTTTGATGGCTGTGTTTCTGCACCGGATTGGTGTCTGTGGGCGAAGTTGGTGGTGCCAGTGGCTGCGGCTGCCCCCAGCCCCGAGCATGGTGCATCTCTACCGAAGGTGTTTGCTTTGCAAATGTGGATTGTCGTGTCATGGCAAAGCCAGCGCTGACTGCTCCTCCACAGAGCTACTGCCCGTGCAAATACGTGGCATTTGTCTGGCATCTTATGCTAAATTCCCCCCATCGCAAGTAAATGCCTCTTCCTTTTTTTCCCGGCGAGATTTGCCGACAGATGCAGACAGACACTCGTGTATATGGACACTACAGACAGCAGGGCTGGGGATGCCTGCTCTGCAGGCGAGCACGTAGAACAGAATAATAACATTTCGCTGCTGCATGTTCCCGTGAATGGCAGTGAAGGGGGCTGTACCGGTGTGCTGTGCTCGCTGTCACAGGGCATACGGCAGCGTCTGCACCGAGCTCTCCCCAGAACCGGCTGGTGCTGGTGGCGCTGGGCAGGGAGGTGTGTCTTTCCCAGAGTGATGCGATGGTCGACATTACAGCTGTACGTGGGCTCAGTGCAGTTGTGGCCGAGGAGAATCTCAGTGCACGTGAGAGCTTTGGCTTTTCTTTTTTTAAGCTACTGCTGCCTGTTCTGTTAGCGGTAAAACACTGCCTGGGCTCTCTTGTTCGGTACAGGTAGTGATGCAGGGTTTATATATAAAATAACTCAGCAGAATAACTTCTTAGTGAGTCTTGCCACTGCATCTGGTAAATACAGAGTCTGCTCTTAAAGGATTGGATGTATTTTGCAGAAATCCCTAAATTCAAAGCCATTGGTTGTAACATGAGGAATTGCACCAAGTATTCTGTGACGGGAAGAATACCATGATTGTTATCATCCAAATAAAAATAAGGACTATTGTTTGGCAAGACAGAAGAGCTGCCTTAAGAAAACAGCACAAAATACTGAAACACAGACCAAGCAGTAGAGGGGAAGTTACAGCATCCCCATGAAGTGAATATGATAAAAAATAGCAGTGGATGGCACTGATATGAAAGTTGCTGTAGTCACTTTGTAGTTTGGTATTTTTGATCAGGAGGTGTTACATTTTTGTTAGAGGGGGGCTTTCAAGTCTGCCCAGCTGACAAACAAAGAAGGTAATTCAGATCAAATGTTACAGATGTCAGCCAGGACTCACCACTGTCGACAGCCTTTGAAATGTGCTACTTCTAGTACCTTAAAGGAGGTTGGGTCTTTTTTAAGTGCCTCTTTACTATTCCTTTTTGATCTGATGGTCCTGGTCAGTGGCTTTGTGCAGACTGTTTTCTTTTTAATAGGGAAAAGACTGACTCTAAGTGGAAGCAGTGGAGTGGTCACACTGTCCGCAGACTGGAGAGCAGCCCTGATTTTCCCTATTTACACACCTGAATGAGTTCCAGCCTGCATGACTGCATGCCAGGGGCAGTGAACAGGGGGGCACTGCTATTTCATCCAGCTTTATGTATCTGCCTCTACCTGGAGCACCTGTCTGAGAAAGGCAGTGCGTTGAAATTTCTAGAATTGAACCCAAGTCACAGCTCTAGAACAGCATGTGGGTTTTAGGGGTAGGAAAAGTGAGATGGAACAAAATATGGGGCAGCGCAGTGCCACAGATTTCTGCATGAACATGGTCTGAAGAGCTGCTAACTGCTGGTTTAGTTAACTGGCAATTCAAGCTCAGAAATCAGAAATATCTCTCTACAGATGTGACCAATCCCATACCTGCACAAACTGTGTCTGAACCTCTGCACCTGTACAGGCTGCATCTCCTGGGATGTCTGTAGCTCTGGTTTAAGCAGGAGTTAGATGTGCACACATCTAGATGTGTGTGTAACCACTGCTGGTTAGATAGGTGTGTCACACTGAGCATAAATGCATGTGTCAGCAAAGCTCTGAGCCTTTCTGGGTTGCCACGAGAGAAATGAGAAGCCTGTGATCACTGAGTAATTAATATCCTCGGGTATTAGGGGGTTTCCTTTTTGTGTGTCAAATGCCCCACCACAAATCAAAATTAAATATCCAAAATCACCCTGACTTTACTCTGTAATGAGAAACTAGTTGGTCATGCACCAGCGTCCTGTCCTTTCAATATTTATGTTGAGTGAAGCATGGTTTGACAGACAAGGCTGTTTGTCATTTCACTGGAAGTTTTTCAGGCCCTCATCACTGCTATGAAATATGTCACACCAGCTGAAATATCTGTTAGTCACGACTTTTTTCCTGGGACTTATTTTTGGGTTATTATTCAGCAAAAGGTTCTGACTAAACCAAAATTTTGTGTAAATCCTTTGTTTCCCCCTTTCATAGCCTGTATATCCTATTCTGACAGAATGTCAAGCTGCACAGATAACAATTCCTCTCTATTGTTTGGAAAGTCTCTCTGTGCATAGGACCAAGGAACTGAAACTCATTTCAGATTTTCTGGAAAGCACCTGGTGCCCCTGGTGATTGCCTTTCTAACTGTTGATGTTCTGTGTAAGATGTCTGTCCACCACACATGAGGGTTGTCATGGAGTGCTGCTGACAGTAGCATCTCCTCTGTTAGAACAGCAGGTGCTGTTTGAATTGAAAAATACACCCCAATGTCCTGAATAAAAACAGAACTGGAGTGCAGCCGCAGCTCTGGGCGGATGCAGCTTCTCCCCAGCACCGTGCCACAGAGCCCAGCTTGTGCTCAGGGGTGGAGAGGAGGGCTCTGGCCAGGCTGCTCTGCAGCCAGGCTCTGGGAAGGGGCAGTGGTGCCCTGGAGAGCAGCCCCGGTCCTGCAGCAGCTGGGACTGCAGTGTAAGGGTCACTGAGGGCTCCTCTGCCAGCTGGAACCATCCTGGAAAACAACGTGTTGGAGCCACGTTCACCCTGTAAGTGGTGGGTGTAAAACCTGTGCTTGGGTTTGGTGAGGAAATCAGAGAGGTCTCAGGGCTTGTGGCTCCTCACTTTGGCTCGTGCTGGATCAGGAAATCAGAGTGGGGCTCCCAGCTCTGCCACAGATTCTGTGAATGGCTCTGAGCAAAGCATTTAGTATCTCTTGGGCTCTGTTCTCCTTCCCTAAATGGGAATAATAATGAACTCTTTCCACTACATTCTATTTATTTTATCTGCTTAGGAAATGAGATTTTCAGACCAAATACTGTTTTCTCCATCAGGAAGCTGAATCCCAGCAGAGGCTTCTAGATGCTACTTATAAATCACTTGACAGCCTTCACTGTGTGTTGTTGATCTATAGAAGAATACTGCTGAGTGCCAGAAGAATTTGAATTTGTTCAGAGGTTTCTGGAATAGCATTTCATTAGCTGAATTCTCTGTTGTGCTCATGGGTATGTCCAGGTGGGAGTGAAGAGCCTCGTTCCCCTGCTGCTGGCAGTGGTTTGGTAGAAACATTTACAGTGCAGGTGTCACGACAGAGGGAATGGGACTGTGGGCCTGATTTTTGCTTTTTAACATATATGTATACATATATATACATATATATGTTCTCTATATATATATTTTTCCATTCTCTGTTAAAACAGCCTTGATTTCTAGAGCAGGAGCTATTGCTGAGCCCAGTGCTGGCTGACCAGCAGGGTGAACCTGTGGACAGGCAAGAGGAAGGCATTGAGAATATAACAGCATGGCACAGATTCTCTTCCCTGCTCTCATCTCATGACAATTAGAAACCCTCTTCCATTTTTCATTTAGAGATCATCCTACAGCCAGCTCCTCTTCCTCAAGGCTTGATGTGAACACGGGGAACTGGTGGGCAGCCATCACATGCACCCCCTTCCTTGCGTGTGATTTATTTTCTTTCACTGAGGAGCATAAATCACTTTTATAGGCAGCCTCATCAAGTTTTTACATTGGCTGTGTGATGGAAAAAAATACAGTAATACCCTGTCTTGCCAGCTTTGGAAGGAAAACAAGCCTGTCTTGAGGCAGGCCAGCTTGTTTAGGGTTGGCTTGGAAAAGTACTAAATCAAGGCTAAATTCCTCCAGAATAGGGAATTCATTCTAGGAATAATATTCTAGGAATTTATTCTTTACCTTTTCAACCCCTGCTGAATATTTCTGTACCTCCTCCTTACAGAGCTGAAGAAATGCTCTTTGTTCCTCCTGCTTGGAATGCCATGGTGCCTCTTCACTGGTGTGGGAAGTGCATGTGCAGGGAGAACCCTGCCCCTGTCCCTCGGAGTGCTCTCTGGTATTAATCAGAGAGGATTTGTGCAGATGGGAGGCAGCCCAGCCCCGAGGGATGGCACAGCTCAGTGTCCCTGGGAGTGTGCTGTGCTGGGCTCTGCTGGGCATGGATGGAGCTGCTGGTGCCCGGAGCTCAGGGGGAGAAGCTCGAGAGAAGCTGTCCTGGGAGCAGCACCGAGGGCTCAGTGTGGTCCCTGTGCTGCATTTCCCTGTGTGACACTCACACTTCCCCTCTTGCTAAAGCCTGACTCTGCTCTCCCCACTCCCCTGCCCCCCAGTCCTGCACAGTTTGGAACCCCAGGAATTCCCTGCCAGCTCCAGGAGTGTGTTTCTCCCCTTCTCTCTTGTTTACTGCTTGCTAATTAAATTTCGTAGGTGGCAGTTTGAAATCTTAGTGGGACATGTCATGTGACTGCTAATGCTCTGCAGATCTCTATTACATAACCTTTAAGTAGTTTGGGAAAATGTGCTTGTGTCACACTGGGCCTGGCATAAGGCTCTGTCTGAAGGCAGCAGTCTGATGGGGTATTTTATGTAGCATGACTGTAGAAATCTTGTGGATGGTTTGTTCTGGCACAAGATTTGTGCCCTCGGTTGTCAGGTCAGTTGTCTTCCCTGGAGATGCTTGGCAGTCAGCTCTGCCTGCCTTCCCTGCAGGGCAGAGCAGGGAGGGGCTGCATTTAAACACTCTGACGTGCCAGGTAATGATCTAATAAATCCTAAATGCAGGAGCCCTTCTGCTTTTCTGAGAGCTTTGCTCATCCCACTTTCGGAGTGACCCGAGCACAGAACAAACACAGAAAACCTCAGTTTGTTCCCCTTCCCCTCCCTCAGATCTTAACTGGGCTCTGGTGCTTTATACAAAATGAAAACATGAATCAATACAGATTTAAAGAATGCTATGTAGGGACGATCAATATTTAATGCTTGGTAATTCATTAGGTTCTGGTTTGCTGGAGGAGCACTTTTGTAAATGACAGCAACGATCCACCCACAGAGTAAGAGCTCCTCTTCCTTCCCCCAAGCCAGAGCCAGCTCTTGGCCATTCCTCACACCCAGTTCCACGCTCTGGCTGTGAGAGCCTTGTAATCTCGGTACATCTCTGTACGTCTTTATCCATCTTTAGCCACTGTCCCGTGCACCTTAAGCTCTCCATGGAGGGACCAGCCTGAAGGAAATGAGTCTCAGTTTGGTTTTCTGGCCAGGATATGGCCTTGGAGGCTGAGTCCTGTCTGTGGCTCTGATTGTGCTCTCTGATAAACCACAGGAGATTTCTGCCTCACTTTCTTTGTCTGCTGGGAATGCTCAGTGGCAGTGACGTGCTGTGGTCTTGCAGTGAAAGCTGTAATTAGAAATGAGGATGAAGTGGGTGAATTTTTTTTTTAATATTTTTATATTTTTAAAGGATGTCAGACTTACAGGTTTCTAATCTCGTATTGAAATCAAATTGTGTGAACCTGCATTTTGTCTAGAGAAGCCCTTAGTCTGCAATAGCACTTTTCAGTAAGAAAGCTTTACTGAGTGCTTAGGATGATGATTTGAGGTTGTTCTGTCCGTTTTGCAGGTGAGAAATTTTCAACGTGCTTCAGGTTTACTTTGCCAAGAGCATTCAGCAGGGTCAATGGAAATCCCTGGGTATTGTTTGCTGGATCTGGTCTAACATTTATCCATTGTATTGCTTCTCTTAATTAAATGTTGTATAAGAAAGGTGGGGGGAAGTATTGATCTTCTAGAACCAGACTTTTTTTTTTTTTTTGCTTCATTTTAAATTAACTGGCCATGTGCTACTCATAGTAATGAGTCTGCAAATGTATTAATCTTTAAAAAAATTATTACTTCCATAAATCAGGGTGGCTACAGTCAGTTTGTGTATTCCAAGGGCTGCCTGTTCACCTACTGGGCACACTGGAGCTATAAATGTCTGTCTGGAAGGGTCTCTGTTCAACAGTCTTAAATCTTCTGTATAAATATATTTACCATACAGCCCCTGTGATTTTGGTTTATTTGAAGATTAAGTACAGTTCATGCTGCTGTGTCACCATCCTTGGTGGCTCCTGGATGAACTGGAATCAGAACAAAGAGAGAGTGTGAAGCAGTTTTATGGTTTTTTTGGGGAGGGCAGGTGGGCACAGGTGATGTTTCTGTGTTTCAGAGGAAAGCTGTATTGAGGCAGGGGTGGGCTGCTCAGCCCTGGAGCTTTGCAGTTCTGTGCTGCACAGAGCGACAGTGACACAGGGACAGTGACACAGGGACAGTGACACAGGGACAGTGACACAGCAACAGTGACCGCGACAGGGACAGCGACACAGGGACAGTGACACAGGGACAGGGGCAGTGACACAGGGACAGTGACAGGGACACAGTGACAGGGATGGTGACATAGGGACAGTGACAAAGACAAAGGGACAGTGACACAGGGAGAGTGACAGTGACACAGTGACACTGACAGTGACAGTGACACTGACCGTGACACAGTGACAATGACACACTGACAGTGACAGTGACACTGACCATGACATAGTGACAGTGACACAGGGACAGTGACACAGTGACACAGTGACAGTGACACTGACCGTGACATGGTGACAATGACAGTGACAGTGACACTGACCGTGACACAGTGACAGTGACACTGACCGTGACATGGTGACAGTGACAGTGACACAGGGACAGTGACACAGTGACACAGTGACAGTGACACTGACCATGACATGGTGACAGTGACAGTGACACTGACCGTGACACAGTGACAGTGACACTGACCGTGACATGGTGACAGTGACAGTGACACACTGACAGTGACACTGACCGTGACACAGTGACAGTGACACTGACGGTGACAAGGTGACAGTGACACAGGGACAGTGACACAGGGACAGTGACACAGTGACAGTGACACTGACCGTGACATGGTGACAGTGACACAGGGACAGTGACACAGGGACAGTGACACAGTGACAGTGACACTGACCGTGACATGGTGACAGTGACAGTGACACAGGGACAGTGACACAGTGACACAGTGACAGTGACACTGACCGTGACATGGTGACAGTGACACAGGGACAGTGACACAGGGACAGTGACACGGTGACACTGACACTGACCGTGACACGGTGACACTGACAGTGACAGCGACAGGAGAGCTGCCAGCACGGCAAGGACAGGACAGCCTGCACTGAGTGGGTGCAGGGACAGTGGCACCCACAGCAAGGGGGGATGAAATCCTGCGGGCCTTGCACAGCAGCTCCTCCGTCCCCTGAGTGTCCCCGTGTCCTCCTGCCCCGCCTGGGCGCTCCCGGCCTTCCCCGGGGACTCCCAGCGGGGCAGGGATTCCCATTCCATGCAGGAATGGCAGCGTGGATACCGCGGACCCCGGGATAATGTCCTGTCCAGACACTGCTGGGAAGGGAGGGGGCAGCTGGGGGAAGGGCTTTAACCCTTTGTGCCACCCCAGTGCCACAGCTCTGGTGGCTCTAAGGAGCTTCAGCTCAGCTCCTGCAGGGACGGGAGCTCACAGCTCCTCCTCAGAGCTCCAGAGGGGCCGTTTCTTATGCAGCCAGAGTATGCAGAGCAGCCCTGCTCGGTGATTGTGTAGATACTGACCCCAGCTACCCAGTGCAAGTGAGACCTTTGCCACCTTGGATATTGAGAGTTAGTAATTATCATAACCTAAAATTAGGTTATGTTAGTAATCATCATAAACCCTAAACCCTGTGCTCAGCTTGCAACCTAACTTCCCTTTTGAAAAATGTCTGCTTAATTTCTGCAAATGCTCTTAGGAGGAAATGAAGAGTCTAAAGCTTCGAGCTGCTGATATTTTTATAACAGAATGATACAAGTTTTGTGAATACACGGCTTTTTCTTGTCTTAAAATAAGACAGAACAATTTAGAGAGCAGAACAGGAGAGGAAGACAAGCTGTCCATGGTGATGATTCTCAAAGAATCAAGCAGTGAATGAGGCCACTGAAGTGACCCCACTGGGGTGACACACCGGGGTCTGTGGGGCTCAGGTGCTTCCATCCTTTCTTTGTGGGAGAATTGCTCTGAGCACCAGCAGGGAACAGCACTGAAAGCACAATATTTGTGTGCTGTGCATACACAAACACACACGTTTCACTGAACATCACTGCCAGGGCTGGCACAGCACCTGTGTGACCCTGAGGGTGACCCTGAGGGTGACCCTGAGGGTGACCCTGCAGCTTGCCCTGCAGCTTTCCCTCACTCTGCTCTCACTGCGGGACGAGCACAGCTCAGGACCAGGCTCTGAGCACCTCCCAGGCACTGCCAGCCCAGAACTCTAGCTGGACACAGCAGAGGGATGCTGCAATGGAGGGAGCACAAAGGAAAAGTCTCCTTCCTCCTTACCCCACGTTTTAGCCCCTTCCAGATGTGCTGTCTACCCCCCCTCTTGCCCCATCGTGCTTTGTGTAGCTAAAATTCAGTCTGTTACATAAAAAACTCCCAGAACCTGTAGTGAAACCATGATATCACTTGATTTAATAGCATTTCAGGGCCCATGCTGCTGTTGAGAAGGATGTTTTCTCACTCTGATTTGCTGTAACTAAGTAACAGGAATTTTTCCCTAATGCAGCTGGGTTATGTGTGGATGGAACTGGCTGTAGAGAATTGGAAATTATTGTTTGAAAGAAGGTCTTTTACAGCAGGAAAGGTGTCTGGAGCAAAGTATCCACTTGCACTGTTGTTCTCCTTTGGTTTTCCCAGCCTAGTTTGCTCACTTCAGCTCTATGTGCTTCTTTTCCAAGTTAGATCCTGTAGGATTTTCCAGGCTACTGAATGAGGAAGGAAGAAATGGAGAGGCTTAAAAAACACCCAGTGAGAAGGTGGGGTGGAAAACAAAGAATTAAAAGGTGGCATCTGTTTATTTTCCGTGTGTGTAAAGGGATTCTACTGCTGTTTGTCTGGACTGGCATCTTAAAATCATTCGGTGATTGTGAGTTCAGAAGTGCTCTTGGTTAAACACTGATGAGTTTTACTAATTAGTTTTACTAATTCCTTGTCTTTGGTACTGGCTGTGTGCTCAGTAATCCATCACAATTTAGCTTTTCACAAGCTTGTCATTTGTGGACTCCTCCTGTTCCAAACTAAAACTCACAAGTAAGCAAAAAGGGACTGTCCTTGACACCACATCTGCCTCCAGGGCAAAAATGAGATTTTGTTTGTGGTGTGTAACAATTGCCAAGACTACTGAATTTTCATAGCAGTCATGGTTGTTACACAAATGCAGATTTGAGGCACATAGCACTGTTTATTTTTTTGTTCCCTGCAACATTCATTAAAAGTATAATTGCTGGCATTAACTAGGCAGAATAATGCATGCCTGTGAGCTGCAGTGCTTTTAAAGGCCCATGGCATTCCTGCTATCAGGATTTCTAATTTATTGGAATAACTTCAGGGCTGAAATAGGTTTCTTTCATAATGGGTTGGTGCAATGTATTTTATTCAGATCCGTGGTAAATCTCCTCGTGTGTGAGTCCCACTGTTGCAATCCAGTACAAGTGTGCATGGGAAAAATGCATTTGGATTTTTATACTTCCATCAAACCTGCTTTAGGGCTGAAGTCCCAGAGGAATGTTTAACTATCACTCTCCATCATTACTGGACTGATAATAAACCACTATTACATAAATAATAAAACCAGCAAGTAAATACTTCAGGGGAAATATCACAATATCCCACTCAGTGTTTCTTGTCTCTTCAGATCACCAGGCACATTTGGAAGGGCAGGAGAGGAGTGTGAGAAACAAACCCCATTATTTCCATCATCAATAATTAAAACCATTTACAAAGAGTGTGGAATACTGAAAACACATCTGAAAGCTTTGGGTTTTTGTGTCAGTGTAGGATTTGTGCTCTGGAAGGATGAGCTGGAACTGGAAGAAGCCAGAGGAAAGGGGCTGTATGAATAAACCAGGAATCTGGGGAGTTTGTTATGAAACACTAAAAGAGCTTATTCTTTGTTGTCTAGCAGTGACAAAATGACAAGGTGGGTCTGATTTCATCACTAATTCTGACTCAAGCACAGACTTAGTGCAGAGTGCTCCAGTTCAAACACCAGAGATTGCCAAAGTGACGGAAGTGTTTGGAAATGCCAAAAGCTGCTCATCTTTAGTGGAACTTTTCCACAGCCTCTGTCTGGCTGAGCTTTAACCCAGCTTTAGTTTTTACCCTAAGTGCTTCCTGGGCTTGTTCTCTTCTGAAATCAGTAATTCTCAATGAACCATTTCTCCGTGTGCTACTTGAATGTTATTTATGTAAAAAAACCCCTTTTTACTTTTGCAGGCTTTACATGGTGTCTCTGGTACTTTTCTCAGTGTAGGTGACTGAATATTTTTCAATTCAGAGTTCCTAACTAAAAGCTATGTCTGCTCTGGAAGCCCAAGGTTTCTCCTAATCTCTCACTGCCATATTATTTGTGAATAGTTCTGCTATTAATTTTTAGGATTTTCCCAAAGGTGTTCTTGGGAAAAGCAGAATTTTACTTTGAGTTGTTGTTCCCAGTGACCCCAAATACATTGAGTTATTACTTGTACTGTCTCAAGAACACCTGCTCAATCCCTCACAAGGGCTTCAGGCAGAACGTTAGTATCAAATACTCCATTTTTGTCCATAAAGATAGAACAGGAATTCATGCTAACAAATGGCTACATTAAGGGTAAACTCCCCCTGCTGATGATCTACACTTTGCCATGATTTTGTGTTTTTTTAGATTTGTGCTTGTTACCTGGCCTGGTGATGGAGCGTCCTGCCCTGCCCAGTTTCAGTCTGGAGAAGGGCTGCAGAGCAGTTCTGCTGAAGATCAGGGTGCAGGTGGTCAGGCACACACAAACCAGGCTGTATTTGTGCTCTGGTCACGGGCTGTTTTGTACACAGCCTGCGTGTTTGTCTCCAGGCAGTGCTGTTTGGTACTGGTGGTGTTCAATGACTCCTCGTCGAGGTGAAGGGAGGTTTGGAGCACAGGGTCCAGAGCTTTTATTGGCCTCTGGCTCTCTCGTGCAGGTCTGGAATGCAATGGCAGCAGTTTGCCTTCTACAAGCACAGCACGAGTGCTTCAGAAGTGTTCCATGCACTAAAGAAGTGGTAAATGCATTATTCCATACAGGCTTTATTTTATGTTTCATGGATTCGTGTGATGCACTTGGCCTTTAATCTTTGGACTTCAAAGTCCCTAGAGACATGAATTAACTAAGTCTTAGTGCACATCTCCTAGGTAAGAATGAATATTATCCCCATTTTGTTCAGAAGGACACAGGATTTCACCAAATTTCAGCCATGAGTCAGTGGCAGAGCTGGGAATCAAAACTGGAAGTGCTGCCCACATTAGAGCTCTGCTCCACTGAACAAACTCACCAGGAGATGTGGAGGTTTCTGTACAATGTGCATGAAACATTTTTAGTCATTTCCTGATACATAAATTAAAAACAAACGAACAACCGAAAAAGAAAAAAAAAATCCAGCAGTTCAGAAGTTGTGTACTGGCAAGTGAAGTGATGAAAGAACATTTTGTGTCTGGCTCACTTGGCAATTCCTCCTTTTGTCTCCTGTCTGGGTGCAGGGGAGGCACCAGCCAGGGTTCAGGGAGCAGCTCCTGCTGCAGAAATGCAGAGTGCACTTGCTGGGGCTGCTGCCAGAGGCATTCATGTGTTTGTCTCAAATATATTGGGGAAGCAACGTGGCTGTGATACCTTGCTAAAAACTCTCCCACTGTGCTGCCAGCAAACATTCTGCTGTTACCCAAATGTGCAAATATTCTTATTTGTGTGTTGCATAACAGGATTCTCTCCCTCCCCATCCTTACCTGATAATGTTTGTAACACAGACTTGGGATTTTGTGTGGCTCAGTCTGAGCACTTTGGGTGGATTGACCTGAAGATTTCTGCTCTCATCTATTTCTCTCTGATAATAAATCATTGCTGATGATTTATTCTCTTAGCCTGGATAGTACAGGTGAATGCTTTGACCTTAAGGTCTTCAGACTAATTTCTGGGGATGTTGTGACTGGGATCTGGGTTATGCAGACCTGTGATGGGTGATGGAGAGGAACATTAGATCTGCTGCTACAACCTTAAAAATAAAGAAAATTTTTTTTCTGCAGCTGAGAGGAAATTCTCCTGGTCTTAAAAACCCTGCTGAGAATCAAGAGGTTGCTGGAGGTTTCTAAGGAAGGGTTCTTTCAGGGAAAATCAGGCCAGGGTTTGCCTTTTTTTATTTCTAGAGTTCAGAAGAGAAAGTGCATTTAAAGACATCCATTCTCTTCTTACATGAACAGCGGCTTGAATTTCTCATGCTGTCTGCTCTGGAAGTTTATTAATGCAATCACTCAGCTGCAGAGAGTTAAAACATGGAAGGAATCAGGCTGCCAGGGAGCCTAATCACTGTGCAAAAGCAAGCCACAGCACAGCAAAATTAACCTTTCCTGCCCGGAGCTCTCCCAGTTTACCCCCAGAGTGCTTATCTAAGCCTGCCAGCAGAATAAGCAAGGCGGAGACTTTGAGGAGATGGGGCAGTGTGCGGTTTTCTTGCTTGGTTCCAGCTGAAGGATGCATTCCGGTTCCTGCACTGACGGCTTTCCTGCAGAGCTCTGGTGTGCTCTGTGCGAGATGGGACCTGGTCCATGGAGCCCTGGGACCAGAGATGGTTCGGGCCGGGAATGCCTGCAGGAGGGCTGAGAGCACAGGGACAGGCAGAGCAGGGGCTGGGACAGCGCAGATCCCGGGGACACGACAGCTCTGTACTGACCGGGCTGGGCTGGGCAGAACTCACTCTGTACTGACCGGGCTGGGCTGGGCTCAGCAGAGCTCACTCTGTACTGACCGGGCTGGGCTGGGCAGAGCTCACTCTGTACTGACCGGGCTGGGCTGGGCTCAGCAGAGCTCACTCTGTACTGACCGGGCTGGGCTCAGCAGAGCTCACTCTGTACTGACCGGGCTGGGCTGGGCAGAGCTCACTCTGTACTGACCGGGCTGGGCTGGGCTCAGCAGAGCTCACTCTGTACTGACCGGGCTGGGCTGGGCTCAGCAGAGCTCACTCTGTACTGACCGGGCTGGGCTGGGCTCAGCAGAGCTCACTCTGTACTGACCGGGCTGGGCTGGGCTCAGCAGAGCTCACTCTGTACTGACCGGGCTGGGCTCAGCAGAGCTCACTCTGTACTGACCGGGCTGGGCTGGGCTCAGCAGAGCTCACTCTGTACTGACCGGGCTGGGCTGGGCAGAGCTCACTCTGTACTGACCGGGCTGGGCTCAGCAGAGCTCACTCTGTACTGACCGGGCTGGGCTGGGCTCAGCAGAGCTCACTCTGTACTGACCGGGCTGGGCTGGGCTCAGCAGAGCTCACTCTGTACTGACCGGGCTGGGCTGGGCAGAGCTCACTCTGTACTGACCGGGCTGGGCTGGGCTCAGCAGAGCTCACTCTGTACTGACCGGGCTGGGCTGGGCTCAGCAGAGCTCACTCTGTACTGACCGGGCTGGGCTGGGCTCAGCAGAGCTCACTCTGTACTGACCGGGCTGGGCTGGGCTCAGCAGAGCTCACTCTGTACTGACCGGGCTGGGCTCAGCAGAGCTCACTCTGTACTGACCGGGCTGGGCTGGGCTCAGCAGAGCTCACTCTGTACTGACCGGGCTGGGCTGGGCAGAGCTCACTCTGTACTGACCGGGCTGGGCTCAGCAGAGCTCACTCTGTACTGACCGGGCTGGGCTGGGCTCAGCAGAGCTCACTCTGTACTGACCGGGCTGGGCTCGGAGAGTTCTCTGAGAACTCTCTCTCAGCCCTGACTCCAGCTGAGCCATTAACTCCATGAACTCTTCTCATCCATTCCCGCACAATTGAAGCCATCATTTAAATGCTGCTCCAGTGCTTGTCCCAGCAGTTAGAAATACTTGATTCTTGTGTGAAGGAGGGAGAGAAAAAGAAAAAAAGAAACGTTTTCTGAGGAGTTTTTATATCAATTCAAGTCAGAATTTAAGTTTGTGGAGCTCAGTCAGTCCAGAAGGCTTTAGACAGGTCTACATTAACAACTTACACTGGCAGGGATAACGAGCTAAGATATCCAGGAGAATAGAATTCGGTTGTAAGGAAAAATACTGTAAGCTTCAAGGAATCTTCAAAGTAACCACATTCCTTAAATGATGGACAGCAGGAAATTGCAATGAATCTCAACTTCATTAACTGGATCAAAGAGGATGATAGATGTGACTTGCATATCATCACTTCTACCCTTTTGCTCATACAGGATGCAGATGGAGGCTGGAGAAAAAGAAAATGCTTTAACTAATCTTCATATAACTTAATAGGAAAGTCAAAGTGAATTGATTCTCACTTCCTGGGCTTAGTTCTGGCCCTGTGGCAGTGCAGATATTGAACTGGCCTTTACTCAGAGAGCTGCCCTGGGGAAGGGAAGGGGCAGCAGCAGTCCCAGGCACAGCTCATGGAATGGAGCACAGGTCTGTGGGGTCCAGGGGAGCATTCATTATGTGACTCATGAGGAAAGCAAGTGGGAAGCCAAGGTAAATTTGCTGTTAGTCTGGCCAGAAAGGGGCAGGTTTAGCACCAGCACAGGAGGAGTGACGAATGCTCAGGCAGTAATAACTTCTACAAATCAGATGGAGAAAGAAAGATTTCTATTTTTAGCACCTGTCTTAGAGTGGATAGAAATGACACCTTGAAGTGCCCATTTCTACATTGACTGTCAGAGGGCCCAGAGAACTCCAAGGTAGGGAGTTGTACCTCTAATGATACACAAAATAGTCCCGTGCAGATTTATATTTTTGATTTTGTTAAATAAATGAATTCATTTTAAACTAAGAACATCTTTAGTCTCAGTGAGCGGAGTAAATTTTGAAAAATGTTTGATGCTAGTAAAGGTTGATGCATCATTTGTAATTTCCACATGGATGATCCCAAGCTCTAAACAGCTGAAGAAAGTTGTGTTTTTTTATCCTAAGGAGCTGAAGAGTCCAGGGCAGTGTGTCACATCTCTGATTTGTGCTGCCCAGGCTGAGCTGAGGCTGAGGCTCCCCTGAGGAGCCCCTGAGTGCCAGACTCACCTGTGGAGCTCTTGGAGGGCAGGGGAGCCTGCAGGGCTCAGGTGGCCGTGCTGCAGGGCTGCTCTCTCTGGGAATGGTTTTGGCTGCCTCTGCAGGCACAGGTCCAGCAGGGATTGTGTCACAGGCTTGCACTGGGGAAAAAAATGCTCTCTCTCTGCAGGTTCAATTCCTGTTTTGGCAGATACATTAAACTTGGTCATGGCATCATTTATAATTATCAGCAGAGCCCTGCTGGTGGCTGATGGAGGAGTTAGAGGCAGCACTCTGCCTTGATTGTGCCACAGGATTGCTCAAAGTGCTGCCCTGCAGAGGGGGCAGAAATCCAGGCTTTGCAGACAGGTTCAGGATGCTGTTTGCCTCCTGAGGGGAGCTTCTCTTCTTGCCAAAATGAAGCTTTTGCTGCTGCCAAAGTGGGGATGTCAGAGCGGGGTGGTTTGGCTATTGAGAGGTGCCAGCTGCTATCAGATGAGTTCTGGCTTCAGTCTGGGTTTCAGATTTCTTCACAGACATGAATCTCCAGCTCCTGCCCTGTTGGTGTGTCAGGCAGTCAGACGTTTTCCTGACTGTCATTTTCTCATAAAAAGCCACTTCGAATCCTTTTTAAAGGATTTACATTTTATGTCAGTATTACTTAGGGCTTAAAGGCCTGATTCTCCCTAGACTTGTGGTAATATCTCTGTGGGATAATTCCACTGAGAAATATATTAGTTACATGTGTGAAATGAAGGAAGAATTGGTCTGGCTGATGCATAACTCATTTAAATAAAACCCAGCAACCCCATGGAAAAGATGGGTATTGTATTTGCTAGTGTGGATCTCCTGCAGTGATGCAGTGACTTGTTCATACATGTTGCTAAAAATTGAGGAATAAAAGCTTTGTTGATGGGGCCGTAGCTGTGCCAGCTTTGTCATGTGGATATCCTTTGTACTTCTATGAAACCTGAATGTGAAGTCTGTGTTAATATATGAGATGGTGTGAATTTAGCTGTTAAAAAGGATATTCCAGAAGATTCTACATTTATGGATACCTGGTGTTCATCAAGACTTCTTTTCTTGGCCAGATTTGCCCAGGTTTGAGTTGAGTTAATGCAAAGAGAATGGTTCTGTGCACTCTGAGCACAGCAGGGATTTCCCACCCCACTTCTCCGGGACACACAGGGTGCCCGTACTTACAGCATGAATAAAGTGGAGAAATCAGCCAGCCTTCTGCTCAACAACCTTTTTCTAATTTGTAAAGTAGGTGAATTACTTGATACTTTATGAAACAAATACTCAGTAGTACAGATTTGTCTTTTGCCTTGTAGTTTATCCTTGTAAGTTTTATAGCAGAGTGTTGGAGATTAACAAACAAAGCAATTATTCCATCCAGATATCCAGATTTGTGTTTTTCCCAAGAAGCTCATTTCTAGCTCTGGCCACAGGATTTATTGGCACATTCTGTGATGCTCTGCTTTTTGAGACTCACAGCTAGAAGTGGTTTTTAGATTAACACAGCAACGTGAGTCATTTGCTTCAGAGCTTCCTGCCTAGAAGGTACCAAAGTTGCTTTGGATTTATCACAAAAACTTTGACAGCAGACTCTCACTTTGAATTCAGGATGGATTTCTGCAGATAGGTGTTTAACTAATTAAATTCAGAGCAATTTGGCACAGTAGCTGAAAATATGGGAACCCTCAAGCCTGCAGTGCTTCGGAGAATTGGTGTCAGCTACAGTAAGAGCCATGATGAAAATCAGAGTGATTGAGAAATTGTTAAACTGGAATGGCAGGCCAGTGTGAGACTGGCTGCATAAAAGAGGAAAACTAAGGGCAAGGAAGGAGAAGAGAGAAGAGGCTTTTGCAAACAGGAGTTTGCTCAGTGGAGCTCCTGCCAGTGCTCGATTCTGTGAAGTTTCACTGATGGAGGAAGGGTTTGTGTGCTAAGGAGAGCACAGAGCCAGAGTGATCTCAGATGGAAAAAAGTGTGGAAAACTGTGGAAAAGTAGTTTAATGGTTTATAGGTTAATATGGCTGCTGAAGATTTTACTGTTCCAGTTAAAAAAAAAAAAAAACAAACAAAAAAAAGAAAAGCCCAGTCCTGAGCTGATTGTTGTTCCTTCATTTGCAAGGAAGTATTTCACTTTGCCACACAGTTCACTTACCAAATCAAAGTAAATAACAGTTTTTCTGAAGTGTTTTCCATTGGTTGGTGTCAGCATTTTATTGCTTATCAGGGTTTTTTTCTTGTCAATTTGCATTCATTTTATCATTCTGGTGATGTAGACTCTGGATGTTTCTGTTCCAGTGCTGGGATTGCATGCCTGGACAGCCTCCAGTAAGCAATTCCCATTGTTCTTTCTTAATTTGAGCTGCAAGTGACAAGTGAGCTCTAATTTTTAAATTTATTTATTAAAAAATCGAATCAACAGTCTTCTCATTCACAACCAAGATCATCATTTCCAAAGCTAGATCTGTATAATTAGCCCCAAGCCAAACTTTGCATTTTCAGTAGTGTTTCCTCTTTGCTGTCATGGTGGGAATTGTTCAGTCTGGCTGATGCTGGAAGGATGTTTGAACAGAGATATGAAGACTTTTTTGTCTGCTGACAAACAGGTCTTACTCATTTATTCTTGATCCTATGAAAGAGCTGACAGCCACCAGAGCAGTTTCATTGGTGTCCCAAACTGGTGGGGAAAGCAGGATTATTAAGGGCAAGCAAAATCATTAAGGGCAGCAACCTCCCACAGCCAGGCCAGAAAATGTGCGTGTGTCTGCATTTCCAGCTAGAGGTTGGTGTCTGTGGCCAGGGCTGAGGTTCAGAAGGAAGAAGGGGTTTCTGGAAGAGCAGGTTCAAGCAGCCAGCTCGTCAGGAAGTGCAGGTCACTGCTCCTGGCTCTCCTGCCCCTCCTGAGCGTGGCAAGCACGGAGATGAAATCCAGGAACGCCACCTTGGGAAGAGCAGGGAGGAGCTGCTGCTGTCTGTCTGTCTGTCTGTCTGTCTGTCCTTGTCACCACTCCACTCGTTCTGTGGCCCTGCCCAAGGAGCCCTGGGGCTTTCCTTCCCCGTGGGGAAATGTGAATTCTGAGTTTTGGGAGGCACTCTGCAGCTCAGTGTGTGCTCCCCTGGCCTGCTCTGGATGGCTGCTCCAGCCTGGAGCCTGCAGGGAAAACTCTGAATGCTCCACAGCCCCAGACTGAGACTAACTCTGAGCAGAGCACAAAACCTGAGTGGAAGGATGGGTGTCCAAAGCAGCCTGGGGCTCCCAGTGACAAATGGCACAGCAATGGGTGCTGGGATGAAAGGAACCTGAGACAGCATCCTTCAAAAACTCCCAGTTAATTCAGAGACAAAGTCCTCTCACGTGGCCCACTGCAACTTCCTTCCCTGCATTCTGAAATGTATTCAGAGAGCTGACAGAAAACCCTGTGCAACTCCACCAGGTGTCATCAGTGGAGTATTTTGGGATGTTGCCTTGTCTAACCGGCGAGCTTGTTTTGTTACCTGCTTCCACAAATTATTTAACAAGAAGTTGTGGTTCTTTTGGAGCCCGCTTTCCATTTTCCAGTGACAGCTTTCTTTCCGAAACTTCCAGTATTATCATGGGATAATTAGGTAGGGACCCTGCAGACAGTTCTCCTTTCTGGAAAGCCAAATTCTCATTCTCTTCAGATGGTTCAGAAGAATTCCTGTCAAGCTCACTGTGTGTGTTTTTGATAGAGTTTAGATTTTATTTGTCTTGTAATTACTTCCCTTTCAAGCATCCAGTTATTGCAAGGTAGCTCTTTAAGCATTTTTCTCTCAAAGTAGGGTCTCCCCTGTGTGAGCATTTGCTGTGCTGCCCTTTGCTTGCTGTGCTTTGGGAGCCTCATTTTGGAGCAGTTCTGGGCTGGAACCGTGGCTGAAGGAATTTCCTAAATGGCCAGAATGGGAACATTCCCCGTGTGTGAAAAGAACCTTTGGGTGAAGGATGCAGAGTATTTGTATTTTTGTATTTGTATTTGTATTTTGCATTACCTGGGGTTCGTGCAGGAAGAATTGCCTGGGAAATCTCTGAGCCATCCTGTGGTGCCAAACAGAGCAACTGGAACAGAAACTTCCCTAAGCTGTGTATCAAACTACAGGGGGAAGTATAAATTCAGTTTAATTAAAGGCACTAAACTCGGGCAGGAAGATGATGCAGCAAGGACCCTTAATCTGCTGCTGCTGTTAGCAGATGCAGCAGCCTCCAAACATCCTTGTTTGCTCTCTCCACTTCGACATCTGTGCTCCTTCGTTTTTTATTTCATTCAAAAATATTCCTAAAAATGAAGCATGGCTCCATGTGCTGCTTGTGGTCCTGTCATCATTTGGAACCCCTTTTTTTCATCAGTTTTCAGTGGTTGGGAAAGTCTGAACTTCTCTCCTGTGTCTGTCCCATGACAGACCCCAAAAATAAAAGGTTTTAGGACACTTCCTTATGTGTCTGGATTCATAAATTACTGAAATTCCAGGTTAGTGCTCCTTTCTTTAACCCAAATTTTCTTTTGGTGGAATATCCCCCATGCCATGAATGTTTTCAGTTTCCTCTTTTGTGCATGCAGAGCTCTCTCACAGCTCTCAGCCTGCAATTACAGCTCTCCCTTATAAATATTTAAATGGCAGCTCAGCTTTCAGACAGAGTACTCCAGTGACAAAGATCAAGCTTTCTGACCTTTTGTTAATTTGCTCAGTGAAACAGGATTCCCATGGTCTCGTTTTTTGTATTTAAGAGAAGAAATTTGCATACAGAGAGGCTGTTGGCTTTTCTCATTTTTGTTGCTAATTTTCTTTTGGTACATTTATTCCAGTAGATCTTAAAGAAAGAAGTCACTGGATAGTTTTATCAGTTATGCATGAGAATATCAAAGATAGAATTGAAGGATAAAAACACTTGGGCTCTTTATCAGGAAATGAAATTCTTTTACCATCATGGCAAAAAAAAAAAAAAATCAGCAAAAGAATTAAAAGTGTCTAGACCAATGGAGAAACTTGTTGCTACAGTGCATTGGAAAGAAATACAAACTATTTATGATAATAGTGGAGAGTGAAGCTGGAAAATCTCAACTATTGCTTTGGAAATGAAATTATCTATTCTGGAAAATACAGCACCTGCATACCCCCAAAAACTGAACTGACAGAAGAAAGACTAAGCTGCAAAGTGTGTCAATGTAATCACAAATCCATGGGTTTTCAGGAGCTGCAAAATGAAAACTGTATCAGGGTTTTGTAAACCTTAGCTAGAAAAATTTTGTACTTGTTTCTTTGTATTTGTTGTGAGTTTATTGTGGATATTGCAAAGGAAGGAATGCTGGCAGTTCCTGCAGCAGAGCCTGGGGCAGCCAAATCCTGGGAAAGCTCTGCTGTTGGCCCTGCAGTTCTGTCAGCTGCTCTTTGTTTCTTACTTTATATGCAGCCATAAATGAATGGACATAGCTGTAAAGTTGATTAAAGAAGGGACTTAATTAAGGGTTGTAATTAAACTAGTGAGGGAAGTTACAACAGAATTGAAAATTCAGAATGAGTCTGTGTGATGCAAAGGCCGATGTGTCGAGGCAGTAATCTGTATGAAAGAATTGATTCTGTAGCCAGTGGTCTTTTCTAATGAGATTAAGGACGAGGTGGCACGATCTCGCTAATTAATTTGTTTTGTGACTTTGCAATGAGATGTAGTGGTACAAAACTGCTCATTGTTTAACGCACCAAGAGGCTCTTAAATGAGACAAATATCATCAGATAATCCCATGTTCGCAGTTGTGGCAGCTGTGAGGAGAACATTTGATTTAACACCAGAGCATCAAACCAAGCACGGCACAGGAGAGTTCCAGGAGAGGACTCCTCCACCTGCACAGCTTCTCTCTTGGAACAGAGGCTGCAGGTGAGCTGCAGAGGCTGAGCTGTCCCTGGGGCAGGCAGTGCCTTTCTGTGCTGTGTCCTGTTTGTGTTTTCCTGTTTGGTGTCACATCCCTGGGCTGAACCCCTGCACTTGTCCTGCACTGCCACAGGGCAGGGGACGAGCTTGGAGCATCCCTCACCTAAAAAATTAACAGTGCTCCTAGTCCAGGGTTTATCTCATTGTTACCTACTCACACTTAGTAGTATAAATTAATTGTAGACAGTAAATAAAATGCATCAGCTTGTATTAAGTGTGTCTTTCTCTGCACACACCCACACAGTGCAGAGCTGCAGAGCTACTACACAGTGTAAAATTACTGATTATTTCACTAATACTGAATACTTATACTCTGATAGAGACAAAACATGTTAAAAGTGGGGGGGGGGGGGGGGGGGGTCAGGAAAATCCTTTCAATTTAAGAGGAAAGATTGAAATGTGTTTTGTGAAGGATTTATTGAAGTGTCTTACATTACGAGGTCAACATTTAAGAATTGCTTCAGTAGAGTGCTAACTTAGAGTTGTTGACGTTTTCCCTGCATGTTGAGTGCAATTTCCTCTGTTTAACCTGGCTGCTGATCCCTTGATCACCAGGCATTCATCACTTGCAATTCAGGACCAAAGTCAATTGCTGAGTTATTTCTAATGGATAATTAGAGATCCTAAAAGGGAAGACAGTGAGAGCATCTTTCAATTCAAGAATGTTAGGAAGCTGCAGAGAGTGACCCATCAGGCTGTGGCTGCTCTGTGACCTCTGCTGTGCAGTTTCTCCCGCAGAGCTGTGGGCAGTGCCCAGCAGGAGCATCAGCCTGCCTCTCTAGCTCCCACGAGGGATTTTCCTGGAAGGACTTTGCGGTTCTTCAGACTCTCCTCCCCTGCGTGTAGCAGTGATCTCTGGGAAAGGGCAGCTCCTCTTGCTGCTCCTGTTACCTGAAACTCTCCCGAGAGAAAACTGTGAGGATTATAATCATCAGGGGATGGCTCTGACAGGATTTTTACCTGCATTTATGGGGACACCGCAGACACCAGAGCTGTGAATCTGTGGAACTGCAGGGAACTCTGTGTCTTTTATACCCAGAGAGCCCTAAGGGAAGGCTGGAATTCCCCAGGAATGGTGATAACTCTGCAAAACAACACTTGGATTGCGGATCCCGTGCTTGAACACCAAGCTGCACCTGTGAACTTGCACTTTTTTTGTGAACCGTGCCCATCAAGCATCCCAGTGCCCATTGACACAATCCTTGCAGCAAAACATTTCCACGGTGTGTATGTGCTCCACTGCATTTGTTCATTTTTAAGAAATGATGCCGTCTCTCAAAACCAAACGTGGATAATTTGCAGTGCACAAAGTGACGTCTCAAAATAGATCTTTCCCCAGCAAAAGGCTCTGTTCAACAGAGCTCTTTGGCAGCCAGCTTGCACCTCAGTGAGTCAGGCAGGTCCTGGCAGGATTGAATTTCCATCCTGCTCAGCTGACACCAGGCAGCCACTGGCTCTGCTCAGGAAACTCATGCATAAGTAAAAGATCTGAGCTGCAGGTCTGGGAGGAACCATCCTCTCCTGAGTGATTCCCATGTCCCACGAGTGCAGTGATGCTGACACCAGAATTAGGTTTGTGCTGATGAAGACACCGAGCATTATGTAAGTAAAGGCATTTAAAAATAGCTGGCAATGTGGGGGTATGAGTGGAAGTGTCTGTCATTAACTCTGAGCAATCTGTCAGACTGCAACCTCTGATATTTAGCTCGTGCATGCAGGGTGCAATTCATATGCCTTGCCATTTTGTGTGTGGAGGGACACTATCCAAAAGTATTTTTAGAATTCCATTTCAGGGAAAAAATAAAGTCTTTGGAAGAACTGATTCATGGTTCTCATCCTCTCCCCTCTGTTCCATGATGGGTTTTAGCACAAATCCAGACTCCAGAGGTGCTGTGCTACATTGGTGTAACAAGGACAGCTTTGCAGTGATTTGGGTTAATGAAACAGAAAGAGGGGGTGGGAGAAGTTCTGTGGCACCGATGGGGATGGGGCTCACCTGGCTGTGGCCCTGGCTCAACAGTTCTGGGTTTTGCCAGGTGCCAGAGCAGGGGGGGATTCTGAGGAGGCCATTTGGACACCCTGGGCACTCACCTGCCCATCAAGGAGGGTCCCTGGGCACTCACCTGCCCATCAGGGAAGGTCCTGCCCATCAGGGAGGTCCCTGGGCACTCACCTGCCCATCAGGGAAGGTCCTGCCCATCAGGGAGGTCCCTGGGCACTCACCTGCTCATCAGGGAGGTTCCTCAGGCTCAGGGGGAGGCTCAGAGCTGTTTGAGTGCAAATGCAGCCCCTGAGGGGGAGAGCTGCTGAGGAGAGGTGGGAGCTGTGCCCTGACGGATTTTGGCAGTTTGCAGGGGGCAGGAGCCAGGTGCTGCCTGGGAGCTGCTGCCCTGTTCTGCCTGCAGTGCTGGGTCTGAGCCCTTCTGCATTCCCTCCTGTCCCTCTGAAATGAAGCCATCTCTGCAAAGGTGGGGGCTCACCAGAATTTCATTTTTGTGCTTAATCAGCAGATCTTTCTACCCGGGTTTTTTAAATTTCTAGTCAGTGAATTGCTACCCAAATCCAACATTATGGAAAGGTGCCTTACTGCTTCAGAGCCCTAATTGCAACACAATTTATTTCTAAAACTGCTCTTCCAATAGCTCTAGCAACTTTGCACGTGGTTATTTTGACCTGAATCTTGTAAAAAGTGGGATGTGAGGATAGAGCATATGGTTTGGAGTTGTGGAGACTCAGTGGAAAAGAGAGGACTCAGCAAAAGTTCTCACAGAAATCAACTGCAAGGTTCCTCTGTTTTTGAGAAACATTCCCCTGGTTTTTGTGTTTCTTGGAGAAGCAGCTCAAAATGCTGTAGGTGTTACTAAAATGGATTGACCTGGTGCGAGAAGGGAAGCTGATTTAGCCCCAGAGATCTTTGCTTCACAGGATCCTTTCTGGGGTGATGGAGCTGAGCTGGGATCTTCCCCATGGATCTGGGGAGTTCCCCCACTGCTCTGCATTTCATCTCTCCCTGGGTTCTGGTCTCCATTGGGTCACTTTGCAAATGGTGTTTGATTGCTGGCCAGAACAAAAATGCTCAGGGGGGAATTAAGTAGGTTTGGGCCATCCCAAGCTGAGGATCCTCCCAGTTTTCTCAGAAACTCGTGGACTTCAAAGGGATATTGGCATGAAAATGTAGGGATTTGAGAGGGTTGTTCCCAAACCTTTTTGGAAAGGAATTTGAGAATTTGAAATACCAAATTAAAAAATCCCTCTTAAGCTAAAGAGTACTGTGAGTTGAGTGGGTGAGACAGAAAAAAATCCCTCCAGGGTTTCTGATGGTGCCTTGCATTAACCTTTGCTGGAAATCTGTTGTCAATATAAAGAGAGATTCTGCCTAACTTGCAGGCCATAATGATAAATACTGGACAGATTTTTTCTGCTTTGTTCTATGTCCCTACATTTCTTAGAGAAGGTATTGAGACTGAATTTTTTCATATGCCCTCTGAAATGATTTCCTTGCAGCATACCAGTGATGATATAATTTAAGGCTTATTTTGGAGCTTTTTGACTCTTGTTGCCTGCCATGACAAAAATGTTTACTCAGCAAGACTGAATTTATTAATGTAGATTGGTTCTTATTGTATGTAATGGATAATTAACCATCACTTTCCTGCAGCTTTGGGGGGCACATGCAGTGAAAAACGAGTTAAGGAAACAGAGTGTGAAGAAGAGCAAATGAAGTTGTAACAATTGACTTGTTTCCTTCTGTCCTGCACAGTTTGGAAATGATCCATCATGTCTGCAGCCTGCACCTCCACAGAAAATATTTGACCAGAGCTGGTTTATAGAACAGACACAGATTTCCAAGTCTCATGTCACCACCTTAAACCAGAAGTGTCATCTCTGGAAGTTTTTAGTAAGTCTTGGCTTTGTTGTACATTTTTTTGGCAGCTGCTGCATGTGAAGAGAAGTTTTGTTTTGCAGTCCAGAGCTGGTTGTGGGTTTTGTTTTCATGTGCACAATTCAGGGCTTGGGGATTTCTGAGGGGGAGATTTGGGAGGGTTTAACTGCACCCTCCTCAAAGCAGTGTCCTCTGCACTGATTTCCTGAGCTCCTGCAGGACAATGGCAGTGTTTATACTGAACTCACTGTGCTTGTGGTTCTGAGCTGAAATGAGGGTTTAAAAGCCAAAAATGTGACACAAATAGTTCCAGTGCTAAGCCGTGGCTGCATGAATGAAAGGTGCAGGCTCCTGTGCGCAGCCTGTGGCTCTGAGCAGCACATCCCAGTTTGTGCATCCATCCTGACACCTGACTCTGAATACCAGAGGGAGTTTTCTGGCTGGATTTCTGTGTGTTTGCACATGTTCTGGCTTTCAGGCACTTCTTGAATTTAGAGAAGGAACTTTCCCAAGGCTTGGTCAGTTCTTTGGTACTGAGTTATGAGATGTAGTTCATATATCACCTTTGATCTTCAAAGCACTTTGCAACCAGTTATTAACAGAATAATTTAAAGAAAATTGGTTTAAAAATACCATTCTTAAACCTTATGTCCTCACTATTCTTCTTTGTACCTCACTGAACTGAAAGTAAAGGTTCAAAGCTTTGCTTTAAGAGCCTGATACTTGAAGCTTGAGGTTCTAAATTTGGTGCTGGACTTATCCATTTGAAGGATATGAGTTTGATTGCATCAGAAGTAATTATATTTAATATGACAAGAGAAAAGTGCATAAATGTGACATTTTGAACGGCTGTTAATGCCTTCTTTGCATCTCTGCTTCTGAAAAGAATAATTATAGAGCAGAGATGTGAACTGAATGTTAAGGTCTGGTGAAAGGCACTTCTGGCACAAAGGACTGGAGTCAGTCTTGTAATGTTGTGTCAGATTTCCCTGACCAGGAGCCTTTGCAGAGCCAGACCCAGCATCTTTAAAAAACCAAACCTGGGGGAACCCTGGAGTCAGGGGGGTTTCACTGGCTGTTTCCTCCACACAAATAATCCGTGCCTTCAAGAATAGAGTGTTAAAGCATGAACCAAAACTCTTTGGTTTGGATTTGGGTGCCGGGAATAGACAGAAACGATTGTGGGCAGCAGTCAGGCTGCACCCTGGGGCCATTCAGAGCCCATCCTCAGTGCTCCACCTGCCAGGATGGGAGGGGAGCACTGCAATCCCCAGAGGCTGCTGGGCAGGAGCACCTTGGGGCTGAAGGGTAAACCCTGGGCACCCAGAGCAGCCTCTGCTCAACACTGCTGTTCCCATTGCTCCAACGGTGGATAGTGAGAGAGCCAGGAACTCTGATGCCAGAGCTACAATTCCCCAACAAAATATTCAGTAATGTTTCTTTCATACTGTACTTACAGTACATCGGGGCTAAATTTTATCCTGCTGTTCTTTCCTATTTAATTTTTAATGGATTGCTGCAGCTGTATCAATAACAAGAACTTTCAGCCATTTCCACTGGGGGTCAGCAGAACGAGGTGCAGTTTTCCCCTTCTGGCACTGTGTGTCTCAGCAGTGGTTTTGGTGTGAGATGAAAAGCCTGTGCGTCGGTAAACCACATTTTACCTGGGTGATAAGCCTGATCTGTTCCCTCCAGAGCAAGGTTCCCTTGGCCTGCTGTGGTTCCCTTTCACTAAACCCAGTTATAAATATGATATGTATGTATAAACCTGTGTAACAGCCAAGTGTGCTCCCTCCAGGCCGGGGTTCCTGCTCCCTCTCCGTGCACAGAGCGTGCAGCTCCCAGCAGGTTTCTGTAGCAGCACTGCTCAGCTCCAGCCCCCTGTGCTCTGCTGGGGAACCTGAGCTGCCCCGGGCTCTGGGAGAACAAGAAGATTTTGGAGAGCTTTGGAGAGCTCCACCCGTGCAAAGCTGGAATCTCTGGTGCTTCCCCCAGGTGTTCCCTGGGTTTCACTGCCCACATCGGAGCAGGAACAGCAGCAAAATCTGCTGTAAGGAAAAGGAGTTAATGGCTTGCCTTTGGGAGGTGGTTTTCAGTCTCCCAGTGATGGTGAGTCTGGATACCAGTATAATGATAAAAGATATGAACTCCCCTGGTTGCAATGATTGGTGTTGGTCCCAGACAGGCTCCAGGAAAGGAGCCTCCCCTGCTTGCCTGTCCTTCCTGTGCCCTGTACACATGGCAGATCTTAGCAGTGAAACCAGCATTGTCCGTGGCCAGAGCCAGTATCTGGGTTTTGGGAAATGCTGGTGTTGATGATAATGTATTTGAATTTTTCTAATTTGGCATCTCTGTTAAGCATTTTTAAATATATAGTACTGGGTCCTAGTGAGCTTTACTGTTCCATCATCAGTTTTGTCTCTATATCATTGCAGTGACTTATACAGCTTTCCATTTCTAATGGTATTTTCTAGATCAGCTACTACCTGTGCAAATGCAGAATTCTGCTTGGAGTTTATTGATACAGTGCCAGCACAATAAAAGCTTTTCTTAGCTGCAGGCTATGAAGGAAACTTCCATCAAAAATAGATCTTAATGGAATTTTAAAAAGCATTTTTTTCTAATCATATTTCAAGCAGGTCATTCCATTCCTGAATGAGTAGAAGCAGGAAAGGATGATTAAAGGCCCAAACAATGAGACATGTCCAGTATAAGACTGGATTAAATTAGTAGCCATGAAAACAGGCTGACCTTTCTTCTTTCCTCCCTAGAACACAATATTCCTTCTCCCACAGTTTAAAAAGGTTGTTGACTCGAGCATGACCTTTTAATGAAGACTTTTAGTCCCATGTGCCACTGCTGTTGTGGGGAGCAGAGCAGGGGCAGGACAGGGCAGGGGGCAGCAGCTCTTGGGCTCTGCTGCAGCCTGGGGTGACACCCACCATGGGCCAGTGGGGGACCCTCCTGGGCCAGTGGGGCTGCCAGACTGGGGCAGGACAGAGCAGCCTGGCTGTGCTCCACACACTCCTGCCCTTCCCTGGCTCTGGAAGAACTGGCTCTGCATTTTTCAGGTTTTTCAGGTGTGCAGCTGTGATTCGTTTTGTTAATCCTGCAGCATTATAAAATTCAGCTGTGCAGGTGCTTGCATTACAAACTGGGCTTTGGGGTTTGTCCCCAGGTTGATGGGACATCCCAAAATAAGAATAATTCAGGGTAGCTGAGGTGACTGGGCAGTGAATCTGACCAAGCAGGCAGGACCGATGGCTCACTGTTGTCTCTACTCCTTGATAAAGAACAGACCAAAAGAGCTCATTAGCATCTAAAGAAAGTCCAAGACAGACTCAGGAATGGAATGCAGGTTTTCTGGTGCCCAGCAGTGCTTTCAGCACATGGTTTCCCTTCTGTGCTCTGCTCCCTGTCACCGGGGTCCATCTGAGCAGCAGTGACACGTTCAGGGGCTCTGCTCCCTTCAGCCAAGTGCCTTCTGCAAGTGGAATAGCAATTTGGCTTCTGTTCAAGAGGCAGCTGATGTGTTTTTCACAGGGGGGCTGCAGTCTGTATTTCCATCACCCTCAGCCTGGGGCTGTGCTGGTTGCTCTCTGCAAAAACCAGCCAGCCTTGGCTGCTCTCTCTCTCTCCTGAATGCAATGTCTGCTGCCACAGCCCAGCTCCCCTCAAAATTCCTCATCAGTTTAATGCCAGGAAAGCTGAGGGATCTGGGGGTGTTTTCAGTTACTGCACAACAAAAGGTTTTATTTGATTTATTGCTTCGTTTTTCTGAAACACATGATAAGATTAACATTTTGGCTTATACTTTTTCCTGCCCTAATTACATTTGTCTCTTGCTTAATCATCTTTAAGACAAAATAGTATGTCTGAGGAGAGAACGTGATTTAATTAACTTTTGTCCTAACGAGTCAGACTGCAGAATCCTGCAAGGCTTCTTGTCCAGTACAGTGGTTGGAGGCAAGGTATTCAGGTGATACTGAAAAATGTAAATCTTAAACCCCTTACAGAAACCCTTAGGCCCAGTGGTATTGCTGCTAAATTTAGAGGTGAATTATGTGGCAGGTTTCTATTTTGGCTTGAGACTTAATTTACAAATTATTTAGGGGACTGCTTGACTCCTTTTTGCTGGATGCATGGGAAGTTAGATTTTACTTTCAAACAGTGATTACATCAAACCCAGGTGAGGAAAATGGGGAATATCAAATCTTTTTCCAGTGGGAACAGTTGTAACACCTCTGTTCTTCACAGATCTGTGCTCAGGTCCAGAGTATCTCAGGCTGTGCTGAGGCATTCAAAAATTCAACACTGATTTTTGTTGCTAGACTTTATATAATGAGACAGCTGATTCTTCAGCTTCTGGTTGCTTCTGGTGAGTCTTTGAATGCATTTCTGAGGGGTTTTGAGCAGCCCTCACAAGGCTGGAGGCTGCATCTACTGCTCTGGCAGTGGGGTGGCAGGAGCAGCTCTGTTCTGTTAAAATTGGTGGTGTAGAACCAGAAGGGTCTGCATTCCACCTCGAAGTGCCTGCAGGTCTCTCTGATAGTGTTAGAGTTCATTTTTCTTCCACATGGACCAAATTCTGGTTAGCAGCAGCAGCAGCAGCACTGCAGTCAGCAGGGCTGAGTGGTGAAGGCACAAAGCAGCCTTGTCTGGGTTATTATTCTGAATTATTATTGTTCTGGATAATCAGAATGTTCTCTGCAGCAGGGAAGTGGAGGGATCATCATTTGGACAAACATCTCTCTGTGTCCTGGAGAAGTTCTGATGATTAGATCTGTAGCAAGAACCCTGCTCAAAGATACCAGACTGGCTAAAAACCACCAGAAGTGCTGGGTCCAACCTGCAGTTTATATAAATGCTGTACAGAGTGTACAGCCATTTGTGAAGTCAGCTGGGAGAAGGCTGTTTTAAATGAAATCCCTCTGTGAATATGGTTATTAGAGCCTGTGATGAGCCCATGGCTTGGTGATGTACGTCAGGGATAAACGGTGTGCTGGGGAAAAGCATATTGAGTGTCAAAAAGATGCTGGAAACTATTTGTGAGCTGTCCCTTTTCATCAAATACAACCAGCAAACCTGAGATGTGTGAAGAGGAACATCAGTGTGTGTTGAAGTTCACAAATTGCCGTCCCAGCCTGTGCTTAGCACTCATGCATGTTTCATATTTGCATCTCTGTCTGGGGATCTCAGCACGGATTCCAAACGCAGGAGGTGCTTTACTGACAAGTGTTGGCCTAAAAAAAATAAAAATAAAGTCCTTCTGTGAAGAGTTTGGAGCTGACTAGGTAAGTCATGTGGAATGCTGGTGTTTAGATCAAAAGTGACTACACAGCTAAAAACTCCTGTCCCAGAATTTTTAATTTTTATGGTAAATTAAGCTGACATTGAAATGGAAGGTACCGTATTTCTCAGTGCTGTCCTTCAGCAAGTCCCTTGCAGCTCGGAGCATTTGCTGTGTACCAGGAAATGGAACTTAGTGAGAAAGTTCTGGCACCGTGCTGAGGCTGGAGTGGACCTGGGAGTCACACAAGACCAGGGCACTGGGGACAGCACAGGGAACTTCTGCTCCTCCCTTTGAACACTTTGGAGCTTGCATCTCTGCTTTGGAGAGGCACTTGTCATTCTGCCCTCCAAAAAAAGCGTTTTTTACGTTAATTAAAATTGCGTGTGTGAAGCTGTGAGTGCCTCGAGAGCCTCGGAAGTGCTCGGAGCTCACCAAGGCAGAGTGCTGAGGAGTGTGTGTGAAGTGTGTGCAACACTTGAACTGTTTCCCACTGGGAGCAGCCACGCACTGCTGCTGCACTGCAGCACCTCCATGAGCTCCAGGTGAAATCAGCTCTGGACTGATCCCTGGGGATCCCTCTCACCCCTGCCTCGTGCTCACAGCTGATGGACGGATCCGCGCTGCTCGTGCAGAAATCTTGGTTTTCTGTGTTTGAAGGAACAAAACTTTTTGTGTTCCGTCTCCAAAACGTAATGGTGGGGAGATCTCCTTGCTGGATTTCATTGGAATTTCCTCCGAAGTGGCTGCACTGGTTAATTTTTCCCTTTTTAAACAGGTGATGGTTTCAGGCACATTCAAGCCTTTCCCCTGAGAAGCAGAGGGTGGGCAAGTGGAAGGAGTCGTTCTCAGCCCACCAAGGAGATAATGAGCAACACATTTCAAAGATATGTTTATATAGGGCCAAAAGTATCTCAGAGATGTATCTGAGACTGCTCATTTGAGCAAGGCAAAGAGAATTTAACTCTTGCTCTGTGTGGTCTCTAGAATTCAGAAAATGTGAGGTGCAGCCATAAAAGGAGCAGAACCTGACACACATTAACATTCAGAACACATTTTAGGACTCCCTGGTTCCTTCTTTAGCAGCAGATGAAACGTTTTGTTTTGTGCAGTTGCCATGAAGATTTGCAGATCGTTTCTACCAGGTAAAATTCCAGAGTCAAAGTGGCACAGGCACCTTCCCCTGGAGAGAAGATGAGTGCAAACACTTCAAATGTTCTGCTGTAACATTTCGGTTTAGTTGAAGATAAAATTCAGTTCTAGACCTAACCAATATTTGCACAGATAACTGGAAGATGCATTTTGATGACATTTGGTCTTTTACAAAAAGCCCAGCATAGTCCTGCTGCTGAGATGAGGACAGGTCTGTGCCTGGAGTCTGTCAGGATGGGGATGAGCCATTTCTTTTCTCTGGAGGAGCTGGTTCCTGTGGCAGGCAGGGCTCGCTGGGGGGGTCAGAGGAGGGTGCTGGGCTCACAGCCGGCCCTGCACCCCAAAGCCCTGCCAGCTGCTGCCCCCAGGCTCTGCTGTGCTTTTGTGGTACAGGCTGAGCCTCCTGGCTCTCTCTGTGCTATCCTGGCTGAATCGCTTTTGTTATTCTAAAATCCTGTGCTCCTGTTTGTTTGTTTGTTTCTGTGCTAGCACATTCTCCTCTAATTGCTGACCTATTTGTGTGTCATTAAATACGATCTTCATTCCTTAAATGTCTAGTTCAGTTTTACAGGGGAGGTGTTAACAAGTGCTTTGAGCAGCTCTCCAGGCCCTGTGTCTCAATGTGACACTGTTTGCTGTACTAGATAAGTAAAGCTCAAAATAATATATTCTGCTATTTTGATCACGCTGCCAAATTAAAAATATTACTTTTCCGTGCTGATAGAAATGGAGAGCCATGTACACCTGTCTTGGGTACTTTGTCCTTATCACTGCACATGCTGCGGAGAGTATCTTGTTCCTGATGGGACTCCCTGGAGATGAAAAACATTCAGGTGAGACCCAGAAACTTCACCTGAGGGCTCTACTGGGTGAAATTCCTGTGTAGCTCTGAGCACAGCCAGATGTGTGTGCTGGAGGAGCTGCCCAGCCCAGCCCCAGCGAGGCATTGCTCTCTCTGATTGCTTCCCCTGCTGCTAAAATTAACAAACAGGGCCAAGGATATGAGCAGGCAGAGTCAGACTGGGGCTCGGGGATGTGAGATGTGTGTGCTGCTGCTTTTAGTTTTTCTCCCAGGGATTTAAGTGGAGAAGTACTGGAGGGGAGCTGGCTGAGCTACTGCCCTGCCAGTGCCTTGTTTTCCTTGGGGATTATCAGGGAACTCCAATCTGGTCCCTCTCATCAGCACTGAACCACTTTCGAAACAAAACCAGTGCATGTGATCATCAAAAGCTTTCCATTTTTAAAACCCTGTGGCAATTGGGCTCAGACACCAGAAAACAAGACCAGTGTGCATCAAAAGGTTGTTGAGTGTGGGAATTAGTGAAATATATAAACAATACGTAATAACATCTGCATGCTGTCCCTTTCTGGAGTTGTGAATACCTGTTGGCACTTGAAATGAAGGTGCTCCCTTCACCACCCTGCCTGTGGTGTGCACACATCAGCACACGCATCAGAGCCTGCAGTCCAAAGAGACAGTGATTAGCATATTTTAAACTTTCCTGCACTGACTGCTTAAATCCATTTGCATTAATAGAAGGATGAGACCTACTTCATGATGTTCTGTGCATGACAAAAGCTAAAAATAGTTCTGTTAGAACTTTGGCTGCAGCTCTGCTGAATTTTAGCAGTTTGGGGGAAAGGAAAACACTTTTGAAAGGTTATAATTAATGAGTTACGTGTTGTTGGGTTTTTTCCTAAAGTATACCAAAATAACACGAAGAAATTGGGACAAGCATGCTTTTTTTGTGCCTTGGCATTTCGAGGGTTGCAGCCTGGCTTCCCACTTGAGATGGGGGTGGGCTTTGCTGGTGCCTGCTCCCAAAGCTCCCCCTGGGCAGGAATCCAGGGGGGAAACGGGAAGATGACTGCACAGGAGGAAAATTCTGTTCTGAATGCACCAAATGAAGAATTAAACATGCCACTGTCTGATGCTGAGAGGAATCCAGCATGGAGTAACTTTACGTGAGAGAGTGCAAATGGTGTTTAAACAGTTGGTAGCTTAAAGATTTAGATGAATGTCCAGAAAAAGCTGAGGTTTGAAAACACCCAGTTTCCTGTTGTGATGGGATAAAAAAAAAATAAATCAGTAAAAATTTCCTGTGGCAATAGAGCAGCCGTGGAGCCCTGGGCAGGGGCGGGTGGAGGGGAGCAGGAGCCCAGGCTGCAGTGAGCGAGCAGAACAGTGAACTCTCCCCGGGGCTGGGATGTGCACAGGGACTTCTGAGCACCTGCTGATTTGTGTAGATGCTGAAGAGTTGAACAATTATCTTCTCAGCCCTCTTGGGAGGGGAAGGAGAGAAATCAGTGTTGGAAAAGAGCGTTTGGAGGTACTGGTGGTGTTGTGCCAGATGTGATTTAAATATCCCTGGGTGACAGAATGGAGGCATCAGGGTGATTCATGCTCCTAGCAGGGAAAAGGAGTAGAATGTCAAGGTAAGCTGCTGTGATGGTGTGGTCTTCAAAGCACTTCCAGGAGTTCTCACCAGGATATTTTGACAACCAAGGATAATTTGCAGTGACTTTGTTTGGAGTATGTCAGCCCAGCTAAATACCCCATGTGAGAAGCTTATTCATATTTTTGAAAGGCTGGAGCCTCTGAGACCATTAAAATCTGGCTTTGAAAGCTCAAGAGAACAGTTTTTATACCCTTATTTCTGGCATGACATTTTCTATTTCAGCACTTAGGCTGTTCCTATTCTATCAGTTGGCTTCTAGTAGAAAACATGGATTGGTTTGATTTCTAAAGGTAATCAAGATCTTATAAATTTCAAAATTTTACCAATCTAAAGGCTCAGTTCATAGCTAATTTTGTCAAAGTTTCTCTCTCTATTTCCATCCTCAGCTGTGCTACTGTAGGAGCTCTGTGTGCTGCCCACAGTGGGGACAGTTCTGAATTTCTTTTAGCTAAAAGAAACATTTTTGTGCTAAAACCCTTTGTCCTCCCTCAGGAGCAGTTTTCTGTCTTTGCACAGTGATGTATAAGACAAGGGAGGATGTTTGACGCACCTGGCCTGTGTTTCCCTGCTAACCTTGCTGTTCCTGCTGCCCAGGGTCTCTGGGGACACAGCTGGAGGAGGAGGAAGAAGGAGCAGGGTCCTGCCCTTCATCCCCGAGGAGGAGGAGGAGGAGGAAGGAGCAGGGTCCTGCCCTTCATCCCCGAGGAGGAGGAGGAGGAAGAAGGAGCAGGGTCCTGCCCTTCATCCCCGAGGAGGAGGAGGAGGAGGAAGGAGCAGGGTCCTGCCCTTCATCCCCGAGGAGGAGGAGGAGGAGGAAGGAGCAGGGTCCTGCCCTTCATCCCCGAGGAGGAGGAGGAGGAGGAGGAAGGAGCAGGGTCCTGCCCTTCATCCCCGAGGAGGAGGAGGAGGAGGAGGAGGAAGGAGCAGGGTCCTGCCCTTCATCCCCGAGGAGGAGGAGGAGGAGGAAGGAGCAGGGTCCTGCCCTTCACCCTGGAAGGGGAGCTGGGCTGGCCGGCGGCAGCCGCTGCTGCTGGAGGGGCTCTGGCTCTGCCGGCTGCTGGTTGAGTTTTGGGTCCCTGGAACCTGCCGGGCTCCAGAGCTCTGGGGGCTCCAGAGCTCCCGACCAATTTCACAGCAAACCTGATTAAGCCGTTAAATTGCAGATCACTCCTGACAGCAAATTAATTCTTAATCCAAGTCCTGCTCCGCACTACATTGGGAGACTTTTGCCAGGAGGCCAGTGGCTTGAAAATGGGTAATTAAATTCTGCTGTAAATACATTTCTATCCACCCTTCTGCTTGCAGGAGCTGGCAAACAAGCATGAGCCATTAATTAATACCTGTAATTTGGTTTAGTTGGAATAAGCCCTTCTCTTGTCAGATTCTGAAATGTAAACCAAGGTTATGAGTACGCTGGGAGTAAGTAGAAGATAAAGAAGACTGACCAAAATGTATTCATAAGAGAATCTGTTCCTATTCTTCCCCATTAAAATGTAGTTTGCAAATTTGGAAATAGGTTGATCTGAAGTCAAGGTAGAAAAAGATTGTAGAAGTCCTAAATCTAAAAGTAAGAGTAGTGAGAAGATTATTCTGGACAATTTCATTCATGTAATCAGTCTCTTAGGACCCAGCTTTACACCTTCAGCAGTTAGTTTTTCATGCCCTGTGGACATGCAGTCATGCATTGGTTGTCCCGAGGTTTTCCTGGTTTGCATTTGGAGCAAGAGGTGTTGGTTGCTTCTGAAGGGTCAGAAGGAAACTGAAGCCCTGTTTACTTATTCTTCAGCCGTAGTTCTGAACCAAATTCATTTTTCCCATCTTTCTTCTGTATATTTTCAATTTCCTTGAAGACCAGAACATTTACAGTTGTGAGTCCGGCTCCTTTTTAAAGACTAAATACCTGCTAATTCTCATTAAAGACAGAAGCAAGCTCTCTGTGTCCTCCGCCTGTGCAGAAGAGTTCCTGTGCCCCCAGAATTCAGAGATTTCCAGCTCTGCAGATTGCTTTGGGTCTTTCACAGGGAGCCTGACTTTCCTTCCACATATTCTAAATGCACACACAGGTGTCCTGTGGAGGTTTAAAGTCCATACTCTGAGATTTGCTGCTTTGCTTTCCAAGGTTATTAAAAATTTAACCATGACTCCAGCTGAGGCACTTTGTCATTTTGAGGGCCATGTAAATGTTTATAATTAAAAGCAATCTAAAAGTGCGTTAAAAGTCATGCAATTTTTATAGGCTGAGTGAATAATGGATGCCTCCTGGATTGTCTGTAGCTCCAAATTGTTAAGCAAAGCCTGCTCCCACCCTGAAGTGCTCAGGTTAAGTGGAGCCTCAGGTCTTCAATGTTTTTACATTTCCCTGCCCACAGGCACAATCTGAGGTAAGAATGTCCCTCCTGTTGTGTCCCGTGGGGACTGGCACTGCTGTCCCTGATGGGGATGGGGACAGGGATGGGGACAGGGACAAGGGACGGGTTCTGGTGCAGCTGCAGTCCTGCAGGACAGGTCCTGGTGCAGGTCCTGGTGCAGGTTCTGGTGCAGTCCTGCAGGACAGGGATGGGGACAGGTCCTGGTGCAGGTCCTGGTTCAGGTTCTGGTGCAGTCCTGCAGGGCAGGTCCTGGTGCAGGTCCTGGTGCAGGTCCTGGTGCAGGTCCTGGTGCAGTCCTGCAGGACAGGTCCTGGTGCAGGTCCTGGTGCAGGTTCTGGTGCAGTCCTGCAGGACAGGTCCTGGTGCAGGTCCTGGTGCAGGTCCTGGTGCAGGTCCTGGTGCAGGTTCTGGTGCAGTCCTGCAGGACAGGTCCTGGTGCAGGTCCTGGTGCAGGTTCTGGTGCAGTCCTGCAGGACAGGTCCTGGTGCAGGTCCTGGTGCAGGTTCTGGTGCAGTCCTGCAGGACAGGTTCTGGTGCAGGTTCTGGTGCAGTCCTGCAGGACAGGTTCTGGTGCAGGTCCTGGTGCAGGTTCTGGTGCAGTCCTGCAGGACAGGTTCTGGTGCAGGTTCTGGTGCAGGTTCTGGTGCAGGTTCTGGTGCAGGTTCTGGTGCAGTCCTGCAGGACAGCAGAGCTCGGCCAGGGAAGGGCTCAGCCCTGCTGGGTGAGAGGGGCACAGGCAGGAATTTCCCACTGAGGGGAGCTGAGCTGCACTCCAAGGGGTGCCTGGGAACAAACAGTGCTCAGGCTCTTTTCAGCTGCAAACATCAAGAATAAAAGCAGGATAGTTATTTCTGCCAGTAAATAACAGCTTTAATATTTTTCTTTCCCATTTTCTTCCCCCACATTCCTGGTTTGAATATTTTCTTTAGAATATGGCAATAGAAGTGTCTCAGGTAGGTTGGATTCAAGTGACATTAATGTCTCCCACCCTGTAAATGCCTCTTCTGGCTCCTAAGCAGGCTGCGAAATCCGAGCCTGGCTCGAGCTGTTAGAACACATGCAGAGATCTGTGAGGAAAAATTAACCTTCCTCACAGTCTGCAAAACTGCAAAAAAGAGGAGTAACGACAAAAGCTGCTGCTGAGCAAAACAAATTATTTTTAGAAGGCTGTTCTGTTAGCTCACCTATGCAAAGAGAAGGTGTTCTGTGGATCTGACTGGATCTGTCACCCTGTTTGTAACTGAGGGCGTGTCATGAAGCTTTTCCAGAAAAGGAAAGGAAAGGAAAGATCCCCCATTGCTCCTATACTGCCTGCTCTTGTGAAGAGTTGCTGATTAAAAACCAGTGAAATTTAGGTCTCATTAACTTACCTTTCTTCCCAGCTTTGGAAATGGTCTGTGCTGTGCTACACCAGTGCACCAGCACTGCTTTCCCTGCTCATGCTTTTGAAAAAGGAAGAGGATTTGTAGCATTCTGAATTTGGGAGTTTGAGCCATACTTTGAATGTAATCTCTCTTTTGCCTGGTCTTCAAAAATCCATCAGCATCCTCTAGAAGTTTAGAATACAGGAGGTGTTAAAAATGGTAGAAATTCTCCTTTCTGGGGATGCAGATGGAATTCCATGTTAACAAATGGGGTTCCATGTTAACAGAGGGAGTTCCATGTTAACAAATGGGGTTCCATGTTAACAAATGGGGTTCCATGTTAACAGAGGGAGTTCCATGTTAACAGAGGGAGTTCCATGTTAACAAATGGGGTTCCATGTTAACAAATGGGGTTCCATGTTGCCAAATGCCAAGAACAAGGATGGAAGTGTCCCTCTCTTTCAGGAACGAGCTCCTGTGTAGGGTCACTCCCCTGCGGTGCCCCAGTGCTGCAGCAGGAGCAGAAAAGCAGAGTTCTAAAGGCACCGAAATGAGTGATTCGACCCCAGGCTGCAGGGACTATCGAGGGCGATGGTGATCCTCCAGCTGTGGGTTATAGATCCTGGGAGCTCCGTGATGTGCCTTGTCTTGCTGGCAAGGCAGGAGTTCTCCCAGACTGGGATGAAGCTGTCCCAGTGCCACGTTTGGTGTGCAGGAAAGGTCTGCTTTGGACCACGGGAGCTCTCTGGGTGGCAGATGGGCAGTGGGTCCCTGGGTGGCACTGAGCCCTGCTTCCTGCCCTGCTCTCACAATCACTGCCCATTTTGGGGTGTGTGACCCCTCTGTGCTGCCTCTCCAGCTCTTTGTGTGGTGTAAGAGCTCTCTGATTCCCCTGCTCTCGTGATTGTTTATCCTGAGCAAAGCAGTGTTTGCTACTCTGTTGTTCCTCCCCTCTCTCCCCTGTTCTCTGTTTTTGGATGAGTTTCAGTCAGATGACATTAGAATCATCCCCCAAAACTGAGGGAGAAAAGAAGTGATTGGGTTAATCTGGTAGGAAGTTTTAGGCACATACTAATGACCCAATTAAAGATCTTAACTTTTCAGGATTTACTATTTGTAGGGGACTGGGGTTAATCCAGATGAATGATGCTCAAATGGTCCTTAGGTAGATCCTGATATAAAAACTTTCTAGTATAGCTAAAAGAAACTCACACTGCTCTGTGCAACTTTACCCTGCTTTCCCCTTCAGTCTTTTTGAACACTTACAAAAATTTATGGCAAGCTTGGTCTCTGGGTGTTTTGGTTTGCCCTTTTCTCCCGTGGCAGGATTGATGCCAAGTTTGAAGAGCTGTGAAATCATTATTTAAATGTGGGACGTGTCTAGCACTGAATTTTTCATTTTGTAGTAATTCAAGGAGTATCAGACATTTGTGAAGCTCAGACCTGGACATGGTGAGTGCCTGCAGACCATGGCTGGTATTGCTCAAAAGCAGGAATGATACCAAATATTTGGCAGGGGATTGGAAACCCACGTTGTGGGGCTGTCAAAAAAGTAATTTCAGCTGGCAGCAAACTGTTCTGTTGCCAGCTTGTTTGCTTGGTTGTTCACTCCAGCCTCTTTCAGGTTTTAGAAGCTGGGAATTCAGTCCTCTGAAATGCCTGAAATCAAAGTTTTCATGCTCCCAAGATCCAGACTGGCAAGGAGCTGCTCTAGGGCAGAATATATCTGAAACTAGAACTTTCCTTCCTTTCATTTGCACAAAGGAGTTCAAAATGTCAGGGTTTTGTTCAGAATTCTAATAAAACCACAACTGGGAGAGTCAGAATCCTCCTCAAAAAGAAATATTGCCCAAGAGAGCAGAGGGGTTTTATTTGCCAAGCACTTTGTAAGTATGTGTTGGATGACATCTGAGCACTGGCTGTTGTTATTTGGATTGTGTTGTGAAACAGCAAGGAAACAGAAAACAGCAACAATGGGATTGCACAGCTTCATTTCCCCAAAGGTTTAGTGCTTGTGTTCACTGAAGTCTGAATTGGTGTTTAAAATGAGGAATTGCCTAGAGGAAATTATTTTTTTAGTATACATTTCACTGGACAGCAAAGCAATTACTTCCTAAATTTAGAAATTATTCTCTACTACATTATAGCAGGATTAGTCAAGTTTTGGCATTTGAGCAACTTTCAACACACATTTTGCACATGAGAAGAAATAATGCCATTCGACAATCTGGCAGAGAGAAAATGTTCAGAACTTGGATTTCTTTCCAGCCTGAGTGGGGAGCAGGCTGGGGATTTCCACGGCAGAGTTTGGGACGCAGGAGCCGTGTCCCATCCCTACCCTGCACAGGCAGGTCACCTCACCCAGGGCAATCTGGGAGCCTCAGGGAAAACTGCTCTTAATTCCAGAATAAAAAAAATGGAAAGAAAATGGTTCTGGAACAGTTCTGGGTGAGAGGAAATGCAGATACTGAGCAGGAATGGAACAGTTCTGGGTGAGAGGAAATGCAGATACTGAGCAGGAATGGAACAGTTCTGGGTGTGAGGAAATGCAGATACTGAGCAGGAATGGAACAGTTCTGGGTGTGAGGAAATGCAGATACTGAGCAGGAATGGAACAGTTCTGGGTGAGAGGAAATGCAGATACTGAGCAGGAGTGGAACAGTTCTAGGTGAGAGGAAATGCAGATACTGAGCAGGAATGGAACAGTTCTGGGTGAGAGGAAATGCAGATACTGAGCAGGAGTGGAACAGTTCTAGGTGAGAGGAAATGCAGATACTGAGCAGGAATGGAACAGTTCTGGATATAAGGAAATGCAGATACTGAGCAGGAATGGAACAGTTCTGGGTGAGAGGAAATGCAGATACTGAGCAGGAATGGAACAGTTCTGGGTGAGAGGAAATGCAGATACTGAGCAGGAATGGAACAGTTCTGGGTGAGAGGAAATGCAGATACTGAGCAGGAGTGGAACAGTTCTAGGTGAGAGGAAATGCAGATACTGAGCAGGAATGGAACAGTTCTGGGTGAGAGGAAATGCAGATACTGAGCAGGAATGGAACAGTTCTGGATATAAGGAAATGCAGATACTGAGCAGGAATGGAACAGTTCTGGGTGAGAGGAAATGCAGATACTGAGCAGGAATGGAACAGTTCTGGGTGAGAGGAAATGCAGATACTGAGCAGGAATGGAACAGTTCTGGATATAAGGAAATGCAGATACTGAGCAGGAGTGGAACAGTTCTAGGTGAGAGGAAATGCAGATACTGAGCTCAACAGAAAATCAGAGAGGAAGGAATGGATTTCCAGAAGTTTCAGCTCCAGTGAGAGATGGAGCTCAGGGTTTCTCCCTGCTAGTTCAATTCCACTGCACTTCCCCCTTTTTAAACCACCCCAAGGCTGTATATTTTTGTATTTTCATTCCTCACTCCTTTCCTACTTCTTGAGGAGCTTCCCAGGTCTGTTAAGCAGAACTAACTTTGCATAGCTGCATGAAATCTGAAATGCACAAGTGAAAGAAATGGATTAAGCAGATAATCTGCCATCATACTTCAAACAAATTGAAGTATCGAGTTTTAAAAAGGGATAATTTTATATGGAGAATTTTTTTTTAGACAGGTTATATTCATGACAAAGCATAAATAAATAATAATTTTCTTTTCTTGAAAGAATATTAGAGCACTTGAAAACTGTAGAAGAATGTCTTTACATGTAGATTTGTCCAAAAAGAAAATAATTTATTATACATCTAATTCAAATTAGTAATACCGATTTATTTCTAGTTCTGCTGTCCATTCTCCACCATTTGCTGGAATTGTTTGTGAAAGGAGGAACTTTGTGCGTGAGGACTTTGTCTCCTGCCTCTGGCTGGCTGTGCTGTAAAGGGGAAGCAGAAGGAAAAAAGAAATTATCTTTTGTTTAAATATCACTTTTAGCCTTCACAAGTTGTTCCAGATCAAATAATTTCTTTGAGAATTGGCCAAAAATAGACAGGAAGAATAATCCTCTGAAGTGTGATAAGTATTATCATCAGAAATCAATCTTAGAAATAATTTCCATGATTAAATGTAGCGTAAATTAAAGGAGAAGAAAATGTGATTAAATCAGGCGTGGGGGAGAAAGCCTGCAACAACTTTTGTGTGGAATTCAATTTAGTGTTAATTTGGGAGCTTAGAAAATAGAACAACAGTAAAGCACTAATGGAGGGAAGGGATGGCTAATGAGGGAAATGCAGATTTAGGAGAGAATCAATCCCCCCTCACTGCTGTTGTAAAGGGGAAGTTCAGGGCTGGGTCCTGCATCCACCCCCGGAGTTTTCAGCGTCCCGTGGAGGGAGAGGGAAAGCACCTGAGTTTCACCTTGCAGGTGGAGACAGGGGCTGGAATCTCCCCTGTGATGTGGTTTCCATCCTTGCTGTTGGTTTTCAGAGTGAAAACAGGAGCATCCAGTGCTGCAGGCAGTGGGAGTGCTTTAAGGAGCAGTTCGGGAATGAAATATTCTGCATTTGGATATTTAGGAGAAATATCAGTCTTTAATGTGCTCCTTTGCCTGTTACCATGGCAGACATTTTGTCACTGGTGCAGGATCTGATCCTGGGAATCTCTTTTTTTGCAGGCAGGTGTCATTCTTTAGCAGATAGCTGGAAAAAAAGAACCAATGATATCAAATTTATGCTTTAGAAAACTTCATAAATGTGCAGCCATCTGGGGCTATGTTTAATTTTCAGTTCCATCCTTCCTTTTGCTGATAGCTGCTTTGGAGAGATGCAGGGCTTCATTTCAGGCCAGTGCCAGGCTGGGGAGATTTCATCTCCATCTCCAGAACAGAAGAGTTTGAAATCATTTCTTTGCCATCCCTCCACTCCCAGAGCTTTCAGATGCAGACAGATCTATTGTCAGACAGGTTTTCCTGAGGTTCTCTGATAGCCATCATATGAACACATAATTCAGTGATTTTCAGTTCTTTGTGTGCCTAGAAATGTTGCTTAATTTCAATCTTTATTCATAATGGGAGATAAACTGACACTCCCCTTTGATCAACCTTCTGTCTCAGCCCACTGTGAATCACTTAAATTTATCTGTCAGTTTTAACCCAAACTAATTTCTTCTGGCTTTATTAAAACTAATTAGTTTGCTTGAGGACTGAAGATCTCTCAGCATTCCTTGTAACAAATAAATACATCATGAGAAAACATAAGCAACAATTGAAAATTCATTCAAAAGGAGTAAAAAATGTAAGTTACTGAGATTCATAATAGCAGAAAAACACTTGGCAGTATCTGGACTCAAGTGTCAGGAGTGCTGGAAAATTTTTGTGTAGTTTTGAAACGTTCTCCAAGGCTTTGTTTTGCGTAGAGAATTAAATTACGTTGTGAGAGATCCATTTTTTTCTTCATGAATAGATTTTCCACTGCAGGTTTGGTTTTGGGAGAGCTCAGCAATGATGCTGATGTTGTCTGTGGGGGGCTCAGGGGCTGCTACACAAAGATGGCACAAGAGGTTTATTTTAATGAAGTACAATCTTTTCTGTTCAGTTCTGATAAGCAGCAATTGGAATTGGACAATATAAGAGATCCTTTATGCTTGGTGTTTTCCAGCATTCCTTTCTTTTTCTTTTTTCCTCTCCTCACAGCCTTTCCTGAGAACTTCAGAGCTTTACCTTCACAGCTGCCTCAACAACTGATTTTTATGAAATGAAAAAAATTTAAAATTACAAGGCCTAAAGCTAAATATTATTAGCATTGGAATTATTTTTTTTAATCTTTAATTCAGCAAGAGAAATTTTCAGTGCTTAGTTTTGTAAAGTGGAATGCTGTATTCCAGTAGCAGTAAAAATCCCTTACACTGCCCCACAGTTTTCAGAGATCTCTCTGGGCAGGGTTATTTCACTTCCAGAGCTGTTGGTAAGCTTTGGGGTTTATTTCTCCTTTATTTACTTTTCAGTCAGTTCACAAATCCAAGGTGTTTTGCATCATTTCCATTTCTGGAAATGGACCTTTCCTGCTTGGGTGCCCTGATGGGCTCAGACTTACGAGCTGCTGTGAGGTTGTTTCTATTTTAAATAGAAAACTTTGGTTAAATATCAGGAAGTGTAAAAATCACCACAAAGGCTATGCATGTTTTTAAGGAGGACATAAAATAATGTGAGTTTGATACAGTGTGACAGGAGAAAGATTTTTGAAAGCCATATTGAGGGTGTGAGTGAGGCACGCTGATAGTCAAAGGCAAAAAGAAATTGAATTTCTTACTGCTCGGGTTGTTTTGAGTGTCACAGGGCAGAATCTTCTGCAGTCTCACCTGTTTTACACAGCTCATTTAAAGAACGGGCAGGCAGCAAGCCCATGAACTCTGTGCTTCCCTAGTGGGCCAAGTTTTTATCTTGGAAACAGCTGGGACTGAAATTTGGGTATTTAGATGAATACAAATGCCTTAATACTCTGAATGTCCTCGTGAAATTCAGGGACACAGCAAGAGCAGGAGACAGACACTGAGAGAGCTGAAATCTCCTGTTCAGCCCCCAGCAGGTAATTACTGGAAGAGTAGAGCAGAATGTAAATATTTACTGGTATTAAAGAGCACAGAAAGCTCCCCTGCCTCGGGTACTGCTCCTTTATAAATAATGTTAATTAAACCTCACCTAATGACCTCTCTAATGGCTAACCAGCAGAGGAATCCAAAATCAGCAACCCCCCCAGTTTAAATGGGAGAGAAGTGCTTGGAGGTGGCTCCTTACAGATAATTTTAGTTAAGAAAGCTTTGGGTGAACCATGGCAGGACCAGTGCAAGGTTCTGTTCAGCTTGCCTCAGGAAAACGTGCACTGACCCAAAACACTTGGCTTTACTCATAAATTTGTTTAGTGTTTCTGTGTACCACCACAGCTTCGCAGGAGATGAAAAATGGATTGTGCAGCCTTACCTGAAGGCTGTAATATTATCTGTTCTGAAAACGGAATTTTTGGAGCATGAAAAGCTGTTTTTGAATGATGCTTCTGGCACCTAATCCTTAAAATTATTCAGCATATTTTTCTGGTGTCTGTCTTGAAATAAAAAATTATCTTCTGTTTTCAAGTCACTTGCAACTTCTAAAAATTGGACTCAATTTTTCATAGAGATTTCCAAAATTATGCAGTATACTAATATAAGTTTCTGCCTAATAAAATTACTCTGAGACAGCTGAGTAATTACTGATGCCACCAGAGTTCACAGGAGGGTTTTTAACATTGGCATCTCTGCATTTCTTGCTAAGAAATCTGCCAATCTTTGAAAAAATCCACAAAGCTTTTTGAGCCATGGTTGATGTTATGCTTGGGCTCAGTACATTTCATCCTTTTTTAGTGCCACAAGACTGAATTTTTCACCTGCTGGGGCAAGATGTTACCATGACAACAGCTGATCTTGTTCGCTGTTCTCTGCTCTTTGTGCATGACAGGGAGGAAAAGCTTTTGGAGAAACATTTGTGAGAGCTGATCTGACTAATTGCACTGAAAGGATCAGTAAAGCAGAGCGAGAAATGGCTCACTGTGTTTGAGCAGGGACGGGGAAATAAATGTGTTGTGAGCAGCCCCAGGTGATGGGGACAATAAATGTGTGTTGGAACACCAGGGATGGGGACAATAAATGTGTGTTGGAACACTAGGGATGGGGACAATAAATGTGTGCTGTGAGGAGCACCAGGGATGGGGACAATAAATGTGTGTTGGAACACCAGGTGATGGTGACAATAAATGTGTGTTGGAACACTAGGGATGGGGACAATAAATGTGTGCTGTGAGGAGCACCAGGGATGGGGACAATAAATGTGTGTTGGAACACCAGGGATGGGGACAATAAATGTGTGTTGGAACACCAGGGATGGGGACAATAAATGTGTGTTGGAACACCAGGGATGGGGACAATAAATGTGTTGTGAGGAACACCAGGTGCAATGGAGCACTGGATGCTTCTGCTGAGGCCTCGTCCCTGACCTGCTCTGCAGTGCTCAGAACAACTTGGTTGCTGTTTTTTAGCCGGTGATTTTCGTTTGTTCTGCCACTAGAGAAACGCAAGTGAGTGGAAAATGTGGGTGAGAAGTTTCTAGTGACTTATCACCAGGTGTGAGGGGAAATTCCTGCCTGTGCAGGAACCACTAAAACCATGCTCTACATTTTAATTATTTTAAAATATTTGGTGTCACATTTGGTTTGACTTAAAGAACTGAATCAGATCTGTAGCTCATCCTTTCGGCTCAAGGTAAAAAAAACAATTTCCTACCAATTGGAGCTGTGAAACAAAAGGTGTGTGGGATGATGGTAGAATGAAAACAAAATATCTGTTCAGGGGACAGGAGGGAATATCCCCTCCAGACGGTGCCAGCTTCACAGCAGCTTGCAAAAGGAGTTAATGTTTAAGCCACACTGTTTCTTTCCTTTGTGCCTTCCCACAGGAGCAGGGATGTTGTTCATTCCTTTCCCCCTTAGCAGTGGATAATTTTTCTTTCCCTCGGGTATAATTTGTTCCTGAAGGAAGTAGGACTGTGCCATGGTAAAGGAGCATTAGACCCTCTGTATTTCAGATACACAGATTATTTTCATGTGTAGAGAATTGAGTGTAAAAAGCATTGAAAGAAAAGCCCCTGAAGAAATGCTGATTTTGCTTCAGGCCACAAATTCAGTTGATGAACTCTCCAATCCCACCCTTCCTTCAGCCATGGTGGGTGTAAAGTCCAAAAGGAATGCTTTGAGGGGAACTTGCATGTTTGGTGTTTCACTGCAGGGAGCTGCAGCTGGAGTGGCTGCTGTTATAAAACCACTTGGATAGATCTAAAGTCATCCCTTTGCCGTTTTCCATTTTTAAAAGAGTTGAGAGGGTCTTGTCAGGTTTATACTGTGTGCCATAGGTGAAGAAAATCAGATGGAGAAGAGCAGAAACTGAAAAATAAGCTAGAGAAGTGGAGACTAAGGGGAAGAGAAGAAGGTGGAGGCTGTGGTGAACAGCTCTGAGTGATGGCTGTGGTCTGAGCAGCAGCAAACCAGATCCAAATCCCTGGGATTCTAAACCAGGGGAATCCTCCAGGCTCTGATGTTTCACCTGGCCCGTGGTGGAGCTGCTGCTTCAGAGGAATGGGCAAAAAGAGTGGGAATGAAACGAGCTGGTCCTGCAAGGCTTGTTATCTTCAGGGTTTTATCGAAGGGAAAAGTACCAGCAAGGAGGAATTGTTTGTGTTTCCCCATAACATCTGCTCCCAGTTGCTATGGTGCCAGGACTGGTGATTTCCAAGGCCAAGAAACTGCTGCAGTTCCTGTGCCCCTTATTTAGCAGTGCTTTTTAAGAAGTGCTATTTTTACATGGTGTTTCTTATACTAAATTCAGCCTACTGATTAGAGGGGTAAAGCTGCATTTGTTTTCCTTTGTTAGAACAGGGTATAATTTGCATGGAAAAGTTCCTATTTTTAAAACCAAGGTAATCCAATTGTGAAGTGATTTTATTTAAAATGCAAGCCTTTCTGAGTAGCTCTTCCTTTACCTTAGATGAGGTAGTGGAAAACACTCATGTCTGTTAGTTTCTCTGTAGGAATTCATTAGTTTTTAAGTGTTAACATCAGAAAATGTCCAACCACTTTCCTGTTCTACTCGCTAACTTGTGCTTCACCATGGCAATCGAGAGTAAGGAACAAATGGAAATAATGAAGCACCTAAGGAAAGCAAGGCTGCCTTGTTTGTTGAGTTTGCATTGTAGGTGATAGCTTTCCAGTAGGTTATCAGATGTGATTTATGGTGAGTGCAGCTTTCTGACAGTGCAGGCTGCAAGCAGAGCTGCACAGGCAGGAGCAGAGCAGCAGCTGCCCTGAAATCCATTTCTCCCATTTCTGTGATCCCATTTCTGCCTGCCCCAGGCTCCTCGGTGCCCAGGGCTCTCCTGGGGGTGGTCAGGGTGGTGCAGGACAGGCAGGACTTTCCTCGCATTGTCCAGGTGCTGATGGCAAAGGTGAGATCAGGAAGGCTTTCGGGGCACTTTGCTGTACAGGCTGTGCCTCAGGCCAGCTCTGCTGGCCACAGGGAGGTTTTTAGTTCTACTACTGAGGATGAGTCAGCTTTGCCTTTAAAACCCAGCTCTTGGAAGAAATCAAGAATGAACTGGAGGTGATGAACCTGACCTTTGAAGTGAGTCATCTACAGGACCAAAACACATGAGAAAAGATCAGAAGATTCTTAATTTTCTTCTTTTTACGTACCTGCAGCCTACAGGTTTTTTTCCCTTTGCTGCTGGATGAAATAATTCTGTTCATGTATCATCCAAACAGAGAACTCTCACAGGGGATTGGAATCAGAATGTTCCAGTGCAGCCCTTCCAGGTTACTGGCAGCAGTAATTCTCAAAGAAAAAGAGCTGCAAATAAATGAATAGCATACAAGACTTTTTCTAAAACAAAAATAATTGATGGATGAACAAACTAGCACACAGGGCAACAGATGCCTTTCTCCAGGCAATGCAGAACCTTGTTATCCAGACAGTGGTGTCAGATTGTATTAAATCTACCAAAGCCATCCTCCTGCTGGGAATGTTTTAGTCAGTCCTCACGTCCATAGGAGAAATTTTACTTTTGCTCTGTTGTGAGCACACATTTACGCCTTCATTTCTGCACTTTAAAAGATGCAACTTCTATATAAGGTAACACAATTTGGTTTTAATGTCTCTAATATTTAATTTGTCATAGCTGTTCCTTTATTAATTGGCCCATGTTCTGTGAAGTTTGTGCTGGTGTGTGAGCCTTTAAATCTGTGCTGAGCTCCAGGCACCCCAAAACCAGCAGTGCTGGTGTGCATTTGGGAGGGCTCTCAGTTTTCTGGTTGGGTTTGCTCTTCAGATTCTGAAAAGATCATGCTGAGTGTTGTTTTCTTGACTCAAAAGTCTGAGCTGAGAATGCCTGAAGCATCCAGCAGGAAATGTTGGTTGGAATTCTGCCTGACACGCTCCAGACGTTTCAGGTTCCTTTTGCAGGTGATGCTGCCTGTGCTCCTGCCCTGGATGCACGTGTGTGGTATGTGTAATGTGGATGGTGCTTCTGGTGTTTAACTTGGGAAAAAAGCTTCAGCAGGGGAAATAAAGTTCTGTGCAAGCTCTGCCTCTATCTTTTAGAAAAAGTTCAGGGTTTGTATGTTCTGGAGCTCGTTGGTGCTAACCTGGGACAGTACTCTCAGGTTTTTTCCTGAGAGGGGGGAAAGTGAAATTGCTCTACAAGCAGCTTTCTATGGCTTCTTTTCCTATAGTTAATTTTCCACATTCATTTATCTGTAAAATTTTTGGATTCATACAAAACTAGCAATTGGATTGCTTCAAGGCCTTGATTTTTTTTTGTTTTGGTTTGGTTTTTTTTTTAGTGAGTGTTGTGTAGCAACATCATGAGAAAGGGGGTGCCAGACTGTGCAGCTGATCACTGAAAGCCCATGCCAAGCCTCTGGAGATGGGCAAGAAGCTTATTTGGAAGCAGGAAGTTCTGTTTCCTCTACACTTGAACTTGAGTCTGCTCAATTTGGTCAGCATTTCCTTTATCCTGTCTTGGACTCGCTGACCTGATGAGTTCTGATCTGCACTCTGCTTGTCTCTGGGAGCAGCTGCAGAGGAGGGATTTGCAGGGGTTAAATGGGAGACCTCAGCTGACTCCAGTGAGATGCTGCTTCTCAGGCACAATTATGTTGTCAGAGCTGTTACAGGCAGTGAATAAATGGGAGAGAGGGCATCACAGAGAAAAAGGACAAAACTCTCATTAAATTTGCATTAAGAAGTCAAAAGCTATTTCAATAAAAACTAGGAAGGAGAGGGAAGAGTGCAGGGTGCTGCTTTCCACAGGTTTGTTTTTAAGACTGGTACTGCTTCATTGCCAAGAAGTTTAACAATCATGCCAAGTTCCAAAAGGAATTGTGAAATCCCACAGAATTTCCTCTCAGGCCCAGGCAATAATAGAGTGGTGCCTGTTTGCATGTCCCCATCAGGATTTGGAACAGTTACCAAACTGGCAGTGGGGAAGGCAGGAATGGAGAATCCCTGGCACTCAGGGGAGGGCTGGAGGAAAGCAGGAGGGTCCAGGCAGGTGCCAGGAGGGTCCAGGCAGGTACCAGTTGGTCCAGCCCATCCCCAGTTGGTGCCAGCACATCCCCACTTGGTGCCAGCCCATCCCCAGTTGGTGCCAGCCCATCCCCAGTTGGTACCAGCCCATCCCCAGTTGGTGCCAGCCCATCCCCAGTTGGTGCCAGCCCATCCCCAGTTGGTACCAGCCCATCCCCAGTTGGTGCCAGCCCATCCCCAGTTGGTACCAGCCCATCCCCACTTGTTACCAGCCCATCCCCAGCTGGTACCAGCCCATCCCCAGTTGGTGCCAGCCCATCCCCAGTTGGTGCCAGCCCATCCCCAGTTGGTACCAGCCCATCCCCAGTTGGTGCCAGCCCATCCCCAGTTGGTACCAGCCCATCCCCAGTTGGTGCCAGCCCATCCCCAGTTGGTACCAGCCCATCCCCACTTGTTACCAGCCCATCCCCAGCTGGTACCAGCCCATCCCCTGTTGGTGCCAGCCCATCCCCAGTTGGTGCCAGCCCATCCCCAGTTGGTGCCAGCCCATCCCCAGTTGGTGCCAGCCCATCCCCAGTTGGTACCAGCCCATCCCCAGTTGGTTATTCACACAGTGACATTCCCTGTTTAGCTGGCTCTGTGAATTCAGAATCCGTTTCCAATGAAATCCATCCCTTTCAGTCAGGTTTGAATGTCACACCTGCTGACATATCAGTCCAGGAGGCATTAGGCAGAAATCTGTAAAACCTCACTTGCCCTGATGCTCACTCAGTGAGGCTTAGGAGACAATTCAGACAAACAGTTTAAAACATTTTACTCATCAGAAACGTTAGTTTTCTCTTCCAAACCTGAGTATCTTGCATGCACAAAGTTTTGAAATTGATTTGAGAAAGACACATTTAAAATAGAAAGCTTTTTGTTTAAAATACTATGAAAAAAAATAAGATAATAATCTTGAAATTCCCTTTTTAGGGCTTGCCTTGGTGAATCAGAAATTGTCAACTTGTATTCTTTTCATATTGGGAATTTTAAAGACAAACTGTGATAAAGCATTACTTGAACCGTTTTTCTTTTGGCCTCAGCAGAATTAGTACAGAAATCTGCTGATAGTGTGGATTTAGTGATGTAAAATCATAAATTATTTCTAATCACTCAAAAACAGGCCATGTGTTGCCCACCTTAATGCAGTTTTTGGCAAAAACAAGCAGTATTTTCAGAGGACAGTGTGCAATGCTCACTGCAGGATGGAAAGGCTGCAGGTTCCCAATGTGACTAATGCAACTTTCACAAGGAATTGAATTTTAGATACAATGTCCAACAGCTCCCTTTGGGAACTTGTGCAAAAACAGAACAGTCAGAAGTGCCAGAGGATGCTGCTGGTTCACCCTGAGCTCCATCTCTTGATTTGAGTGACCTGATAAAGCATTTCCACCCTGCTAGTTTGACCTTTGACTGTATATTTGAGTTTTATTTACTGTTCTTTTTTTTCCCTCTAAATACATAAAAATATATTCCTGAGGCTGCAGTTAATACCTTGATCTTTAAGCAGAGGTTCCTTACCTTTTGTCTTCCTGCATTTCTGACTTGTCTGTCACTGCAGGACAGAGATGCTGTGCCCGGAGCAGTGTTTGTATCAGAGTGTGGAATTTACTCGTGTTATAAATAGATACCCATTAAAAGTATAGATAGTAGATACCCATTAAAAGTGAGGTGGAATATGTGATTGTAGAAGTGTGTACATGGCTGTGCATTCCAGTTGTTGGCTTTTGCCCTAGAATGCCTTCTGGACACCTAAATTGCTTCATTTCCTGGGAGTTGAGCTCTTTCTGCTCCCAGCTCTGGGTGAGGTGAGGCAGCCAAGTCTGAGCTCTTGGTTACCTCCACAGGGAGATTTTTGTTATTTTAGTGAGCCCCTGTGAAGCCAGGTCATCCCTCTTTGCTTGCACATCTTTAATCAGATCATCTACTGAAAACATAGGGGTTTATGGCAGAGCTGCCTGTAATTGCAAATTAATCTGGTGCTTCAGCACCTCATATTGCTCCTCAGAGTTCATTAATGCCAAATAATGCAAAACCATGGCTTCCTTAAGCACTTAATAGGATGTGCTGTGATGGAGATCAAGCCTGTGACATTGTTTATTTGTGTTTTAGGAGAAGGAACTGAAGGATGCTGTGCAGGAGAAGAAGCACCTGAGCCTGCAGCATGGCAGTGTGTTCCCCCCAGCTCTGCAGCATGGCCAGGTAACTTACAGTGTGGCCAGGTGACAAACAGCATGGCCAAGTGACAAACAGGGTGGCCAGGTGACAAACAGGGTGGCCAGGTGACAAACAGCGTGGCCAGGTGACAGCCAGCATGGCCAGGTGACAAACAGGGTGGCCAGGTGACAAACAGCGTGGCCAGGTGACAAACAGGGTGGCCAGGTGACAAACAGCGTGGCCAGGTGACAGCTAGCGTGGCCAGGTGACAAACAGGGTGGCCAGGTGACAAACAGCGTGGCCAGGTGACAGCTAGCATGGCCAGGTGACAAACAGCGTGGCCAGGTGACAAACAGGGTGGCCAGGTGACAAACAGCGTGGCCAGGTGACAACTAGCATGGCCAGGTGACAAACAGCGTGGCCAGGTGACAAACAGGGTGGCCAGGTGACAAACAGGGTGGCCACTGCTGTGCTGGGGCTGCTGGTCACTCGCAGCGTGGCCACTGCTGAAGTCCCCAGGCAGAGGGGGCTGGGTGGCCCCAGGGCAGTGGCCGTGCCCAGGATTCCGAGCTGGCTCTGCCTTTGGGCTGCATTTTGTGCGCAGTCCCAGGTGTGGAGGCAGCCCTGGCACTTGCTGTCGCTGAGGAGCTGAAATAGGTTTTATATGAAAAGGCAGAGTTTTAATACTTTGTGATGGGAGGCAGCCATGTGTATCACAGCATCACTTAATTTCATTCATCCATCTGTCTACAGATTTCTCCCTTTCCTAATGTGTTTCTCTTCTCTTTATTGTTGTTTACACATTACCTTTGCTCTTTACCTCACGAGGAACATAAAGATAAAGTCTCACTTGGGCAATTTTATATTCTAGCTGACACACAATAACGTGCATCATTACTGCAATGAAGGCTCAGTACCTTGGTGACACTAAAAATGTGAATTCCTCTATCAGCAAGTGCACAACCTACGTGGCTGACATTGCTTTATTATAGGTAATGTTTGTCCTGAGGTACGTTGGAAAAGTCTACTAAAAGCAATTTGAAATACAGAGGTCAACATCTGTCACATCAGCCACTAAGTTAGAAATAAAATTCCCTCTTACTACTGTAATGTCAGAATTTATCGTACTGCGGGTACTTGTTTCTTCTCATCTGTTAAATACTGTGAAAGGCACAGAGCAAAAATTCTGGATCTCACACAATAGCCTCAGCACAACCCAAAACTTGTTATAAGAGTGCTATCTCACTTTTAACAAATTTAACAATATGTAATCCTAGTCCTGTACCCTGAATGTTAACAAACCTTTTGTTTCCCTCCTTGCATAAGAGATTTTCTGAGCTTTTTACCCCCCACACAGAGGCTGAGGGTAGACTGTGCAGTTTAGATTGCATTTTATTGTTCAGAATGTGTGAAACTACAGCTTGGGATGTGGAGGTTGGAGCAGAATTCTGACAGAGTTAGGGCTCAGCCCTGAAGGGGAAAACCTGCCTAAATTAATTTATTCTTTTTCACCCTTGAGAGCTGGCCTGAAAATCAGGCCAAGTTCACCCAAGCAAATGGGGCTGGAGGAGCGTTTGTGAGTTGTGCCGGGGCGCCGGCAGAGCCCCTGCTATGCACGGTGTGCTTGCTGGGGTTTGACTCGGGAATGGCTGCCAGGCGGCTGAGCCCACCAAACGAAGCTGAAATTGTAGCCAGCTCTCGCGGGTCAGGTGCTCCGCTAAGGGAAACAGAACGGTGTGCAGGTGTGGAGTAGCTGCGGGAAGAGCCCTGTCCTTGGGAGGGCTGTGGCACCTGTTCCACCACGGCGCGGAGGAGTTCGTGCTGCGGTGTGGAAACCCAGCCGGCCCTGTAGGTGCACAGTGCATTTCCAGTGCCAAGGGCTGGGCACGGGATGTTCTGAGCAGCGCCAGCCGGGAGGGGCTGGCAGCTCCCTGTGCCTGCAGCAAAGGGCTGGGCAGGCTCATGGAGCTTCTCACCAAGAGCAGCAGCTGCTGCTCCTGGGGATGCCTTTAAATGTTCCTGCTCCTGGGGATGGTCTTTAGGAGCTGCTGCTGCTGGGGATGGTTCTGTGAAGTTTCTGTCCCTAGGGATGGTTTTGAGATGTTTCTGTTCCTGGGAATGGTTTTTAGGAGCTGTTGGTTCCTGGGGATGGTCTTTAGGAGCTGCTGCTCCTGGGGATGGTTCTGTGAAGTTTCTGTCCCTAGGGATGGTTTTGAGAAGTTTCTGTTCCTGAGGATGGTTTTTAGGAGCTGTTGGTTCCTGGGGATGGTTTTTAGGAGCTGCTGCTCCTGGCGATGGTTTTTAGGAGCTGTTGGTTCCTGGGGATGGTTTATAGGAGCTGTTGGTTCCTGGGGATGGTTTTTAGGAGCTGTTGGTTCCTGAGGATGGTTTTTAGGAGCTGCTGCTCCTGGGGATGGTTTTCAGGGCTCCATGGAACTGTTCAGGAGGCCAAGGGCTCTTCACAGAACCCTGGCCCTCAGACTGACTCAAAGGAGGGTGCAGGTAGTGAGTGTGAAGACACAGGATGCAAAATAAGCTGGTTGATGAATTGAACAGAGAAGCGTCACAGATCAAAATGTTCCCTGTTCCTGCCATGCAATCAGAGCTGTTTCTGGTGCACTTTATTTAGGTCAGCTGTGTTTGCCACTGGGAACATTGATGTTTTGATATGATCTGTGAGTAATTCAAGTTCATGTATATCCCATATGTGCTTAAGCAGCCTATTTGGAGAGAGCACTAAAATCACATTTAAGAGCAAATGTTGCCTAAAAAAGAAAAAGGGGAATGATAGTCTCATCAAGCTTTATGATGCCATCTGGGTTATATAAATATACAGCATTCCATGTAATAAGTGATCTTCAGAGCAGGAAGTCCTGGTGAGAATATCCTGTAGAAATATTAAAACGTATCAGTGTTTCTGGGAATAACAACAGTAATTATCAGGAGGAGCTTGGTAGATTTGGTTCTGTTCTTTAGAGTACTCAAAACCAAAACCTTGTTGAAAAGCTGATCTGCCAGAAGAGGAAGTAGAGAAATTCTCAGTCACTGGTGAACTCCTAAGCTTTGCCAATGTAGACAGGCATGTTGGGTTCCTAAATAAAAGATCCTGAGATGTGTAAAATACCTGTAGTTCGACCTGTCTCTAATCCATCTCTTTCCAAAATTCCATCAGCAGCCTGGAAAGAGCTATTTGTTCTTCCCTGCCTGCTGGGAGAGGCTCAGAGCAGAAGGGAACCCTGCTCCCTTGCTCCCAAAAATACACAGAATATGACAACTAGGGAGTTTTAAAAAAACTTCTTTCCAGAGATGGTCAGTTGGTGTGAATTGCTTTGGAGACCTCTTCTTGCAACTTGTTCAAAATATTGTACTTCATTAATCCTGAGGAAATTAACTGAGAATCCCAGACCAGAGCAGGATTGCATCGTTGATCCTGGTACCTCCCTGTGTCCTTTTTCCACCCCATTATTCCTCAACAGTATACACTGACTGATCTGAGCAATGCATTACATGATGCAGGAGTTAATAGATTCTGAAAATCCACTGTTCAATAGTTTCCTTCATTATAAAGAACTGAGAGGAAGGGAAAACAAAAATCCGTGCACAGAAAAAAAAAAAATAATCCTGAGGTTGACAATAATTGCATCAGTTCTTGTGGAAAACATGATTTGTTCCCTTTTCCTCTCTTTTTTTCTAGTCCACTGCACTCCAAAGAGCCCTTCTGCAGAGCTGAATGCAAGGGCTGGCTGCAACCATTTAGATTGTTTGGTCCATGGCAAAATTTGCAAGTTAACAAACGGGAGCCAGAAGGCAAATAAAAAGGCTGAATCAGCTCTCAAAACATGGCACTAGAAAATGGCCAGCAGAGATACCCATGTCCAGGATTGCTTCCTGCCATTTGCTCTTACATAAAAAAAAAAAAAAAATACAGTAATTCAGTTGGGGAGGTGGGGGGAAGGAACTTGTCACAGGCTAAGCAGAGTCAGGAGGAAGCAGGAGCTGGATGAAAAGCTGGATTTCCAGGATGAAATCCTGAGCACTGAGCATTGGGCTGCTCTGCCTTGCCCTGCCAGGACCCTGCCAGCTCTGTTGGTGCTGCAGCTCCAGAGGAAAGCAGATGCTCACTAGAAATGTTATTGCTTCCTCACCTTCTGTAAGCACTGCAGACATGTGGCAAGGGTGTGTGAAAATAATACTGGGGGGTTTTTTACCCAGGTGCTTTTCCTGCTCGAATTTTTCTTGACGTCACAGATGCAGTTTCTGATATGGTACAAGCTGTAATAATCCTGTTAATGCAGCAATACAGATCTCAGACTCATAAAGTGATCAGGGCTAAGAAATCAAATTTTCAGCTGATCTGAATTAAAGAAGGAACTTTTCTAGGGCAGGCTAAAGTAATTAAATGTATTTTCTTGTTTTCTGTGTCTGTTTATGAAGCAGTCACTCTCACTGATGATTCACAAAATCCTGTATAAAAAGACTTTATCCCACTGAACTGGTGAACATAGGTCCAAGTGAACGAGATCATAAAACAAATCTTATTTTATGAGCATCTGATCCATTAAATACCATTTAGAAATGGTGTAGAAATGTTTTAAGGGAGAGCAAGGGGTTTATTGCAGAAGAATACTTATTTTTGAACTGCAGGTACACTTACAGAGCACACCCACCTCTGAGGCCCCTGAGATCCAGAGAATTTAGGAATGTTTTGATTGTCATTCATTTTGTGCATGGTAGAGTGTATTTGTTTAAATCTACATGACTTATGCATAACTCCAGTTTGGTTGCCAGGCTGTAGTCCGTGCTGAGAGAAAATGTTCTGTGTGGATGAGACACACACAGATTCCTCAATGAAATTTCCCTTTTGAGGTTCTGGGATTTTTTCCTGTTTCCTCTGAACCTTTCCCTTCCTTCACCTGAGCATGTAGAGATACTTGTGTCAGCTGTGGCTTTGCCTGCATTCACTGCAGTTTGGCAATAACCCCGTTTTGTCTTTTCTAGGTAAAATCAGACTATGAGCATCTCCGAGAAACCCTCCTCAGAGTGAGCAAAGAACGAGATTTGGCTGTGAGGGGAAAACACCAGCTCCAAGCCAAGCTGGAGAACTTAGAGCAGGTCCTAAAGGTGTGTATGAACCCTAAATTCCATCAGTGCAGTGCTTCCAGTGCTCGTCCATGGCTCCTGGTGCTCCGCCAGGGCTGCAGCCCCAGCCCGGCACTGAACGCCCCCTCAGCTCTGATCTCCTGTGTGCAACGACAACTCCAGGTGCTGACAGGGATCTCAAACCAGCACAGAGACACTCAGAGACCTCTAGCTGACACTTCAGAGGCAATTGCACTCTGCAGTTAGGAAAGCCAAAATGAGAAAGAGAGGATGAGAACACGAACAAAGTGCCCAGGTGTTTTACTTCAGAGAGCTGTGTCTGCCAGCCTGCAAAATATTACTGTGGCCTTTATATCCTGTACCTCTCACTGTTCCGTTTAAGAACTTCTTCAAAAATGTTCCTTCTCTGAAACAAAAATTCTCAGGTGGATACACAGATCCCGGCTTTTCGTGTTCAGTGCTTTTCTCCCCTGAGCAGAGCCCTTGGCAGCTGGCACTGTACCTTGAGCAGACTTGAATCCCCAGAGCTCCTTTTGAGCACTAAGCCATGCCCAAGCAGATGCAGTTCATGGTGTACTTCATGTGTGTCCTCATATGCTCGGGAAGTTAGCGGTTTGGAAAAATGACTTGCAGCTTTCCAGCCATTGCAAAAAAGTTTTGAGAAGCATTTAGCCTAGTTTCCCTGTCTGAAAAGGAGTTCAGTTTCTCTTTTGAGCAATTGAGGATACATAGCAAAGCAGAAAAGGGAAGATGCAGAACTGCTGAGCTGGCTGATCTGGCAGTGCTGGCGGTGCCTCTGGTGTAGAAGGGCTCTGATTTCCTGATGTGTGCAGGCAGCGTTTCCGTTCATCCCTCCCGTGCTGCTGCTCACCCAGCTGCAGCACACAGGACTCCTGTGATGAGAGCACTCTGTGTGGATTTAAATCTGCTCCTCCTCCAGCTCTGGGCACGAGTTCTGCCCTGCACACAGCGCTGGGTCCTGGGAGGGTCTGTCCTGGTGTCACCCTCTGCTCCTCTGGGCTGTGACATCCCTGCCGTGGCAGGGGCTCCGTCCTGTCTGCAGCTGGCACAGCTGGAGCCAGGCTGGGCTCTTCAAACCCCTGTGCCCGTGAGGAGCAGAGGAAACAAGGCACACTTCAGCAGGCCCCCAAGTGCTCTTTCAGCTGCAGTTTGTGCTCTCTAGCTCCAGAGTCTGAAAGAAAACTGATAAATGCAGGATGTGCCCTGCCCTGCTCTGCTGCACGGCAGGATTGGTGCCTTCGGTCTGGCAGATCCACTGAAGAGAAAACTTCTGCAGGCTCTCTTTGAGGGACAGAGACCATCTGACAGTTGCACTGAGGTGGGGAGTCCCTGCTCCATTTTCTCTATGCTCTTCTAATTGTGGGTTTGCCTTCTGCTGCTGGAGCAGCATTACTGGGAGCTCTGGAAAGGTTGCAGGAGGGAAGTGCGAATTCACACGTTAGGAAGTTCTAGGCTGCCTGACACTGAGGGCAGTGACAGCACAGCCAGATGGATTGTCACTGTCACCTCCTGCACAGGCCTGGTGCTCATTGCTTTTCGTTGTTGTTGCTGTTCATAGTCAAAGAATGAATAAATCCCAAGCAGAGGCCAAATGGAGAAATTTCTGCTGCTTTTGCAAACAAAACGTGTCCAGGCTGAGAGATGTCAGCCTCCCTTCTGTCCCTCTGCTGTGGGCAATGTGCAGCAGGCAATAACAGCTCATTACAGGTTAGAAATGTGCTCCAGAAAGTTCTCTCTTGGAGACAATAAGAGATATTTTGGGCTGTTCTTGTCAATTTTCGCCCTGCATTTGTTTTCCCAGGTGCTGGTTTCTAACAGGTTCGTGTGTAATAACTCAGTGCTGCAGATAAGGCATTGTGCCTCTGCTCTGAGACTATTATGGGAACAGTATGTAATTTGGAAAATAAAAATCTTTAATACCAGGTTCACCAGGGAAGAGATCAGAATCTAGAAAGAGATCTTTCTTAACTCCCATTTATTAAGAGGGTGTTTTGAAAGTTACAGTGATGCTGGGGGAGTAATATTAACCTGTAATGAAAAAGATTTCTATCTGCAAAGGGTGTCTTGACATTGTGCAGCCTGTGCTCTTCCCAGGAGCCTTTCTCATATTGCTTTGAGTCATTAGCATCAAATATACTTCAGAAGTTGTCTGTGAGTCCTGTGCAGTCCCTTTTGTCCAAACCCACCTGTGTTAGCTCTGCTCTGTCTCATTTTCTGTAGATAACAGGTAGAGATCAGCAAAGGCAAACTGTTTCTTTTGGGTCAGCATTTGCAAAACAAATCAAATCAGCACATCCTAGATAAAGGGGCACTCAGGGAGTTGTCAAGGTAATTTTCTTCCATGCTTTGGTTTGTCAGCACAATGCTCCCAGAGCATGTTAGTGCTGGGTGAAGTGGGTCCTGCTCACCTGTGCATCCCCAGGGCTGGTCCTGGCAGTGCCAGAGCCCTGGAACCTGCCAGGGGTTCATGTCCAAATGCCTGAGCTACCTTTGCTCAGGTAAATGCTTCTAAATTCAAACCCCTGCTTCTCAGTTCAAACCCCATCTGCTTCCCCTCCTGCCTGCCAGGGATGCCAGGGAGTTCCTGTGCAGGGAACACGTGCATCCCTGGCCATGGCAGCTCGAGTGGCTGCAGCTGGGGCTGTTCAGTGCCCTGACAGCCCTTGTCCCTGTCCTTGTCCTTGTCCCTGTCCCCTGTCCCAGCACAGTGCCCTGACTGTCCCTGTCCCTGTCCCTGTCCCAGCACAGTGCCCTGACTGTCCCTGTCCCTGTCCCCTGTCCCAGCACAGTGCCCTGACTGTGACTGTCCCTGTCCCTGTCCCTGTCCCTGTCCCCTGTCCCAGCACAGTGCCCTGACTGTGACTGTCCCTGTCCCTGTCCCTGTCCCTGTCCCCTGTCCCAGCACAGTGCCCTGACTGTCCCTGTCCCTGTCCCCTGTCCCAGCACAGTGCCCTGACTGTGACTGTCCCTGTCCCTGTCCCTGTCCCTGTCCCCTGTCCCAGCACAGTGCCCTGACTGTGACTGTCCCTGTCCCTGTCCCTGTCCCCTGTCCCAGCACAGTGCCCTGACTGTGACTGTCCCTGTCCCTGTCCCCTGTCCCAGCACAGTGCCCTGACTGTCCCTGTCCCTGTCCCCTGTCCCAGCACAGTGCCCTGACTGTCCCTGTCCCTGTCCCTGTCCCCTGTCCCAGCACAGTGCCCTGACTGTGACTGTCCCTGTCCCTGTCCCTGTCCCTGTCCCCTGTCCCAGCACAGTGCCCTGACTGTCCCTGTCCCTGTCCCCTGTCCCAGCACAGTGCCCTGACTGTGACTGTCCCTGTCCCTGTCCCTGTCCCTGTCCCCTGTCCCAGCACAGTGCCCTGACTGTCCCTGTCCCTGTCCCCTGTCCCAGCACAGTGCCCTGACTGTGACTGTCCCTGTCCCTGTCCCTGTCCCCTGTCCCAGCACAGTGCCCTGACTGTCCCTGTCCCTGTCCCTGTCCCCTGTCCCAGCACAGTGCCCTGACTGTCCCTGTCCCTGTCCCTGTCCCAGCACAGTGCCCTGACTGTCCCTGTCCCTGTCCCTGTCCCCTGTCCCAGCACAGTGCCCTGACTGTCCCTGTCCCTGTCCCTGTCCCCTGTCCCAGCACAGTGCCCTGACTGTGACTGTCCCTGTCCCTGTCCCTGTCCCCTGTCCCAGCACAGTGCCCTGACTGTGACTGTCCCTGTCCCTGTCCCTGTCCCCTGTCCCAGCACAGTGCCCTGACTGTCCCTGTCCCTGTCCCTGTCCCTGTCCCAGCACAGTGCCCTGACTGTCCTTGTCCCTGTCCTCTGTCCCCTGTCCCTGCACAGTGCCCTGACTGTCCCTGTCCCTGTCCCTGTCCCTGTCCCAGCACAGTGCCCTGACTGTCCTTGTCCCTGTCCCTGTCCCCTGTCCCAGCACAGTGCCCTGACTGTGACTGTCCTTGTCCCTGTCCTCTGTCCCCTGTCCCAGCACAGTGCCCTGACTGTCCCTGTCCCTGTCCTTGTCCCTGTCCCTGTCCCCTGTCCCAGCACAGTGCCCTGACTGTCCCTGTCCCTGTCCTTGTCCCTGTCCCCTGTCCCAGCACAGTGCCCTGACTGTCCCTGTCCCTGTCCCTGTCCCTGTCCCAGCACAGTGCCCTGACTGTCCCTGTCCTTGTCCCTGTCCTCTGTCCCCTGTCCCAGCACAGTGCCCTGACTGTCCCTGTCCTTGTCCCTGTCCCTGTCCCCTGTCCCCTGTCCCAGCACAGTGCCCTGACTGTCCCTGTCCCTGTCCCTGTCCCCTGTCCCAGCACAGTGCCCTGACTGTCCCTGTCCTTGTCCCTGTCCTCTGTCCCCTGTCCCAGCACAGTGCCCTGACTGTCCCTGTCCTTGTCCCTGTCCTCTGTCCCCTGTCCCAGCACAGTGCCCTGACTGTCCCTGTCCCTGTCCCTGTCCCTGTCCCAGCACAGTGCCCTGACTGTCCCTGTCCCTGTCCCTGTCCCCTGTCCCAGCACAGTGCCCTGACTGTCCCTGTCCCTGTCCCTGTCCCCTGTCCCAGCACAGTGCCCTGACTGTCCCTGTCCCTGTCCCAGCACATGCGAGAGGCTGCGGAGCGGCGGCAGCAGCTGGAGCTGGAGCATGAGCAAGCCTTGGCTGTCCTCAACGCCAAACAGCAGGAGATTGAACTGCTGCAGAAGGTGTGGGGACTGGAATGGGATAATGGGATAATGGGATGGGTTAATGGGATGGGATGGGATGGGATGGGATGGGATGGGATGGGATGGGATGGGATGGGATAATGGGATGGGATAATGGGATGGGGTGGGATGGGATGGGATGGGGACAGGCAGGTGGCACCACAAGCTGCAGGGACAGAGCAGACGCCATGGGATGGCTCTCCTGGCCTGAAGGAATTCCCTGGTCCCTGCCCTGGCTGGTTCCATGGCACTGCTGCTGCCCTGGAACAAGAGGGCTGTGCTCATGGATTTATGAATGAATTTATAAATTCATTAACCTGAGCCCAGAGTACCTGAGCTCTTCTTTTTCCCAACAGAGATGAGAGTGGCACAACCTCATGGATTTTCTTTGCATTTCCATTGCTTCCCTCCATGTTTGGCTTGGTAATACTTGTGCTTTTCTTCAGTGTCACAGAGGAGTCCAATCTCAATTTCTGGACAATCAAAATCCCGGGTCCCTTCCATTTCCAGCCCGCTGTTAACCCTCTCACTGACACACCGATGTTGTGTTAGCATTTCTTTGGCCTCCTCTTCCAGACATGCAGTTCTTGCTCCCTTTCTCCTGTAAGTTGGATAAAAGAAACTCTTGTCAAGGTACTGACACATCACAGTTGATCTTCCTGGTCAGGAATGTTTGTGTGGCAAGGGTTTGGTGTCCAGCCAGCATCAGCCCACCACAGAAACTGAACAGTTGCTCAAATACCTCATTTCCAAGGCCATTCTCTAATTCACAATTCACTTTAAGACTTTTTTTTCACCCTGCAATTTCTCAGTATTCATTATAATACAAAAACCATGATGTTGAGTTTCAGTCTTGCCCAAGTCACTTAGAGCTGCAATTGTGTCAGTGCTAATGTTGATTTTTTCCAGTTGCTGGATGAGACTAAAACACAGAAATAATGCTGCTAATGATAATTTTGGAGAGAATTGGCACGGAGGGACCTTCTCAGCAGAATAAAAGATGTATCTAATATAAGTTGCTTGCTTAAAATAGAAAGCTGTAGTTGACTAAATGAAATCTTCCAGTTAATTTTCCTTTAGTATTTCTCAATAACTGTACTTAGGCAAACTGCAAAATGCCATTTCTAGTTCTATTCAGCTGTTATTATTAGAACTGCCTCATAAACTTGGACTTAAATTTCCTGGCAAAGGAAAAAAAAATCAAAGGAAGATAGAGCATTTCTTGCTAATTTTTGTTGCATTCTTGTAATAGATCCTCCTTTGGACTAGCAGCAGGAGACAAACGTGTGAGCTCCTGTTCCTGCAGCCTGTGCTGAGCAGTGACAGACACTGAGCCCAGCCCAGGCTGTGCTGGATTTGGTGTTTCACCCAGCGCAGCAAGCTCAACACATAAATATTTTAAATAAATATTTTAAATAAATCTGTTATCTGTTATAGCACATCACTGCCAGCTTTAAACAGGAACTGCTGGCTCACAGAGCTGCCTCCCGATGGACACAGTACATGTGTGTTAAGTTCTTTTCTCCTTTTTTTAATTGGAGTCATCTTTGCTTGAAGCAGTGTTTCCAAAGGGAAGTAGAAAGTCTGGGCAGTTACAGGATGTTGTTTCCCAACACATCTTGGCACGTTCTGAGGTGCTGATGAGCCACCAAAATGTGCATTTCAGAGCAGAGCCAGTCACTGCTACAGCCCCATGCAACTGCTGTCACATTTTGAATACAAATAAAAGTTCATTCTCTTCAATGCATGTACAGACTGATCAGATTTTTCAGCCCAGAAGGAAGAACACAATATTGTCCATCAAGGTTTTGTGTTGATGGGGACGCAGATGTTCTTCTTTAAGAAAACCTTAGCACAAGGCAGTTTGATGTTCAGGAGAGATAACTATTGATGCAGGTTGTGCCATCATCTATCCAGAGCTCAGCTCTGGGGGTTTTATTGAACTTGTCATGGTGGATGACTCAAAGCTTTCTGTGACCTGCTCACATGGCTGCTGGTGCTCCTGCAGCCAGTATCCTGTTAATTACTATTATTGTTGTTGTTATTATTATTATTATTATTATTATTATTATTATTATTATTACTATTCTGCTTGCAGGCAGAGTTATGACTGTGGTACAGGCAGGAATGGGGCTGGGTCAGGGTCAGGGGGCTGTGCCACCCTGCAGGACAGGGAAGGACAGTGGGGCTGTGGGTTTGGGTTTGTGGTTTGGGTTTGTGGTTTGGGTTTGTGGGTCTGGGTTTGTGGTTTGTGGTTTTGTTCTGTGGATTTGGGTCTGTGGTTTTGTTCTGTGGATTTGGGTTAGTGGTTTGTGGTTTTGGTGGTGACTTTATGGCCTGCCCCAGCTCCCACTGAAGGGTTTGGGCAGCCCTGAGCCATGAGGGAAATGAAGTTGAGCAGGGCTGCACGGTGTCCACCCTGGCACTGTCTGGCACATTAAATTAGATTGTCTGGGGGTGCTGTCCTCCACTGAACAGGAGGAGTGTGCAGAATGACACAGAGGTTCACAAAATTTGTGCTTATCTTGGGCCAGCTTCAACAAAACAGTGAAAACTTACATGGAAATAAAATGAGGATAACCCAAAGTTACTGAGTGCTATTTCTTTGGTTTTAAGGTTTAGGCTTTTCCCAGCCAAAATTCGAAGACTGAGTTTCTGAGCTACAAGAAATACACTTTTCTGCACTTATTTACTCCCTCTTTTTGTCTTTGACTCAGTTGATTGGACCTGAAATGTTGCTCTCCTCTTTTCAAACAGCAGCACTGCCATGAAGCCTCGCTGAGATTCAGTCTCCCAAAATAAACATTTCTTTCTGAGCTGGCACAGCCACCCCTGCTGGATGGAAGCTGGCTCTGGGTTTGAGGAGAAGTGTGCTGCTTTATGTGCTTAGAGCATATCATATGTGGCATGACTAATTAATTTTCCTTCTTCCTCCTTTCCCCTCTTTTTCCCTTTTTCCTTTTCCACAAAAACCAGGCTCAGGTTGAAGCTAAGAAGGAACATGAAGGAGCAGTTCAGTTGCTAGAGGTAAGATCCTCTGGGTTCCCTTGGCTTATTCAGGTCCCTTCAGAACAGGATAATTTACAGCATCAGCTCTTGTGAACATTTCAAGGAATATGTGGGCAAGGAGGGGTTTTTTATCTCTTCTGATATAATCGCATCCTTTCAGATTTATAACTGAGTTAGGAGTGCATTAAGCTGAGCTGTTGGAAGTGATATATGTTTCTCTCTTTTCGTACCATTTTTTGTAAAGTACTATTAAAGGGAGTGATTAATTATGAGGATTTTGATTTATTAGGCTGGAAATACAGCAGCAAATACCAATCAGTTACCTAGGGTTCCTAATTAATTAATGTCTAATAAACATAAAGCAACATGTTAAAGAGCCAGAAATCATTAGGCTAATGAAAGAATTGAGATATTTCAAAAAACCTTCAAAGGATGTACTGGAAAGAGAACACTTCGTTTTTCTGCCTGAGGAAAAGGCATTAAATGGTTTTAAGTGTTAAAGTACATATCCTAAAGAAGGTGCAAAAATACGGATTGGTCATAGCAAGTGCAACGTCAATATTTCATTTAGAAACCTGCTTTTAGCTAAAGGTAATTTCCAGTCTTTTCACCGCCCCGCAGTATTTCTCTATGTACTTGTACCATGCCTTGGTGACAGGTGATTTTTTCCTGGTGCATCGATCAACTTTAAAAAGTAAAAAATTAAAGCATTTGTTTATTGTTATCTATAAAAGTTAATATTCCCACAGAATGTGTTTTGCTCAGAGGCTTTCATGACCATCATGTACATTAAGTTTATTTTAGCTTCCAGACTATAAGCTGAAGTTATTGTTTAATGCCTGTTGGAAAGAACATGATACAGGGAAACAGAAACAAGGCAGGCAAGAGTTCATTCACCCCCCTCGAGCTGAGCACAACTCTAATTTAGCTGATTTGTCTGCAGCCTCTGATTTGCATAACCCAAACCAGATTTCCTAAGCTTTTGCTTTTTATTGCCACAAGCACATTATTTTTTAGCATTTTATTTAATGTGCCTTTTGCAGTTTCAGCTCAGCAGCAGTGTTGGTTTCTGCAGTGTTGTTTGTGTTAATGCATGTTTTTACACCTGTAACTGTTCTAGTAGGCTTTGCTTTGAAATGTAAAAGAAGTATTGAAAACTGTTTTTATTTCTTTATTTCACACCTCCTTGTTTACTGTGTCTTGTTTGGGATTTATTGCTTTGCACTTCACCCAGAACACCTTGGACAGCATGCAGGTATTTTAGGGCATCAATTCTCCTTTCCCTGTCCTGAGCCCTGCACTTGTCCCTTGCAGATGAGCACGAGAGCCCTGCCTCACCTTGCATGGGATGGCTGCTGGAACCATTGTTATGCAAGCATGCTTTGCGTTTATTGGCCCAGCACCAAATCACCAAATCAGGATCCTTTATCTGCAAGAAATGAATCTTGCTTTACTGGGAACTCGGCTCCTGGTTTTCAAAGTCAGTTCCTCACAGCATGCCCAGTGGGAATGGTTTGGGGGCTTCCTCAAGACCGCAACTTTCTGGCCGTGTGGATTTTGTCTGAATTCAGGTGGTTCCTTTGCTAATGCAGAGACTTTATGTTCCATGGGGTGTTTTCAGCTGAGGCTGATTTGAGCTGTCCAGTGAGAGCCATTGGTGCTCTGTGAGCAGCTCAGCTGTGAGGTGATACCTGCACAGCAGAACGTGCTGATTACTGCTCTGAATTCACACCTGCCCACCTGGAAAGTTGCTCATCACCTTCCCTACCCTGTGTGCACAGTGTCTGTCTGCAATGGATGAAGTCTGCTTCCCTCTCCATCTCTGAAAATTCAAATTCCATTGAATTTTAGCAGCAGAGCTCGGTGCTGTGTGAGGAGCTTGGCAGTGCCAAGTGACAGACATGCCATCTGCTCTGAGCAGGAAAGGCTCATCTCCAGCCACTGCTGCAGGCAGCTCCAGCTCCAGGGACACCTGGGACACCTCTGTGCCACCCCGGGCACGACAGCTTCCATGGCAGGAGCCATGGCACAGGGCAAGAATTCCCAATTCTGAGCCTGTGAGCACAGGTTCAATGGCAGGAGCCATGGCACAGGTAAAAATTCCCAATTCTGAGCCTGTGAGCACAGGTTCAATGGCAGGAGCCATGGCACAGGTAAAAATTCCCAATTCTGAGCCTGTGAGCACAGGTTCAATGGCAGGAGCCATGGCACAGGTAAAAATTCCCAATTCTGAGCCTGTGAGCACAGGTTCAATGGCAGGAGCCATGGCACAGGTAAAAATTCCCAATTCTGAGCCTGTGAGCACAGGTTCAATGGCAGGAGCCATGGCACAGGTAAAAATTCCCAATTCTGAGCCTGTGAGCACATCTTGCTCTGCAGGGTCCTTCCCAAATTCGCAGGTTTTGTGCAGTGAGCTGGGTCTGGCTGGCTGAGAGCAGAACAAGGACATGCCTGCAGTCAAGGATCAGGGCTGAGCATGGGGATGTCTCCTGGTGGCTCCATCGTGGTGCCAGCTTCGTGCTCACTTCTGACTCCCAGCCCTACCAAAACACTGCAGTCAGGGCTCCCAGGTGTCCTGAGACAACTTGAAATCTCTACGTGCTCAGAAGAAAAGACAATGAAGGCATTTACTGCAATACAAATGATTTTTAAATTAATAAATAATATTAATACTTTTTCAAAAATACTTTCAGGGCAGCCTTAGCTTCTTATTGAGGTCTGGATTGTGATGCTTTTTTGTTTTAATTTTGTGTCAGAATTTCCATAAGTGCTTGTGGAAAGGTCAGTAATATCCTTAGAGAGTTGAAGAGCTCATCCTTAAGCTTTGCAGTGGAACCAAGAAACCCAAGCCAGTTTTCTTCCTTGTTTGCTTAATGTCCTTTTGAAACTTTGCAGAGATGCCATTTTCATGCAGCAAATTAACAAGCAGCAAACTCTGACATTTAATTTGCTCAAAATCACAGCAAAGAGAAATGAAAGACAAAAACCCCAAGTATTTCATGCTTGTGTAAAACTCCCACAATGTCTGACTCTTGCTGTTCTTCCTTTCATAATCAATTGGATGGATACCCTGAGATTTTTTTTGCAGAAATAATTTGTGTGTTATGAATGCAAAGAAATTATATCTTTAAAAGTCACTCTAACTTCAAAAAAGTATTTCTCCCAAGAAAAAGAACAAACAGTACCACCTTGTGTGGTAGAACATTTGGATTTTTGGGTTCTTCTGGGGTACTGTGTTTTCCTTTAGCTAGGACCCAAATTCTGCAGGAGCCACAGGGGGTTTTCTTGTTCTTGTTGGGTTTAAATACACAAATGTTAATATAGCAATTTAGGACGCTTCAAGTTAATAGCAGAGGATGGGCAAACCTCAGAGATGCAGCTGATTTTTTAGAGAAAGCAAGACAAGCAGACAAAACTGACACTCAGGTGTGCAAAGAAGTCACAGAACTGTAGGATCTCCTTGCAGGTGTTCTTGGCAGTGATTTTTTTAGCACTGCCAAAATACCAGATGAGGAATTTCCCTCTTTGGTGATGAAAGGAGAAATCCCCTCTGAGTTACAGGGCTGCCCTGAGTGTGGGGGACATTCAGAGGGAGGTCCTGGGGCTGTGTGTCCTTAACCCCAAAATGTCCTTGGTGCCTGGCACCCAGGGCAGCTGCCAGGCTGTGTCAGATCTGTGTCAGATCTGTGTGTGACCTGTGTTCTCTGTGTGATCTGTGTGTGATCTGTGTCAGATCTGTGTCAGATCTGTGTGTGACCTGTGTTCTCTGTGTGATCTGTGTGTGATCTGTGTCAGATCTGTGTCAGAGGTGTGTGTGATCTCTGTGTGATCTCTGTGTGATGTGTGTGTGATGTGTGTGCGATCTGTGTCAGATCTGTGTGTGATGTGTGTGTGATGTGTGTGATGTGTGTGCGATCTGTGTCAGATCTGTGTCAGAGGTGTGTGTGATCTCTGTGTGATCTCTGTGTGATGTGTGTGTGATGTGTGTGCGATCTGTGTCAGATCTGTGTGTGATGTGTGTGTGATGTGTGTGTGATGTGTGTGTGATCTGTGTCAGATCTGTGTGTGATGTGTCCCAGCTGTGTCCCAGCTGTGTCCCAGCTGTGTCTCACTGTGTCCCAGCTGTGTCCCAGCTGTGTCTCACTGTGTCCCAGCTGTGTCTCACTGTGTCCCAGCTGTGTCCCAGCTGTGTCTCACTGTGTCCCAGCTGTGTCCCAGCTGTGTCTCAGCTGTGTCTCAGCTGTGTCTCACTGTGTCCCAGCTGTGTCCCAGCTGTGTCCCAGCTGTGTCCCAGCTGTGTCTCACTGTGTCCCAGCTGTGTCCCAGCTGTGTCTCACCGTGTTTGCTGTTCCTGCAGGCCAAGGTGCGGGAGCTGGAGGAGAAATGCCGGACGCAGAGCGAGCAGTTTAACCTGCTGTCCCGGGAGCTGGAGCGCTTCCGACAGCAGGCAGGGAAGATCGAGCTGCTGAGCAGCACCCCCCTGGCACCCCCAGAGCTGGCTGCCCCTGCTGCCAAACCCCTGTCCCAGCTGATCAATGGAATCGTAGGCAAAGGTGAGCAGCAGGAGTTGGTGCTGGGGCTGCCCGTGGTGCACACACAGCGCAGGATCCGCTCCTGTTTCTGTTTGGTGACGCCTTCGCCTGCCAGAGCTCCTCCAAAGCCTTCACTGAGCTTCTTCTGGCTTTATCTGGGTGCTGCTGTGAGCAGAATTCTCTCCAGTTGTTGCTGAGTGTAGTGATAAGAAACCTGTTCAGTGTTAAAATTGTGTATTCTTCATGTAGAAACGCACCTCTCTGTGAGAGGAGAGACTGGCTGCATGTACAGGCTTTGTGGAAAACCCTTCCCTGTCTCAGGGACAGCACCAGGTCTGCCCTCTTGTTGAAGGAGGAGTTAGTGGAGGAAGGCAGCACAGAGACCCCACACACTGCACGGGCCATTACATAAAAAAAAAAAAATAGAGCAGAGTAGAAAATGGGGAAACTGAATGGAGTATTTTGACTGACATGAAAATGGTTTGGGCTCAGTTTCATTTGTGCAACAGAAATTACGCACATCTCCATAAAAATTTGAAAGTAAAACATTCCAAAAAGCAAAGAATAGTTTCAAGAGAAATGGAGAACATAAACCAAAAAGAAAAAACAAAATCACATCTCTATTGATCTTACACTTCCAGTCCCCAGCACAGTCAACAGCGTGTGTTTATCCAAGACCTGTGCTCGACTTTCACCAGGTCATCTCCTGTTGCCAGAGGCAACCAAGGGCAGAGCTGTGATCCATGCATTATTCATAGCAAAATTACACAGGCCGAGGCAAGGGGTTACCTGAGGACACTTGAAACCAACTTCCCATGTCAGTGTGTTATTCCATGTCCATCCCATGTCCATCCCATGTCCATCCCATGTCAGTGTATGTTATTCCATGCCCATCCCATGTCAGTGTGTTATTCCATGCCCATCCCATGTCAGTGTGTGTTATTCCATGCCCATCCCATGTCAGTGTGTTATTCCATGCCCATCCCATGTCAGTGTGTTTTATTCCATGTCCATCCCATGTCAGTGTGTGTTATTCCATGTCCACCAAATGGACAATTCCAAAGGATTTCCTGAGAGACTCGAGAATTCAGCAGCGATCTCCTGAATACCAATAGCGGTAGCTCCTCGGTCTCTAAGGACAGGATTTTCAAAGCAACAATTAATTGATGAGGAAAGGTGATTAGGCGTTGAGCTGCCCTTTAGGCAGAAGTGAAGGTCCAGCCTGTGTCGCTGCGATTGATTTAATGGAAAATGAAAATCAGCTCAACATCTTCCAGGTACTCAGTCAAACTCGCCAAGCTGATTTATTCTTATACTGATGGAAAAAACCTTTTTACAAACTTCAAAACATGCCAAACCGAAATCTCCAGGTAACCCTCGAGTGAAACCACAGCCAGCTCTGTGCCCAAGGCATCTCAGGGCCTTCCCCTCCAAACCTGTTCTCCAAAGCTGCTGATTTCTGTGGGACGTGGAACGCAGGGCCTGCGGCATTGTGGCTAAACTTCAGAAGTGCCCGGGCAGCATTCACCCTCAGTGAATGCACCGAGAACAATAAAGTCATGTTTGAGTGAGTGGGCAGCATTTCTAATTATTGAAATCAACCCTTTCTCAGTAATGATGGCAGAGTACAGCAAGTTCTTCAAAGCAGAAGTGTAATTATTTTTATTATGTGTGAGGAAGAAAGAACACGAGAGGGAACGCAGGGACAGCTTTCAAAGCAAAGCAAATGATTTAAATGAGATCTGTTTATGACCAGCTGCTTTGCCTTAATTAGGGATGTTTGAATGTATCAGGAAATGAAATAAACACAGCCAGGATGGATTAGAGCATAAAAAGTTCACTTTAAACGTACAGTAATGTCACAATCAGATATAGAAGCCTTAAGATTTATTATTCATCAGTTAAGAGGCTCATTTAAATGGTCTTTCTAGATAATTTAGGTAGTCCATATGGAATCAGCAATTGCAGTAAATAAAGTGGAGAGTCCAATTGTAATGCAAGTATGGACAGACTTAATTCTCCTGAAACTTTTAAATTAGATCTGATGCTCTTCCCTTTTCCTTGATAAGGTGTTCTTCAGACCTCCTTAACAAATATTTGACAGTCATAGGAAAATAAAGGCTATTTTAACCACGTATGGATTTAAAAAGGCTTCATGGACAAAACCCCTGTGGCTTTATAAGGTTCTTCTCTAGTATTTGAAGAAAAACAAAAAAAAAAAGACATTTCTGCATGCTGCTGTGTGTTCTTGTGAGCCGACCTCTTATACATTTTATTTTTAAATCTGTTTTTTGTTTTTTTCCAGAGGGAAAATACAAGAGGAAAGGTGTTTTACTGGGAGTTTTTTGTGGTTTTTTTTTTCTTTCTGTTTTGTAGGCTTTCAGTTAACAAGGTTTAAAACAACCTGCAGGTCTGATTCCTTCTCATTCTGCTGTTCCCAGGGCCCTCAGTGTCAATGCCTTGGATGAAGGAGGGAACCAGGTTTAATCAGACTCTTTCTTTGGAGGCAAACTCAGGGCAGTTTGGAAAGCAGGGCAGTTTTGTGTGCGTGTGCTGCTGTGCGCCCAGCTGGGGGAGCAGACACCCTGTGCAGGGGTGGTCAGGACATCACAGGTGCTCAGGGATGTGCTCCTGCACTCCGAATCTCACTTCTGCTTCCCTTTCTTTGTTTTGCAAAGGCATTACTCGATGATGCTTGTGTTTCTTTTTCAATCCAGCTGTGGCTCTTCAGACGCAGAACCACATGAATTTCCATGGAATATTTGTCTCATAACCTTTCTAAAAGGCTCCTCTGCAGAGTACACAGGAGCTCAGTGCTAAAGCTGTTTGACAGGGCACATTTCTGACACAAAAACCTGTTCTTCCCAGTTGATGCTCCTGCTCTTGGATATTCAGGGCCTCTGCTGGGCAGGGAGGTGTCTGTGGAGGCTGTGTGGAGTTATCAGCACTAATTACTGAAATCAGCCCTTTCTCAGTAACGTTGTGGAGTACAGCAGGTTCTTCAAATCAGAAGTGCAATTATTTGAGATATCTGAGATGTGCCCAGGCCCTTCATGCAGCCACAGCCAGCACACACCTTTCTCTCCTGGGTTAGGGACTCAGGGTCAATTTTATGTACTTTATTTTCCACATGAAAAAAGTAAGACGGATCCATTTCTTCCAGCATGTTGTTATTCCTGGAGTCCCTGATAGTGTGTGTTCCTCTGCTGGTTATCATCCTGTATGGATGCAAAGCAAGGGCTGCATTGCCCTAGAACCTTCCTCCACATCTTGTACCTAGTGCCAGTAATTTAAAAACTAAGCCTGGAGAATGTAGGAGGTCTGAGACCAACCAGAGGCTTCCTTTGAATGAATAATCACAGTCAGCCCAATTATTTATAGCTTGGTGCTGACAGGCTGAAATGGCAAACACATTAACAGCAAACAGAAGGAGCTGAATTGGCTAAAGGTTCCTGAATGGGGAGGACTTCTCTGTTATAGATGTGAGAAAGGTTCCAAGAATAAAGAATGTGCCCTTTTCCAGCCTGGGGATTGCTCTAAGTGGGGCTGGTTGTAATTAATCTTCAGTGTGGTGAGTTGTGTATTTCCCTGCTGTCAACGTGCTTAAGCTGGCCTGCTGTAAATTACAGTGATGCAGAGAAAATTAATCACAGTGGGCTGATGAGCGCACCAGAAAAACCCTCTGATGGTGTTCTTGGAGCTTCTTGTCCTCTGCAGTGAACAAAGGGGTTCCTCTGGTAATTCCTGGTGACGTGCACTGGGAATCTTGCGATTCAGTAGCAAAACATTTCTGTCCAGACTTGTGGCAGAACGGGAGAGGAACTGCTGAACCTACACATATTCAGGGGCTGAGAAGTGAGAGCAGAGGCTCGTTATGTTGACGAGAGGCAGAATGCACTCTGCACACGTGCATGTGTCAGCAGCTCTCTGTGCCCTGCTGCAGGTGAGGTCAGCTCCATTCAACCCCTGCTTTCCCCTGCTTTGGCACTGACCTGACAGTGAAAGGTAAAAGGTACCAGTGGTTTTTACTCAGCTTTTGTAACCTCTCCTGCAGCCTCCATGAGGCTGTCCTTGCTTGTCCCAGCTCTGGTTTTCACCTGAGATCAGAGTGCTCAGCCTCCTGTGAGGCTGCTCAAGGTGCAGTATAACCTGTCTTTTCCTTTCTTCTAAACTGCTTTTAAAAAGCACAGTGAAAATACTCCAAAAGGATTTTTGGGGATTTTGCCTTTTGCACAGTCTTAGCTTCCATGTTTTAGGAGCTGGAGAGATGGCCCTGGGATCCAATTAATGTGTTTTGGTGCTGGTGTCAGGGAGGAACTCCTAGGAAATACAAAACAGGTGCTCCTGGCACGTCCTGCCTCCCAAAAGTCAAACAGCTCCATTGAGCAAACAAAGTCAAACGGCTCCAAAATGAGCATCCTGCCAACTAGATCCTTAGCATTTCAGTCTCTTGTTTAGAAGACAAATGTGTGACTTGATTCTGATTTCCAGTGTTTGACAGAGTCCCCAGAAGAAAGGCAGGTTCCCACAGCAGCTCTGCAGTGCTGGGTGTGTCACACAGCGAGGGCTCAGAGCAAAGGTGGACTTCTTTCCACGGGGGGAAACTTGACTTTGAATTCTTCGAGTTAAAGTGCCCTGACTTTCTGCCTTAGGTTTTGGGACACTTGTTGATTAAAGCAATGCACCACAGAACTGGCAGGCTGAACTCCTTCTGTGCTCTGCAGTCTGCCCACCTCCGTCTTCTTCTGCAGTGACTTTTGTCAGGGGAGGGAAGTAACCTTGTGCTGTGTGCTGGCAGTGCCTCTGCTGGGGAGGCACTCCTGACTCTGTGCTCTGCTCACTGCCAGGTCACGAAAGCCCTGCTGGGAGTCGCTGTGTGATCTCAGAGTTCATCCGACCCCTTCAGATCTCTGGAGACAAACCAGAGCAGCTGTCTGTCAAACCTACATTCCTGTCCAAGTCAAGATCTGGGACCCCAAGATGCAGATTTGATTCAGACGTGAGTCCTTTGGAATCTTTTACTGAAAAAGTGATTGAGGGCTGAGGCTTCTCTGCTGGTGCACATTGATCCACCTGCTTTTAAAATGCCAAGACGTGAATGTTCTCCTTTTCTGAGGCAACTTGGGCACACGACCGCTGGGAATTTTGTTGATATTTCCAAAGAAGCTGCAGCTGATGTCCCAGGTACACAGGACAGGAATCAGGTGTGTGGGGAGCTGGAGCTCGTCTGGGATCTCAGCCCTCAGCGATGCACACAGAGCATTTCAGAGCTCCTGGCTCAGGGCAGAGCAGCATTTCTGTGTCAGGTTTATCAGAGCTTTGTTCAGCTCCCAAGAGGTGCAAAAGGAGCAGGAATTCCGTGCTGTGCCCAGGGATGCTGTGACAGGAGCAGGGCTCGTTCTGCAGGACTCCTTCTCTGCCTGGCTTTTGTGAGGGGGGAATCCTGCCCCTGCCGCAGCTCTCAGCCTCCCCAGCTTCCCCTAAAGGGTTCTGGGCCTGGAAAATGGAAGTGAAATTGCAGGATGCTGTCGCGAAAGTCATTCAGCCCTACACTTTGTATTCAGTCGTACTTTTGGAGGGTTCTGTTCTTCCTTTCTTAGGAAGCTTTTCTGCTTTTCAGTGGAATTCGAGTAGAAACCCAGTGGGAAGCTCAGAAGAGCTTTTCAAAGGTGTGGTAACGAGTTGATTTTTAATATTTAGGGCAAATGTTAAATATAACAAGTGCACAGAACAAATTTTGTAAACTCTGTAGAAGGGTATTATTTTCTATTAAATACCCTGGTTTATATGGGCAGGTGGGAAATGATCTTCAGATTGCACCCCTCATTTCAGGAAATGCCTTTCCTAATCTTTACAGGAGTAAATGAGTTGCAACTATGTGCATATTTGATATCTATGTTATATTAATTGATACTGAAAATGTGAAAGCTGATGGAGTCAAAATGTTTCTAAATGGATCACAAGCCTGAGAATATTCAACAAAATACTGGATTCTTGTACAGTGGGAATTCCATGGGCATATCTGAAGATTATCCGCAGGAAATATTTGTGTATATTTGTGTAGCACCATTACTGAAAAGTGGACACATTCACTGCTTTTTGAAGAGGCCACAGGAAAAGCAGCTTAGCAAGGAGACTTAGGGAAGCAGAACTAACAGCAAGGAGCAGGAGAAGCACACGTCAAATTTAATTCCCCTTTTCTATTATTTTTGGGTTATCTCTCACTGAGAATGTCAAGCCCTCTTTTGCAGAACTGTACATTTTGTGCCTTCCACAGTGTAATTATGTGATCTGCTCTTACATTATGCCAGCTCACAGAAATTAAGCCTCATTCCTTTTTAGAGATGCCCAGACCCAAGGGAGGGTGTTTGAATAAAATCTAGAAAATGGAACATAATGCTGGGGAGTCTGAAATAAATCAACAAACAAATAAATCAGTGGTACTCTGCAAAAAATATGCCTGCAGCTGCCCTGGGTGCTCCTATTAAAAAGCCCTCTAGAAGAACCACTGCTGCTGGATGAGGTGTTCACATGAAGTTTTCAGGGGATAATCCTGGCACATTTTCCTGGATCCCCCAGTGCTGGGAGCTCCTGGTGCTGGAGCAGAGTGCTGGCAGAGCAGAGTGTGCTGGGCTAAATAAACCACACCTCAGAAGTTAATTTAGAGAAAAAGGGACCCCACTCAGAATTTTCCTGGTGTGCTTTTGGCAGGGACCAGTTTAGACCTGGGAGATGCAGTTCAGTATTCACTCTGTCTGGATTGTAACATTTTTCTCAATTTTTGGACAATTAATTTTATTTAATCCCACTGTTAACCCAGTACTTCTACCTTAATTAAAGTTCTCTCGGGCTCAGGCAAAACGTTGGTCATTTTTTCTGAAGTAGCTCACAGCAAACTGTACAGTAAGGGAAGTTCATCCCTCACTTTAAACCCTCTAAGAAAGAGATAAATGGGCAGAGTCTGTGTTGATGTTCCATGTTAGAATTTATTTTTTTCCCTTGATATTGTGTGTTCACTGATTTATATCACCTGTCAGGAAAACTTTTTTTGTGATCACGTTCTCTTTTTTTCTCCCTTCCCTCTACAGATGGATAATGATCAGAATTCCAATACCTCAAAGCAGAGATATTCTGGGAAAGTCCATCTTTGCATTGCCCGTTACAGGTGAAACACTCATCCCGTCCCGTCCCATCCCATCCCATCCCGTCCCATCCCGTCCCATCCCGTCCCGTCCCATCCCGTCCCATCCCGTCCCATCCCGTCCCGTCCCGTCCCATCCCATCCCGTCCCGTCCCATCCCGTCCCATCCCATCCCGTCCCATCCCATCCCGTCCCGTCCCATCCCGTCCCGTCCCGTCCCGTCCCGTCCCGTCCTATCCCATCCCGTCCCGTCCCGTCCCGTCCCGTCCCGTCCCATCCCAGACACAACACCCAGCTGGAATGCTCCTGGATTGTTGGATGCAGTGGACATTCTGGGCAGCAGAGCCTGTTTGCAGAGCCCAGCCCAGTTCTGAGCTGCCAGGGGGAGCTGAGCCCAGCCTGGCTCCCCCACCCCACCGCACTCCTGTCCTGCAGTGTCTAAATCAGATCAAAAGGTGCCTCCTGCCCTGCAGAGGAGCCCTCTCTCTGTTCTTTATGGTTACTTTTTCTAGCAAGGAAAGATTTGAAGTCCATCACTTTGCACGTTAAAATTTCAGGCATGAAGAAGTGTCATGATAAAAATTTCAGTGACTAGAAGTTTCTTTCAGGGTGGATGTAGATTTGTACTTTTTTGTCTCTCAGTAGCTTCTCGTAGCTGTAGCTCACTGGTTTTGTTTTTATTTTTTACCTTGCCTCTGTAGAAGTTTAATGAACTTGTATAGAAGGAACATAAAATTGAACTCAGCTACTGGGAAAGACCCCCCCCACAACTGAGTTTGCTTTAATTCACTCTAAAAAATTCTGAGAATTTTGGCCAGAGTTTTTCAAGAGCCTTAAGCGAGAAGCGTCCAAGTAAATCCTGCAGGAAAGGACGTGGGTTTGGGGGTAGAGGGAGGCACAGACTGCCCCGGGGCCACCCCCAAAGTGTGCCAGAAGGGAAGCACAGGCACTGCCTGGGGAAATCCCTGCAGCCCCTGTCCTGAGCGGCGCTCTGCTGTCCCCACAGCTACAACCCCTTCGATGGACCAAACGAAAACCCAGAGGCAGAGCTCCCTCTCACGGCAGGAAAGTACCTTTATGTCTACGGGGACATGGACGAGGATGGCTTCTATGAAGGTATTTCTTCTTTAATCCGTGAGTTCGTGCTAATTCATGCAGACTGAAATCAGTTCGTCTGTCAAACGCGCTCCAAATCCTTTCCTACGTCTGCTCCTAAATCGGTTGCTAAAATTAGCTTTATCACCGTGGTGTTAATTAAAAGGGTTTCTGCACCAGCAAAGCTGCTCCTTGCAGGCAGAGCTAATTATAAGATATTTTATGGTGTCAGCTTTTCCTACTGGCAAGATTTAAGTTGACAAAAAAGCTTGCTGGCAGTTCTGGTATTTCCCTTAATAAGGCTTTCTGTTCCCAAACTGGGGACGTTGTTTCCGTGTTTCCACTCAGCCCCTGCCCCTGATCTTGCCCACCCTCCGGGCACTGCCGTGGAAGAGGTGTTCTCCTTCAGGGGTTCTGATGGCATTGCTCTTTCTCACCAGGAGAGCTTCTGGATGGACAAAGAGGACTGGTCCCTTCCAACTTTGTGGATTTTGTGCAGGACAGCGAGACGCGGCTGTCGAGCGCGCTGAGCAGCGAGCGGGACCAGAACTTCATCAACCGCGCGGGGCCCCCTTTGGAGGGAGACGTGCTGGAGATCAGCCCCCCGAGCCACACCGAGCCCAGCGTGCTCAGCAACGGCGCGGGGACCCTGGACGTGAACATCGACGAGATCGGAGAAGACATCGTGCCTTACCCCCGAAAAATCACCCTCATCAAACAACTCGCCAAAAGTGTCATTGTGGGCTGGGAGCCGCCCGTGGTGCCGCCCGGCTGGGGAACCGTCAGCAGCTACAACGTGCTGGTGGACAGGGAGATCAGGATGAACGTAGCCCTGGGCAGCAGGATGAAAGCTCTCATAGAAAAGCTCAACATCTCCACCTGCACCTACAGGATCTCCATCCAGAGCATCACCAGCAAGGGCAGCTCCGACGAGCTGCAGTGCACCTTGCTGGTGGGCAAGGACGTCATCGTGGCCCCCTCCAACCTCAGAGTGGACAACATCACCCAGATCTCTGCCGAGCTCTCCTGGCTCCCCACAAACAGCAATTACAGTCACGTCATCTTCCTGAACGAGGAAGAATTTGACATTGTCAAGGCTGCTAGCTACAAGTACCATTTTTTTAATTTGAAGCCCAATATGGCCTACAAGGTGAAGGTCATGGCAAAGCCCCACCAGATGCCCTGGCAGCTTCCCCTGGAACAACGAGAGAAAAAGGAAGCCTTTGTGGAATTTTCTACATTGCCAGCAGGTTTGACGCTTTCCTCCCTACCCCCAAACTCTTCAGTTGAATTTCTCTGAAAATATTAGATAAAATACTTTCACCATCACAGCATTTAGGAGATGTAAATGCATTTTGGTTGTGAAGCTGTAATCAACTTTTTTGTATAATTTGAATTTGTAAAGTCAGCAGATGTGGCGTGTTTCGGAAAGCCTGAGGTTTTTTTCCCACCTGCTTTTACATTAGGAGTATTGGTAAGTGTTGTCAGTCATTTGCCATTATTCAAGAGCATTGAAGTATTGTTGAAAACTAGAGAAGAAATAATCCAGTGGATTTGAAGGATAATCTCATCGTTTTGGGGGTGTGTGGCAGCATCTGATAAAACGTGTCTTACAGACCCACCTACCCAAGGTCATCCAGTCATGGCCAAGTAGGAGAGCCCTTCAGTATTCAGTCTTTCAGTTCCCCGGGTGCCTCTGCAGGGACACTCGGTGGCCCCTGGCCAGTGAAGCGTGAGCAGCGTGATCTGAGCTGGGCTTTGCTCACTCCCTGCTGGGGGTTGATTCCAGAGAGGGGCAGGAATTCCTTCTGCTCTCCTCCTTGGCCTGGGTGGCTTTTCCAAGAGGAGATGTGGAGGGGGCCGTGCTGCTGGAGGAGAGGGGGAGTGAAGCTTGGTGCCTGTAGAGAGTCAGTGAAACTCCAGATCCAGCTCCAGTCTGGAATCGTTGCAGTGGGCTGGGTGCTGCTGCTGAGCCGTGTGCTGGGAGCAGGGCTCAGACCTGGGATGTGTCCTGGGGGAGCTGGGAGGCACTGCCTGGATGCTGGCTTGAGCTCATTTCAACCTTGCTGTTCAGGAAAGGTCTTTGAAGTGAGGGTTGTTCCAGGCCAAGCACTTGCCATGCTCTACCTCCCTCTGCTGAGCAGTGCAGAGCTGCTCTCTGCTGAGGAGCTGAAGTGCAGTGAAGCCTCAGCTTTTAGAGCCAGAGATCCCAGAATCTTCCCCACGGCTTCATTTCACTGGGAGAACTTCTACAGAAACCAGTCAAGTTTTCACTGCTGTGCAGAGAAAACAAAATATCACTGCTGAAATGATTAGAGGCTGACGCCTGATTTCAGTCATTGGGACAAAGGAAAAGGATGGATTTGGAGTCAGGGATGGGAGTTACCATCATGGTGTGTCATGCAATTGAACTCATCTTGACTCTCAAAGCAATGGAATTGCTTAAATAAAAACAGAAGTTTCTCTCTTGGGCACTCAGATCTAGAAATAAAAATAAGTACAGGATCAGGACCAATGGGGCTGCTGTGGTTTTTGCAGCTAATTTATGTAAAAAGAAAAAAAACAACACAAAAACAAAAAAACAAACCGCATAAGGAGCAAAGCGTAGCAGAATTCCGAAACAAACATTTATGTTGATGATCAAAACCATCAAAAACCATCAGGAATGATTACCCAGTTAATGATTGGAGGAAATAGAAACCCTGCTGAGGCTCAGTCATTGCAGTTTATTAAACCTGTCTCTGCCACAGCCTCTGAAGAGGTGTGAAGACACCCTGGGGATTGTTCAGTTTTGGGAGAATGAAAGGAAGGTGACTTCTCCTGCAGGAGCAGAGTAATGGCACTGGCATTGGCAAGGTGCTGCCTTAGGTCACATGCATTCTTTCTTGTAAGCTGAGCAGCCCTGCTGAATTGGGAATGCTGGCTGTCACTAAAACAGGGTGATCAGGAAAGCTGAAATTCAATCCTGAACAAAAATCTCTCTTGGCCAAGAGCAGTATTAGGTCAATTTGCATGCTCTCAACCTGCAAGGTAAAAATATTTTATAGATGCAGGGATGGTATAAGCAAAAACTTCCTGTTGTGCCTGTAACATCCTGAACATGACCATGATTTCATTTCCATGTCCACTAGAGGATGAAATTCAGTTGGGAGCAAACCAGTGACATGCACTGGCAGTTTGCCAGTGATCTTGTGTGGTATTTGCACGTGCATCATGCACACAGTTGAAGTATTTGGAGCCTTTTTGTTGGATGAACAGGAATGGGTCGTGTTTAGTTCACTGGGAGAAGCAATGTCACAGAGCCAAGGTCTGTGTTGTGTTCTGCAGCTGAACCCCCCTCGTGACACCTTTAACAGAAGACCCAGCCCAGGGTTTGATGGTTAAATTAACACAACGGGAAAAAAATGATTGAAAAAATGATGAGCCAATAATCTCTGTGACATTTTTACTTTGGCTTTCTGGACAAAGTAGAGCTATTTATAGTAGGGTAAAGCCTTTTAATTAAGGAGGTATTTGGTGTGTATTCAGTCTGCCATTACACTAACACACTGTAAATGCCTTAAGAGGTTACTGGGGGCATTTTTGGATTCAGTGCAGAGAAAAGACTGCAAGACCATTGTCCTTCAATCAGCCGGTGGAAAATGCTGAAGAATCATCCTGCAGCCCACACTGCACCTGAGTTCTGCTCGGAGGCTCAGGAGTGACCAGTCCCATCTCTCCTAGGTCCTCCAGCTCCCCCCCAGGACGTCGCTGTCCGGGCAGGCTCCACGCCAGGGACCCTCCAGGTGTGCTGGAAGCCCCCGGCCCTGTCGGCGACAGGGACATCCCACGGTGCCAGCGTCACAGGTTATGGGGTTTATGCCAAAGGGCAGCGGGTGAGTCCCCCCTGCCACGTCCCCCTCTGCTGCAGGGGTTCAGCTGGGACAGCAGGGAAAGGTGGGACAGCAGGGAAAGGTGGGACAGCCCTCCTGAGCTGCCAAGGCAGCCTGTCCTCTTGTTGAGCCACAACTTGGTCCCTCTTCAGGAGCCCTTTTGGCCAGAGGGGTTGGAGGGATGAAAGGCAGCTGGTGTACGGGCTGTGGAGCCCTGGCAGGGCTCTGTGCTGGCAGCAGTTCACTCTGGGAAGGCTCTGAGGGTTGTGTGGGGCTGAGGGGAGGTTACAGGGGTCTGTGCTCACGGGGGATGCTCTGTGTCCCCAGGTGGCAGAGGTGGGGCTGAGGGGAGGTTACAGGGGTCTGTGCTCACGGGGGATGCTCTGTGTCCCCAGGTGGCAGAGGTGGGGCTGAGGGGAGGTTACAGGGGTCTGTGCTCAGGGGGGATGCTCTGTGTCCCCAGGTGGCAGAGGTGATGTTCCCAGCAGCAGAGGGATCGCCGGTGGAGCTGCCCAGGCTGCGCAGCCTGGACGCCAGGGAGGTGACGGTGCGGACGCTCTCTGCACAGGGGGAGTCCCTGGACTCTTGTGTTGCTGCCATTCCATCTGACCTCCTGGTGCCTCCAACCCCTCACCCCAGAACTGCTCCCAAATCTAAGCCATTAGCAAGTGCCGGAGCCCCAGAAACCAAAGAAGAACATTTAGGCCCCCATTTAAAAAGGGATGAGTCGTGGGAGCAGACTCGTTCGATGTCCCCCGTCCATGGACACATGCTGGAGCCACCCAACTTCCATGGCCCCCTCCAGGGGAGGAGGTCTCCATCTCCCAACAGAATCCTCCCCCAGCCTCAAGGCACTCCAGTCCCCAACACCGTCGCAAAAGCCATGGCAAGAGAAGCTGCGCAGAGAGTGGCAGAGAGCAACAGGGTAAAGGCAAACTCCTTCCTGGGGCTTTTCTGGGGGGTTGGTTCACTGTGGCACGTGCCATCAAAGGTTTTCATCCTGTGCTTTAAGGAGTGGGTAATCGTTCCTGAGCTGGAGATCCACAGCTTGAGAAGCAGTGTGCTGAGGCTCTGGGCTTATGAAGCCCTCCTGTGTCTGCTGTCATGGATCCACAGGAAATTTCACATATTTGCCCTACTCAGTGCTGCATTTCTGCACATGTTTGCAGCTGCTTTTCATTCCAGCTCCTCCTGGAGCTGCCAGCAGTGTCAGTGCCCAAATCACCCCTGGTTTGGGCACCACTGTGACCCAGAGCTGGCTCAGATCATTGCCAGTTAATTTAAATCCCACATCTGGGGCTCTGGGGTCAGTACAGCTGATGTGGATGCATCCTGACAATGTGCTGTGGGTTTTCCACACAAATATGAAATATTTAAATATTCCCAGTGCCCGGGGCAGTCACCTCCTCATCACAACTCTCTGTTACTTCTTGCAAGCTGAGGTGTCACTCATCTCATACATTTTCTTGGTCCCTCATCTGGCAATCATCAGTTATGTTCAGTTTTTAGTCTCCTATTGTATCTCCAAAACTACTCCCTTAATTCTGACAGCTCACACAAGTTTTAGCAGCCCCAACTTATTGACTGTTCCTGTTTTAGGATGCATTTGATACAGTGGGCAAATTGAGCCAGCTTTTGAGAACCTGAATAATTCTGGATCAATAAGGTCTGATAAATACATATGTATGCATCTGTATATATCTTCCTTTTGTTTATAAATAAAGAAGGCTGGAATGTCATAGAGGGAGAAAGGGCAATTGATTTCTTTGGCCCTATGAGGTAAAAGTTGATTTAAGAACCATTTAGGGAAAGTGAACAGAAATACTTCTGCTGGTTTGGAAAATTGCTGATGTGTGCTCTGAAACACGTTTGATTACAATAGTTTAAGTGATGCTTGAAATGTTTCATTCAGGAATCTGGACTGAAATCTACAGATGAATTGATTCTAAATGCAGTCAAATTCTGCCAGGGGTATTTGTCACGTTTAGTGCCCTGTGGTATAAATTCCTCACTCGTGGTAAGTGCTGCAGGAGGAGCTGTGTGCCTGGCCCAGCCTGTGGGTGCCTGATGGCCACTGTCACCAGAGCCAGCAGGAGCTGCTGAGGCCCAGAGCAGAGCAGAGCCCACGGCCTCATTCTGGCACTTTCTTTGTGTATTGAGGTCAAAAACGTTCTTGTGCTTTGATCATCCACTCCCTCTGTCCAGGGGAAGGGAGGTCTCTGCTGGCAGCCTCTGACTACAGAGCCCTGAGAATTTTGGTAGGGGGTGAAGGGAGGAGAGCTGGCAGCTGATAAGCACACAGAATCAGGTAATTGATAAAAAAGGCAAAATCTTCTTGAAAAACTTCTCAAAGGTTCCAGCCAGGGAAACTAACAGTGCTTTAAAGCCTGAGTACATTTAAATGTTGTGTGCCTGATGAGTCTCAGTGTTTGCCATGAGTGTGCCTGGGAGCAGGGACACCCAGATCTCTGTGTCCTGGGGCAGGGACACCCAGATCTCTGTGTCCTGGGGCAGGGACACCCAGATCTCTGTATCCTGGAGCAGGGACACCCAGATCTCTGTGTCCTGGGGCAGGGACACCCAGATCTCTGTATCCTGGAGCAGGGACACCCAGATCTCTGTGTCCTGGGGCAGGGACACCCAGATCTCTGTATCCTGGAGCAGAGACACCCAGATCTCTGTGTCCTGGAGCAGGGACACCCAGATCTCTGTATCCTGGGGCAGGGACACCCAGATCTCTGTATCCTGGAGCAGAGACACCCAGATCTCTGTGTCCTGGGGCAGGGACACCCAGATCTCTGTGTCCTGGAGCAGGGACACCCAGATCTCTGTGTCCTGGGGCAGGGACACCCAGATCTCTGTGTCCTGGGGCAGGGACACCCAGATCTCTGTGTCCTGGAGCAGGGACACCCAGATCTCTGTATCCTGGAGCAGGGGTCCCACATGTCTGTGCTCTGTCCTGGAGCAGGGGTCCCACATGTCTGTGCTCTGTTCCTGGCAGATGGAGAGGAGGAGCGTGTTCAGTGACAGGAGCAGCTCAGCCCCGTACTCTGATGAGGAGGAGGATGGCTACGACTCCCCCAAGGTCAAGAGAAGGGGAGCCTCGGTCGATGATTTCCTGAAAGAGTCAGAACTTGGGAAGCAAGTGAGTAGCATGGCTTTGCTGTTGGATCGGGTGCTCAGCGGGAAGTGAGGGTTCCTGGGGCTCAGCTCTGTCACCTCTGGGGCTGTGGCTGCGTTGGTGACACCAGGCTGAGCTGGGGGCAGGGGATGCTCCTGTTCCTGGGGCCTGGCAGGACCTTGCACAGGGATCTCCTGAGCATCCTCCCTCCCAGCAGCCCCAGGCACTGGAAACTGGAAACGTGAAGATGGCAAAGAATATTTCTTTCTTTTCTTGCCGTATAGAAAATGGGACTGGACTGTCCTTTGGGTTCTGGGCCTTTTCTGTGCCAGGTGCCACTGCTGCCTGTGAGAACCTGCTGTGGGAAAGGGAAAGTGGGCAGGATTCCTGTGTGCCATAAAGGCATCACCAATAACCTGATGGCAGGAAACAATCCATGGTATAGGGTTGGCTCCAAGGGATGGAAAGGTGTTGCCAGGAGAATTTCACACAACTGCACAGCTTTTAGTCTGATCCCACTGAAAACAAATGTTAAATAATTTATTACGTTACTTTCAAGAGAGATGCTAAATTCTAGAAAAGAGTTGTTTTCTTATGTCTTGGCATAGTTTAAAACACTTCAGTCAAAGACCTGACCTCCTGTGTTGAGGGTCTACAATGGTGGCAATAAGCTGCAAGAATTAAATGCTGATCACTTTTAAGTTATAATGTGATGTAACAGACAGCTGCGAAGAACAGATGATATGTGAATTATCCTGAGGCTTTTACAATTTGGTCAGCAAGTCCAGTGAGGCATGAAGGACCTCTTTTGCAAGGGGAATTTAATCAACACTAAAACTAGATTTGGTGCTGTGAATGGAAATACCCTTTTCTGTATCACCTGGGATTGAGATTGCATTTCTTGAATTATGATCATAAACGGGCAAAAAACAAAATTTCCACATGATTTCTCCACTAGAGCAGAGCCCAGGCCTGGTGATGTAACTCCCAGTGGATGCCAGTGTGCCATCCCAGCCCAGGCAGGGCTCAGGGCTCAGGGCTCAGTCCCAGCCAGGATTGGCAGCTCCAGCAGCAGTAATATTTCTCAGTAGTGTTTCCCAGTGAGGCTTCCCAGTGAGGTTTTCAGGAATATTTCCCAGTTTCCCAGTAAGGTTCTCAGTAGTGTTTCCCAGTGAGGTTTCCCAGTGAGGTTTTCAGGAATGTTTCCCAGTTTCCCAGTAAGGTTCCCAGTGAGGGTTCCCAGTGAGGTTTCCCAGTGAGGTTTTCAGGAATGTTTCCCAGTTTCCCAGTAAGGTTCCCAGTGAGGGTTCCCAGTGAGGTTTCCCAGTGAGGTTTTCAGGAATGTTTCCCAGTTTCCCAGTAAGGTTCCCAGTGAGGGTTCCCAGTGAGGTTTCCCAGTGAGGTTTTCAGGAATGTTTCCCAGTTTCCCAGTAAGGTTCCCAGTGAGGTTTCTCAGTGAGGTCTCTCCTGGCTCTCAGGCTCACTACTGCCCTGGGGATGAGTACCACACGGAGAGCAGCCGGGGCTCGGACCTGTCGGACATCCTGGAGGAGGATGAGGAGGAGCTGTACTCGGAGATGCAGCTGGAGGAGGGCGGCCGGCGGCGCCTCAGCTCTCACGGCACGCTCAAGGTGAGGGGTCCAGGCACCACCTGTGGGAGAGGCTCCAGAGCCCTCCTGCAGCCACTCACAGGCTCTGCAGACCACTGAAACTCACTGTGGCACAGAGAACTAGAACTGGGCAGCTTTAATGCATTTATTGCCCTTTGTTTTCGTTATTTGATAGATGAACTTTTAACTGACCGACTGTTTTCCTGTGTGTGATCGTTGCAGTTGCAATTCCTGCTCTGCAGCTGGGGACCTTCCCCATGTCTCTGTGAAGATATACTGCATGTGCTACCCCAAAAACGAGTTGTTTCTGAGCATGGAGATTTGTAAAAACTTATAAAACAACTGTGTTTTTCTGTCTGAGTGAGCTGTCCAAGTATCCAGTGCTAGCCCCATCCCTTCCACAGGCTTAAAGCATTCCTGTAGGAAAGGGAGTTGTTCCAGCTTTGATCAATGCATCATCGGAACTCCTTGTGCTCTGAACATTAGGGAATCACCAGAGAAAGCAGGAAATGCATTCCAGAAATATTGCTTTAATACAGGAATATTCACCATGAAAGACAACTTCAGTATAACAAACTGAAGTATATGCAGAACATTAAGCACACCCAGTGCTGAATATATATTGGACATATTATATTTGCATGTGTAAATTGTATTTTCTTCTTTATGTGTGTAGGAATTGCATAAACTGTGTTTTCTTAGAAAGCACAAACCCACAAGTTAACCTTTTTCAGTAGATTTTTATTTAACTAAAATCAGCACTATTTTCTCATGCATACAAGAATTCTGACCATTCTTGTGATGGCTTTCATGTGGTGTAAATTCAGTCCTTTTATTCTGATACTGTCTGCAATGAGACAGGTACTTTTCCAAAAGAAGAAATTATCAGTGTTTCTATTACTGCACCAACATTAAGGTTGAAACCCAAATCCTACTGCATGCTCCTTCTATCCCCTTCCCCTGGCAAAAAGAATAATCCCCAGGATGTTCTTGTTCTTTATGCATCAGAAGGTGTGTTTACTTCCTGGATTTAAATCAGTATTACCAGTGCTGGTATTGAGAAATTTTCAGAACCTTAACTGGTGTAGGAAATAATTTTTGTCCTGCTAAGGTTTGCAGGCTTCTCTTGATGTAGAAGTCTATCAAAACTGTGATAGCTCATGCTTACTGATCTTTTTGCCGCTTCTGTGGAGCTTTATCTCACGTTTCACAAGTGTTAGACACATTTTAAGAACGAAGGGGGATAGGTGAAACAGTAACTTAGACAGTTCCCTGTGCCTGAAAAGGGATACTGTCCATACCACAGCTGAGTTTAGAATGCTCAGAGAGAGACGTTGCTGACACCTCCAAGCGGATCTGTCATTATTTGTGGGGCCCCTGAGCCCAGAGCTGCCCCTGGGCTGGGCATTGAGCACAAGGAGAGGTGAGCCCTGGCGTGCAGGATCAGTAAATCCTGGCAGGCAGAGCCAGCACCTCCTGATCCCTTCCCTCCTCCCAGAGCCCAGCCAAGACTCTCAGGATTCTTTGTCAGATCAGCCTGTGTTTTGCAGAAATGGAGTAGGAAAATTGCAAAATGTATCTGCATGTCCAGAATGTTTCTTTTACCCAGGCTGGGATAGTTTTTTACCTGCTTCTGGCATAAACAAAGACTTCCACTTCTGCTCATGGGCTGCTTTTCAAACACTGGTTTGTGAAGCAGGTACAAGATCATGATGAGAGATCTGATGGCAGTGCAGACCAAGTGCCATCAGAGAGACATCAGCCCGAGGCCCAGGGGCCTTTTCCTGGCAGGCAAGCTTTAAGAATGGTGCAGGTTTTTAGAGTTTTAGAAAGGAGACCAGAACTCCTCTAATGATGGCTGTGGAACAGCTCTCCTCTGACAGGAGATTGAAGGTAGTTACTGCTTACATAGGAAGCTTTAGGAGATGCTGAACAAGAAAATTTTCTAGGACAGAGCTGTCATTCCCAGATATGGGTTCTGGTTACAAAGAAAATGAGATGGGGCAAGGAAGGAGTTTTAATGCCATTCCCATTCACCATGCTGGAACCTGGATGTGGCTTTCATTACTCTGTTTCAAATGAATGACTTTATTCTTGCTAAGAGCATCACTCAGTTATTTGTACTGACCTCTCATGTTGCATCTACACCCACCACCTTCTTAATCATGTCTTTATTTTTCACAGATCCTCATTCAAAGCATGACATCCTTTTCACTATATAAGCTGCGTGTCTTATGTTTGCCATTGCTCTAAAACTAATTCTGTCTTTATTTTTCTTTTCTCCCTTTTCCCTCCCATTTTATTTTTGTCACACACTCTTTGTTCCCTGTCTGGTTTTTAACATTGCATAATCTTAAGGAGTACGATAAGACTAAGACCACTGAAGCCCCTTTTTGGGAACAGCCTGACTTTCCCCAGCAGACACACCACAGTAAAAGGCTTTTCAGTATTCCAGAAGTGGCTGAAGAGGACGGTGAATACTCTGAACTGCTGTACAAGCAGGGTTTAGGTATGCCCTATAAAAAGAACCCCAGAGTAGCTAGAGGCTCCAGAGCACGCAGGCCCTGCAGGCAGGAGCAGCAGCACAGCCCCAGGCACCCGGCCAAGCACAGGACAGGGCTGGGCACGGAGGAGTTGGTCCTGGATGAACGAGGATGCAAATCCAGACGGTCACGGAGCCCGGACAGCGGGCTGGACTGCGGCAGCGAGGAGGAGGAACCACGGCTTGGGGTCAGACCCCAGTGGGGCAGCGAGGAGGAGGAACAGCCCCAGTGTGGGGTCAGACACACGTGGGGCACTGAGGAAGAGGAGGAATATCTCCGGCACAGTTCCAGACCCCAATGGGGCAGTGAGGAACAGCCCTGGCACAGCTCCAGACACGCACCTGGCACTGAGGAAGAGGAGTCACGGTTCAGTGTCAGACCCCGGTGGGGCAGTGAGGAAGAGGAGCAGCCCCGGAGCAGTTCCAGACCCCGGTGGGGCAGTGAGGAAGAGGAGCAGCCCCGGAGCAGTTCCAGACCCCAGCGGGTGCCCCCCCAGCCCCGTGGCTGCCGGAGGGGCTCACGGGCAGGGCTGGCCCGCAGGAGAACCCTGACCCGGCAGAGCAGCATCGAGGAGGATTTCGGGGAGCCGGGGCCGTGCCTCGGGGAGCCCAGGAGCGAGCGGGCCGAGGCCGGGAGGCTGGGGGCCCAGAAGGGCTCTAGAGCAGAGCGTTTGGCTAACGGAGGGCAGGGAGGCTGCAAGAGCCACTCTAACCCAGCTGGCCCTAGGGCAGCTGCTGGCCTGGCAAAGCCACCCCACAGAGATGCAGAAGACTCTCTGGTGTGTGAAATATCTTCCTTCTAACATCTGCTTGCCAAATCAGTCTGTTTTCTTTATTCTCTTTATTTTTGTTCTTTTTGTTGTTGTTGTTGTTATTCTTTTTTTTCTTCTTTTTTCCCAAATTGATTTTTAAAGTCCATCCTTTGGACCCATCTGCTACATTTCCCCTCTTTTATTTTTCTTCCCCATTCATTTTTGTTTATTACTCTGCATTTTCATTTATGGTCCTCTTTTGTGTCATGCTGAAATCAGATTAATTTGCTTTGCAATGACTTCCCCCAGAACAAATTACAATAATGGCTGCTTTTATTAAAGGACAACTGAATCTAAATTTTAATTAAGGGTTAGCTGAACTATAATTTTTCAAAAAAGATTGCTTTTCTTTATTTTGCCCATCTGAATGTTGCTTAAAACAAAAAAAAAAAAAAACCAAAAAAAAAAGAGCTGCATTTTTTACTGGAGAAAGGTTTCATTGGTATTTTATTATTATTATTATTATTATTATTATTGTCAAGGAATTCATTTCATCCTGTTGTTTTTATTCATCTCATTCCCAGAATTTTCAGGATATGCTCTTTATCATGGAACATCTCAAGACAAGAATCAAGATTCTCCCCCAGTGTGACAGTGACCCAGATTTATGGAGTCACAGCTTCATCATTTCCATTTTCTGCCTTGTCTCTGCGCTGTCACTCCTTTGCTGTCCTTTTTTGGACCGTCTCTTCTTGCCTTTGAAGTTGCAGACTGCATCTCTGCAGGAGAATGCAGGCACAGAGCTGCTTCCAAAGGGAGCCCAGGGCCATTCCACGCCTTCCCGGGACGCTCTGCACGCTCCTGCCCGTTTGCATTTCTGTCCACTCATGTCCAGAGGAGCCTCCAGGTGTGAGGGCTGCGCCCCAGGGACCAGAGCCAGTTCTTCACCCTCTGTCTGCAGCAGCCCCGAGTGCAAACTCCATTCTGACGCGCTCCACGAGGAGCAGGGCTCAGCTGCTGCTCCTCCAGCCTCCCAGCTCAGGCTGAAATGCTCCCTCCAAATTGCTCCCAGCAGAACTGGTGCCGGGCTGCGTTAGTGCCAGCGGCTGCAGGACGAGCTCTGGAGAGCTCTCAGGTGCACTGCAGGCAGGCAGCAGGCAGGGCTTGCAGTGCCTGCAGGGTTTGCAATACCTGCAGTGCCTGCAGGCTTTGCAGTGTTAGCTCTGGCTGCAGTTTGTGCAGTGCCTGCAGTGCCTGCAGGGTTTGCTGTGCCTGCAGGGTTTGTTTGCTGTGCCTGCAGGGTTTGTTTGCAGTGCCTGCAGTGTTTGTTTGCAGTGCCTGCAGTGCCTGCAGTGTTTGTTTGCAGTGCCTGCAGTGTTTGTTTGCAGTGCCTGCAGTGTTTGTTTGCAGTGCCTGCAGTGCCTGCAGTGTTTGTTTGCAGTGCCTGCAGTGTTTGCAGTGCCTGCAGTGTTTGCAGTGCCTGCAGTGTTTGTTTGCAGTGCCTGCAGTGTTTGCAGTGCCTGCAGGGTTTGTTTGCAGTGCCTGCAGTGAGCAGCCCCAGCTGTGCCCCCACGGAGTGTCTGCATCCCTGCTGCATCTTCCCTCGCCTGCCCAGGCTCAGGCTGGAAAGCAGCGTGCTCAGAGCCACGAGGATGCCCTGGCTGCCCTGCTGCACGGGAGGGATCTGCAGGGCTGGGCACGGCCAGGTGTGCCCTGCAGGGCACCCCACCTGCACAGCTCCCAGGCTGCCCGTGCCGCTCTTCAGGACGCTCAAATGTCACCTTAGCAGCAACGACAAAGGCAAAAGAATATTTCAAAAATTATTCTTTCCTTTTCTTTTTGTTCTGATGTGTGAATGCTGGTTGCAAAACTCTACCATAATTCGGGGAACCATTTTTTCTTTCCTTTTGCAGGTTTGCCAGGCGGCAGTACTCACTTTTCAGCTAACCTTTCAGTTAAAAACTAAGTTTAGTTGCCTTTAGAGCTTATGCTTCCAAATGCGATTGACCTGATTAATGTCCAGCTGCGTAACCACGATGTTGCCATGCACAGAACTGACACCCCTGTTGTCTCTTGTTGTTTTTTAGCTTTTAGGTAACCCAGCCTCTGCAGGACGGCCTGACAGGGTGGAGCATGCAGGGCGGAGGTCCCATGGCAGTGCAGTGCCACCAAGGGCTCGGCCCCTGCTGGTCCCTTCCATCGGTTAGTTGGACACACTGGGCATTTCTTCCTGTTCTTTGCAGCCCCGGGGTTGGGAAGGAAATCCTAAAAGAACAGAGCAGCAGATGCTTGCTTGGGTTTGAGTGGGGGGAGTGGGGTGAGGACAGCTCTGGGATGAGTGGGCTGGGGCTTGCCAGGGTGTGAGCCAGCCCTGCCTGCACTGCTGGCACCCTTGCACTGCATTTAGTGCTGCTGGAGATTGTTCAGGCTTGCTTAAGCTGAGATGTCGCCTGGGTCTCCTGGGTGGATCTCACCTGGGAAGAAATCTGCTGGCAGGTTCCTTTATGCTGAGTGAAATCAATGTGCCATCCAGGCATCCCTCCAGCCATCTTGCTGCCGTTCATCAAACATCATTTTGTATTCCCTTGCCATTCTCTTGACTGCTTCTTTCATTAATTTGTGGCAAACTCTTGCAAACCTAACAAAAATGGCTTTCCTCTGTGAGCAGTGCAAACATCAGTGTGGTACAGGACACCAGCCCAGCTTCCAGTGCAGGTTTTATAATTTGGTTTTTTTTAAATAGCAAGTTCCTCATTAAAAAAAAAAAAAGGCAACAACAGAAACCCCACCAAGCTTTATAGGACACACAGTGAGGTTTGGGGTTTTTTCACTGAAATGCCAAACATGTTTCAAATATTAACTGGGATATTTGGGTGATGAGGCCAACTTGTATTGCTGAATTGTTCTTTTCTGAATTTGCTTTCACAGATGGCTACGGTGGTCATGACCATCTTTCTCCAGACATGTATGAAGAATCTGAAACAGATCCTGGCACAGAAGATCTTTCTACTCGAATATTTGTTGCACTTTTTGACTACGACCCGCTGACGATGTCCCCAAACCCCGATGCTGCAGAGGAGGAGCTGCCCTTTAAAGAAGGACAGATCATTAAGGTCAGAGCTGCAAACAAAGGAAACAAATTACAATTTCACAAATTTCATTTCTGCTCTGTGTGATCAGAATCCTGGGGGTTTTTCCTTCAGAGGTGCAGGCTGTAAATCTCACTGGACCTGGTAATTAATGTCTGGTGCTAATCGTTTAAAAATAGTCACAAAATGGGCAAAAAATCTCAAAGTTGCTGTAGATAGTTAGGGCCAAATTAAAGATTTTGGTTAAGCCCAAGATTGTGACTCTGAAGCTCCTTGTGTGCATTGCCATCAACCTCACATTTCATGGTTTATACCAAAGAAAAAGAACTTGTTTAAGAGTTTCTTTTCCTCTGCAAGAATGTACATTTCATTCAGGTATTTTTTTTATACCTTAACTCATGGTTTTAGATTCAGTCAAAAGACAATACCAGAGCTTAAGTACATTATGTATGAGATAAGCATTTTTGGTCATATAAAAGTTGTTTGAATCAAAATAATAACAATTTTGCACAATTTTGCAAAATGTTCCGCTTTGAATATAGTGCCATAATAATTCCATAGACATCAGGTAAACATTTGGCTCATCACAGGGAGAAACTGATGGCATTAATGCACTTTTTGTCCCTTTTATGGCTAACATAAAAAAGGTCAAATTTCTGCTTACGTATCTGAAGTCACAGTTCAGATAAATACAACAATTCCAGTTTTATAACCTTAGTCAGAATGGTCCAAAATTAATAGAATTCCACATCTAAACTGCAGTTGTCACCTATGCCTTGGTAACCCTTAGGCTGCACTAAAATTCCTAAATGCTCAAACCTTTTTGACCAATATTATCATTCTTTGAATATCAGGTTTATGGGGACAAGGATGCTGATGGATTTTACCGTGGAGAAACCTGTACAAGAATTGGCCTTATCCCATGTAATATGGTCTCTGAGATACAAGCAGATGATGAAGAGATGATGGATCAGCTTCTGAAACAGGGTTTCCTTCCTCTGAACACTCCAATTGAGAAAATCGGTAAGAGAAAATACAGAAAATGTCACTTCAGACTCCTGGGTCTCTTAACTTGGCTGCATCCTCTTTGCCTCTTGTTTTTAAGCAGATGCATCTACATTTGCAGTAGTTTACTGCCCCAGGTGATACGTTCTGTGTCAGTGTCTGGGTGACTTTATACAGCCAATATTTAACCTTGGAGACAGCATTTGCTGCAAATGGGGACCTGCACTTGTTACTTTCTTTTATGATTTAAAAAATAAATAGATAAAAAAGTGGGTTTTGTCTCCTGAAATATTTCTGGGCACAGAAGATGATCCCTGAGCTGTGGAGTCTGCTGTGCATAGTGGGCTGAGGATAATTAATGTGTCTTAGGATAAAGAGAGGCAGAGCACAGTGAATTTATTATTATTATTATTATCATCATCATCATCATTCCTGAGCTGTGTGTGGTCCCACAGCCTTTATCTGTGAGTGGGGCTGCCCCTGTGTGACTCTCAGCCCTGTGCCAGAGCAGTGCCCACCCCACGCTGCTCCTGCACTGCTGGGGAGGGCGTGAGGAGCAGCTGCAGCAGGGCAGCTGGAGGTAGAATGAGAAGTAACCAGCAGTAATTGGAAATACTGGGCAATAACTGGAAATACTGGGCAACAATTAGAAATAAATACTGGGCAATAACTGGAAATACTGGGCAACAATTAGAAATAAATACTGGGCAATAACTGGAAATACTGGGCAATAATTGGAAATAAATACTGGGCAGTAACTGGAAATAAATACTGGGCAATAAGTGGAAATACTGGGAGATAAGTGGAAATACTGGGCAATAACAAGTGGAAATACTGGGCAATAAGTGGAAATACTGGGCAGTAACTGGAAATACTGGGCAATAACCGTGCTCTCCTTGCCTTGCCCGGTGGCCGGCGCAGAGCGGGGCCGGCGCAGTGGCCGGCAGCAGCCCGTGACCACCAGGAGGATGGTGGCCCTCTATGACTACGACCCCAGGGAGAGCTCCCCCAACGTGGATGTGGAGGTAGGGGCAGGGCTGAGCCCCTGGGGCTGGGCAGGGATGGGCTCAGAACCCACGAGCTTCCTCAGTTGTCCTTTAAAATGTTCTTTTGCTTGGTTTTTACATGCTGAGCTGCAGGAAACTCTGGAATTTTTTTTAAAGGGGAAAGTGAATTTGGACATGTGTGGGACTTGGTGCTTTAGAACGCAGCCAGGGTTGTTTTCTGGTTTTTTATTGAACCAAATCTTTTTCTGAGTTATGGTGTTTCAAAGTCGTTTGGCCAACAAATCAAATCAATGGTGCTGATGTAATGCAGAGATTTTTTTCTTGTTCTCTCTCCCACGACCACAGGAAATTAAAAATAATTCTGAAACCCACCCTAATTACACTTAAGCCACAGACAATTAAAAAGAGCCCAGTGCACTGTTTGCTGCTCAGAGTGGAGCTGCCCATTGTGAAGGTTTTATTGAGGAGCAGGCAGGACAGCTCCAGTGCAGGACGTTGTGCTTCAGGGCTTGGGCTGACGATGCCCAGAGGTCCCTGGAGGTGCTGGTGCTGTGCACTGCAGCTCTCTGAGCTGCTCTGTGCTGGCACTCACAGGGCCTGAGCCATCTCCCACCCCTGAGCTGCTCCCTCTCCACCTGCACTGATTTTGGGGACCTTTGAGCTTGTCCAGGTTGTTCAAGGCCTGAATTTTGGCTGTTGGTCACAGGGAGCCCCGTGGGTGTCCACACACAGTGGTGCCAGGTCTAGCACGCTGAGGAAAAATCCCCAAGTGGAAAAAAAGAGGCCTGGCTGTCAAAGATCAATTTGTTCTCACCAGTGCCTGAACTGAATGAAGGAGTGGGGAGAAATGTGAATGGGTTTCCCATGAATAAAGGAAAGGGTTTGATCTTGCCTGTCCCTGCTCCTTCCCTGCAGGCTGAGCTGACGTTCTGCACTGGGGACATCATCACTGTCTTTGGTGAGATCGATGAAGATGGATTTTACTATGTAAGTTGGGTCTGCGGGGGCACTGCAGCCTGCTGCCAGCCCCACCAGCACCAGTTACCAAACACCAGCCTGGGGAGGGGATGTGGAAATGTGGGAGCCCTCAGCGTCCTTAGATGGGAATTTCCTCTTCCTCGCCAGCTTTGAAATGGGCAGAAATATTCCCTGGCTCCTTGGGAAGGTGCATGTGCTGCAATGGAGGCGCTCACTGCGACTTCCTCTGCTCACAGGGGGAGCTCAATGGACAGAAGGGGCTGGTTCCTTCCAACTTCCTTGAAGAAGTGCCTGACGATGTTGAAGTCTTTCTCTCCGACGCACCCTCGCGCTACGTCCACGACACCCCCATGCGATCGAAGGCAAAAAGGGTAAGCACCCCCTAAGAACCACTTAAATCTCCATTTTCCATTCCGTTCTGTCTCACGTACACTTTAGACATTACTTTTAACGTTACTTTTAAATTCATTCGCCCATTTAAAATTACCTTTCAAATGTATAAAATAAAACAGGAGGAAAAATGACTTTAGCCTTCGCTAGCTCGTTACATTTGTAGATGGAGAAACTGAATTGACTGATTGCAGTCGTTACAGTACCGTCCATTAGAATCTGGATTGAAGCAGCTCTTTCCTGGTGAGAGCTATTTCCCAAAGCTTCCAAATTTCTCTTATTAAAAAAGCTTTTGTGCACGAAAGACTGGTACCAGTGTTCCTCTAACTACAAACTGTGACTGCAGCTGGTGGACTGACAGTGGTCCTCTCTTAATCCTCACAACTTCCTGTTCCAACCGGCGCTAATTAATTGCTCAGAGACTTCTCTTTTATGAAAGAATTAATCATGTTTAGAGTATCTCATTTTTGGTTTTGTTTCATCACTGCAATACTTTTATATATTATATATTTTATATATATTTTTATTTCTTTGCTCATCTGCTTGGAAACAGAAGAAGAGTGTTCATTTCACACCTTAATAAGGCAATGTAGCCTTCACGTAAGTGAGCAACTGAAGATACCAATAGAGATTTCAATTAAAGCTACCTGGCTATCTAATGCAAGTCTTGAAACTTAATTGTGGGGAAAAGAAAAGAAATATGTCTCCAAACCCCTTGGTCACAGAAGAACAGGCTTAAGCCTTTCCTGTACCTGGACAAGCCCACTCCTTGCTTAGGAGACAAATCCTTTAGAACAGGAGCCCTGGAATCCATCAGAGCTCCCTTGGTGCAGGTCAGCGTTTGGGACATATTTCTTCCCGAGCTCAATGTTTATGTTTACATAGAGAGGAGAGTTTGATGTCTAACTACCCTACAAACAAAGCTGCATATTGCATTGCTAGCCAAGCTGGGATGTAGAAATTCCAAGCTCGTGTGTGCAGAGGAAAGCACAGGAGCTGCAGCCCCTGCAGGAGCAGCAGTGCCCTGGCACCGCAGTTTACACGGGATAGTTGGTTCTGAACTCACTGCACTCAAATACAGCTTCTTCAATTGCCTGCCTTAAATTGTGCTTTCCACAGTCGATTAGACCCCAGTTTGCCTAAGACCAACTATTCAAGACTTCTGAAAAATCCCAGGACTCGATCTTTCCTAGCTGTGTACATTTGCAATATTAGCAACTGTTTGGTTTACCAATGCAATAAAAGTCTCGACCTGAAACATGCAGCTCACTGGATGGATGAATGCATTAGACTCGAGATCTGGTATCTTCAGGTGTACGTTGGGGTGCTTTACCAAGTTGTTTTGTTTTCTGTTTTTTTGTTTTGTTTTTTTTTTTTTCATTAGAATTAGACCTTGATTTAAAATCAAAGTAGGCTTGAAGCCCCTTTGCTTAACTCAGTGTTGCACAACAAGCCAGTAAATTGCTGATGTTTTAACTAGCAGGCCTCCCTACAGCATGGATTCTACTCTGAAAATATCATCTGAATTATAGTAACCATTTTGCCAGCTGGGCACTGTAGTTAGGATAGGCTGAGTATACGTAATTTTAGCATTTCCATCCAAGTGCTTTTGATGACTGAAAAAAAAAAATTAAAGCTGTTCAAAATATTTAGGAATGCTGTCATCTAACAACCTCATAGCTGCAGCATACACATCAAGCACTCAGGGCCTTTAAGCTTTCTTTGATTGCAATTAAGGTTCATTTTAGCTTTTTATTTTTCCTTTTTTTTTTTTTTTTTGTTTAAGCCAGTGTGCCATCTTCTCTAATCTGTACATAAAGTTTGCTAGCCAATTTTAAAGAAAAGGCATTTAAAGGACATTAAAAAGTAAGTGATCATGTAGCATTTTAAGTAATTTCTTCTGAAAAGAGTTTGGCTTCTATAGACTGCTAATCCGTAGTAATTAACACGTTCATTTTTCTTAAATCTGTAGCTAAAAGTATCCCTCTCCATTTTAGTACTATCAGAGTACTGAAATGAAAAACCAAGGCCAGTTTTGTGGCTTTTGTGGCCAGAATTCTGGCAAAGCAACTTTTCCTTTAAAAAGGTATAATCAAAACTGGGCTTTAGTGGTGGGTTTTCTATTTCTATAATTTTTTTCTCTAAATTGATGTATTTTCCATAAACCCACGCAGTATTTTAAGTCAGAGAGAAGAGAGAAACCAGCCCTTTTGTTTAAGTGGGTAATGGGACAAGTGATGTTGCCAAGTTTCTTGCTGCTGATGGCTTTGAAGCTTTCAAAGATTGAATAAATGATAACAATGTACCTACTAGGTTCCTCCTGAGAATACAGGTACATCCCGGAGAGCACCATCCCCCACAGCTCATCTCCATTCCGGGTCACCTCCGTCACCTGTGATGGGCTCTGGTAGTCCCGGGAGAGGCAGGGAAATGTCCTCGAAAAAGAAAAAGGGGCTGCTTTCCAAAGGCAAGAAACTGCTGAAAAAGCTTGGTGCAGTGAAATGAGTCATGTGCTCCTGGACATCTTGTAAAGCTTCCAGTCTGTGTACTCTTTTTTTTTTTTTAAAGTCAAAACTAGGGCTTTCATGACTATGCAGTACTTTACCAGGCCTTTGCATTTTTAACTCTGACATCAGTTGAATCATGTGAATTGCTTAATCGAAACAGCAAGAAAAAAAAAAAAAAGGAAGTGGATGTGTTGTTGAAAAAACATTTTTTAAAAAGTAAAAAAAAAAATGTTGTGGGATTAAGACCAGAAGAATATGGTTTTATTTGAAGTCAACTCAACACCTGCAACTCCACTGGAAAAATCTCAGCTTTTAGCCTCCTTTAAGCACGAGTGGGGGGAGAAAACTCTCTTCACTGCTTGCTGGTTCAGAGAGATCACCCCACTGTACCCAGTCGTTATCATTAACAAAAAATGGTCTTGAAACTCCTAGTTGAATCAGCCTTGATGTTCTGCCTTATTAATGCACAATGATTTGTACTGTCTAATAAATATACAGCGTCTACTTTGTATGCACCGTGTATTGAGCTGTGTCCATCCTCCCTCCATGTAATTCCAGGTGAGAACTCCCTTACTGCCCCTGTCCCCTGTCTGAGCAGCTCCTGGGAGTGTGCAAGTGCTGTGCTAAACTTAGCTTCCTTTTCAGTTTCTGCTCCCCAGTAGAATGCAGAGCCTGGTCCTGGTCCGTCCCTCTCAGTCCCCTGGAATCAGGCAGTGTTAGTCACTCACGGCTCACCCACTTTGAACCACCCAGCTCCAGTTCTGGGGCTGCTGCCTCACTGGTCTGAGGTGGCTGCACAGCACACCCCTCCAGTGCCCGTTTTGCTGTGGCTCAGTGCCAGGGTACAAGGCTTCTCCCTGCTGCTGCTGTCACTTCAGGCCAAAGCCCTGCAAAGGGAAAGGACAGAGTGTGTCCAGCACAGCTCCAAGCAAACCCAACTGCAATATTGGCATACCACAAAAACGACCCTACACACCGATGGCAGTCATTGGCTGTTACTATTTTGTAATTCTTGTCCATTTGTAAATTGTTTTTACTGTTTATACATACTTTTCAGACTGCCTTTCTTTTTGTAACTTATGGAAGGTTTATAAATGAATGATCAAAGCTTCCCCATTGTGTCTTCAGATAACAATGTAAATTACTGTAAAATACTGTGTGCTAGATTATAACATTTAATTAAAGAAAGTAACTGGCCTACAGTTGTGGTAAAGTACTGTGTGAGTGTGTGCATGTGTACAATCGTTGTGTATTATATTTTATAAAAATAAATAATTTGATATTTTGTAGAGTGCAGTATGTTTTATAAATCCACTGTCAGCCTTTTTTCAGAACTGTCCCTGTCTGCTCAAGTTTACTGCAGAATAAAGAAAGGCTCTTCTATCTGCAAGACCGCAGGAGCTTCCCAGAGGTAAAAAAGGGTGGCAAATTGTCCCATCCGTGCCCAAAGCCAGTGGTGAAGTACAAAATACACAGAACAGGCTCAAAGAGCAAGGATTACAGCAACAACTTTATTTAAATCTCACAAAGAAAAGCAACAAGGTTCAAAATAAGGTGGTTAAGAAAACCAGCACTAATCTCAATTTCTCCACGTGCAGTAGCTTGCCTCTGCTACTGCAAAAATCCAAAACCAACCTCCATCCCCACAAACTGGGCTGCAGAACAGCGACCAGTGAAAACCTCAGACGTGAACAAACCAGGGCCGCTTCCCACTGCCTGGAACTACAAACCCAAAAAACGCCCAGCGTGTCAGTGCAGATATTCCTTGATGGAAAAGGCATTTCTGGGCTAAGAAGCCCGTGGCTGAAGAGGAGCAGCCCAGCTGAAGCAGCTGCCAGGACAGGCCCTGCCGGGCTCAGCCCAGGCCCCTCCCTGCAGGGCAGACCCTGCAGGAGCAGCTGAGCAGGGCTCAACTGGCACACCCAGCCCTGCCTCCTCAACTGACCCAGCCTGGCACAGCCCCCCTCAGTCCCCTCCCTCCCCTCCCTGGGACGGTTTGTGGCCCGGTTTGCAAATCCCTCACAACGACAACTGGCAAAAACCCTTCCAGAGGTTCTGCATCACTGTACAGCCTTGAGACGAAGCCCTGGTAAGCAAAAGCATCTGGTCACCTCCTTTGAAGGTATGAAACAGTTCAGGAGACAAATCTGGCCCTCATTTTAACAGCCAAGAAAAACGAGGAATCAACAATACTGAAGCATTTTGAAAATTAGAAGGGTGAAGTACTAGCTGGAAGAACCTGGATTCTGGTCTGCATAACTCTGTCTCTCATGCAAGAGGCAATTCTGTGTAAGACTCCTCAAAATGTAAGAACAACCAATAAACTTCCAGGAAGAATCACAGAAAAACTTTAGTAAATAAGTATCAAAAGACATAAAAATTCGTGTAGTTGTTCTAGCAGGCAGACACCTGTTCAAATGCAAATCAGCCATCTCGAGCTTTTCCCTGGTACAACAAAAATAAAATTATTTCCTCAACTGCACAGATCTGTGCACATATCTTATGAAAAGCCAAAACTAAACCAAAAGCCCAGACAATTCTACATTCCCTAGAGAGAAACTACACTCTTCTGTTTGGCTGGTACTCAGCTTCAAAGGTAGTACAGTCTGTCTGAAAGCATCAGGTTTGGTTCTCTGTGAATACTCTGGCCAACAAGGAAAGCCAATTTATGAGCGTATTGGCAAGGAGCAGGTACTCTGATAATACCCTGCAGAAAGGGGAAAAAGAAAAAAAGGCAATTATTTTCAAGTAATTTAACTAAGCGTGTAATCACTTCAACAAAGACCCCTGGACCTTCAAAGTCTGCATACTTGTCAAATTTGTATTCCCTGGTGTTTATGCCGACCTGTGAAAATAACTTTACATACACCCAACACAACAGAAGAACAGATGCAAAAAACCCCAAACTTCCCAACTGCAGTGCCCTCCTGACACCTCTTACACAAGTTCACATTCAGTGCTGGGCCTTGCAGAAGGTGGGACACGGGCTCAGCCGTGTCTGATTTTTCTGACTGCTGAAGTGACAAATAAAGTGACACCTCAGGCACAGGCTGACTGTGCTGAGCTGGGTGTGCAACAGAGGCCTCCATGCAGAACACAGTTCCACCTCCACAAGCAGGTAAGAAATTAATTTTGGTTCTGACACAGAATTTGGGAGCAATACTCACAACAGGTATTTGCTAGGGAGAAAAAAAAGATTGCTGTCATCCTCAGAGAGACCAGCTAACTGCAAACCATCCAGTCCCCAAAGCCCTGTGGGTGCCAGGGTGTCCTTGGGGGCGTTGTGGAGCTGCAGGGGAGTTCCAAGGACAGCTGCCCAGCTGCAGGGGTCCCCGCAGGGAGCACTCACCGACCAGTTGTAGTACATGTGGCACAGTTTGTAGGTGAGGCGCTGCACGTGGTCGGGTTTCAGCTGGCTGGTGTCGTACACCACGTTGTAGTGCGTGGGTGCCACGCAGCCGTTCTTCACCGTCTGGCTCACGATGAAGAAGTCATACCTGCAGGAGGAAAGCAAACCCCACAGTCTGCCGCAGGAAAAGTGCCAGTCCCCGTGTATTTGGCTTGTTTTCTTCCAGTCACTTTATGCTTGTTGAGTAAACCCCAGGAGGATGCCCAGGTTTTGGCCACAAAAGCTTCCTGTGTGTCTGAAAGGCCAGGAGACCTGGAGGAACATGAATAACCTCATTACATGGGCCAGGTCTTGAGACCATAACAACCTGAACTATTTGTTCTATCCCACCTTCCTCCTGATAACCACCCTGCACATGTACTTAGCTTACACTGCTCATTTTCTCCAGCCCCTGAGCCACAGAAACATGGGAACTATTTTTACACTTGATCCTACAGTCCACATAATAGTGGGCACATTTCCTTTATGGCCAGGCTGCTGGCAAGAGCACTAAGTGCAGAAGAACCTGTGCAGAACTCACCACTCTGGTCTGGTCACCACTGTATCAACAACAGTCCCAGGGGGTGGGTTTCTGAGTCCTCCACCAATCTCTGCAAAGAACCTGGCACCCACTCGTTTCTTCACCACGATCACCGTGAGTTTTGGGCTGAAAGGAAGGAAAAGGCAACAAGCAATCCTCTCCTGGAAAACTGCACTAAGAGTACTTCAAGAGCAGATCTGCTCGAGTTCCAGGGCATTCAATTCACATGGAAGTCTTTACTGACTCAGGTTAAGACAATGCTCACAACTTTAGATTTTTAATTGAGGTACAACACTCATGTCATTTTTCACCAACCCAACTTTCCTTTAACTTCATTGAGAAGCAGAAAATAGACCAAAAAGGGATCTTCTAAATAAAGACTGGATTTCTACTCTCTACCCCACTGTTTTCCATACAAAACACTGTGTTTTAACAGTATTTTTGTAAAGCCATTAACAAAAGCTAAACAGAAGAACTGAGCACTTCAATTGCTCTGCTTGCCTGCAGCGCAAGGAAATATTTTTATTTTTCAGAGCAGATTAAGTCACTGCAGTTGATTAACTTGCAAAGCAGAATGCTGAAAATGTAAGAGACTAGGCAGCTTCCCTTAAGACGTGGAAACAAAAACAAATGGCTTTACTGGACACGTAACAGTCAGGCTATGATCAACCAGTGGGAAAAAAGTAAATTATCACATCCACCAAGAATGCCCAAAGAGTGGATGTGCACACACATGTGGTGCACGTACCCAGAATTTTCCTATTATATTTCAAGTCAAGTATCTGAAACCAGATAAATAATCAGAAAACCAGTTATCTGAGCTCAGGTGAAAATCAGTAAGGATGGGAAGAGAACACAGTCTTCATCCATAGCCTCGTTCTGTATCCCAGAGTTTATTTCTCTGGCAGTGTAAAGAAGAGGGTTGATAGAAACAGGTTTACCTGTAGTCAGTACCAATACTCTTCAAGCAATCCAGAAATTGAGGCACTTCATAATTAACCAAAGTATTGAGCTGTCCATCTCCAACACCATCGCGATACACAAAAATACGAGAGGGCAAACACTTATTCCACTTGGACCAGTTCCTTAGAGCAGCTTCAAAAAGAAGAGTAAAAGCTGTTAGTTGTAATGACAATTCATTCCAAAACAACAAATGGATTTAAATTCCTAGAAAAACAGCAGTAAGTTGGGAGAACTAAGGCCCTCAGTCCTTCAGGAAGGTGAAATGGGTCAGCATCATGCTACACAAATATCCCTGCAGGAAGAGCACCCACACAAATGGAAAGGACCCAAGGACACACCTGCTCTGCTGGACTCTCACAGCAGGAGCTGCCCTTCTTGAAATCACACTCCCTTAAAGCATTCCTGGAAGTGCACTGCAAAGTAGTTTTTAATTATTGCAAAGAAACGTGGGGATCAGTGAAAGGTTTACACAAAACGCTCTTCATTTTCAGCAGTATTTACAACGGATTGTTTAATCTGTTATCCAAGTGCAGATCAGTAACACCTCCCCTCAGGGCAGCAGCAGAGGAGGAGGGTTTCGACCAAACTGAATTGCCAGTTCTTAGATCTGGCTCCACAAGAGCAGAACTCCTTCCCTTTCCTTCCCTTACTTTGCAAGCAGACTTTGATTCCATCCACAAGTTCTTGCCCACGACTTTGAACAACACAGCGGGAGAACCACCTGGGAAGAACAAAACGAAAGAGACCTTCAAAGCATTTCCCAGGCTTACTGCAATGAAGTTATTTTTAAAATGCCCATGACCACTTAGTCTTTGTGGGTGTTGTGGGTCAATGGAAACCAAGGAAGAGTTGGGGTTCTATGAGAATATTCCCCCTGTGGTAAAAGTGCCGTAGCATGACCTAAGATTCTTCTCAAGCAAGGAAAACCTTTCACACAAGTCAACCCAAAAGGGGAAAGAACCTGTCACCCTGATGCCCTCTATTCACCCCAGCCCTGTCCCCACCACTTGACCCCTCTCTCAAGCAATGTGGGAAAAGGACAAGGCCACTCTTCAAGGGATGCAGGGGAAAAAATTCACAATATATTTCCTATTAACCGTTACAGCAAACCAATTTTGAATTTTCCCGATGGACCACCACCTTGAAGCTGCCCTTCAGTGAAAGGAAAGGTTGTTTTTTTACTGTTCTGGGGGCGTTTTGCCTTTGGCACTCTGCTCTTACCGTGTCACTGTCTGGTTCAGGCTGGCGACAAAGCCGGCAATGGACCGCTTCCCGGTGACGGTGTCATGGTAACAATCAATGCCCACAATCATCACCTGCTTCAGCTGCAAAGAACCACCCACAGCATGGGTCCACCCTGCACACTCCGCTCCTTTTGAAACAAGGCCCGGTAAAGAGGAGCTGCCATTGACAAGAAAACACTTACGGGGATCTCAACGCTCCAGAGTTCTCCACCCATTTTACAGTTCATCTGCAAGGCAATTTTGGTTGCTACCGTCATGATGGTCTGTGGTTTGCTCAAAGTGCGAGCCAGCACACACTGGCTGGGGATGGGACACTCTGTACACAAGTACTTCTTGATGGCATCGTATTTATCCTTTCGGGAACTAGACAAAATACAAACTACCTTCGGAGAAAAAAAAGGATCTTTGTAAGAAGCTGCATTCTCAGAGTTATACAGCATTTAGAGTTATTTAGGAAAAACTGCTTATGCTCAACAGAAATATTCAAATGTTCACAGTGAAAGAAGGAACTGCAGTGTCAGTGTCTGCAGCTCAGAACCAAAGGCTCTTTTCCAGAAGGATACCCACAGTCAGTGTTAGGTTTGCACAGGAGGATGAGCAGGGGGATTCTCAGAAGCCCAGAGTTATATTTCTGAGAGCAAACACCACTAAACATGAACTACAGATATAAACAGGATTTGAAATTATGGATTTAAATACATACTATGTTTGTGTCAGGGGTAACCCTTTGCTGCAAAACCCTTAAGTAAGTTTCTGTTCTGTCATCTACTTCAATCCTGAAAAGAAATAGAGAAATTGCTTATAGAAAAAAAAAGTAACAGCTATCGAAACTTCAGCAAAAGCATAAAAGCTCACTACACATCAATAGTGTGTGAAATGTCATTTACAGCTATAACGTACAACTTTCACACATCTGAAGATTAAAAGGAATCACCTCCAAACTCAGAATTCCAAACACAAAGAAATTCAAAATTAAAGGCAAGAACAGGTACTCAGGGGAGGATATTTGCAAGGAGATCAGATCAGACAGAACCACAATACATGCTAAGTTAGCAGAAAATACTCCTCAGAGAAGGCTTTGCTCAATGACTGTCTGTCTAATACTTCTTAGTCTGGGCACATGAAAAGCTCTCGGAAACAGCAGTATGAATAAGAAAAGTTACTCAGGAGAGAAAACTGAACAAACTGCATGCTGACAGCCACTCTGCCTTACTTTGGCTGTGTGACACACAACACCCTCTCCTCACTGAGCAGCCAAACACGGCAGCGATTTTCCCATCAGCTCAGTGAAGACACTCACATGTTGGGCTTGCTCATGCGGATGCCCATGGACGGGGTGACCTTGAAGAGGCTCTGCAGCAGCGTGTTGGCCACGTCGTAGTTGCGGCGGCTGTAGATGAGCAGCCAGCTGTCCATGGGCACCGCGCGGATCAGCGGCACGCCCCGCGTCTCCTTGGTCCAGTCAGCAAACTGAGGGTTGTAATCGAACTGCACACAAACAGCAGCGTCCACAGCAAGCTCTGAGTGCACTCCCAGTGCTCTCTGTGCACTCCCAGTGCTCTGTGAGCACAGCAAGCTCTGAGTGCACAGCAAACTGTGTGCACTCCCAGTGCTCTGAGTGCACAGCAAGCTCTGAGTGCACTCCCAGGGCTCTGTGTGCACTCCCAGGGCTCTGTGTGCACTCCCAGGGCTCTGAGTGCACAGCAAGCTCTGAGTGCACTCCCAGGGCTCTGTGTGCACAGCAAGCTCTCAGTTCATTCAGACCCACATTATTCACATGTGCCACCCTACCTGCGACTGAACATACTCTGTCTGTGTTCTAGCTACTGAAGTGAAATCATTCATGCTTTTTGTCTGAAAGCCTTGGTACCTTGTTAATAGGAAGAAGCTAATGAGAAACACCTCTAGTCTCCCAGTCTGTGTATCTGACAAGGACTGCTCTGCAGGACAACACTGCTGTTAACTGAGTGCCTTCAAGGGTTTCTAACCACAACTTGGCAACAGTTTAAAAAATTTGCAAGTCTCCACTTGGACAAAGACTTGTGTATAACATTTTCACTCTTTATCCTTCCCTTATCAACCAAAAAGTACTATTTCATTGCTTAAGAGCTTGTTTCATCAGTGAGATACCCAGAAGATTTTAGAAATGGATGTATTATTTACCATGGTTCCTGACTGAAAGATCTTTTCTCCTTGAACAACTCTTCCTGTAAAGGACACTGATTTATAATCAAAGCTTAAACCCCAGTTTCGGAGTTCCTTCTGAACATTGTCATCTCTGTTTAAAAAAAAAAATTGAATTAAAAACGTAAGAAATTTGCTCCTGCTGACTTTTTTAACACTAGTAAGATTTCAGAAGTTTTGCTGCCAGAAGTTTCTTATGCAAATCTTTCATGAGACAGAAATAGAGAGGACATGAGGGTGCCATACTTTTGGATGTAGGTCAGGAGCCTCCCAAGCTCGCGCTGCCTCTGCTCAGGGGGCAGCCGTGTGTGGATGGCCAGGTCTTTCATCATATTGAAATCACTGCGCATCTTGTCAGTCAGTCCTGCCAACAGCAAAGCCCTTCCTCAGTCAAAGGCAACACTAAGGACCATGAAAATTGAACTTGCAGCTCATGCAGAAGTAAGTCCTGCAAACACAGGAAGAGGTGGCAGTAGCAGCCAAAGTTCTCAGTTGCTTCCTATGCATACATCTCCACTGGCATAGAAAAGAAACCCTGAAGTTCTGCACTTGAGAGGAAACCACACAAGGCATTGCAGCTCTTCAGTTTCATTTTCAAATCAAAACAAAATGGTGCTGAGATGGACAGGTACCGCTAGTGCAAAGTGAGTACCTCTGAGAAAAACATGTTTTTATGTATCTTAAAAAATTATCAGCAATTTCTAGTAAATTGCTCTTTTTCAACAAAAGTTCTACCACCAAAACTCTCTACAAGTTATCAAGAGTGTCGACGTTGAGCACCATACCTAAACACTATGCAACAAAACAAACCCCCTGGAACTTTCCAGTCCCATTTAAATATCCAATCTCTTAGCTACAAAACGTGTTCCTAAACTCACATTTATACAACCAAAGCAGCTCTCCTGAACTTTGCAGAAAGCTGCTGTCAGAATACCTCCTTCAGTAGGCATTATAGTTTGACAGATGCTTTGATACAGAAAAATACTACAGTACCTGTTAGGAAGCACAGCTCTGGAATGAGAGCCACAGATCCTTGTACGTTCCCTCTCCTCTTCATCTGGCTGATCAGGACAGGCTGCATCCTATCATTAATCTCTATGTTATATTGCTGTATCAGAAATACAGACTGCATGTTAAATTGCTACTCACAAACAAGCTACATATAACAAACATTATTATTTCTGAATAATAAAGGTCACTTTAGAAAATGAGTACTGTTCCTAAAACAAAACCAAAAGCAACTAGTAACCTTTTCAATTAGCACATCTCAGAAGAATTGGTTTTGTCAGAAAAGGCCAGGCAGGGAAGCACTATTCTCTCAACTGGTGCCATCAAACTACTGGGGTGTAAGAGACAAGAGAAACAAAGCTGGTGCCTTGCTGGAGGCATTACCACCTGGGGTATCTAATTCAATATTGGGATGCTCCTTCCAGTTCAGCAATGGACAGGCTTCCTGCCCCACAGAGCAATTTAAGAAATCACAAGAATCAAAGACTGCCGAGTGAAGTTTCTGAAATTTAACTTTCCCCTAACCTTAAGTTCCCTCCTGTTTCAGTTGAGACCGGCATGCATAAAGACCTTGCAATTACAGGGGGAGACCTCAGTAGTCAAGCTATGACAGACACACTCAATTCCAGAGGTTTTGGCTTTTCCCACCTCAGCTCTGCATGCTGTGACAATGTATCTGCATTCCCCCCACATCACCTGTCCCTGCTTCCACCTTCCCCATTCTTCCTTTCTGAGTTTTCCCAACAGCTCCCTGCTCACCCTCATCCTCCTGCAGCCTTTCTGCCTGACCAACTACTCACTGGGATGGACAAACTCCCACCAAACCATGCTGTGCAGGTTAGTCACTGATCTCAGACTACACAGTGTCCTTTAAACAAAGTCCTGTTAAACATACTGTGAATTACAAATCCATGCATCCTAGGTAAACCTGTAACAATGACTGAACATCCTGAGTTAAAAGCATAAAACGCACAGTGAAGTTTTCATACCTTTTTGTAGTACTCCACAAAGCTCATCTCAGAACCATCTGATTTTCTAAAGGTACCCTTTGGATTGTTATCCCAGTCAATGTCATCGATTCTGTACGTTCTGTTATTGTACCTACATAAACATTTCATCACTTTTTGTTTAGATCTTAACTCAAACAGAAAAGAAATACAACTGTGGAACAACAAAATTAATCTCAATACTCATTCAAGTTGGAAGTTTTGCTCCTTTCAGAAGTAATAGCTTCAAGTTTTCAATTTTAATAGGTTCTCAATTCAATCAAAAGCTGAACTGTAGTAAAACCAAAAGAAAACCAGTGTGTACTTCCCACTTTTGCAAATGCTGTCACCTTGATCAGTAGTTTGCTAGCTCAACAGTGACAGCATTTTCAGGCTTTCTGATGCTTTACTGCATACTTCAGGACATGGAGCATACAGAGCTCTCCAAGACAACAAGAGTCCAAAAAGACTTACTTTGTGAGAACAATTAAACCAATCAGCTCTTTAGCACAGGCGTCTCTAAATCTCTCCTCTCCAACCTGGGAGTGAAGGCTGTGCATAGTGTCCAGCACTGTCTCCCCACGGAGAACCTTGTGGCTCACGTCTGCACACAGCATGATGTTCTCCTCATACTGCAGGATGGAACTCGTGAAGCCCAGCCACACCATCAGCCTGGCAAAAAAGAACACACAAAATCTTACTGTGCCTTAGAGCACCTTTACTCTCACCCCTTAATCCTGCCCACTTTCACAGACACCAGAGAGCAATGATGGCACAAAGACTCTGTTATCCCTTGCACCCCCCAAAAGCCAAGGATTTCTGCCTCACCTGTGATTAGGGATGCTGATTGGATCACTGGGATTGTAATAATTACGGCCGATCTGCTGCAAATTCAGCATCTTCAAAAGCCTAGAAATTGAAAAATGAGTGTAGTTGAGCATTATTCCTATTATTATTATCATCATCACATCATGCACAGTCCAACTCCTATGCACAAACTCGTTGTTCACGTGACTATGTGAAATATGAACTTCTCATTAAACTCCATCTATAAAGGTCACGGACACTTATTAACAACAAGGAGTTGAGAAGTTCACATCCACCCACACCCTTCCCCAAGCAGCTGAAGGCAGCAGTCCAAACAGGCTCAGCTGAACCACAGTCCAGGTACCAAAGTTAAGAGGAAAGACTACAGGCACAAAGAAGGAAATTGCCAGTTCAATGTCCTGCTCTGTTATTTGCTTTAGGAGGCAAACCCACACACAAAAAGGAGGGCAGGGTGTTGTAACTGCCTACAACAGCATGAACTCCTTTCACACTAACATGGCCAGAAATACACACAACTGCACATTACAGTACTGCCTGATGTGGTTGGCCCCATGGTAACAGCAGCCAGAAAGGCTTAAAAATTTATAATACTTATTTGCTGTAGCCTATTCCTCAGAATGGAAAAACTTAAGCCAGGTATTTTTAGAATGACTTGTTATAAAGACATAACTTGTACAGCAAACCTTCTAAAAATGATGTTGTAAAACTGCAGGCAAGTAGGTGAAGTAGGTGGCAACTCATTAGTGAGTGTGACTGTTATCTTCACATCCTCCCCATTTCGAGTCCTGCTAAACAGTTCAGTAACCTGAGAAAGTGAAATGAGGTTAACAAAACCAGAGCAAACAGGGCTGTCTCTGGATTTTGCTGCAGTAAAACCAAACTGGACTTGGCCATTTTTATTCTAAGCAGTAATTCAAAACTGACTGAAATGTGAATTTGATCTCGCATAGGACTGTAAACTACAACCTGAAATACTCTGCTCACCTGGGTGAAGACAGCTTCTGGGGTAGAATGGGGCTATCCCTAGAGCAGCTGAACTCAACATGAAGGCAGGGACGTCACTTACCAATTACCATGACAGGAAAAAAGACTCAGCTTGAGGAAATAAACTTAACATATTGCCAACTAATATATATTTAACTACTGATTCAGGTACTGGGAAACAAAAAGACAAAGATTAGGAGACACAGTGGAAACATCTTCCCCTCTCCCTTTTCCAAATTCAGCTTCACGCTGGACTCCTCTGCCCCTCAGTGAACAGCACTGGCTACGCTCAGTCCCTGCAGTGGAGCAAGGAGTGGCATGAGGCACAGAGGGCAGGGATTACCACCAACACAGAGGTGTTTTCCCTCTGGTGCTCCTTTATTCTCATGTTTTTCTTCACTCTGCAATTTTTCCCTGCTCTTTAAATACACAGAGGTGCCAATAACTTTGCTGATGGGCTCGGGTTTGGCCTGTGATGGGTCCATTCTGAAGCTGGCTGGCAAGGACTGTGTACAACACAGGGCTGAACCCTGACCCCTTCCCATAGGAGCACCCCCGGGCCCTCCAGCAACCAAAACCTTGCCACATACATCCAGCTCATCCACCCTTTCAATTATGTGGGGTGCTAAAATACAGAAGGGACAAAAAGATGTAAGTGCAGAGGAAACTGAAGGAGAAGTACTGTCTGTACTACCACTTCTGTGCAGAGGATGATTTCAGCCGCCAGAAATACAGCATTAGAACCAGAAGTTTATTACCGAATTTCTCTATGGAAACAAACTGACTTACACCGATTTATTCAGTCCAACTGAACACCGCTCGTGGGACACCAATTCCCTAAGTTCAGCCTAGCTAGTAAGAAACAAGAATAAAACGCAAGCCCTGATAAGAAATAAAGCAGCATGCTGGTAGCTCACCTTATTCTCCAGTTTCTTTGGCAGGAACAGTATAGTGCCGTCGAAGGCGTGCGTCTTGCCGATGGTGTCCTCGTGCTGGAAGAGCAGGGCGGAGCGCAGGCGCCGTGCCTCCATCTCGGGGCTGTAGCCAACGTGGTACTGGTACAGAGCCCACTGCGGCCGCGACGTCAGCCGGAAGTGGTTGGTGGTCAGCTTGAGCATCCTCCCCGAAAATCCTGAAATGACAGGCAGCCGTGCTAAGGGTTACTAAACGTTACCACTTCACAGGCATTCAGCAGCGCTCAGGTGTTTTTGTGAGCTGTGGCAGCCAGACAAAGGTGAGAGGTGGCATCTGCTCTAACCCAGTGAGCTACGGCTCGCTGTTGTCAAACACTCATCCACCCGCCGGAACCTTCTGTAAAGCCTTCAGCTGCCAGGACAACTCTCCATGCTCCTCTTCAGCTACCAGCAACAACTTTTTATCTTTTTCTAATACACGTTAAAGATTTTTTTTTTTTACTTGGCTCGTTAAGAGAGACTAAAAGCAGAAATAAAGGAAACTATCATTTCAAATTGCTTATATGTCTAGAGTCTAATTTAAACATACCAGTTTTGGATTCCTGAACGTGCACCATGGCTTGTCGAGTATTCACCCCGAGGTCATGGAAATCTCTGCGACGACCACCCCTATCTCGTAAAGACAAATCCTGGAGCCCTGAGGAAACCTGTAATCCTATTGTTTAAAATTCAAAGGAGAATCACAATCCAGTAATAAATAATGCATATACTAGCATATAATAACACATTAAAATATAATATAATGCAATTAAATCTTGAAAGGCATTAAGACAAATTTAAGAGTAATCACAAAACGCAAAGTTTCAGCTTTTGCTACATAGCAACCATCTTTCAAATCTTAGTAATAAATCTAATTTTGAAAAGAAAAAGGAGATACAGTCTAAAGGATGTCTTAATTGTATCCTCCTCAAAACAGGTGCTCTTGTGGACACTGAATCCCAGCATTTCTGACCTTCTGGCCTCCTCTCCTGCAGGACATTCTCACAGCCACGCAGGCGCCCGTGGCCCCCGGGCACCTCTGACTGTGCTGGAGGGACATGGAACTGCTGGGGCTGTTGCTGGAGCTGCTGCTGGAGCTGCTGCTGGGGCTGCTGCTGGAGCTGCTGCTGGAGCTGCTGCTGGAGCTGCTGCTGGGGCTGCTGCTGGGGCTGCTGCTGGGGCTGCTGCTGCCCTCGCAGCTGGCCTGGCACACCCTGCTGGACCTGCCACACGTGGGAACAAGCAGCCACTTCAACAGAGCATTCACTAAGGAGAGAACATTCAAATACTCCCGTGCAAGAGTTATCTACATTTAAATCTTTTTTTCTTTTTCTATACTAAGTAGCAGAGTTTTTATTCTACACTTGAAACTCAAAATCACTGGAGTGTGGAAATTTTTAAAGTTACTATTCATTTAAATAATAGCTAATGCAAATCTCCTCTTTCCAAGCTCTAACTAAAATTTAAGGACTTCTCATTTTCTGCAGTCCCTCTGATACCTCAAGTAACTGACTAGTTATTCTATAAAAACATCTTTTTTAATTAAGTATTACTAAAAAGTGTCACGGCTGGAAGAATGGCAGCCTTTAGCCACAAGCAATCCCACAATTCAGTTTTATGTTACTGGAAACTTAATAAAATGTCCGTAATAGAACAGAGCTATGTTAACTGTACACCCAACAGAATATATGCATACACACATATGTAACATACAACACATGTGCCTGATACTAAACCAGGAAGCAGGTTAGGTATGACATGTCAAATCCTGGTTGCACTCATTAAGAGGAAAACCAACTTACAGGTGCATCTCCTACAGCAGGAAGAGCAGGTGACTGTCTGGGAGGTCTTCCTCTGGCTCTGGCTCTTCCTGTCATCCTCTAAAAGGAGCAACCTAAAGCATCAGCAATCTATCTTCTCCTTCCCACTCTTATCCCAATAAATATTACTATTGCATTTGTTCTGATCTAACTTCAAGCGGCTCGGTAAAGCACAGCCATCCCCGCAGAAGCGGCAGCTCGGGGATGTCCCGACGGTCCCGGCAGAGCCCTTTCACCCGGGCTTGCAGGGACTGGCACAGGCCGCCACCGGGCTGAGGCTGCTGGGTCACCCAGACCGGAGAGCACGGCAGCATCTGCGGCCAGAGCCGAGCCTAACCCAGGGCCTGCCGACGCCATTCCAGCCTGCAGCGGACACCGGACTCAGCCCGATTCGCTACCTCACAGCGGGAGCGCAGCACTCCTCCAGAGCGCACCTGCCGGCGCTGCGGCCTGCTCAGTCCCGCGCAGCCCTGCCCTGCTCTCCACCCACAGCCACGGGGGCCTGGCCCGAGCCACAGCCACCGGGGCCTGGCCCGAGCCGCCCTGCCCGCCCCGAGCACTTTGCGGAGCCAAAATCCCCAACCAACCAGAGCCGCCCGCCTTTCCCGCAGCCGCGCACACGGGCCACCCTCGGCCTTACCTCAGCCTGCCCTCGGGCCGCACGGGGACGCTGCTGCTACCCGGCTGCAGACAGCAAGCCGCTCTCCGCAAGCCCCCGCAGGCTCCGGCCCCGCTGCAGCCGCCGGGCCCGGACAGCGCCGGCTCCGCCGCGCCCTCAGCACGGAGCGCGCACGGCACGCGACAGCGCGGCGAGGCGGGAAGGCGCCCGCCGCGCCGATTGGCTGCCGAGCGCTGCCGAGCGCTGCCGAGCGCTGCCGAGCGCTGCCGAAGGGAGCCGAAGGGAGCCGAAGGGCGGCACTTGCCCCGCCCTCACGGCACCGCCTCCTGCAGCCGTGCCCGGGGATGGCACCGGGAACAGACCGGGATAACGGGAACAGACCGGGATAACGGGACAGTCCGGGATAACGGGGACAGTCCGGGATAACGGGACAGACCGGGATAACGGGAAAAGACCGGGATAACGGGGACAGTCCGGGATAACGGGAACAGACCGGGATAACGGGAAAAGACCGGGATAACGGGGACAGTCCGGGATAACGGGAACAGACCGGGATAACGGGACAGTCCGGAATAACGGGGACAGTCCGGGATAACGGGACAGACCGGGATAACGGGAAAAGACCGGGATAACGGGGACAGTCCGGGATAACGGGGACAGTCCGGAATAACGGGGACAGTCCGGGATAACGGGAGCAGACCGGGATAACGGGACAGTCCGGAATAACGGGGACAGTCCGGGATAACGGGCACTGCACCGGGGACTGTCCCCCCGGGGTGCCGGGGGTGTTTCCCGGGAGTGCCGAGGTTCCCCCGGACTTTCCCCCGGGGTGCCGGGGGTTCCAGCGGCCCCGGGGCTCCGTTCGAGCCGCTCCCGGTGCGGCACGGGCGGAGCCGGAGCGGTCCCGGGCTGTTCCCCAAAGGTAAATTCCAGCTCACCAGGAGGTGGAGCGCTCAGCCCGGGAATGGAGCTTCCAGCCAAGGGCAGCGCCGCTCGGCAGCGCTAAAGCCGGGGCTGCGCTTCCCTGCGGTTCTCACGCTCCAGCAGCTCCCCGCTGACCTTTCTATCAGCCCCGAGTTCCCTTCTGCTGACAGCATCTACATTCGTTATAATGTATATAATTAATATATTTTGGGAAATTTAAAACCGATCGGATGCGGTACCTGAAAACCTATTGATACATTTAATCTATTTTAAAGTGCCTCCATACATAACATACATGTGTTTAGTGCTCTGTATCTCACAGCAATAAGATATCAGTCGTTAGAAATTGTGACTTCTTAACTGACTAATCAAACTATAAAACAAAGAAACACAACCCTTACCATAAAAAGATCTATTAAAACACTTGCTCTCTGCTATTCCAGGTAGAAGAGGGTGACACTGTTAACGTTAAGGTTAAATAATAGGAATTTCTCTTTTTGTTTCATTTATATTGTCAGTCTGTCCTTAAAGCCAGTTTTCCTCGTGCTTGCTATGTCAGCACATCAGCCCACAGGAGAAGCCAGATTCTGTTTCAGAAGTTACAGAGAAGAGCTTTTGAACTACGAAAGTGTGGATGTTGCTGCTCAAAGACAGCTGAAGTACTTTCAGCATGTGACTCCCATTATTCACATATAAATGTGGATAAATATTTAACAAACTCAATGCATGCACTTAGATGTGGCATGCTCAGTGCTTTTAAGAGCAGTGATTACTCCTTGCCATGGGCTCTTCACTCACAGTGGCAACTTGTATTGCTCTGTAGCCTGCAGAAATCCCCAGTAGGTCAGAGGTTTAAAGCTGCAGAAACACAATATGCAGATTTTTTTTTTTGGCTCAGCAATATTTTAAGATAAACAGAATATAAAGATGTTGTCAAAGTTATTTGCTTTATGTAAATCATGAGAAAGCAGAATGTGTGTGTTGGAAAGAGTTATGTTTGTTTATTCATTTAAAATATCTGCCTGCTTAATGGTTTTTTGTGCCAAATTCCTTACATTTTGCTGCAGAACTTAATTATCTTTAAAAGGGAGTTTTTGAAAGTATTTAATCAGGCTGGCTACCTACAGCAACTCCTTATTAAAATGAAAATAAACATCAACAATAAGCACTCTAATTTTTATACGTGGGCTGTCAGACAGTTAATTAGTACTCAGGGAAAGATAGGGTCCAGTTTGGTTCAGAGTCTTTCAGACCTGCTCTTTTTAAACAACTCACTCCAGTTAGAATTGCTGTGCAGGTGGCCTTGGAGGATTTTCATCATCGAAGGGAATGTGGAAAAGGCAGCAGCTCCATCATGTCCTTAGCCCAGGCTGGTTCACAGAAACACCAAGACAAACAAGGTTTGGAAAGTGCTGTTTGCACTTTATTTTTTGTGTTGCCAAAAGTCCTCCCAAACTGGACTTCAACATACCAAAATCACATGAATTTTTTTCCCCCCAGCTCTTTGGCTTGGACTCTGCTTTGATGTTTGCTTTACCCGTGATGCAATTGTTTTTGCCTTCTGTCTCCTGTTGCTACAATGAGCCATTTCCCATCCATGTCATCTCCAAAGGGGAAAAGACCGCATGGAAACAGAACAAAGAGCACAGAACAAAAGAAAATCAGGGATTTTTCCAAAGGCCCATTTGATGTACAAGTATAAACAGGAAAAAGATGCCTGAGGAGGTAGGAGGCAGGAACTGTACCAGCAGACAGCTGTTGGCTTGTGGAGGGAGCAGCACTTTGGGATCCTGGATGGAAAATAAACAAGGGACTCCAATGCACCCAGTGAGGAAAGCACTTCCCTGCCTTCAGTGTAACGTGTGAGTGCAGCACAGATGCCTCACGGTGAAGGCTGAACTCTGAGCTCCGTGTGCTTCTTGTAACACCATGACCAGGTATCACCAGCTCTCTTGTCCTAACCCCAGAAAAGGCACGGTCCAGAGACAGAAGAGTAAACCCCATCATTGCTGTGCTGAAGCAAGAGGAATCAAGGAATCCTTCAGAGCAATCTCAGTGACTTGTGTGCACAGCTGAGCTCTTAGAAGCTCAACATGCTGCTCCTGATTCTCACTAAATACTTGTTAAGAGATTTTCAAATGGGAATTTCTCAAAACTAAGCACTGGAATTCATGTTCCTGTGGTAGGTATTAACTAGTTGTAAGTCTGGACCACAGCTTTCTTACCTTCTTAATTAGTTTTTTTCCTGAAGTGAGAGAGGCAAAGTTTTAAAGGCTGTGTGGTGTCTGAAACACTGTCTCATGAGCTAACAGCCTTGCTTCTTCCCAGGGCAAGTTTTGAGGGTCGCATTTCGTTTCCTGTAATGGATCCCTGTAATGGGATAGAGGAATTGGTGTGCCTGATTTACTGTCCGTGCTGGAGTGTGGGGGACAGGCAAGGCAGTATTTACATCCCAAAACAGAAAGAGAAGGCATGTGATAGAAAAGAAAAAAAAAATGCCACAAAGGAGATAATACACAACTGCATAACAAATATCAGGGAAGTGCTTTCTCTCAGGAAGAAAGAAAATAAATTGCCAACTTTGTGTTCCCTGCTGCCCTCTAGGCTTCTCTTTTCATCCCTAATTTCTGGTTTTTTCCTTCATATTCTCACTCCTTTTGTCTGAGCCCTTATTCTTTGTATCTCTTCTCTTAGGACGTCCCTTGCTGTACTCTTGGAGCAGGTGTGGGACATTCTCCTGCTGCCCTTTCACTGGTAAGCTGTGAGCAGTCAGAGGCAGCCTGGCTCTGGGGCTCTGTGCTCCTGCTCACCGTGTCTGATCCTCACAGCTCCTCACTGCTCACCCTGCCCTGTTCAGTCACACTGTGTCCCCTTTTCCTGAAGGGAAAACTGCCTCTTATTGACACCCTTACCACCTACCCCTGCTGAAATCTCCTGTACTTTATCAACTCCATGTTTTCTGCTCATTTCTGACCATTAAAAACTCTGATCAGGCCTAGCTGACATTTATTTTGTGTGCAAATCCTGTGTGAAGTGAGCAAGAAGTGATTTGACATAAGTTCTCAATAAGAGCTGTATTAAATGGAGAGGTCACATTGTAAACGCAGGAGCAAGGCCTCCAGAAGTTAATACTGTAACTAGAATCATGAACCATATTCAATAAATAATATTAAATGCAGTAAGGTATGTGTTCTGTAACATATCCTTCATAACCTATATTTTTAACTAGCAAGAGGAGGTGGAGAGTTAGTGTATGGAGTGTGTTAGAATAGAACAGTGCTTTAATTCAGATATTATATAGTAAAATGGGAGTGTTTCAGCAGAGAGGCTAACAAGAATTCTCAAGTTTAGATAGATTGATTTCAGCTCATTTAGCAACCCAGTTTGATCTAATTGTCTTTTTATTGCTGTGAACATTCCTGAATTATGCAGAGGATTTGGGTTATGTGATTTAGTGTTGGATTAAAAAATGTCACAGCTTAACTTTCTTTAAAATAGTGTAGAACTTTGTTCACAGTCAACGAAGTTCATTATTTTTTTGTTCAAAGCCCAGCTGCAGGCCTGGAGCATTTCTCATAAATATCAGGAAGTACCCGAAGCCACAGTCAGGATTAAAGGGTTGATCTGAACCTTAGATCTCAGCTTTAAAGCTGTAATGTACAGTGAATTTGGTTTCATGGTAAAGGAAATAGTAATTGCTGAAGTATGTTTTCTTAAGTTGCAAAATCATTTTTGAAATGTTTTTGTGGAAATCTGGCAGTGCCGTGCATGAGAACGAGTGTCCTGGTGGCACTGAGGTGGGCACTGGGGGCAGGCACAGCTTTGTGCTCAGACCCACAGCCACCACCAGGGCACTGCCTGAGCAAGGGAATTCACAGGTTCTGCGTTCCCAGAATTTCTTCTGAAACGTGGAGCGAGCTCTTGGGTATCTGACAAGCACACACCCATGACAACCAAGAGCACGAGTCCAGGAGTGATACCTGGGCTTGCAAAAGGCAGAGGGAATTCCTCAGCAGCAGTATTGTTAGCCAAAGCAGTTTGCTCCTGGCTCGCTGCAGCGTGGGGTGCAGGGCTGAGAAGGGTGAAGAGCACAGCTCAGTCTGACACGTTTCTGCACGCTCTGAACGCCTGGCTACCTGCACCCTCCAAACCACACACCCTCTGCTCTCTTTCCACAGCAGCTCCTTTAATCTGAACACTTCATTGCATGAAGGCAACTGGTTTTGTGTTTAGCAGGAAAATAAAATCCCAACATTGGTGCTCCCTGACCTTTTCCAAAGGAATTTGCATTTGAACCTGTACTTCTTCCACCGTGACAGAATTTCCTCATGTCCTACTGCTCCATTCACAGAAGTGGTGCACAGACAATTCAGCTCCTAAGACACTGTCATACTCCTGAAAATGTGCCATTCTGGGGTCCCTCCTGCAGCAGGTATGAAGTTCTATTTCCAGAGCAGATGTGCCATTCTGGGGTCCCTCCTGCAGCAGGTATGAAGTTCTATTTCCAGAGCAGATGTGCCATTCTGGGGTCCCTCCTGCAGCAGGTATGAAGTTCTATTTCCAGAGCAGATGTGCCATTCTGGGGTCCCTCCTGCAGCAGGTATGAAGTTCTATTTCCAGAGCAGACGTGAGTGGGGAGCAGGGAAGAGGTGCTGTTCCTGCAGCCTGCACAAGCAGACGCCCCTGTGTTGTCACAGTCTGTCCCAGGCTGCCTGTAAAGTGGAAGGTTTTAGTCCAGGTACCTGTAAATTCTTTGTGAATACAATGATACCAAAACATTTTAGGGGTGAGCACTGAATTCCCTACTGGCCCGTCCCCAGTTCCGAGGATTCCAGACTGATGGATGCTCTCAGACCCTGGCCAGCAGCTGCAGACTTTCTTTGAGGGCTCGTAGCTTTCAGAGCCTTTGCTGCAGTGTGTCAAACACATTCAAAAGTTTCTTATTTCTCCCTCCTATATCTGTCTGTCAAGACTTGAAGTCACATTTGTCATCTTGTATTGCCCTGAACTGAGTACCAAGCTGGTGCTGGAATCTCCTGCTCAGATGCTCTCTATTCTTGAAGGTAATTAAAAAAATTTCAAATACACTGAACATTTTGATTACAGATTTCCTGAGCCACACCAAGTTACTCTTCTGTACTTTTCCAGCACAAAAACTGTCTTGACAAAACTCCTCAGGTTCTTTGCACCAGAGGGGGCTTAGAAGCCAGTAAATCTCTCCAAGCTGGATGCATGTGGTCTGTGGGTACATCCAGTACAATATGGGCAAGATATGGAAAGCCCCATAAAGAGACACGGTGACCAGGAATGAGTGGCAGCCAGAATAAGCTGTAGTCACAATTAAAATATTTGCCTACTGAGAAGTTTTTGTATGCTCTCAAATTTAGCCTAAGCAAAAGATACGTGGGCTACATGAATTATTCCAATAGGGGCAGCCTGATCTCAGCTATTCCTCATCTTGGACATCTTTTGAGTATGCAGTGCCTTATTTGCATGGATGACTTGTGAACTGAATGCACAGTGAGTCCAGTCAAGAAATCAGAGAGCAGGAGAGGAGGGGGGCTGTGAGCATCAGCTCTGCCTTTGAAAAATCTGCATGGCTTGGATGATCAAAAAGGATGGACACCACTGTTTGAAGACAAGAGCTGCAGGGCATTCACTTGAGAGAGGGTTCAAGTGGAGTCTAAGTGGATGACAGTAGGCTCTTGAAGCCCTGAATAAGGGCAGGAAATCATTTTTGAGAGTGATGGAAACAGGACTGGAGCCTCGTGCAGCCCCTGGCCTGAGCCAGTGCAGGCTCAGGAGCCGCAGCTGCTCTGGGATCCACCCAGAATGGGATGGGACAGAGGGATCCCAGTCCTGCAGGATGTTCACTGACCTGTCTGGGACTCCTCCCGAGTCTCATTTACTGTGCAGGAGAGCTCAGTCATCTTTATTCCACCGAGAGCCTAAAGTCGGGTGCAAAGTTTGTGATTCTTGGTTAGCTCCTACTGCAGCTCTAAAGTGCTCTCCTGTGACAGAAGAGTTGTACACAGCCAGACGTGCAGGACTGTCTCTGGGATGATGTGAACCTCTGTAACCAGCTCTGGAGGTGCTGGGATGCTCAAATCCCTCCCCAGCAGGGAGGACCCGCTCTGCTGTGAGCTCTGCACACGCAGACAGGCCGTGCTCAGCTCCCACAGGCAGGGCAGAAACGCCCTCTGCATTCAGACTTCTGTCCCGTCACCCCTCCTGAACTGCAGACAAGATGGGTGATGTTTGCTCTGTGGGACCCATGAAAAAAATTGCACCGAAAAAAAAATACAGACGCAGATGAGATCCCATTTTTCCTTTCTCCTGGCCTGCCTTCCAGCCTCCATCCCACGAGGGGACTGCCTGGCTGCTTTTGGAGCAGAGGTTACCTGGGCGCTCCCTGGGCGATCCAACCTGGAGCTGGTCTTTGAACTCAGAGCTGTTTTGGCAGGTTCATTTGATGGCTGCGCTGCTATTGCCTGACAAGCTGTTCCTTACAGCCTGAACAAATGCTAATGCTCCATCCATCGAGGAGATCGATAGATTAGGGCAGATGCAGTGTCCTTCTGTAACAAAGGACCTGCCCGCTGGCTTGGGAAGCAGACGAGAAACAAGACAGGTCACATTTCAGCCAAATAAAAAGATTCAAGTAGGGCATTAGTCCAACACTTTTGGATTGTGCATTTCAAAGTTTGCACCCAGTGGGTGGGGCGAAAATAAATCAAGGCCTCCTATAGTGAAAATGTATTTGGGATGGAAGCATCTCAAATGTGACCCTATCTTCTGCTGCCCGGATTGTCAGCTGCCTCAGGGGTCAGCTGATATACACCTCCTTTTCTCACTTCTGAGAATTTTTAGCTTGGAGTGTGTTTGAAAACACTTCAGAAAAGGGTGGAAAACACAGAGTGCCTGCTTTGAAATACACTCCTTTGTTAAATTCCTTTCCCAAGGGTAAAGACACTCTCAAACACCTGAGGGCAACAAATGACTCTATTCAGACCTCTCACAAATGACCTAATAAACTCCCAAAGGGTTACAATAGCTTGTTTGTCATCATTTCTTGTCAGCTATTTATAGCATCAATGTAAATTGAAGCAAAACAATAAATACCTGAGTTATTTTCTTTATTTTGAACATTCTTTAAAGCCCAAATTGTGCTTTATAATTTTAAACCTACAATAATTAGTTTGGCAATCGAGTTTAAATCATTCTCACGCAGTTTATGTTGTGTTAAAGTTTGTATTTGCCTACATGCAGAACATCTGCCACCTTTCTTTTCGCTTGCTTCCCTTGGAATATTTGTGGATATTCACTTTAAAAAATTCTGTTTTGCTTAACTTCTGAAATGTCAGATGCCTGACGGCCCGTGTAACAAACGATCCTGCTGGATGGGTTTTCTCGTGGACTCCTGGGAGAAAGGGTGATGGTTATGGTGGTGAAGATCCTGGTGTCAGGAACAGTAATCTCCAGATGTAATAACTGCATTAATTTTATTTAAAATCAGTTCTGGCCTGAATTCTGAGCCGCGCTGCTGCCCTGGCTTGTGCCAGCCGCAGGCGTGCTGTCAGCTATATTGAATATTGCAGTCTATTTCTCCCCTCGGGCAGAGGATGTGCGTGGCTGCGCTGGCACGGACTGAGATGGACAGATCCCATCCGGGTGAGTCTGGCACCAGTGGCCTCCCCCCAGTCCCCAGAGCTCTGTGGGCAAAGCTTTGGAGTGTCCCTGTGCCCCCGTTCACAGCTCAGTGACATCCCTGAGAGCTCCTGAGCTTCTCTGCTCAGCCCCACTCGGCTCCGTGGGGCTGTGCCAGTCCACAGAGCCCTGCTGAGGGACCCCGAGAGCCCCAGCACAGGGCTGGCCCTGGGGTGTCCCTGGGGTGTCCCTGGGGTGTCCCTGGGTGTCCCTGGGGTGTCCCTGGGGTGTCCCTGGGGTGTTCCTGGGGTGTCCCTGGAGTGTCCCTGGGGAGTTCCTGGGGTGTCCCTGGGGTGTCCCTGGGGTGTTCCTGGGGTGTCCCTGGGGTGTCCCTGGGGTGTTCCTGGGGTGTCCCTGGAGTGTCCCTGGGGAGTTCCTGGGGTGTCCCTGGGGTGTCCCTGGGGTGTTCCTGGGGTGTCCCTGGAGTGTCCCTGGGGTGTCCCTGGGGAGTTCCTGGGGTGTTCCTGGGGAGTTCCTGGGGAGTTCCTGGGGTGTCCCTGGGGTGTCCCTGGGGTGTTCCTGGGGTGTCCCTGGGGTGTCCCTGGATGTCCCTGGGGTGTCCCTGGGGTGTCCCTGGGGTGTCCCTGGATGTCCCTGGGGTGTCCCTGGGGAGTTCCTGGGGTGTTCCTGGGGAGTTCCTGGGGAGTTCCTGGGGAGTTCCTGGGGTGTCCCTGGGGTGTTCCTGCGGAGTTCCTGGGGTGTCCCTGGGGTGTCCCTGGGGTGTCCCTGAGGTGTTCCTGGGGAGTTCCTGGGGTGTCCCTGGGGTGTCCCTGGATGTCCCTGGGGTGTTCCTGGGGTGTCCCTGGGGTGTCCCTGGGGTGTCCCTGGGGTGTTCCCAGGTATTTGGTGAGGGCTGCACCCCTGTAGAGCAGCACCCTGTGCAAGATGTGTTTTCCCATGTCCTGCAGCACCCTCTGCAATGTGCTCTGGCTCCCCAGCTTGGCTCCATCCCCACCTGGCCCTCAGGTTCCTTCTGGGGCCTGTGCTGGGCACTCCCCTCTGTCTCCTGCTGCAGAGCCACCAGCTCCTCACTGGTTTCACTGGGACATCTGCAGCTATGGATATCCAGCCACGGATGCATTTCAATTTCTGTACTTGTTACATGCATTCCTCCTGGGAAAAAGGAAGAAAGAGGCACAATTCACAGGAGGCTCTTCTGGCTGACACAGATACTGCTGTGGTCTGTGGCAGACACGGAACTGAGAGGAGCAAGGAAGCACTGGGGCTGTCACAGGAAACATTCCTGTGCTCCAAACAAGTTTTTGAGAGATTTAGGCACCTCACTCCTCAACTTCAGGCTGCATGATTTCTTTAGCATATGTCCAGCACTGGATAGACCCAAAGTCATTCTTTGAGCACTGAGCTTCCAGATCCTCACAGGTGTGAGGCTGGCAGAGGTGGCTGTGCAGCTGGACACAGCTGGAATCCCCTGGAGGGAGCACCCAGGCACCAATTCCTGCAGGAGCCTCTGGACACATGCCAGGAGCCCTGAGCTAGGCACAGTGTGAAGTGTTTTAAAATATCACATTTTAAATGCAGTGGTTTCATGGGGAGACATCTCAGCCAGGAGGGAGATGCTCAAAACCAAAAAATGAGGTAACAAAGAGAGAAAAGGTCTCATCAGTTTGCGTTCACCAGGAGGAGGGAGCTGTGGGTGCCACGTGGGTGTAAAGAAGTTCTTGTTTTCAAACCAAGAAAGTCTGGTGCTGTTCTGTGTCTCTTACTCCCACTAACCTCCTTGTAAGCAGATTAAAGATGTCCCAAAGGAGAAGTACAGTTCACTACAAGTACCAAAGAAGAGAAATCTTTTCAGAATTTTCAGCGATGGCAGAGGGAAATAAAACACAAAATTCAGCTCATGGCAGCGGCTAATTTTAAGAAGAATTAATGACTGTGATCATTACACCAAACCATCTTGTGTCTTAGTAAGTGTGAATATTCTCACCCAGTCTCTGCTGATTAAAATTTAGGAGTTTGATCCAGACCAACTATCTGTATTCCATCAGTGGGAACAGGACACACCATAAACACAGGATATTTTTTCCAGGGCAAGTATTGGTGTGCATGGCCACATTCTGCAGGTGCTGGTTCCTTTCCACCACCAACAGATTCTTCAAAATGAATCCGCAGAGTTCCTGCCTGGTTTAGATAGGTGGGGTTACAGCACAGCCATTCTCCCTCTGTAGATAATTTCCTGCGTAGTCACCGTGTTCCAGGAGGGAGGATTGCCTTTGGCAGCTGGGGACAGGGGAGCAAAGGGAAATGTGTCACTCACTGATGTCTGGGAAAGCTCCTCGTGGTGCTCTGGTATTCCTGTTCCCAAAATGGGAGCTCACGGGCCTGGGGCACCCCAGGATTGCAGGGAATTTCTCTTGTGTTAGCTCAGAGGACACAGAACCTGGCTGCACTTCAGGCACAAAAAATTGCTGTTTATTGTTGTTCTGCACACACAGAACCCCTCCTCACTGGGTCTGAGGCACCATCTCTGCAGGGATGATGAAGAACAACAACCAAATGTCACCAACAGGCACGGGGAGCTAATGCCAAGTCACAGTTTGGTAGAAGTCTGCTCAGAGCAGGCTTAGCCTTGGTGTTCAAAATGCTGACAGCAAGCATGACAAATGTAGTTGAAATACTGGCAGTGCAGACACAGCCTCCACATCCTCGCTAACTGAATAAAGGATAAACAAAACATCAGTCTGGGGGGAAAAGAAATAAAGGAGATCCATAATGATATACCCGAGTGCCTCCCCAGATCCCAATTTAGGTATTTAAATGATCTTTGCCTTAAACAATGGCTGGGAGCAGAGAGACGTGGTAAATACAGCCCTGTCCATGCCTGCAGCCCGGGGAGCTGCTCAGAGGGGCAGGGACGCTGGGAGAAGTGATCCAGCATTATGTACACTTCCTTGGGGAAGAGGGAATGGGGGATAAAAAAATAAAAATAAAAAAATAAAAAAAAAAGAAGCTGTATTAAAAAGTGGAACTGCAGACTGTGGTGCTGAGCAGGAGAGGCAGAGGCAGAAGCAGAAGCAGAAGCAGAAGCAGAGGCAGAGGCAGAGGCAGAGGCAGAGGCAGAAGCAGAAGCAGAAGCAGAGGCAGAGGCAGAGGCAGAAGCAGAAGCAGAAGCAGAAGCAGAGGCAGAGGCAGAGGCAGAAGCAGAAGCAGAAGCAGAGGCAGAGGCAGAGGCAGAAGCAGAAGCAGAGGCAGAAGCAGAGGCAGAGGTAGAAGCAGAGGCAGAGGCAGAGGCAGAGGCAGAGGCAGAGGCAGAGGCAGAGGAAGAAGCAGAGGCAGAAGCAGAGGCAGAGGCAGAGGCAGAGGCAGAGGCAGAAGCAGAGGCAGAGGCAGAGGCAGAGGCAGAGGCAGAGGCAGAAGCAGAGGCAGAGGCAGAGGCAGAGGCAGAGGCAGAGGCAGAGGCAGAAGCAGAGGCAGAAGCAGAGGCAGAGGCAGAAGCAGAGGCAGAGGCAGAGGCAGAGGCAGAGGCAGAGGCAGAGGCAGAGGCAGAAGCAGAGGCAGAAGCAGAGGCAGAGGCAGAAGCAGAAGCAGAGGCAGAGGAAGAAGCAGAGGCAGAAGCAGAGGCAGAGGCAGAGGCAGAGGCAGAGGCAGAGGCAGAAGCAGAAGCAGAAGCAGAGGCAGAGGCAGAGGCAGAGGCAGAAGCAGAGGCAGAAGCAGAGGCAGAGGCAGAAGCAGAGGCAGAGGCAGAGGCAGAAGCAGAGGCAGAGGCAGAGGCAGAGGCAGAGGCAGAAGCAGAGGCAGAGGCAGAGGCAGAGGCAGAGGCAGAAGCAGAGGCAGAGGCAGAGGCAGAGGCAGAGGCAGAAGCAGAGGCAGAGGCAGAGGCATTGACAGGTCCCCCCTGCCGGGGAAGTTGATGAATAATCCGCAGGGCTCAAGCTGAGCCCCGCGCTCTGAGCCCTGGTATCCCACACGAACACTAATCAACCAGTATGAAACATCCATTTTAAACGCAAATGAGGGGGGCCTTTTCAAAGGCGACCCAGCCAGCGGAGGGAGGGGGAGTTCAAAGCTCAAAATGGTTCTTTCTTTCTTTCTCTCTCTTTTTTTTCCCCCCTCTTCTAAAGAAGACAGAAATATGGTTGGTTATTATCTAAGTTATTGCTACAAAGAATTTTGAAATTAAAAGATAAGCTTTCAGAGGAAGCTCAGTAATTTTCATAAAGAAGGACTTAAAACAGATGTGCCCTCTTTAATCGGGGTGTGCTTGAAAAAATATAAATGCATTTTTAACATAGCAGGGGGAAAAATCGTATGGTTACACATTTGTCTCCTGGGCTAAAATAATTTTTAAAAAAGTCTCTGTGCATTAAGTATCTCACAGATAGCTGCCACTGGAACTTTCTTATCTAGCAAAAACTCAGCTGATTGATTAGTTAGTGTTTACAAAGAAGAAAAATATAATACATTATTTCCTCTTTTTTCCCCACTGTGCTTTTTCCTTTTCTTATAACCACTAAAGTGAATTAACATCTTCACCAGGGGTTAATACATGGTTGTTAGTAAAACCCTAGAATTTACTGATTTAGTGATCGCCTTTCTTTTCAGTTAATTATTTAAATAAAATTTCTATGTCCAATAGAATGCCATGGGAAATAAATTTCCTACTAAAAGTTCTGGTTTCTCACCCTTTTTCTGACAATATGGCACTGCTCTTACAGATTCTACCCAGGAAAATGTTGTCACTTACACCAAAGGAGTTTCACAGACTAAAGGTTATGGAGGGAGATGTTTAGGATTCTGTTTTCTCAATGCTCTTCCTGAACACCCCTGTCTTTGAGTGAGCTATTTCTGCCTTTTTTTCTTAAGTGCATGCTGAAGGAGGATGCCCTTTCAGTAGGGAGTTCTGCCTAGAATATGGAATAGTGAGGAGATAATTTGATTTTGTGCAGTAAAGCAACACAACAATCCTCAGAACAATCCTCTCCCCAAGAAACCCACATGTCCTGACTGTGGAAGGAAATGGAAAAAAAAAATCTGCAGAACAAGTGACAGCTGCCATGGGAGAGGGTTTGTGCAGCACACAAAGAGCTGCTAATCCCCAGCCCTTCACGGGAGCACCTTTGGGCTGGAGAGACACAGAACTGCAACTTCTGCATTTCCCAGCCCTCATTCCCACTGACACCATCCCCTCATTCCCACTGACACCATCCCCTCATTCCATGGCCACCATCCCCTCATTCCCACTGACACCATCCCCTCATTCCCACTGACACCATCCCCTCATTCCCACTGACACCATCCCCTCATTCCATGGCCACCATCCCCTCATTCCCACTGACACCATCCCCTCATTCCATGGCCACCATCCCCTCATTCCCACTGACACCATCCCCTCATTCCATGGACACCAACCCATCCTCCCAACAACCTCTGCAGATTACTTTTTTCTTTTTTTTTTTCTTGCTCTTTGACAAGCTGCTTTTTTTTGTGGGTTGCTGCTGCAAATGTCTATTGTGGTGTCTGGGAGCTCCACTTTCCATGGGAATTCTTTCTGATCCCATTCTTGGGGGAGAGAAAGGCAAGGCCCACTCAGAGCTGGGTCTGCTCTGGTCCTTTTTGTTTTGTATGAACATAAATTTTTTTAGTCAAACCCATGAGTTTAAGAGTGCAGTCACACAGGCTGAGATATGATTTTGCTCTGCACAGCTATGGCCTGAAACCTGATGCTGCAAATGTGAGAGCTGTAAATATGCCATGGATTTTGAAGGGAGTTGTCTTGTGATGAGGAATGTGGTCCTTCCATTTCCAGTTATGTCAGATGACAGCTGGACTCACAGCTCCATCACAGAACAATAAAACAACACCTACTTGTTAGAGGGAGTCAGGCAAGCAGGAGACCTGCTTTGACATTTGTCCATTTATGACTTAAATATTATGGATCTCCAGCAGCAGGAGACATAAAAAACACCTATTATCCAGTTTTCCTTTTGTATAAGCAAAATAATGTTCTTGATACACACTACAGCACTTCTAATGAAAGAGTCACAGGAAATAAATTTGCTGAAGAAAAATGAGATGCCAAATGCAAGTGTTTCTGTCTGTAGCACGCAGAAATCACGAGGCTTGAGGTGAGTGTAGCCTCAGGAGCTGCATTCATTTCTCTGTGAACATGAATATTTTGGTTTGGAACTCTTACTTGAATTTAACAGCAGCAGAGTCTTGGTATAAAAGCCATGTGAAGTTCTTTCTGCTGTATCAAAGCCCATTTTCCAGGCTCAGTGATGACTCCTCATCTCTGCCCTAACACCTCATGTGTTTCCACAACCCCAGCTGCTGCCCACAAACTGTGTGTGGGTCATAAACTCCACTCAGGGGCTCACTCATGACCAGCAGCCTGAGCATGGACCCAGATAAACCATCCTGAACACGAAGAGCAGGTGGCTGACCGTGGGCACCCTTCGGGTGAGCCAGGCAAAGAGGGGCACACTCTCTGAGTTCTCAGCCCCCTGGTTCCCTGCCCTGCCTGTGGCTCCCTAAGTTCTATCCCTCCTCGATAATAAAACATTAAAATGCTTTGAAATTATGATGATAAGTGCAAAATCAGGGTGTTTTGGTGGGATTTTTTTTTAATTTGTTCTGGTTTTTTTTGTTTTGTTTTGTTTTTGATTCAGGAGCCTCCCAGGTGGTTCTTTGAGCTTTACACAGTATTTCAATGCACACCTTGCCTTGCTGCTGAAGTTCTGCTGCTCCATCAGTGCTCTCACAGAGGCACACACCAAATGTAAACACAAGTGAACAGGAGCCACAGCTGAGCACAGGACCCTGCAGAGCTGGAGTTACTGGTGGGCCTCCTATTAGAGTTACAATGATGTACTGGGATCTATTTAGTTATGCAAATTTCTCATTTGGAGGAGAATTTGGACAGGAATTTACTGCAGCTTTGCCCTTGCAATATTTACTTTTTGCACTTCTGGAAAAAAGGCCAAGTCTCACTTGCCATACTCCCATGGGGTGACTCGCTGAGTCAGAAAGTGGAGCAGTACTTGGGCCAAAATCCAACGTGCTTCAAAACAATCTGCTGTTATTGGTGTACCTGTCAAATGTCTCTGCAATTCTTTTAATTGAAAATTCTTTTGGCTTCTTCAGCTTCGTCACAAGTTAATCCTATAATAGGACAACATCCATTAAAATTAAGAAACTATTAGTTACACTGAAGCTGTAATTAAAACCAATCCTTGATGTTATAAGAGCTGTACACCATTTTTAAGATATAATTGATACCCTTGATGATTTATTAAATCTATGCACAGATTTTGCTAAATCTTTTAAACACTTTACATTTTTCTTTTTAGGGAACAGATCATTAGAGTGGAGGGATTTCTGCAGTTTAGATTATACACATTTTATGGTCAACTTCAAGTTCTATTACGCAGCATATTAAATGCCTCTTGATTCTGTCAGTGCAGTGGCTGGAGTTGAAATGAGCTGTAAGTTCTGAAGTGCCACTGATTGCCTCTACACAACAATAGTCTGGCACTCGGATGCCCTACATTTGTGAAATAAATCAGTGCATTGCAGCTATGTTTGGGTTCCAGTCAGTGCAGTATTTGTAGCGTTAGCATTTTTGATCTGTCACATCAGTTGTGAAAGAAAACAAGGATGAAGTCTCCTTCATGATTTGCTTTTAAAACATAATTGATTTCTACAGCCAAGTGCATTAAACATGGTTGGTTACTTAATAGAAGTTTCAGACTTGTGAAGCACTTTTTGAAGTGAGTGTTACCCCCGTGTTTTCCTTAAGAATGATTATTTACAGCCGGGCTGGATGGGGCTACCGAAGCAGTGGGGTTTTATCCTCAAGCTAGAGAGAAGTGGGTCAGCTGGGCTCTTGATTTCTGCAGCTTCTGTCTGACATGCAGGCCCTGGAGAGCCCGAGTCGGATCACAGCTCCCAATTCTTACAGAAATGAATGTATTACTCAATATATAATACACCAAGTATTTTGCAAAGCACGTCCTTTGCTATTTTACCCTTACACAAATGATGCCACTGTAAAATCTTAGTTTAGTCAGAGAAAAAGTAGTTCTTATTTCTTATTTTTTGTGTTTCAGCACTTAAGGGGGACCTCCTGCTCCTGAGCCCAGGCTCATAATTTTCCCCTTGCTGACTCCACTGGAGATGTTGCTGCTTCTGTGGTCTTCACTTCTTCCCCAGAGGGAAAATTCTCTCCTGGCTTGGGATTTAGCTGCAGAGAGGAAGTGTGAGCAGAGGGAACTGAGGAAAGGAATGGCAGCTCCATTTTAGTTGGATAAAAGGCTGAGACATACCTATCTCTTATATCAAGCAGAGATGAAACAGAAAAGGCAACACAAAATAGGGATGAAATAATTTTCCACAGAGTGCTCTCTCAGCATAAAGGAATTTAAAGGAAATTATGTCTGTAGGATGCCATGGAACAGTGGCAGAGCTGTGCAGCTGTGGCATAAGAAAAGCAGTGGCGGGTTCAGAGGAAGTTTTGGGGGTACATGAGTGGAAACAGCCTTTGCTTGATTTGAAAAACCTGGTGGGCTCATGTTCAGATTTCACAAACTCCTCCATGAGAATATAATCCTTGTATTCAGAGGAAAAACTCACAGATGTTCAGTGAGGAGGTGCTTTGAGTGTTTCTCCTCAGGTGTTCCCCTCCCCATGCATTTCTGGTGGTCTGAGCAGAGCAGTGGCCGTGGGCAGGTGGGAGAGGTGACTTTGGGGGGGCCCTGCAGACATCCCTGTCCCTCCCCTCCCCAGTGCCCCAGCTCTGCTGTGCAGTGCCAGCAGCACCAGGGCTCTTCCCCAGTTTGCTGGCACTGAATCGTCCCTCCTGTGTGAGACACCCTGTGGAGCAGCCACAGCAATGGCCACGCAGGCTGTCCCTGTGGTGGAGATCTGCAGCCCTGGGGAGGGGAAGGACACGTCTGCAACATGATCAGCCTCAGCTCTCTCTGTCTAATAATGAAACCAGTTCTTACTTAGAAATGCATTTTAATCTCTTGCATCAATATTAATTTTATTCAAGGAAACGAAACTCACTCAAGTAGCTTATAAACATGGGTAGGAATGATGATCATTTCCAAAAACATGCCTGTATTGCCAGTTTTCCTATTGGGTCCCCTAGTGCCAAAACGTGCACTGCTGTGTGCCTGTGGCCCTGATGCTTTATGTATGAGAAGGTAATGGATTGTGCTTCTAAAAGGAAAAAAGGGAACAATACTAAATTATTCTCCCACTTAATTAAAAGCATAATTATTAGAGGAACAACTAGATTGAGAATCCAGATTGTGTGAGAGGAGAAGTTGCTGATGTTTAGTGTGTGCTCTCCTCAGCTCAGACACGGGATCCTCGCTGAGCACGCTGCTGTGCCCTGGAACCTGTGCCAGGTTACAGCAATAATTGCAAGCCCCTCAGGAGCCCAGCTCAGAAATTTTTGTATGTTCTCAGGAGACAAAGATGAGTGATCATCAAAGGCAGAGGAGCACAGCATGACTGTCATAAGCCTGAAGTTACAACTTAGACATGCAATAGAAAATACTGCTGGTACCTCTCCAGTGCATAGCCTGTAGTAATTAAAAACTTGATCCCTGCTGTTTTATCATCTCATTAGCAATGGGGGCACAAGACTTTTATCCTTGTTTGTCAGGAATCAAACATACCAGAAGAACTCTGATTATAAATTGATGAAAGTAAAGTTAAACTTTTAAATAAGAGCAGTTTCAGTTCACAATGTTTTGAAAGCTGATTAAAGAGATCTCATTTCAGTAAAAAATACCTGAGTCCAGCACAGACAGTAGAGGTCAGTGCTGGGAATGGGACAAGCAAGGGCATCTGAAAAGGGCAGGCACTTGTAAAATGTACAGGCTGAGAAGGAAACACAAGCCCTTTCAGATGGTTTTGACACAACAAGTTTGAAACTACTGATGAATTTTAACCCTTCAAACACTTCACAAAGCTCAGACCTGTGCCAGCTTTCCTTGCACAGAGTTCCTGGAAAGAAGGTGCTGTTCCTGTGCCAGTGATTGAAATGCTGATGTGTTCCTGTGTGTGACAAACTCTGTTAGAGCAGTGCTGCTGTGTTCCTGTGTGTGATAATCTCTGTTAGAGCAGTCCTGATGTGTTCCTGTGTGTGATAAACTCTGTTACAGCAGCGCTGCTGTGTTCCTGTGTGTGATAAACTCTGTTAGAGCAGTCCTGATGTGTTCCTGTGTGTGATAAACTCTGTTAGAGCAGTGCTGATGTGTTCCTGTGTGTGATAAACTCTGTTAGAGCAGTCCTGATGTGTTCCTGTGTGTAATAAACTCTGTTAGAGCAGTCCTGATGTGTTCCTGTGTGTGATAAACTCTGTTAGAGCAGTCCTGCTGTGTTCCTGTGTGTGATAAACTCTGTTAGAGCAGTCCTGATGTGTTCCTGTGTGTGATAAACTCTGTTAGAGCAGTCCTGATGTGTTCATGTGTGTGACAAACTCTGTTAGAGCAGTCCTGATGTGTTCCTGTGTGTGATAAACTCTGTTAGAGCAGTCCTGATGTGTTCCTGTGTGTGATAAACTCTGTTAGAGCAGTCCTGATGTGTTCCTGTGTGTGATAAACTCTGTTAGAGCAGCGCTGATGTGTTCCTGTGTGTGATAAACTCTGTTAGAGCAGTGCTGATGTGTTCCTGTGTGTGATAAACTCTGTTAGAGCAGTCCTGATGTGTTCATGTGTGTGATAAACTCTGTTAGAGCAGCGCTGATGTGTTCCTGTGTGTGATAATCTCTGTTAGAGCAGTGCTGATGTGTTCCTGTGTGTGATAAACTCTGTTAGAGCAGTCCTGATGTGTTCATGTGTGTGATAAACTCTGTTAGAGCAGCGCTGATGTGTTCCTGTGTGTGATAATCTCTGTTAGAGCAGTGCTGATGTGTTCCTGTGTGTGATAAACTCTGTTAGAGCAGTCCTGATGTGTTCATGTGTGTGATAAACTCTGTTAGAGCAGCGCTGATGTGTTCCTGTGTGTGATAATCTCTGTTAGAGCAGTCCTGATGTGTTCCTGTGTGTGATAAACTCTGTTAGAGCAGTGCTGATGTGTTCCTGTGTGTAATAAACTCTGTTAGAGCAGCGCTGATGTGTTCCTGTGTGTGATAAACTCTGTTAGAGCAGTCCTGATGTGTTCCTGTGTGTGATAAACTCTGTTAGAGCAGCGCTGCTGTGTTCATGTGTGTGATAAACTCTGTTAGAGCAGCGCTGATGTGTTCCTGTGTGTGATAAACTCTGTTAGAGCAGTCCTGATATGTTCCTGTGTGTGATAATCTCTGTTAGAGCAGCGCTGATGTGTTCCTGTGTGTGATAATCTCTGTTAGAGCAGCGCTGATGTGTTCCTGTGTGTGATAATCTCTGTTAGAGCAGTCCTGATGTGTTCCTGTGTGTGATAAACTCTGTTAGAGCAGAAGTGTTCCTGCCCTCACAGACCTTGCCAACGCCTGCTCAGCCTTTGTTTCAACCCTGCAGGGTTCTGCTGTAATTGAAAGCCTCTTGAAATCTTTGCAGAAGATCCTAGTTGGGTTTGAATCAGTCCCTTTAAGGAGAATTCTTCAATTAGCTCCATCATGGCTCCACGTTTTCTGAAATATTGTCACTTTATTGCATTTTAATAAATCCCTGACCTGAGCAATGCCCAGCATTGAACCAGGCAGAGGCAAATTTGGTGGGAGAGTGCTGACAGTAACATTCTTTTCTTTTGTTTGATACCACCTGAAATCACATTTCCCCCTTCTTTTTTTTCCCATGAATCTCTGTTTCTTCCTCCCTTTCTTCTTCTTCCTAAGATCTGTACTCTGCTGTCGGAGGTCTAACAGGGGAATGCATCTGAGCCACTGTGCTGATTTTACTTAACAAGTTTTTATCCCAATGAAAAAGCTGGACTTGTGTCTTTTCCTAGTGAGGAGGAAGCCACCCTTGATGTTTTGGGTCATTATAAGGAAGGATACCATTCATTATTTCAGAGCCATGGTGAATCAAAAGTAAAGAATCTGAATAATTTTTTCTCTCAGCCTGGCAAAAGACAGGTCCTTTAAGCCAAGAAGGCTAATCAAGAACTCGAGGACTTTTCTCAAGTGTAAAAGGCAAGCAAGGAGAAACAAAGAAAAGATGATGGTATAGTAACTCATTATTTCACTGTGATTACTTCATGAGCAATAAAATTATCAGATCCAGCAGAATTCATTATGTCTGAGCAAATGATCCATCAAAGACAGAAGAGAGTTACATGTTGAACCAGCTTCTTTCACAGCAAAATGCATCTTTACAATATTGTTTATACAGCAGATAAGAGAGATGGTTGCTTAAACAATCTCTCAGGTGCATAAAAACTCAGACTTATTCCAAATGGAAAAGAAAAACCTAGCTAGACAATCTTCTGAAAAGTTACAATGAAGGATTTATTTTTCGAGATGGAAAAAATATATTTTAATTTTGGCCACTTAATTAACTTGAAATAGATCAAACAGAGAAGTGACAGAAGGGAAATCTATTTTAGAACTGAGCAGAATTGACTTACTGAAGTCATTGTCACCCTGCAAACTGTGCAGGCAAGAACTTAATGGGGCTCCATGAAACAGTTCACAAAAAGTTTTGTGAAATCACAGTAGTTCTTTTGTTTTCTTTTGAGTCGCAGTTTTTGAAGGGTTTTTTTTTTTTTGAATTGCAGTTTTTGAAGGGATGTGAAGCTTTCTACTTCAGGGCATAGCTCAGGCTCCAAGTGTTGTGGCTTGGGCAGAAATCTCTCCCCCAGGCAGGTTTCCCTGGTTAGGAACTGCAGCATTCCTTTCTCTTCCCACCAGCATCTGCTCCCAGCCCTGCTCAGGCAGCAGCCTGGTGGAGTGTGGAATTCTGACTATGCCTCTAAATGAAAACAGAGCTGGGCAAAGGGACAGAGCTCGGAGCAGTGGGATGTTCCTGCTCTGGAGGGATGTTTAGTGAGAACTGTGCAGCCCCCAATGCACAAACAAATAAGAGTAAGCATATTACAAAAAAAAAAAAAAAAAAAAAGGAGGAAGAATTGGCAGTGACTGCTGCAAGCACTGCTGGAGCGTGTGGAACAGAACCGGTGGCTCCGCGGCTAAGGAAGGAGGAGGCAGGTGCCGCTCGCTCCCTCCCAGGTTTGGGGTGCTGTGAGCTGCTCCCCAGGCTGTCCCCGCGGATCCCCGGTGCCACGGGCACAGCGGCCGGGGATGCTCCGGGGCCCTGCCGGGATCAGCCTGCCGGGCACCAGGGAATCCCTGCAGCCTTCCCGGGGACGGGAGAAGGACGCTGCAGAGCTGCCTGCAGCGTCCCGCTGAGCTCTCCCCAAGCCCGGACAGCCTTCCCAAGGGGATTGCTCCCGGCTCCTTGCTACCCCACAAGTGGTCCAGATTAACGCTCGAGTGCTTCCTGCAGCTCTGGAATGCCTGCAAAATAAAACACATCTTAAACAGGGGGAGGACTGGGTCAAGCCTATCTGCTGTAGCAACTGAGCTGAGCAGAGTGCTGAACAAAATCTGGAGTACAGATCTCTTTCTGTAAACAAACCGTAAGCCTTGTCATGGAGAAACTGAAGGAGTCTCTTAAAATCATATATGTACCAGCAACATATAAATCAGGCCTACTATGTAGCAGGTAAAACAAATGCTATTATTACCTTTCCTTTTTTTTGGCACTGCTATTATTTAAAATACATCTCTTTCTTCTGAGAAGAGGGGAAACACTTCATTCCCAGGCAAAGAAGGAGAATTTCAGAGATAAATATGTTTCTCACTCACCCAAATCAAAGCTGACCCTGAGGTTGAAGTTGGTGATAAAAAAAATGAAAAAAAAAAAGAAAGAAAAAAGTAAAAGAAAACTGTTCCCCTTCTCCATAAGTGGAAAAGAAACTTCAGCAGAGATAGTGTAAGAAAGGAAAGCAAGATTGCTCACCCCTGACCAGCTCTTTTAGGATCTTATCATTAATAGAACATTTAACAGGCAGCTCTCAAGCTGAACCAGCCACTGCCCCCCTGAAAAGCCTTTTTGCTTTGCCAAGCTTAAACCCTTTCTTTTCAAGATACACACTCCACAAAGTGAAGCATGAATTGGGTGAAAGTCCCAGAGATGCGACTGCAGAGGATGCTAAAATCCTCCTGGCCAAGGGCTCATCCCCGCAGCCAGCTGGGTGCTCCTGCTGTCCCTCTGCCAGGGAAGTTTGCTGACCAAAGTCAGAATAAATTCCCTGCTGATGGGATTGGACAAAGCCCACGTGCAGGAAGGACACCCAGGGATGTTCTTGTTCCTGCAGCCCTGCTCAGGCTCTGGCAGAGAGACACTGCTGGAGACTTTGTTCTCTGTCCTGTCCAACTGGGAACTCCACCAGAAAGCTCGAGAGATGGAGAAAATTAATTTTTCGGGGAAGGAATTCCTTTTGTTATGTTATCATTCCACCTGAGACAGATGCAGCTCACATAGCTGCTCAAATGAAATAATTGCACTTTGGATTAGTTGCCATTATTTGTAACACACACAGAGGAGCACATTAGAAGAAGATTATTCAGGTTGAACTCAGGCACTTAAAAACAAGAGAATGCCAGGAGCTGGAATGCTGCTGGAGCAGCACTAGCTTCCTGCTGTTCATACATTATGGCAGAGTTCTTAATTATGTAATTGCTTTTTTTTCCCAGAGAAGCCAGGGCTCCCTCAGTGGTTCAGGGCCTGCCTGTGTGTGGTGTTCTCTGTGTTCCTCCCACCTCCTGGACACCACTGATGGCTTTGGACAGGATTATTCCTTCCCTAGTGGACACAGAACCCACACGCTCAGGCTCTGTGGAGACAAATAACAGCATTATTGTCACTTCGTTTGCCAGAATCTTTTTGGTCCTTCATCTTGGTGCCAGAGATGACTGAAGCAGTCAGCTGAGATCACACATTCCAGGACAAACAGACACAGTTTGGTGGAGCTATGAGGAACTGAAAGGTTCCTAGCAGGAGGCATTGGGCAACCTGCCTTGCCCCCAGCACAACTGGCTCCATTTGCTGCTTTGACAGGAAATGTGTGCTTCCTCTTGAAAAACACCCAAAAAGGATAATGGTCATGCCCTTTCCTCCTGCCCCAGAAATTTATGGACTAGCTCAGACAAATAAAAGAGAGTTTATTAGAAGTCAGGGGGACATTATCCATCACAGCAGCAGTATAATAGACTTTTCCTGAAAAGGGTTTTAAAGGAGGAATTTCTGACATCTGTCATATTTGGCATATACAAGAATGTACATACACCTTACGCAAACACTGGTGGATTACATGTAAATTTTGTGATGAATGTTGAATCTGGCCCAGAGGGAATAACTGGGAGAGATAATGGATAGAAGCATGACAGGGAGATGCTGGGCAAAATACACTTTGGGGAATGCAGCCAAATTTATTTGCAGTCGTTATGCCTGATGTAAGAAGAAAAAAAACTTCCCAGGGACAAATGGGATATACCTGGTTTATTGGGTAATACGGATTGGAAAAGGCAGATCCTGTGCTGCCTTAGGGGACTGAATGACAACAGATCAAACGAAATCCATGGAAGTGGGGGGCTCCAACACAAGGAATTGAGGAGCTCCAGCCCAAGGAATTGAGGAGTTCCAACACAAGGAATTATAGAGCTCAAACCCACAGGAGCCCCCACTTTGCATGGTCTCACCTGCATTTCCTCCCTCCCCACCCGAGGGCCAAGGCTGGAGCTGTCTGTGTGTTGGGCTCTGAGCTGCTCCTTTCTCTGGAAAAGGAGGAAAATCCCTGCAGTGTTCTGCCTGTGCCACACACGGCCCCAGCAGGGCTTTGCAGAGCCCGGCTGGAGCTCTCAGCACATCCTCACCCCGTGCACACCACCTCCCCAGGAGTTGACCTGACACCCCTGTGCCCTCCCTGCCCCTGTCACCCAGCCCTGAACCTGCAGGGGCAGCTGGCACTGCCCTGGGCACAAGCCCTGCACACACAGAATAACCACACGGCTCTGTCACAGCAGCAACCAGCTTGGTTTGCAGTGCTCACAAACTCCGGGCTGGAGGAAGGAAAACGGAGCAGCAATAGTGTGGGGCAGCAGGTGAGGGACTTCGTGGCTTTGGGGGGTCTATGGCTTCTCTTGGGATGCATAAATTCATATTTCACCAGAGCTGTTGCTGGTCCAAGACAGGGAGAAGCAGTGATTTGTATCTGAGCTGAAAGCACAGAGCAAACAGGAGCTGTGCTGCAGACTTCAACCCTTGTGCAGAGACTGACACCATTTTTTGGAGCAGCTTTTACATGTCTGAAAATTGACATATTACTGGTAACAGCACAAAAGGCCCCCTCTTTCAATAACTGTTCCTCAGCAATCAGTGTCCAATCCTTAATGTTTTCTTTTGTTGAAAAAAAATCAGAAAAACTAAAATAAACCACAATCTGGTTCTGTGCCAACAATATTAACCAGCTTCTTTTAGAGCCTTTGAAGTTAGCAGGGGGCATCCAATCTGGTGGTGCAAGTAAGAATGATACTTTAAGCGATTCCTTTTCATCCCTTTAACTTAATGAAAGATTAATAGCCTTGTTATTTTTGTTTCTCCTTTATTTTTATATTCAGGGAGGGGGGAGAATTTTTTGGCACTTGTTGAAACTGAAATGTTGCCTATAATGATTTTATGGACCAGTGAAGCACTGAGTTGTTTGGGTGTTGGGTTTTTTTTCCTGTCTGTGAATCCTGTTTTACAATGCAAGGCACAAACAAAGTTACACTCAAAAAAACAGCCACGCATCTACTTTTGGGAAGCAGGAGGAAGAAAGTGGAAGGAAGCTTTGGGAGTGCACAGACCTAAAAGAAAAAGTAGCAAGAGGGGCTTAGCAAATCTTTTCAGTCCAAGAGCTGGGATTAGTTATAAAAATGTAATCCACTTCCTAGCTGGAGAAAGCAGCTTTGTGTCGCTGCTGGCTGTGAAGACACAATGTGGGCTTTAGAACCACATTTTTTATGTGTCTCCACCCAGAGCCAACAGGGCAGCACTCCTGCCTTGCTGCTGCTGTTGAATCTGTAGGAGATAGGTGACTTTTATTTTCTCTTTGTTTCCACTGCGTGTCCCTTTTGGGGAGCAGGGCTCACAAGCACCTCTCAAAAATGTGTGTGCAGACATCTGGTCCCTCTGCTCCTGTACCCCGGGATCTGGGCTGCAGTGTGGAGTCCTGAGCCCAGGTGTGCAGCCCCAGGTGACGCACGTGGTGAGCACTGGGATGTCGTGGGACACGCAAGAGTTTCCTTTGGCCAGACACCTCCCTGAGCCTGCTCAGCATCCAGTGTGGAAGTGCAGCTGATGTTCTTGGTGCTATAGCTCAGAATTGGATTTTGAGCATGGGGAGGATGAATGCAATGAGGACCTTGACTAATAATAATAATAATAATAATAATAATAATAATAATAATAATAATAATACTCTAAATAAAGCCATTATAACCACCAGATCCCTCTACACACAATAACCCAGGGCAGAGTGTGCATTTTCACTACAGCTTCGGCAAACCAGAAGAAGAAACAAAATGTATTTTTACTTTCATTTTATGAAAGCAAAGTCACTGGTGTTTCACCACCAGGGCTGAGGCAGATTTACCCTGAGTACACCTTTGCCATTTTACATATATATATATATATATATATATATATATATATATATATACACACACACACACACACACAAAGAGACATATAAAATATAAATCATAGCTATATAATGATAGCATATAAATTCTTGTGGTATTTTAAATGACTGTATACAATAAATTACCTCTCAGAATCATACAGAGCTTGGTGAGACAGCCAGAACCCTGTTCCACCTTTCTCATCTCCATAACCAGGATTTAGCCATTCATCCAGCACAAAGTTTCAGAATTTCACATTTGCATTGCAGTTAATGAGATCCCTGCAGCATCTTGTAGCCAACATTTGCAACATTCCCAAATTTCTGGTGATCTGCTTTTCTTCAGATTTTTGGTTTAAGCTCACACTGAGCTTTGCACCTGATGCCCACTTTAATAATAACTTTAATCGTGGCAGTGCCAGCCCCTCCCTGGCACCCAGGCAGAGCCTGACACACTTCAGGAGGTGTCTTCATCAGAACCGAGAGGAAAGATGGTCCCAGTGTAGGGAATGAAACAATCCCTGCTCCTGATAACCCGTGTGTTTCAAATGAGAAATCAGAGCAGTGTAATGCTGTGAAAATTAGACAGAATTTCTCTGCTATTATACCAAACAGCCTGCTTAATAAATGGGTAATGAAAAAGAATAATTTATTACAGCTTGTGAATTTTGACAGCTCTAAAAAGATGTTCTTAGAGTTTCCCCAAAGGGAGAAGAAGAATGTTTCTTCCTTAACACACTGGTGTTAGATGTAATTTCTCTGTCTGTAGAATTTTGCTCCTGCCTGGTAGAAGGGATTAGATTTTTTCTTACATCATAACCTATTTTAAGCAATTATAATCTATGGGTAATAAATCATTTTCGTTCACCTCTCATGGGGAGAGAAAAGATGTGAGAAAGCGTTCTGGAGTTTTAATTTATATCAATGTTTGCATTACTATTAAATGAATTAAATGGGTTCTACAAGTGTTCTCTCATAGATCTGCAATAAATTATGGAGTATCTCAACCTAAGTCATTTAATTGTCTCTTTTACCAGCTTTTTGTTTTGTTTTGTTAGTTTTTTTTAGCTGGGTAGCACAAACAGTTATAAAACACACTGAGAAGCTCTGAAGGCTCTTGGGCATTGCAATGTAGGACACAACTTCCCTCCCTGCAAGCACAGCCCAGCCCCTGGAGCTGCAGAGGAGCCCTGCAAGCCCTGACCCCCCCTGAGCCCTTCCAGAGACATTCCTGAAGGGACAGGAAAGGAGAAAGGAGAAAGGAGAAAGGAGAAAGGAGAAAGGAGAAAGGAGAAAGGAGAAAGGAGAAAGGAGAAAGGAGAAAGGAGAAAGGAGAAAGGAGAAAGGAGAAAGGAGAAAGGAGAAAGGAGAAAGGAGAAAGGAGAAAGGAGAAAGGAAAGGAAAGGAAAGGAAAGGAAAGGAAAGGAAAGGAAAGGAAAGGAAAGGAAAGGAAAGGAAAGGAAAGGAAAGGAAAGGAAAGGAAAGGAAAGGAAAGGAAAGGAAAGGAAACCCCAGCCTGCATCAGGAACTGGGGCTTGTCACCCACCCTTCATCCCTACCTTGTCTTCTGGCAGCATCCCATAATTATCATGGTGGGAGATTGTTTAAATGACAAGAGAGGAGAACTAAATTAATCAGACTAAACATGTGAAGGTAGAGCTGGGGTAAAGCATACATACATGGGAGTAAATATTTGGATTTATGTTCCACACTTTCTTGCTGGGCTTTTGAAGGAGCCCTGAGAGGTTCCATCCACAGCCACGACTGCCAGCACTGTGACAAAGCTTGCTCCATGCCAGCCAGAATTCAGGGTGGCATTCCATTGTCAATCATTAACTGGGCAGAACCTAAATGTAAAAATGCTATCACAATAGCAACGAAGACCTACCCAACATTTCCCAAGCTTAAAATGATTTTCAGACCTGCAGTTGGCCCACTGAGACACAGCTGATTTACAGATTTACCTGATTTACCTGGGGGAAGCCTGGGCACAGCTTTAATCCACCACACAGCTCATAAAAGGCCCCAACCCCCCCGGGTTAGGGTCCTTCCAGCTGCTGCTTTTTTACTGTCACACCGAGGGGGGCTGAAGGAGACACAGGAATTTTTCAATAAGCAGTAGGAGCACAAGGTATCAGAAAAAGCAGTGATGTGCAGGATGAAAGGCCAGGACTCCTCAGCGCGTGGCTGAATCAGGAGCAGCTGATGCACACTCAGCAAAGGCACGGAGCCACCCCCAGAGCTCTCCACGCTGCAATTCCATCCAGGGCTGCTGCTCCTGCAGCACGGCTCCCACCCCAGAGCAGGGGATCCAGGGACTTGCCTGACAGCTGGGAAATGTGAAAAGATGAATGGCAATTCTGTATTATGTCATTTTCTTCTCTTCCTGAGGCGGGGAGTCAGGCACAGGACGAGGCTGTGCTGGGGAGTGACCCCAGACTGGGGCAGGAGAACACCTCCAGATCTCTGTGCTGGCCTGTTTTGCCAAAAAGAAAATGTTGGTTTTATTTTTGAGACTCTCATGGTGCTTCAGTTTTCATGATAAATATTTGAAGGAACAATTAAACTTTTCAAGGAAGGACATCCTGTTTTATTAAGAATACAAATTTGACAATACAATCAAAATTTTGATTACTGTCTAAAAGTCCTGTCTGTGTACATGGATAATCTGGAAATTTGGAACTGTGCAGATCTCATGGATACCTACACTGTATTGCCAAAGCAAGTGAGAAGGATTTCATGAGGGTTGTGTATGGCCACTTGCAGGTCTTGCCTGTGGCAGGAGAATCCAGGAAGAGGAAAAATTGCAGCTCTTCATTTGCTTGTCCCTGGCATAGATAGGAAAATTCTCTCCTCTGCATTCTGTCCTCTGTCCTGCTGCATGCATTTCTGACATGTGTCTTCAATTAGCACTAATTATATATTCAAAGGAAGAGTAAGGATGTTCCTGTTTTTCTAGAGGGGGTGAAAATCATGTTTCTCTGAGCTTGGCTTTAATATCTCTGCATCCTCATTCTCTATTACAAAAGCAAAGCTGATGCCATGAGGCACTGCAGGAATTTGGAAAATACGCTTTGCTTTTGAAACAGAAGCTTCAAATCCACTTTAAATCCCATATAAAAGTTAGTCCAAGAAAGTCAATGAATGGATCATGATCAAAGTCTCTTTATTGAATTTTCTAGCAACTTCCAACAAAATATGTTTTAAAAGGAACTGCATCAAATGCTTTCCAGTAAGCTGAAATGATAGCTCTCGGCTCAGGATAGCTGAGAGGAGTGAGAGATGAAACATCAGTGCCTACATAGCATATGGCTTGTTTTCTGTGAGTTGCCTGACAGTTCTGAATTCCAAAATATTCTGTGGGAATTTTATCACTTTAACTTTCACCTGTTGAACTTTGCAGATCCAGGTACAGTGACAGAATGTCAGTGCCATGCTATTTTTTCAGGCCTTGTTAGCAGGAAAAAAAATATCATTCCTGAAATTTTCCATGCAGAGAATTATCAGTTTAAACTGGTATGTAGTTCATGAAAGGCTCGTGGAGACAAATGAATTTAGTTTAACAACTGTAGTTTCATGAGGTTTATTTATTTAGCAGGAGACTTGCACCTGGCTGATTATACTGAAATTTCATTTTTGCTTTTATTGACAGGGGAAGGGTCACATTTTTATGAATTTTGCAAACAGCTTTGATCCTGGGAGTAAGAAGGCAAAACAGTTTGGTTTTTTTTTCTGCTAAGGGGGTTGTGCTGACCATTAAAACTCAGGAAACAACCCCAAAACTGCTGTCAGGACAGGGCACACCTGCACTGCCAAAGCCATCAGAGGCCAGAGCAGGATGACAGCAGAGGCTGGAGCACAGGGACATCCCTGGAATCCATCCTGGACAGGGAGCACAGGGACGTCCCTGGAATCCATCCTGGACAGGGACACAGGGACGTCCCTTGGAACGCCAGGACTCGTGCCTGTACAGAACAGACCTTGGTGACTCGGGCTGCCTGAAGCCTTCCTTGGCAGGATCCTCCTCAGGGACTGGAATTGGAGGGTCAGGTGTGGTTCCCAGCTGGAATGTGGCTCTCGGAGGGGGGATGCCCCACAGCTCTCATTGCCAGGGATCTGTGCCCAAGGGGGATGTTCTGTGCCCAGGGGCTCTGGGAATGCTCTGTACTGGGGATGATCTGTACTGGAGATGTTCTGTACTGGGGATGATCTGTACTGGAGATGTTCTGTGCTGGGAATGCTCTGAGCAGAAAGAGTTCCTCTCTTCACAGAGTGTCCCACCCCCAAGAATGTGTCTGAAGTATTCAACAAGGTGCTACACAGCGCTCACCAAGAACAGCAAGGGTGCCAGAATCCAGCCTTTAATCTTCTGCTAACTGACTCATTGCTGAGGTGAATAATTTACTACCAGGACAGAAAGCTGAGCAGTGATAGAAGGAATTTGCTGAATTACGATTTCTTGTTCCTTTCTGCAAGTCTCTGCCAATAAAATTTCTAAATGCTGAGTTAGACAAAGTTATGTTGAGTTTATTGTTTCAAGCCTGTTGTGCCCACAGCGGTTTCTGCATTCAAATCCCAGTCTAGGAACTGAGCTGCACAACAATCCTCCCAATAAATGTTCACAAAAAGAGCCACCATTCGTGAAAGTTTCCTTGTGTTTAAACCATGGCTTCCCAGGGAATTGAAAACACTCCTCAGCTCCTAACAGGCACTTGACATTTCTTGGTGTCACCAGAAGTGCCTCAGTTTCTCTGAATGTTGCCCATCTCTGCCCACAGACATCCCAAAAACAGGTAATTGTCTTTGTGATCTTCAGTGTTGTGTTAAAATGGAAGATACTGTGGAAATCTGAAACACTTTTGGAAAATTCATGAGAGATTTGCGTCAGTGCACAAGCAGGACATGGCAGGGAGCAGAGAGAAGAGAGAGGGAAAGAGAAAGGCTGGGGGGCAGGAATGGTGTTCCAGTATAAATTCCACCCAGTATGGATATTCCTGACCACACTTCAAGCAAGTTTTTAATTTGAGATTGTTTCAGCACTCGAGTTCACATTCCATTTAATTTTCTGTTGTATCTTGATTTATATCCTGTCCTGTGTACAACCATCTGTTCCTTGTTTTTTGGAACTGTAACAAAATGTGATATAAAATATAATGTTTACTTTTAAACCCTTTTCCATGCAGCCTCTTTTCTTCTGTGTATTTTGTGTCAGCTTCAATAGCTGGGCGCCCTGGGTTTTCAGCTCTCACCTCCCAGCCCTGACCTGCAGCTCTCCCCACATTGTGTAGAGCCACAGAGAGGGCTGTGATGTTAAACACAAAAGAGGAATAGGAGTGTTGTAAGGTCATATGCTTCTTGCATAAGGGATTTCAAAGGCAGCAATTGTTTAAAGGACTTGAAGATGACAGAAAATAATCTGTGTAATCCAACAATCAAAACCTGTATTCATTAGCAGAGGGAACTTTGTTGGGTGCCTCAGAAAACGGAAAGGTGAGTAGTCAAACTGAGAGCAGGTCTTTAATTTTCCACATTTCAAGGTGCAAAGAATAGGCTCTGTGTGTTTGGACTATTGTAGTTTTGACTTTCATATTTCTAAACCTCAGGATTTAGATCTGAATCTTGAAAGTGATTCAGACTTTCGCTGGTTCTGTCCTCAGCTGAAACACAATGTGGAGTTTTTTCTGAAATAATTGTGCTGTATGACCATTCCTTCCATCAGGCATTTTCTACACAAGCAGGAGTGTTTGAAGCAGGGAGCCATGGAGCTGGTGGGGCTAGAGGTGAGAGCTGTGCCACAGAAGTGAACGTTGCAGTCAGAGGAGGGCTGGAGGGGTGAAGCAATGAGTGCATTGATATTCAGTGATTTGACCTGCTGACAATGGCCGTGCCAGGGGTGACATCCCTGCATTGTGAGCACAGCCCGGCACAGAACAACAGAACAGAACAGAACAGCCCAGAACAGAACAGAACAGAACAGCACAGAATAGAACAGAGCAGAACAGCCCAGAACAGAACAGAACAGCCCAGAACAGCACAGCACAGAACAGAACAGAACAGAACAGCCCAGAACAGCACAGAACAGAACAGCCCAGAACAGCACAGAACAGAACAGCACAGAACAGAACAGAACAGAACAGCACAGAACAGAACAGAGCAGAACAGCCCAGAACAGCACGGAACAGAACAGAACAGAACAGAACAGAGCAGAACAGAACAGAACAGAACAGAACAGAACAGAACAGAGCAGAACAGCACAGAACAGAACAGAACAGAACAGAACAGCACAGAGCAGAACAGAACAGAACAGAACAGCACAGAACAGAACAGAACAGCACAGAACAGAGCAGAACAGAAGAGAACAGAACAGAACAGCACAGAGCAGAACAGAACAGCACAGAACAGAACAGAGCAGAACAGAACAGAACAGAACAGAGCAGAGCAGAACAGAACAGCACAGAACAGCACAGAACAGAAGAGAACAGAACAGAACAGCACAGAACAGAACAGCACAGAACAGAACAGAACAGCACAGAACAGAGCAGAACAGCACAGAGCAGAACAGAACAGAACAGAACAGAACAGCACAGAACAGAGCAGAACAGAAGAGAACAGAACAGAACAGCACAGAACAGAACAGAACAGCACAGAACAGCACAGAACAGAACAGCACAGAGCAGAACAGAACAGCACAGAACAGCACAGAACAGAACAGCACAGAGCAGAACAGAACAGAACAGAACAGAACAGAACAGAACAGCACAGAACAGAACAGAACAGAACAGAGCAGAACAGAACAGAACAGCACAGAACAGAACAGAACAGAACAGAGCAGAACAGAACAGAACAGAACAGAACAGAACAGCACAGCACAGAACAGAACAGAACAGAGCAGAACAGAACAGAACAGCACAGCCCAGCACAGACCTGCTCTGCTCTGCCTCTGCTCTCTCCAGCTCCTGCCATGGGCTTACCCCGAGCTGCTGCTGGGGGCAAGGGTGGGGGGAAACATCCCTAATTCCTCCAGCATCACTCTGGGCTCAATAATACTGCGTATCTGTGATGGGCAGTTCTCAAAACGTGGTGCTGGCAAAGAGAAAATAAATTAATGGGGTATTCTGTGCTGGATTTTAAAGGGCATATAGATTAAGGAAGCAACTCCCTGCTGCTTTTTACCCCTTTGAGATAAAATTTAAAAATCCTCTTTTCACTTTGAAAGTATTTTTTTAAAAAATAATCAAAGCAACACCAACAATTTTTTTTACACCAGAGAATACTTTTCCCTTGGTATACAGCACATTTATAACACAGCTCAGCTAGCCCTGAGGGTAAAATTTTGTGCTGGGGATCTGCAATTTTCCCAACACAAACCCAACCACATTTAGTCCATCCAATGACAGATGCAGTTGACATTCAGCTAGTGAGGCACACTGGGCTCTCCTCTGCCTCCAGCCTCCACCTCCACAAATGCTTCCCAAGCCTCTGGTTTTGTCTCCTCTGTCACTGCCGTGGCAAGCACAGCAGAGCAGCCAGCCACCAGCAAAATGCACAGAGTGGAACACTAAAATATTATGTAACATGAGGCACAGATCAGTGTTTGCTCTTAGGGCTGCATCACCTAATGCATCAACTTCATCACCTCCCTCATTGTTTTTGGCCAGTGTAGGACTGGGTTTAGGCTCTGGTCTGGCTTCTTTTTTATAAATTCAGAGTGGAAACCTCCCCCTGCACCATATGAGCTAAACCTTGAGCTGGGTATCTGCCTTGGCTGATGAACCCTCCTGCAGAGCTGCCAGCCCAAGAAGTCCAGGGGTCAGTGGGGTGCCTGCTCCTCTCAGCCCTGCAGCCCTGCCTTGCTCCTGGCCAGAGATCCAAGCCTGGCAGTAAATCCTGCCCTGTGATTGCAGGGCAGAACCACAGAGCTGCAAGGAATGCTCTGCTGGATGCAAACCATGCTCCTTCCCAAGGATTTCCAAAAGGAAATGAAGAAAGGGCTTTTCACTTGGGAAAGAGATACCAACCATTTGGAGAAAACGTTTGGCTCTGTGCAAGCTCCCAGGGATGCTGGGGAGGAGAAGGCTTGTTCTTCCTGAAGAATAACAAGGATCCTTTATCTCCAGGAGCTGGCCAGAGATGAAGCAGTGACTAGGCACCTGGTCATTTATCTGTGGACTCAATCTGCACTTTTTAAACTTGCTTCTCAACAAATGTCTCAAAACTCCAGGCCAGAAAACCATGCAGTGTCTTTTGCTTAACACATTCAAGAAGACCTAAAGGCAGAGATCACCTTTAATTTTATATGTGCTTATTCAAAAGTCCCTTCAGTCGGGTGTTTGAGCAAGAGCAGCCCTTGGTGTGGCTGTAGTTGCAGGTTTGGTGTCACCTGGGCAGGACCAGCCTCATCTCTAACCCAAATCCCACTGCAAAGCTCCTGTAAAACCTCCTGCCAAGCAAACAGGAGCCAATTATAGGTTTTCATTCTGAATGGAGATTTGAATCCTGCTAGTGTTGACTTGAACCATGCATTAAAATAAAGCAAGCCTTACAAGCCCCTCATTAATAATCCCTAAACAAAACACTGAGTGAAGCAATGTGCTGAGCCAGCAAAGTGTGAGCTGCTGGTATGGCTGGTGTGGAGTGTTCACCCAGCCTGAACAAGCACTTTCCTTCAGCACATCACAAACCCAACCCCCCTGTGCCCATTTACATCACAAACCCAACCCCTCTGTGCCCATTTACATCACAAACCCAACCCCCCTGTGCCCATTTACATCACAAACCCAACCCCCCTGTGCCCATTTACATCACAAACCCAACCCCCCTGTGCTCATTTACATCACAAACCCAACCTCCCTGTGCTCATTTACATCACAAACCCAACCCCCCTGTGCCCATTTACATCACAAACCCAACCCCCCTGTGCCCATTTACATCACAAACCCAACCCCCCTGTGCCCATTTACATCACAAACCCAACCCCCCTGTGCCCATTTACATCACAAACCCAACCCCCCTGTGCTCATTTACATCACAAACCCAACCCCTCTGTGCCCATTTACATCACAAACCCAACCCCCCTGTGCCCATTTACATCACAAACCCAACCCCTCTGTGCCCATTTACATCACAAACCCAACCCCTCTGTGCCCATTCTGGCACTGCCATCCCCTCTCTCCTGTGCCCATTCTGGCTCTGCCATCCCCTCTCTCCTCACAGGGCCACAGGCAGAGGGAAGGCACAGGGCACAGGGATCTCAGCATGGAGCTCTGGGAGCACTCACACAAACCACAGGCCTTGCCCAATGGGGCATTTTGTTACTTTACCCTGAGGTGAACTTCATTGAGGTAATTCAGGAGCAGAAACACTCCCCAGATGTTTGAGCAAAGGCTATCTTTGATGTGCCAAAGGCTATCTCCAGTCACTTAGGTAACCCTGCTTTACGAGAGACTAGAGCTGATTCAATTCCTGGCATAATTTTAAATGTCAACCCTAATTACAGATTTTCAGTAGTTATAATAATATATATGTATATATAATTATTATTTTAATAAACCCAAAGTTGACATTGTGGTCAGTGTATTAGCTCTGGGTTTGTAAAAGCTGTATTCAAATTTCTTCTCTGCTCAAACCTCGTGTGTGGCCCTGGTAAATCGTTTCACACCACTCTGCCTCAGTTCCCCATGTGTGTAATGGAGATAAAATGAGTTCCCTAACTCCTGGGGACACAGTGAACACCGTGATCTACATCTGTGACAGTCTGTGTGTGACAAGTCCATGAAGATGTGTTGTCAGGATCCCACAGAAGGAGGGTTTATGTAAAACATAAGAAAAGGAGGGACTTGCGTCCATTTGAAATAAATGAATACAGACAAATGGGACAATCCAGCTAAACAATGAAACAACATTAATCATTATGGCAGGTTATAATCTTGAAAAAACAGCAGCCAAATAGTTAAAAATGAAAGTTTTCAGTAGTGCAATGTAAAGCTGTATTATGAATATTTAAGATATGCCTCCTTCAAGAATGAGGGCCAGTGTGGGAGATAACAGAAAGGAGTATGAAATCAAAAAAATAGGTTCATTAGGTAAAGCTTAGGTTTTGTTTTTTTTTACATATGCAGGATAAACAACTAGCACAACAGTGGGAGCTGTGACCAGAGCACATCAGGTGAATGTGGTTCACAGTGCAGGTGTGTGCTCAGCTCTGCTGTTTCCCTTCCATTCCAGTTCCTGCAGAGCTGTGTGACACTGTGGTGACACTGCCCAGCTCGGCCACTGGGCAGCCAAGGGTGGCAACCAAGTGGGAGAGGAGCAGCCACAGCTTTCTCTCAGCTGCCCCTGGTTTACTTCCCCCTCCCAATCCTGTACTGAATTTCTAGCGGTTTTCTTTAATTTCACATGTTGAAAAGACTGAGTGATCCTTTTCCTCAGATGGTCTTCCTAGAACCCCCAGCAGAGTGTGAATAATTATTCCCACTCTGCTGGGGCTTTGATAAGGCTCTTATGGCTGCCTTTTGCTCAGCCTCTCAGCTTTTGTTCCTGTTAAAGTTATTTTCCTTCTCAGGGAATAAAGAAAGAAGGTAAAAACTGTAACAAGATCAAGGAAAACTGTAATTTTAATAATACTAATAACGATTAAAATATTGACTTGAAAACTATGAATGCTTGGACAAATCCCTCTGGTAAGAGCAAACCACCACGTGTCTTCTTCCAGTTGCAAAGAAAGCACAATTTAGAAAAAGAATTGGCCAGAAGGGAGTTTGAGAGGTGTCTGAATATGAGCTATGCCCCTGCCTGGGAGCAGCAGCCTGGCCACCTCATCCAGGGTGAATATAACCTGTGATATCCCATGGATGGCACAGGCTGGGACAGTGATGATATAACCTGTGATATCCCATGGATGGCACTGGCTGGGACAGTGATGATATAACCTGTGATATCCCATGGATGGCACTGGCTGGGACAGTGATGATATAACCTGTGATATCCCATGGATGGCACAGGCTGGGACAGTGATTATATAACCTGTGATATCCCATGGATGGCACTGGCTGGGACAGTGATGATATAACCTGTGATATCCCATGGATGGCACTGGCTGGGACAGTGATGATATAACCTGTGATATCCCATGGATGGCACTGGCTGGGAGGTGTCTGCAGCCTCACAGGGAGTCCTGAGAGAGCAGCTTATGGAGAGCCAGCTGTGGGACCCTTGGTGCCACGGGATCAGAGCCATCCTGGTGCCATGGGATCAGAGCCACTCCTGGTGCCATGGGATCAGAGCCATCCCTGGTGCCATGGGATCAGAGCCACCCCTGGTGCCATGGGATCAGAGCCATCCCTGGTGCCACGGGATCAGAGCCACTCCTGGTGCCATGGGATCAGAGCCATCCTGGTGCCACGGGATCAGAGCCATCCTGGTGCCACGGGATCAGAGCCACTCCTGGTGCCATGGGATCAGAGCCATCCTGGTGCCATGGGATCAGAGCCACCCCTGGTGCCACGGGATCAGAGCCATCCTGGTGCCACGGGATCAGAGCCATCCTGGTGCCATGGGATCAGAGCCATCCTGGTGCCACGGGATCAGAGCCACCCCTGGTGCCACGGGATCAGAGCCATCCTGGTGCCATGGGATCAGAGCCATCCTGGTGCCATGGGATCAGAGCCATCCTGGTGCCACGGGATCAGAGCCATCCTGGTGCCATGGGATCAGAGCCACTCCTGGTGCCACGGGATCAGAGCCACCCGTGGTGCCACGGGATCAGAGCCATCCTGGTGCCATGGGATCAGAGCCATCCTGGTGCCATGGGATCAGAGCCATCCTGACTCCTGTATGTGACACAGAGCTCCAGTGCCATGGGATCAGAGCCACCCCTGCTCCTGCACACATGCTGCTGCTGCTGCTGCTGGCCCAACAGGAGCCCTGTCCGTGCTGGGTGTGCCCTATGCCCACAGAGCTCGGCCCAAGGTTAATCCCAAGCCCAAACATCCCTCCCAAGGCTGATGTTAGCACAGAGCACTGCTCATCACCGAGGCAGGGAGCCTCTGCCCCTGCTGCCCTGCCGGCAGCTCTGTCACTGCCCTGTCCCTGTCCCTGTCCCTGTCCCTGGGCTCAGCAGGGCTCATCCAGGTGTGACCTGAGCACAGGATGGGCTCAGAGTGGGAGCAGAGAGCTCATCCCAGAGCTGCCCACAGCAGCCTGCCCTGGGTGTGTGGGGTGCTGCTAACAGGAACCTCACCTGCAGCCCATGGGTTCCCACAGCCCTCTGGTCTCAGGCACTGCAGTGCTGGGGAGCAGCAGGAGATCAAAGCACACACATGTCTTGGCGTTTGGAGATTGGGAGATAAATAATTCATACATTGGAAATGGAGTTGGGTTGGGGATATTACAGATTAATTCCATCTCACACTCTTTTTCCTCACTCCCAACTCCCCTTTTTTTTATTTTTTTATTTTTTTTTTTTTAACTAGTGGGAGACCTACTGCCCTTGTCCCTTTCTTCTGATTTCTGAATCTGCCACAGGCACTGTTAGAATTACAGCAGTGATAAGAAAATATCAGGCGTGGGATTTGAATTAATGCTTTTAGACAAATCTCCATTCCATCTCTAATTCTAATGCTAATTACATTTGCAGATCAAAGCCTGTTCGTTAAAGTTTTGCTTTTGAATACTTGTAAAGATTCTACTTTTTTGTTTGATTTTTTCCCCCATTTTTGGAGGAATGTTTCTTCCAGTAGAGACCAGATGCTCCTAAAATATCCCTTTGGAACAACACAGCTTTGGTGCTCTGTTTTCCTTTCTTTGAGTCTTTGTGCTGGGTGCAGCATTGTTCCGTTACTGTATAGGCAATCCATCTTTCTGACTTACTTGGTTTCTGTTTAGAAAAAGCCAGTGATAACTTAATAAGTGAGTGCAAATAATTGCAAACATGTTTAACTGCATGCTCAGCATCGCCAACTGCAGGTACTCAAAATCTGGATCAGCTTCAATAAGATTAGGAGATTACAGGGAAGAGATTTGAAATATATAGAGGGACAATTGAGTTATTTTTATTTCCCCCTCTGACTCTCAGATTTATATGATTTACACTTCCTATCTACTTCTACAGCTACAAGGACTAGAAAATATTGCTTCTCTTTTCTTTTTTCTTTTTTCCTATGTGAAGCAAATCCTTTCCAGCATGGGCTCCTTAAATTGGGATTTTCAGAAACAGAAACACAAATATCGTACAACTCTCAACTAAAACCATAAAAACTGGTAACACAGGCACGGATCTCACTGCATCCAGTCTGAGCTTGATGTGTCCACACACGTTCAGAGGTTCAGAGCTATTTTACAAGTGCCAGGTAATGAAAGTCAGGAAAAGTCAGAAATTTTTAACAGCAAAACATAAGACAGAGATTTTTAACACCAGAGCCTCAGGGGTTTGTAGCAAAAGAGTGGGAGCTCATGTGGGGAGGAAATAAAAAAGGGAAAAAGAGAATGGTGGGATGGAAGTGTGGAAAGAAGGGATTAGGTGGTGAAAGGGGCTGGGGGATGTGCAGGAGGAAGCAGAAAGGGTTCAGAGGGTGAAAAAGGCAATTAGTGGAGTACAAATCTAAAAAAGGCAGTTTCTGAAATAAAGAGGTGTTAACTCAAGGCAGCTAAGGAAAGGATTAGTGAAGGAAGTGGCAGGGTGCAGCTTGGGAGAAATGGGGTTCCTGAAGCTGATCAGGACTGAACAGAACCTCAGTGCAATCCCCAAATGTCCCTGGTGTTTGAGGCTGCTCGAACAGCCAGGGCTGAGCCGAGCTGTGCTGAGCTGAGCTGGGCTGAGCCAACCTGTGCTGAGCTGAGCTGAGCTGAGCTGAGCTGGGCTGGGCCGAGCTGAGCTGAGCTGAGCTGAGCTGGGCTGGGCCGAGCTGGGCTGAGCCGAGCTGAGCCAACCTGTGCTGAGCTGAGCTGAGCTGAGCTGAGCCGAGCGGGGCTGAGCTGAGCCAAGCTGAGCTGAGCTGGGTTGAGCCGACCTGTGCTGAGCTGAGCTGAGCTGAGCTGGGCTGAGCCGACCTGTGCTGAGCTGAGCCGAGCCGAGCCGAGCCGAGCCGAGCCGAGCCGAGCCGAGCCGAGCCCAGGCTGGCTGTGCTGTGTCCCCTGCAGCCGCAGCCCCAGTGCTGCTGACTCAGGAGCTGCTCCGCATGGGCTCAGGTGCCAGCACAGTGGGACTCTCCGTGTCTCGGCAGCAGCAGGGAAGCAGCAAACAGGAACCACTGCCTGAGCCGGGACAGAGCTGTCAGAGCCTCCAGAGCCTCACATCTGACAGCCACGAACTACAAAGGTCCCTGCTCAGCGGGGGCAGCCTCTGCTCCTTTCTCCAAACAGCTCCGAGGATTTCAGCTCCATCCTGCTGCAGCGGCTAAAACCCCCCTGCACTCACCTCAGCGACAGCTTTTTTAATGCTTATTTCCCCTCCAAAAACCTTTGGCTTCCCATCACCAAGAATCTTTCCCTGGACGTTTTTCTCCAAGGTGTATAAAGGTGAGCACCTCGGTTCTGTGCCCGCCCCCCTGCCACCTGCGCAGGAACCTGCAGCTCGCTGCTCGGGCAGGGATGTCCTTACACACACCCGTGCAAGGGAAAGGAGCAGGAACGAACATCGCTTTCTGTTCATTTGGTCGGGTGCTCTTTTTGGTGTTTTGGGTTTTTTTTTTAACTGAAAAATCTGGAGACAATAAAAACAAAAGAGAATCAAATTCTGCTCACAGGCATCCACATGTATTTGCAACCAAGTCAATAGTTTCCAATATTAGTCAATGCATGTAGGGACTTTTGGATAAAAATTGGTATCCCTGGAAAAATCTTTTGCACAAGACTGTGTATTTGGCAGGAAGTTTGAGATTACCTGGGTGCCTAAGTGCTATCACAAAAAGCTGCTTCCAATACACAACTAGTTCTGCTGGAACTCAATCCCCAGGAATTACAGTATTTCTTTTTGAATGGCATTTGCTGCTCTCTCATCTATTCCCTAGAAGTTTATACACATAGACATGGAGATCAAACTTGTAGCTCTAGGGATTTCCTTCTACCACAAGGTTCTTAGAAAATATCTAACTAGAAGAAATCCTCTTTCTTTTTGTCTTCTAAAATGCTGCAGGTTGGAAGAAGACACATCAGGTAGATGCAGACTGCCATGCTAAAGCTGAGGGTTAGAAAGCATCTGCATGGGAATACAGCGCCACATGGACAAAAGAACAAAAATTAAAAACACTGAATTTACCAGGCCCAGCTTTCAGCTGGGTAAATCAGCATTTCTCCCTTCAGCTGGCTGGAACTGTGTCTATTTGTATCATCCAAGAATCTAGACAGTTATCTGGGCTTGCCAGCTCACTGTAGGGATAATCAGAGCTTTAGCCAATTAAATGTTCATTAGGGGCAAGACAGAAAGGAGACCAGGAGCCAAAACTTAGAAGCAGTCAGCACTTCTGCTGCTGCTCTTTTATCACAGGAACATTCCTGTCCTGTGGAACATCTCGTTCTGCACGGGTGAGTGGAACCCACGGTAAATCCTGGTTTATTTACCACCAGGTAAATCCTGGTTTAGATCTGCTTGCAGCTACTTTATCTCAGAGCTTGGGGTTTCTCCCTGCCCGTGGTGTGCCAGCCTGCTCAGCACAGCCCACTTACCTCAGCACAGGAGCTCCTCACACTTATCACTGCACTTCCAGCAGCCAGAGATGCGATGGGGATACCTTAATGTGGAAAACAACTTCAGAATAGCCTCAAACTGCCTCGCTGTGATACAAAATCACAGGGCTTCAAGAGCCAACCTGCAGCCTGCCTCTGACATTAATCTGACAGTGAACACCTGGAAATCAGGAAAGGACAGGAGCAGTCAGTCCAAAATGTAATTTCCCCAGGAGACTGTGATTCGCCCTGTGTACAGAAATAAAGACTCCAAACCAATGTAGGCATGGAGTGTCAGCAGTCTGTTTGCTCACTTGGACATGCACAGGGCACAGGCTGTTCTTCCAGTCAGAGTGAGAGGGATCTCACCATCCTGGAGCAAAATTCTTCCAAAAGGTGCAGCCAGAAGATGCTGGCTGGGCTGTATGAAGGTTTTAGGAAAAGTGACTGAGAATAGTAAGAGTTGGTACTGCAAAACAGAAAAAGGTGAGAACTGGACAAATGTCTTTAAAACAACCCTCTTTTAAGGCTGGTGCTATTTGTTATCCATATAATGCCTGTTTTAGTGGTTGGTTAGCTCCTCCCAGTGCTGTGGCTCTGAAGATTGGGGTTTTTACATATAACCTTGTCTTCTGTGAGGATGGATATGGCAGGCTGCTCATAACTCTGTGACACTTTATTGTAGTCATCACCCTTAGGACCCATGGCTCTCATATATTACAATGTCTGTCCTAGAACATTTCTCACTTTCCTGGTCCAAAGTTCTACTTCATGATTTTCAATTATTTCGGAGGGAGAGAGGAAGATTGTTTTCGTGAGCATCGTTTTTCTAAAGGCAGGAAGGAACTGAGCCAAAGGAAAAGGTATCACAGCACTCAGGGGTGAACTGAGGAGAAGCTCTCTGCCTGAGGGCTGAAGAAGGAAACCTAAGAGAACATATCAAGCCTTTAAGTCGATAATTTCTGTGGTTTCTCAACTAATACTGAAGTGTCATGATCAGCACATTTGGACCCAGCTCTGCAGTGTCCCAGGAGTGATGACACAGGGCTGTGGGCATTGCTATGGCAGTGGTGACCCGGCCTGGGCAGCAGCACCACAGGGAGAGGGAGGAGCAGGACCAGCCCTGCTGCCACAAAAGGGGAGAGGGAGCAGCAGGACCAGCCCTGCTGCCCCAAAAGGGCAGATGCAGAACATCTTCTTGCCAAATTTCAAGTCCTCACTCCAAAGAACAAAGTCTCTGGAGTAATTCAAAGTAAACACGACCAGGTTTCTTAGCAGGGATCACACCAGGGCTGGTGCTGATCACCTTTAATAATGGGTTGCAGTGCCAGCCCTGCCCATGGTGCCAGCCCTTGAGCACACAGGGTGAGCTGCATTCCTGGAAGCAGATCTGCAGCTTCCGTCTGCACCTGTGCCTGCCACATCTTTGCATCTATAGGCTTTTTTTTCCCCTTCAAATTTCAGTTTTCTTCCCCTTAACTTTATAATCTGGCTCCAACTTCCCCAAGTGATATTTGCCCCCTTTCCCAACGAGGTCTGATGAGCTCATGGCAGCTGTGACAGTGCAAATCTTTGTCTTTTGAAGTGTCCATCCTTTCTGCTTTGCTGATTTTCCGCTGGCAGTAATTTCCTGCCCATTCAGGCACCACGGAAGTTGTGAGTGACAAATGGCACAGCTAATCTGGTTCTGAGCTGAGGCAGGGCTCTGCACAGCTTCCCAGGGGAGCTGTCCCAGCTTTGTCCCTGGGGAAAACACTGACCTGGGTGTTGTCAAATCGCCTGCAGAGACAGGCCAGGTGAGGCTCTGATCACGTATTAAACAAAAGTAATTATTTTAATCCACAGTGGCTTAAAGGAAAGAAAGGAAAAAATACTCCCTAATGAAGATTAAATAGAAGAATTCATATTAGAGGGTTTCAGTGTGGACTGAAGTTCTCTGAGATGGAAAATGATTACATAAAGTACACATGACAATTGAAGTTGCCCGCAAACAAGGACAATTTTCTGTTAACTTTCTGATTTTCAGCAGTTAAGAAATAGTTTCAATGTCTGGGTGTTCAGGAAAAGTGCCAGTTTATAAAGCATAGAAAAAAAGACCAAGGTGAAATTCACAGCTGTAAAATGTCTTTGCATCTCCTAAAATGAAGCCAGGTTGGCATATGCAGATTTATCTGGGGCTCTGCATAATCACCAGCTTCTCTTTCTGTGGGGCTTACAAGCAAAACCTGCAGCAGAATAAATACCAGTATATGTACTCTAGATTTCCTGTGTCTGTGTTTTCATGATCTCTTTCAACCTGCTACTTATCCAAAATACTGTAAAATCCACAATGAAGTTGAAGCACATTAGTTCATGATGTCATTACAACAGCACTGATTTCTACCATATAAAAAATACCTCTACTTCTTCTAACCAAAATCCTATTTCCCTCATTGACCATTCTAATTTATAAAGTTCAGTGCTGCAAATGTGAGAATCTCAACAGCCAAGTGCTGGTTCTGTCTTTTGTGACAGCCAGCAGTGGCATTTTGAACATTTTGAACCTGGGCCTGACAGGCCAGGTTTCATCTCAATCCCTGCATTACTCCAGAAGTAAGAACATTCTTTTCCAGGAGAAAAAGCTGTTGATGAGTGTGTACATAAGGAAAGGCAGCTGAGCTTGCAGTGACCCCAGGAAGGGATGTTTGCAGCAGGCTGACAAGCCTGCAGAGCTCCATTAGCACTGCAAGTTCTGCACGTGTAGAGCAGGGAAATGGGCTCCAATTAATGAGTTTATAGAGGAAAATGCTGCTTGCAGTGTGCTGCTCCCAGCTGAGCTGAGAGTGAGTCCCCAAGATAAGACCCTGCTGTTCCTCAGCTCCTAAATGAGGCGAGTCAGATTGGGCAGTGGGAGTTCAGATGGCAGAGGGAATTCGCCGTGGTGGATTTGGAGTGCTTACATTGCAGTCTGCACTGCAGCCTTCACCTGCTTGCTTTGTTATTTACTGTAGATTTAACAAACCTTGCCCTCTGTTGATAAGGAGTTTTAGTGCTCAGCTTAGTCCACCAATTTCCCCTGTGCGCCCCAATCTTTTCTAAAGTCACATTTATTTTGGTGGCTACAATATCTTTGCGCACCCTCACACTGGCAGCAGTGCACGTTAATTCATCGAGGCTGACAGAATGTGAAATTACAACACAACAATAAGAATGCTGGCCCTGTACTGGGGTGTAATTAAAGCATGGTCATCCAGGGAAACCTGAGTTGCCTTCTGCAGGGAAACCTTTTGTAATTCAGAGTAGTCAAACCCAGTAGTTATTCAGGCAGGATAATTCTCTCTCCAATATATTCTCTCAGATGGGTATCTTGGGAAGGATCTCTGATGTGGGCACATAGGATGATCTGCATCTATTCCACCTCAGGCTCTGATTTCACAAGCTTAACAAAACTGGATTGACTCCACAATGGATTAACAGACTTCTAGCAAAACCAACTTGTGCTACAGGAAATGTGGGACATAGCAGGTTCAGCTTGGTCCCGATCACATACACTCATCAGGGCATTCACTGGCGCTTTCAGCAGGAGCAGGGGGCTGCCCACTCCCTCCTGAGTGGAGCTTTTTGGGTTCTCCTCACCAAAATGGCTGAATTTACACCGTCCCTGCTTGGAGCTTCCTTTGGCTGCCCTCAGGTGAATTGCTCTTTTCTCATTTCCTCCCCTGGCTGCCGTGGCTGCTGAATTTAAGCAGCCTTTGTGCCTCATCTGAAGTATAGAATAAGAAGTATATGAAAAAGTATAGAAAAGACAAAGAAGAGAAGTTTAAGAAGAAAATGAAATTTGTCTCCTTCCCCATTTCTAAAACCAAATCTCATCATTCACAACAGCGGAGAGGGACAGACCCCTTCTGTCAGAACGAGTGTGAGCAGGGGGTGAAGTGTTTGCAGGCAGGGTCTGTGCCTGTTCATGAAATCCTCCGTGTGCACACGAGGCACAAAGGATGGATCCTGCTGAAATTCCAGCATGCACACTGTACATTAAGGGCTTGTCCCAGCATGCTGCAAGAGAGGTAAAGTCTGCAGGAGTTCTGTGCTGACAACGTTAGGAATTGAATGACTGATTAGAAATGGCTGCTGTTTAATTTGGTTTTTTTCAGTAGCAAAAGCTCGGTTTTAACCTGATGGCAACAGAATCCCACTGTATAAGGACTCAGCAGCTCCCAGCCTCTGCTCACCCCATTCTGGCCCTCTTCTTGCAGGCCTGTGTTTGCTGGCCATGCTCCCTGCTCTGCACAAGCCCATGCAAAGCTGTGGGGGCAAACAGAAGTGGCTGCATGAAGCACAGGTGCAATGCCACAAATCCTCCTTCGTGGCGTGCCTGGAGACTGGGAAACAAATCGTACAAAGGAAAAACTCCTTCCATTCCATCTTTCTTTTTTTATCTTAGTATTGCCTTTAATTGCACAGTCATCTGGCTAAAGAATTTACCTGGTAGGAATGCAGTGACTTGGATTCACACTGGTGCAGCACCAGGTTATAACAGTGAAGTTTCAAGGAGTAAAGAAAGAAGGGAAAATACTTCATGGTGTATCATATATTTTAGAAAAACAGGAACTTCCAAGAGTGTCAGAACTGTTCCCCTTTCATTGCTCCGACTTTTCAAATTTTTACTCTTGCACCAAAATAGACTATTTGTTTATTACAGCAGGAACTAATATTTTCCCTGTAGCCAGTTAAAAGAAGTACATCCTCTTTGTGGCTTTGAAAATCCCTACAGGATTATGAATGAATACTTCAAGAGTGTATTATAAATTCAGACATGTCTATTGGGCTTTCAAGTATCACAGCGGGAGCTTCTTACTGAGGCAACCTGAGGGTAAAGGCTTTCCCACCTTTCCAAAGTGACTCCTCCCACAAAATTTTCTTGGGCTGAAGTTAAAAAAACCACCACCCTACCTAGTTCAGCTTCTTAGAGCTACTTCATTCCAAGCAGAACTGAATATAGATATAATTTAGTACAATCACATCCCCAGACGTTGCTCGCTTTTCCTGCTGCTTGCAGTACCTTGCACACTCTTCAATGCAGGTTGTTTCTTGAAAGCAGTGTGGTTTTAGTTTTAAAGTCTCAGCAGGCTGGGTGAGGAGCTGGTTTTGCATCCGTGCTGCCCTGGATGTGCTCTGAGCACCTGTCATCTCTCCCAAATTCTGCTGCAGCTCCCCGTGCCAGCTGGCAGCTCAGGGGCTGTGGCAGGAGCACACAGTGGGATTAGACACAGCCCATTCCTGCATCCCCTGCTGCGAGTGCTGAAGCAGCAGCTTTGCCATGTTTTGATCAGATGCACTCAGCACTGACATATAAATCAGGGACAGTGCTAAAGGGAGCAGGGCGGAATCAGCAACAAAGAGGCAAAATCAAGGGCAACTTGGAAGGAAGAATGGGACTAAAGAGAGTTTTAAAAGCACATGGCTTTGAATCTATATGTACTTACTTCTAAGGGGGATGAGGGGTGTTGCTGCCTTCAAAAGAATTCTCATTTTTTCAGGCTTTTGAATACACATCGCCCCCAGAAAAAACCTCCAGTGGGCTGAGCCTCCGAAAGAACTCCGAGATGAAAATGAGTTTTAGCTGGAAACTGAAGGGCAGTTGTTAAGAAGTCCTGTCAGGCAGTCTTTGAAATTTAAGAACCACCTGCAGCAACTGGTGTAGGTGGTACTTGTAACACTGTGCATGATGCTGGCTTAATGGCTCAGCAGATGTGCAGGGGTGTAGCTTCTTCAGACAGAGCCAGAAAGGCTCAGAGCCACAAGAACACCATCTGTACCAAGAAAAGGTCAGAGAGGATGGTGATCTTCCAAGGATTTTACTTGATCTGTGAAATACCAGAGAAGAGAAGCCGGTCAAGGTGCTCCAATATCATAGCAATGGACAAAGATCTGAGGGTGGCAACTGTGCTCAAAACGTGCAGGACACCGAGCAAGGAGAGGAGGGACCAGTGTGTCTGGTCATGCTTCCTGCCCTGGTGTGTATTCCCAACACTCTACCAGCAGGTTTGTGAAGCTGCAGCCATTAAGGAAATCATCTTTCAAAGAAAACTTTAGTGTGAGAGAATTAAAAAAATCTTCCAGAACAAGACGTACTTGTTCCTGCATTGTGCTGCCATGCCATTTGCCATGCTGCAATTACAGCCAAGTCCAAGGATCTGTGGAAATTCTGACTGTCTAAATTCTCACTTTAAAACATAAAAACCCTTGGGTGCTGAAGGAAAATGTGCACGTGACAACACACACACACTCTTGCAAATTCTTGCACATACACTCAATTTTCAACATGTACAGAATTCTCCCAAGTCTCTTGAAGTACTGTTTAAATATACTTTGGCAGACACTTTTACACGACAGTGGACTGAGACACAGCCACTCCTCAAGCACTTCCCAGTACAACCTGGGCCTGAACATTGGGAAGGTGTCAGAGAGGAACCTGCAAATCAGTCACACGAGTCTATGGGATTTAAAATCAGCACAACAAATGACAAGAAAACCCTACAATTTCATCCAAGCTTAACTAGAAAGCAGAAGCCTACTCTTAGTTGTTCCATTTTGTAGTGAACTTGGTGGTCTGAGTCCAAGATTTCTACATTTCTATTGATAAAACTGAAGACCACCTTTGTCTGATGGTCTCTGGCTTATTAAACCTGCTAATTTGTATTTATAACTATAAATATAGAGATCATAACCCAGGTCGAGCACTTTCTAAAATTCCCTGGTGTAGACTCACAAAATACAATATAACCCCTAGTTTTAGTTGGCAGAAACAAGGATGGAAGCATTAAGATCTTAAGCACTTGGAAAAACAAGATTGTTATCTCGGTTTTTCAATGCTATTAGGAGAAAAGTAGCCAGCAATATGTAGGTCATCGGCAGTAGCTGCTTTGGTAGTCTGTGAACAATTTAAAGGAAGGAAGAGGTTTCCCTTTGTGGTTGAATAAGTTACTCTATATCCATGAAGGAGCTGTGTCTCACCCCAAAGGGAGCAGCTTTATCAGCAGATGAATGAACAGGGCATTCTGTGTTATGCCAGGAGCACCGTCTTTGAAAACAAGGGAGACAAGGAAAGTGGATTCTGTGTGGCTTTTATTTTCCTGTCTGCCATTGTAACGGAGCTCCTCCATTAACTCATTCTTGTCAGGCTGAATTGAAAGTGACACTTAATAACTCGCACAGCATCTGCTCCCACTCCTGCGGCAGCCGCGGGGCTCGGCAGCGCCCGTGGGCAGAGAGAGGCGCTCAGACGCTCCGGACAGCTGGGGAGAGGCAGCGATGTGCTGGGGGGACAGCCAGCTCCTCTCCAGGTCACCTGGAATCCCCAGCTCCTACCGATGCACTGCTGAAAAATCTCCTGAATGTGAATATTCTGCTTCCACCAAGTTACGAATCCTTCATTCCTCACTGAGCCCCCACTCCCTTCCCCAGGCTGCAGCGGGATTTCCCAGCGGATCGGGGCTGGATGTGAGCGGCTCCAGGAAGGGATGCTGGGGTTTTACCATGGTTTAGCCAGGCACAGTGACTGAGGCAGGTGCGCCCTGTGCTGCAGGGCAGGCTGCAGCAGCTGCACCGATGCAGGCTGTGCATGCAGTGACCCGGGCTGGACACTGCTGTCACCCTGTCACCCTGCCCACGGCTGGGACTGGCACTGGGACCGGGACTGGGATTGGGACTGGGGCTGGGACTGGGACTGGGACTGGGGCTGGGGCTGGGGCTGGGACTGGGACTGGGGCTGGGGCTGGGACTGGGACTGGGGCTGGGACTGGGACTGGGACTGGGACTGGGACTGGGACTGGGGCTGGGACCGGGACTGGGACTGGCACCACGGCTGCAGCCGGCTCCGAGCGCTCCTGCCATCCCCCGGACAGCTCGGAGATTGCTGCTGTGTTTGATCCGTGACATGCGGCCCCTCGGCACGCTGTCCTTGCGCTCCTGTAGCCCAGAGCTCAGGCTGCCCCAGCCCCTGCCTCGCTGTGCCCGAGCTGGGCAAACACGGCTGGCACCCCCAAAAAGTTCGCACTTGGCTTCTCCACGAAAGCCTCTGTGCTGCTGCAAGCAGCAGGCCCTGCCTGGTCCCAGGGAGAGGCTGGGTTGGCTCTTGGCTGTCCCGCAGTGGGCTCTCCCTGGCACAGCCTCCTGGAAACGGGAGGCGGGCAGCCCAGGCTGTTCACATCTGGAACACTCGCACAGCAGCGCGGCTGCTGCCGCCTGACCCTGCCTGGTCCTGCCGCCACTGAGCAGGACAGCAGGGCTTGGTACGTTCTCTGCTCCCTCTGTCAGGCAGGACGAATTCTGCCTTTCATCACCCCTGCCCCCGTGAACACTCGTGTCTGCACAAGTGTCACAGCACTGCTGCAGCGATGCTCTCGCAAACCTTTTGGCTGAGTTTTTCTATGTTGTCCTGGTGCCATTTTTTTTGTTGTGGATCATCTTAACCCGTGTCCTTTTCCAAATGGAGTACAAGGAAGAAAACCCTCAAAAGTGGGACATATTTTCCCAGTGATAATCTTTACTGTCTCACTTTCCTTCCTTTTCTATCCCTCCCCTTATTTCACTAGATTCTTTTACAGTGGCCTAGATTTAACATCTTCCTACAGCTGATTCTTGTGGCTGCAAAGCCCTGCTAATATCACATTGTGCTAGTCTGAAAAAAATTATTTAGGGCAGGGAGAGTCTTTTTGGTCTATGTTAGCACACAGATGTCTTGAGAGAGAACTAAAACTCAGAGGTACTGCTACAATGTGAATGGTAGCAGGAGATTAAACTTATTTCTATCCTTATTTCTGTATAGAGAACAGGGAAGGTAAATGTATCTAGAATGTGAAGAGAAACTGTTTCTTTACTCCCCTTTTTTTCTGAGCCGTAGTCACCCTACTCCCCTTTATTTTTTCAGCCATCACCTGTTTCTTTACCTTCCCTTCTATAACCCCTTTCCTAAGCCTTTCTATACCTTTACTATTCTTGCTGCTGAGTTATTGGTGTACTGTTCACAGCTACTCACTGTAGCAGAAGGTAACAATAGTAATGATCCACGGAACCAAGTCTTAAAATCATCACCAAAAAATTCTGGTGCTCCAAAGCAGCCTGAAGAGGACAATTCCCAAACCTGGCAGCACAAGGCCATGCATGCATCTGTATTTCTGTTCCACAGGCCCAGCCAAAGAGGTTCCTGGTTTCCCTTGCAGCAGCCTCTAATTCCTGTGTGTTCATCACGGGTCCCCATCTGCTGATTCAGTGTTTGCATGGCTCTGCTCTGTACCAGACCTTGCAGCAATTTTGAAAGCAAAAGCAATGAAAAACAAACCTTGCTTCTACTTTTTTTTTTTGCCTCAGTTGCTATTTTTAAACCAGAAAATGTCACGGTTCCGCTTTGGGACACAACCAAAATAAAGCAGTAATTCAAAGGAAAATAATAAAGGGGCCAAGAATAAGGGGATGAGGATTTCTGCAATCTGTTCTAACAGGACACAGAACCACAGGGTAACAGTGTGTGGAGGAAAAAGAAAAAAATAATCTTTGTTTGAAGAACTTGCAAGTAACTCAAGAGCTGCGTTCCCTTCCCTCAGTGCAGGGACTGTATCATCAAAGGGCTGCTTGCATCCACAGCATTCAACACACGAGCTTGAGAGCCTCAGGAATTTAGATAGCATCCTCTTCTGGGGCTTTGAATGGGGCTGCTGGATGTGATACTGAGCTTTGTTCCCTGGTAGGCTCAAGATCCCTTTTTCTGTTAAAGTGAGTGAGAGCCTGAGTGGCTGTGTCAGGATGGATGATCTCAGTTCCTTGAGTGGCTTCCATTGTGTGGGCTACTCATCCCTTACGGGCTGATTGCATTCATTCTGTCCTGACACAGGGAGCCTCTCTGCAGCACAAATAAAACCAGAACAAATAAACGCAATATTCATCATTCCTGCTGAGTGTTGCAGGGGACCTGTGTGAAAGTGCTGACCAGAAATGCAGGGAAGGGTTGCAAAGAGGCATTTGTCTGCACTGGTGTCACTTCTCTGTGCTAATGCCTTTGGACAAAGGAACATTTAATCCTTACAGCTGTTATATCTGAACAGCATCTGATTCGTGGTTGAAGTGGGGTGGACAGGACGGCGCTCAGCACTTCCAGAATATTTTAAAGGAGAGAATCATTCTGTCCCCGTTCCAAAGTGTGATCAGAAAACCTCAGATTGATCCCCCTGCGACTCAGACTGTGCCAAAGGAGGTCATTCCTTAATCGCTTTCCACGCCCTTTGCAGCCTTTCAGGGAGCAAACCCTTGAAAGCCCTGCTCCCAGAAGGGTCCATTCACTCCCTGGCCCTGCGCCCGTGTGAAACGCAGTCTGTGCACACCAGCCAGGGCTTTCGGCAGGGCTACCACACCCGTCAGGGACATCGTGTGTACCTCGCTGTTATCACAGTCATTCAGAAAACAGATCCATCAAAGCAATTTCAAGCGATGTCTGCCAATAAGGATCAGAAACTGTTAGACACCCATCCAAACAGCCACTTTGAGCCTCTGCCATTTCCTGTCTGACTCCATCCCAATTCCATTCTAAAATCACTGCAGGAACGCCGGGGCCCAGAGGTGTCCGGGGCAGCAGGAGGAGGCAGGGCTCAGACACCTCTGATGGAGCAGCGTCCCACTGCGCTGGGGTTTGTGCCTGGGAACTGCAGAAGTGCAGCTGAGCTGGGCTGAGCTGGGCTGGGCCGGGCTGGGCTGGGCTGGGCTGAGCTGAGCTGGGCTGAGCTGGGCTGGGCTGGGCTGGGCTGGGCTGAGCTGAGCTGGGCTGAGCTGGGCTGAGCTGAGCTGAGCTGAGCTGGGCTGGGCTGGGCTGAGCTGAGCTGAGCTGGGCTGAGCTGGGCTGGGCTGAGCTGGGCTGGGCTGGGCTGGGCTGGGCTGAGCTGGGCTGGGCTGAACTGGGCTGGGCTGGGCTGAGCTGAGCTGGGCTGGGCTGAGCTGAGCTGGGCTGGGCTGGGCTGGGCTGAGCTGAGCTGAGCTGGGCTGAGCTGGGCTGGGCTGAGCTGGGCTGGGCTGGGCTGGGCTGGGCTGAGCTCAGCTCAGCTCAGCTGCCTCCTGCACACAGATCCTGCCACAAAGCAGTGCTCTGCCCAGGAGCAGCTGGGGCTGCCCTGGGGAACTGCAGAAATGCAGGAGATGTCTCACAAGCAAGGCTGAAGAGTTTACAGGTCCTGCTATGGTAATGCCAGGATTTGCTGACTTTTTCTGATTTTAACTCAGAGGTTGAACCAGTGAAGCATCTTTGCATTAATAACCTCATTTTAACCATAGGGAAAACACTTGACATTAATAACCTCATTTTATCTCTAGGAAAAACACGAGATGAAGTCACACGTGCTAAGCCAGGCAGTAAAAGAAGCAGCTCTAACCTACAGGACTTGAGACGAGACCTTGTTTCAACAGAGCTTGACTCAGAACCTACCAGTGCACATCTGTGGCTCCACAAAGGCAGGAAAAGTTTCCTGTGAATTGTCTTCTTGAGCTGTTTTCTGCTCGCAGTAATCAGTGGCTCTCCCTTACCTATGGAGCTCTTTATTCAGGGTGCTTATCCTGCCACCTTGGAGGCTGCATTGACCACTCTCTGTCAAAAGTTTATACCTCGATAAATAAAATGCACCTGTTAGTGCAGATCTAGGTAAGTAAACAAAATATCTTTCTTCTACTAAAGAGGTTTGGCTGTGCAATCAAAAGTAATTCAGTACCTGTTTAGCCTCAACGCGGGCTAACAAAAGGCAGATTCCACGCCCTCATGGAAGAAAGATCAAAGGCTTTTTTGGCATTAATGAATGTTAAGCAAAAAACCCCAAATATTTAATCAAGAGGGAATAAAACCTTAAGACTCACACAGCTGTGAACATTTTTACAGGTTTTCATAGTTCATATTTGAATCACATTTAAGGGTTTGTTACCATTTACGTGGACAGGATTAAAGTCCCGTGGCAAAGGGTGGGATTTTCAAAGTGTTTTTAAAACTCACAGATTCGAATGGGGCCCAGGCTGGGACAATAGGGGAAGAGCTATTAGAGGCTGTCACTTCTGAAAAGGCATTTCATGTGATGGAGTGTGGTTATGACTCAGAAACACAACGAATACTTTCGAGAGAGCCAAAAGGGAAAGGATGCACCTGACTGCTTTTGGAGGGCTGGGTACAAGTGAAACAATAATTCTTTCACAACCAAGGGCTGTCAGCTGATACCCTGAACCTGAATATTTGATTGCCCAGCTTAAAAAACACAATGCACTTGTCACACCATCACCCTGAACCATTATAATGATGCATTATTTTCACTGCAGCTGTGCTCACGAGCCTTGGGGATGGATCAGAACCCACTCTGCAGTGACCCAGCACATAAGAGACCCTGGGGGTTCTTTCCCCAGGGACTTTATGGAAGATGATGGGCAGGAAAACCACACGAAAGCTGGCCACTGATACTGGCCCTCACAGCAAGAAACAGTCATATTCCACCAGGTGTTTAACTGGGGCTGCTTTTGTCCAGACACCACAGCAGAGGAGAGTTTTCAGAGGATTACAGGGATTACTACGCAATTATTTAGGAGATGTTTCAGAGATGCTCCACCTGCTCACAGAGGTAATGCAAACAAAGCCAAAGGGGCTTAGCTGAAAAATAATAATTAAGTGCTAAAGGAGCCATGAAAAGGAGCAGTTGTGGATGTGACACCCAGCTGGTGTGTGAAAGGTGCTGGGGAACAGAATCCACAAAGAGCCTTGGCAGTGCTTGCAGTGCAGGAGAGGGGGCACCTGGCAAAGGGAGAGCACAAGCACACGGTGCCACGACACAACCCAGGCCAGAAATGAGAGATAATTCCTGCAGGAACGTGGTGGGGAGAAAACTGAGATTAGATGGATTTTGCTGCTGTGGGCACAAAGAGGTTTCACCTGCCAGGACACAACGTGAGGAATTCACATTTCACCCATGGTCCAGGGCAGAAAAGAAGGATTTTGGCTGTGCTCTGTAAGAAGGGGAAGCCATCACACACAACTTGGATGTGATGAACCATGAAGGAAAAACAAGGCAAAAGTAAAATTCAGGTTGTTCACTCAAAGGTTGGTAAGGATGAAAGAAAAAGAAGTATCCAAGTTTCTAGGCAATCATCAGAAAGCAATGTGAAGATTTCAGCTTGGATAGGAGGGCACCTTCCTTTGTAAGAGCTAAAAAGAAAAATCAACTGAAAAATTAACATTCTGGTTAAAGAAAGAAAAAATGGAAATGAAACCAGGTGATTATTTCTGTTTTAGCCACCCAGCTTTAGCAATACCAGAGCTGCCATCTTCCTGCCCATCACAGGACAATTATTTATGCTTATGCAAAATCATTAATTGCAAAAGAACCTTTCAAGTGCTGATGAGATCAAGTAATACAGGGCTATGACTGAAAGTACAATCTTGCACTGAGGCCTTAATTGCAGTGATGATGCCAATCATCCTGCTCACCTCTCACAGTCCCAGCTGCCTGTGGAGGAGTTAAAAAAAAAATTTATTTAACTGTGCAACTGGTGCGTTTACTGGGGAAATCAGAGAGCCGGGGGAAAAAAATCTGAGGATTCTGTGCAATTTGTGTCTGCTTTCAAAGTAAACCACATGAAAATCCATTTTAATGTTTTGGAGTGAAATGTTCAGGTGATGGAAACTGGGGAACCTCCTGCAAAATCAATGAAGCTTTTCATCAGTTGAATATGCTTTAGTTACCTCTTTACCTTTCCCTTCTTTTTTTCTCAATACAGTTGAAACAAAGTATTTTTTATGTGGACTGCATAATGCCCCATTAATTGAGAAGTCACCTGGCAGATGAAATATTAATGAGGATAAAACCAATAAAAAATTACCTGTTAGAAAAATCTTGTTTAACAAATACTTGTGTGAAGTGCTCAGCTTCTTAGAACATAGATGATGTTGAGAATTTTTATTATTCATTATTATGAATGATGAAAAGAAGAGATATTGCTCTCTTAATCCATCAAAGCCCAAAAGGAATCTATGTTTTACAGAAAGGGAATAGAAAACCATGAGTTATATTCCCTAGAATGAGGTCAGTGTTCATTCTTGGAGATCCAGAAAATGCACTTTGAGGCACATTAATTATGGGTGGGAAATGACCTATGAAACTGCAGAAGCAGAAAAAGTCTCAGGAAGGACAGGACGTGTGCCAAGGTCTCAGTGGCACCAGAGGTGTCTGTGGGGCTGGACAGAGTGCAGCATTTTCAAAGAAAAGCAATAAAAAATAGAAACATTGTCCCAGCATCTCCAGAAGCTCACATCTGAATTTGTAATTGCCCAATTACCAACTAAATTACCTGCCTGCATATGTAATTAGGGAATCTTTGTACCTCAACTTGCATTTTTGTGGTGCTGATGGATTTGCTGGTGGTGCCCTGGACTTTCCCTGCAGCCTAGTCAGGAAATCCCAGCACAGGGGGCCTGGAGCTTTCCTTGTGCTGGGTCACCTTTGGTTCTGTGGTGTCACGGACCAGGCAGGGAAGGGAATTTGGGATTTTCCCCGGGACTGCTCCTGAGCAGGGACTGAGATTGCCACATTTACGGATACCACAGAGGAATCCTGAAGGTTTCTGCTGTAGGACAGAGCTTAGTGCTGACTCAGGATCTCCACCCTGCCCTTTGAAATTCTGTATCATCTGAGTTTAGAGCCAACAGATTATATCTGCAAAATACCTCTTTTTAATCCAAAGAGAAACAGATCAATTGTTTGGTTTCATAGCAGTGAAATTATCAGTATTTGGTCCCAACAACTGCCTCACAGGAGCTCTTCACTAGAGAAGAGTGTCAGAGTCACCAAATCCAAGAAGGGCTCACGGAATTGTCAGTCTCTACATTGCCACACAGGGAAGCTTGGGGGTGAGGGACACATCCCTGTCAGAGAGGGAATAGAAAAGATAAAGTTTATTACGAGTGATTTGTGCCTCTCCCAATCACTGTGTGTTCGATGACTCCAGCAAGTGTGTGTTGAACATACAGGAGGGGGAACGAAATCTAAAATCTCTGCCAGTTTAACCAGAGAAAATTCCTGTTTCCTGACCCCAACTCAGGCAATCAGCCTAACCCTGGGTGTGGAGCAAGACTCATCAGCCAGGCATGTGCACGACTCCAACTCCCCTTGCCAAATCCACCCCTGAGCTGTGGCCAACCTCCAGTGCTTCAGAGGGAGATGGAAAAGGGGGCTTAGAAAGATGCAAAAAAAAGAAAAAAAGTCCTGGGCTTTCCATAGGCCTTAGTTGTGATGAATTACAGACAAAAAAAAGAAAAAAAAAAAAAGAAAGGTAAGAGCTACAGTTCACCTTGTACACCCTGAAGAGGACAATATTTTCACTCTACTCTGTCTTCAGAAAAAGAAAGGAACAGAGGTTTCAGGCAAACTGCTGTCAGAGAGATGTGATGAGATTTTATTTTAGATAGGAGGGGAATTTCTTTTGTAAGAATTAAAAATCCCACCCAAAAGAGCAAAACAACAACAAAAAATAATACTCAGGTGTTTAAAATAGTCAGACCAAACGAAAAAGTAATAATGACCAAACAACATGTTTTTCAGTGAGTTTTGATTACCCCCGAGGCAAAAAAGTAGTCAAATTGCACATCAAAATGGAAACCATCCTTTCTGTCTCTTCCAGTTAGTGAGAACCCATACACCAGGATGTCTGTAAAAAATGGACATTAAATGAAGCAGAGTTCAAGCAGCTTTTCAAGCCCGTTGGGGAGAGCTGTAAATCTTAAACCAGCAGGTGAATAATCCACCTCAGTGTGCTTTCCTAAGCCATGGTCTCTTCCATGCACTTCTGAACTCGTTTGGTTTTACCTCTTCTGTGGTTCAGGAAGGAGACCACTCCCTGCTGCTAGCAGCACCCGCAGCCAGCCCTGCAGCCAGAGCAGCTGGCCCAGGTTTCCTCACTGCAAACGTGCCCAGTTCTTGGCTTTGCTCACCTTGTGTGATGCTCTTGGGGCTGCCCTTTGTCCTCCCTGCATGGTCAGCTGTTACCATACCAGAATATGGATTGTAGCTGGTACTGATTAATGCAGTCATTATGGACAGAGCAGTTATCACTGGGAGGAAAGGCAGCAGAAGGTGGGAGGGTGTTTGGGCCACCAGGGAAAGACAGCACAGCAGCCATGAGTGGGTGAAGGAAACCAAAGTTTGGGTGGAGCAAAGAGCGAGGGAAGGGCGTGAGAGAGATGAGGACGGTGAAGCTGCAGGCAAGGTGACACATTCTGTACAGTTATCAAAGTGCTTTAATTACCCCTCGTGCCTGACATCCCTGCTGCCCTGCTGCCATGGGCGGGGTGGGAAGGGGCATTGCTCCCCTGCTGCCCTTGTGCAATTCCAGCACTGCAATAAGTGGGAAATCTGCAGATCAGACCCTCTCATTCTGAGATGAGCTTTCTTCTTTTTCTTTCTTCTTTCTTCTTTTTCTTCTGCAGTGCCTGTGTCCATGAGGGTTCCTCTGTGGTCCCAAGGCAGGACGCACACACTGGTTTTTGCACTTATTCACATCTAAGCCCAGTCTTTCTTGTCCATACTGTGCTCACCAAGGGTGTGAGGTCTAATTCATAGGTGGAGCAGTTTAAAGGAAAAATAGAAACATATTTTTCTTTTTCTCACTGAAAAGATTCCTACCTTACAAGAAAAGATGCTTTTCCAGTAATTGCACCAGCCCCATTTCTGGCTGGCACTCTCCAAGCATGGTGACCACTCACAGACTGCACCAGGGTCACAAACAAAAAGAACTTAGTCTTTTTTTTAAATCCCTCAAATAGCCCACAGCATTTCAATAAAATAAACTGTGGTCACTTCGTTTCCAACATGTTTTAAAGATTCCTACTTGGGGAGCAAGATATAGAATAGAATTTGTAAAGCTGTCTTTTAGTTTATTATTTTCTTTATGAGAATGATTTACTGTGCTGATGGTATCAGCTGCTTCAAATCTCTTTTGTAGTTGTCTGAGTTTTAGGAGTTAGGCAGATCACAGACTTATATTCCTGAGGGAGATTTCTCAGATAATCTATGGAAAATGCTAGATTTTGGCAGATGAATCAAACTCCTCCAGCAAAAAGGTGTGACTGTAATGCAGAATCTCTGGACTATGGAGTAACCATACATTAGCAGAAGAAATGATCAACAAAGAGAGGTTGTCCTGTAACATCTAAAGCTGATGTGCAAGAATTGTTCCATGAAACGCTGAACTGTGGATGTGTGTTGCAATCCTACTGTCACAGACAACATATGTGATTTTTATTGACCATGATACAAAGTTTTGATTGCTCCCAAACCTCATCAGAGACTGTTTTATGAATTACTATAAGAAAATAAAATTCTGATCACCCACTGACATGATGTATTTTACAAAATATGAGAATTCTGTAAGACACCAGGCATTCCCATATGTTAAATATCCCAAACTCCTGTCTCTTCCAAGCCCCTTCCATTTCAACCTCCCCTCCAAAAGCCACATCCCTTCCATTGCTCTGCCTTAGTTTTACTCCTCTCTTTTACACTGGTTATTCAAGGTTTTGCTCTCACCAGCTTCATGAAGATGAAAGAGCCAGCACAGAGGTGAGATTCCTTGTCCTTATACCAAAACAGCTGGATCCTCTACTCAGAGGAATCCAGGAAGGTGTGGGAGCCCCAGCAAGACATCAGCTCACTCCATGAGGGCCAAGGAGCCCAGTGGCTTCAGGAATGTCCTGGCACTGCAGCACACAGATCCCATCAGGGAGGTTCCTGAGAGACAGGACAAGAACAGGAACCTCTCCTGCTGTGCTCCCAAAGAAACTCTGGGAAGCTGAGCTGCATGCAGGTCTGGGCTGCTGCTGCTGGTGTCCCTAAACCTGTGCTGTATCCCACACCTGTGCTGTATCCCAAAGCTGTGCTGTATCCCACACCTGTGCTGTATCCCAAAGCTGTGATATATCCCAAAGCTGTGCTGTATCCCACACCTGTGCTGTATCCCAAAGCTGTGATATATCCCAAAGCTGTGCTGTATCCCAAACCTGTGCTGTATAACAAAGCTGTGATGTATCCCAAAGTTGTGCTGTATATCCCAAAGCTGTGATATATCCCAAAGCTGTTCTGTATCCTACACCTGTGCTGTATCCCAAACCTGTGTTGTATCCCAAAGCTGTGCTCTATCCCAAAGCTGTGATATATCCCAAAGCTGTGCTGTACCCCAAAGCTGTGTTGTATCCCAAAGCTGTGATATATCCCAAACCTGTGCTGTATCCCACACCTGTGCTGTACCCCAAAGCTGTGCTGTATATCCCAAAGCTGTTCTGTATCTCAAATTTAACAAACCCCGCAGTTTGAAGGGATCAGACCTGACACCAACAGGAGCCATACAAAGTTCTAGGACAGCAGACTCAATGCCATGAAATGGTGAACATTTGTTGGAGTTACTGTCCCTGCTCCTGTTCTGTTCTGCTCTGCACTAGAGTGCCACAATGTATTTTAAGGGATTACTCTGCTGTCGCTTCACTGTACTCAATTTCTTTTTCCTCAGAGGTGTGAGATACACCACTAACACATGAATTGTGTGTCACTCATCCCACGGGAGCACAGAAAACAAATAGAAACCAGCCATTCCTCTCCTAGTATGAACAGCTCTAATTAACGTGGGAATTTGTTTTGCTGGTTGTTTTTGTTGTCTTCAGACATTACTTCTGCAAATAATCAAAATGAAAATGAGAGATCTTCCTTGTTGAAAACAAAACAAAACAAAACAAACCACACCTGATACACGACTTCTTGAAGAGCTGCTTGTACATTTAAAGTACAAATCTAAAAGATTAAGCCTGCCTTGAAATATCAACGTGCTCAATATTCACATGGCGAGATTTTTATGTATTGCCAGACTGTGATGATAGAAAAGGATACTTTGTCATTTACATTTACAACACTACTCACGGACTACAACTATTTGAGTCCTGTGTGGTCTCGAATAAAGTGAGAAAACAAGCCATGAAGCACTCAGGGCAGTGACCCAGGGTTACTGTGGAGCTCCGGTGTGAATTGTACACTTCTACATCAGTCACAAGCAGATTCTCTACTTGTTAAAACCGGCTGCAAAGCTGGCACTAGTGCTTCAAAAAGACCACTTTAGGAAAAAACAGAGAACAGTGGAGCCCCTGCAGTTTCGGGTTTTTGGTCTGTTTTTTTAAACGTTGTGAAGGAAGAGATCTCATTGACTGAAAAGTTGCCTTTTGGTGCGTGGATGGAACACGAGGTTGAGCTCCAGAGCAGACAGAGCCTCTCCCTCAGTGCCAGAAACAATCGGACATTTCAAAGGAACCTCCTGCAAGGCCAAGGAGCTTTTTTGTTATGTAAACGACCCCGACTCGTTTGCTTTGGTCGCTGTTTTTAAACGCCAAGTTGTAGATACGTGTGTTGTGTTAAACACATCAAACAGCGAGGCAGAACATCAGTCTCCTGCATCCCGAGCCGTGCTGGAGACACCGGGAGTTTGCTCAGGGCTGCATTTCCAAAGCTCTTGGATGCTTTGAACGCATCGGCGCAGGGAGGTGGGAACAGCCCTGCAGGGGCGGTCACTTGCAGCACAGGGACAGGCACAGCCCCTGCCTCGGAGATCTCTTCAAGCTGCTCCCAAAACAGACGAACCCACACACTGTCCCTGCCGCCGCTGGTATTTAAACCCTGCTGCTTCTGCGACTCAGTCCGTGTGAGGCCAGATTTGGAAGTTTAAAAAAAAAAAAAAAAGGAGTAAAGGACATGCCTTCTTCTGCCTTAAATTTGGTTTTATCATATCCTGCAAATGAAGGGCTTTGAGGAGTTTTCAAAACTGATCAAAGAGCTGTGTAATACACCCCTTCACAGTCCAGACTCTGTGGGCTCTAAGGGTGGAATTTTCGAAGAAATATGCAGAAGAACCTGTTGCCCCAGATAAGTTAATTAACAAAACCAGAAATGGCTGGAAGTCTGAATTTGATTATTCTTCAGACCTTCTCTTGCCACTGCATTGTAATTTGTTTCCAAAGCCATACATTGGCAACTTCAGTTTATCGAAAGCAGTCACACTGTAATACTTATTCTAATTGTGTAAGACGCTGTACAAAGAGCCAGATAATCAGATTCCACTCCAAATATTGATGCAGGTATCCAGGATAACCAGAGAAAGGTGGAATCAAAACCCTGGGTGCCTTTCAGTGTCTGTGAGGAGAGCAGGGCGTCAGAGCAGTGCAATGGAAACCAAACTCCTGGGCACCAGATTCGATTAATGTGCAAAAAGAAGCAGTTGAGTTTGTGCATCTCCAGCCTCAGGATTTAAACAATCCCTTGAGGCATTTTCTCCTTCCTCCTCTCCTATGGCTCTGCTCTCAGTGTCCTCTGCCTGTGCTCAACTTCCCTTCTCCTGTCTTTTCTGGAGGAGCTCACAGATTGCAGTTTTGCCTCAATAGCCACACTCAGTCAGTGTTTACCTTCTTGTGAAATTCGCTATCAAAGACAACCCTACAGCATTCATATTCAGAAGTCTCTTTCCCACAGTTCTCCTTGTTAGATATGCAAAGAAGGTCCTTGAAGAGCTATTACAGAGTGTGAAAAGAAACATAAAATTTGGTGCACTCTTGATGTTCCTATCCCAGCATAGAGACTCAAACAAAGCAAAAACCTGCTCCCCTACACCAGAGCAGCCTCTGTTTGTCAGACACCTCCCAAAAGCTGAGCAGAAGTGTACTGCCCCTGGGTGATGTTGTGAGCAGCAGTCACTGCACTTGGAAAGTCTTGGTTCAGTGTTCCAGTGAAGCTCTCAAGCATTTCAAGAGCTGCTCTAGACTGGCTAAGCTGAAAATCAGCTAAAACACAGGCTCACCCTGCCTGATGAAATCTGCTGGATGATTGTTCGGTTGCGACAGACCCCGACCGAAAGAGCAAGCTAAGTTTTAGAGACCTCCCAAAAACCCTGCCTGGAGGCCACTTCAAGTTGTAGGAGAAGGTTTTTTGCCTGTCCCTTCTTAGCCATGACTGTGTTGGGAACAGCCACTCTGTCCAAAGCAGCCTCACCACCACCACAAGGACGGAGTAAAGCTGAGAGAACCTGGGAGCTGAGCTGGGAATTAAAACCCAACCTCAGCAGAAGTGCTGCTCCATAAATTGGCCGCACTTCTCGCCTGGAATTGATACACAATGGTCCTGCTGCACCCTGCTGCTCATGGGGCTCGTGTTATCCTGCAGCTCAACTGTAAAACCGAGAACAGGGACGTTACTAAAAACACCTAAAATATTTGCAAGCATAAAGCAATCTAGAGGGATACTTGATCTTCCAAATGCCAAAACTCAGATTGATTTGGTGCAGTGTTCTGTCCTTAAAATCAACTTTATAGTTATCACCATGCCTATACTTGATTAAATAGTATTTTTACCTGGTTTCAAATGGAATCAATTAATTTAGCATAGAAAGTGTATGTCGATATGTAGCTTGGCTTTTATTCTCTACTAATTGTCAATTAATTACTTATGGAAATGTTACTAACATGTCTTATGTCAAATAATAAAGGCTTACTGAAGAAACAAAAAGGCTGCATCAAGATTGTTGCAAAAGGATGAGAAGTCTGAGGAAACTGTCATATCTTACGTTAAAATCAAGATCCTAAAGAACAAAAAGGTTCTTTTAAGTAATTTTAAAAACAAAAAAGAAGAAGATGACATGATTGAAAACACTCCCAACACCTACAGTAATTAAAGATGTAAAACCTCAATAGAAATCTGTCCTTTAAAAATCAATTTACAAGACAGAATGTTGTCAATATGAAATGAAAATATTTTGACAACTAAAATTTTAAAAATAAGAAAAATGGCATTAAAGTATCAAAGGTCCAGAGGTAAATACCATGATTCTAATGTTTCAAATTACTGCAGTGATCATAGGCCACGTTTGGAATTTGTTTACAGAACCCCAAGGAGACAAAATCAGTCTCCTTTGTAAAGCAGTGGTCAGTGCAGCTTTCTGTATCTGGGGCAGCTCAGGAGGTGAGGAGCAGGCTGGGGGCAGGTGGAATGTTCCTGTCAGAGCTGGAGCTGCCAAAACTGCCCAGCCTGGAGCATACACACCTCTCCTCAGGCTGACACTTTGGAGTGAAAGGTGGGGGCCTTTCCCCCCCTTTTATCAACTGCTCTGATGTCCTTTGTCCCTTTCCTGGTTTTTATCTCACACAGACATTAGTCTCAGATGAAGGAACTATAAAATAACAACCATCCAAGACAGAACCAAATAATGCCTGTCTTCCACAAAAGGGTATTTTCGGGTTTAAGGCACCTGCTCAGAACTGGCAGTCTCTTCCTGACAGTCTCCTGTGCTCATCAGCACCTTTGGTAGCCCAGAACTTTGAACCTCTGCTTCTTACCAGTCTTTACCCAAAAAAGAAAGATAAAACACAAGTTTTGAAATCTCTTTTGATTTCTGTGGAACAAAAAAAGCTCAAAGCAGTGGCAGGTCCCGGCCAGCAGCACAGAGAGCTGTGTGTGGGCAGATTAGAGACTGGAGGGATGCATCACTCGAGAGGAGGGGAAGGGGAGCCAGGCACATGCAGATGATGAAAGGCTGATCAGCAGAGGAGCAGAGGGGAAGGGGAACGAGGTGCTGATCAGTGAGGCAAGGAGGGAACGGGGGGCACAGCACGGGCTCCACTCCCCACTGCTGCTCCTCTCCTCCTCAGCTCCCGGGGATGCTGCAGGGCTGAGCCCCTGGCGCGAGGAGAGGCAGCAGCAAAGGTGGGAACTGGCTGAAGAATCTCTGGGGAAATGCAGATTTATTAATACTGAGCACTTTGCAATAAATACGTGTTCTCAAAAAGCCAAAATACACCAAAAGAAGCTCCACTTCATTCCAACAGTATCAACATCCAGTATTTCTGAATTTCATTTTGAAATGACAGGTGCTTTTGCAACGTACTGGGCTTTGTCCATTCTAACACAGCAGCACATTTTGAAAATATAATTGTAATAGTTTCATTCACTGGTACCTTTTCCTGTATCATGAATTTATTTTCAAAAGATGCTCTGATGTGAGGAAAAAAAAAATAATGACTTTCCTGTAGCTCATGCTTTCCCTGAGATAGGAAGTTTGATTCAAAGCATACACTGAATTTAGCTGGACACCCATTGACTTCACAGGAGCAGATCTTTGAGGAGATTTTGAAGAATGGAAGGAAAAAACTAGTGACAACAAACGGGAGGAATTCCTCTTTAAACAATGCCCTACAAACATACCCGAGGATCGGCCGTCCTGCCTTTGATGTACAACTCCCCAAAGCTTTAACTTTGCTAGCACAGGAAAAGCAGAGCTGGGGGGACCCACATCGGTTCTCAGAGCACTGAATTCCCGATCCCAGCCTGCTGTGCTCGGGATGCTCTGGATCTGTACTGGCAGGGCTGCACCAAACCCTGCTTTAGAACATGAGCCAGCACGGGCTCTCACTGCTGGCTGTGTTGTACAGCCCTTGCTGAAGCCAAAGCCTTGCTGGGCTGTTTGCTGGAAACATCCCTTCCACTTCCCAAGCAAGACCTAAAGCTGCTTGGAGCAGTGTTTGCTGAGCTAAAATCGGCTCCTCCAGAGCAGGACCTGTTTGTTTCACAGAGCTGATCCTGCGTCTCTGCTGGATGAACGTGTGAAAATACAGCAGGCTGGAGCTGAACACATCCAAGGGCTACATCTACTATTGTCTGGACCAAAAAAAAAAAAAAAAGGAAACCAGGTCAATATTAGCACCCAGGCCGATTGTGACTTGCGGCTCCCAGAAAATAAAGCTTTTGTAATGGGAGTGCTGATACCTCTTTAACTGCTACAGCACAAACACAGCCACTGCAACAGAGTTCAGAGCCAGCTCCATCAAGGAGTGTTTTGTAAATGAATAATGACTTTGCTTAAAGCTAATCAACATCAAGTGTGTTAAAAAAGATGAAATAGTGCTGGAAGGCAGTGGGAGGTAGAGGAGCCTCAAAGTGCAAACAGGTGCTGATCTCCCTTCAGGGGGGATTGAGTGGCACAGACCTTACAGGGCTGTCACTTCTGATCAAAGCAAGCTCCAAGACCACATAATCACCATCACCCACCTTTTAAAGGATGCCCTGATTTATCATCTGTCACTGTTAATAACTTGGCTACTCTGTCTGAAATACTTAAAAACATTACACGAGGATAACATTTCAATTTTTTTTTTTTAAGAAATGCGTAAATGTTTTAAACTAAAAGGCACTGGAGCTCGCCCTCTGAGGCCATCTGTTGCTGGAGACCACCTGCCATCAAAAGCCCACCTGAGCAGGAATATCCCATCGTGGCAGGACCATGCCTTGCAGCCAGGGGTGTTTGGGGCTGGGGGAGCAGGGGCTGTGTCAGGCAGGGCTGCTCTGGGCCGTTCGTGCTCTCGGAGCCGGGGGATGACAGCCAGATGTGCACGATGGCTGCACAGTGACAGACACCAATAGCACTTGGGGCAGGAGCTGAAAAGGGGTCTGAGCACTCCTGAGCCCCGACGTCCTGGGAGCCCTGGTGCCTGCGCTGCCCTGCTCCAGTGTCCCGTGTCAGGCCTGAGCTCTGCTTTTCTCCTGCTTGTGGGAAGCATCAGCGTTTCACTGAGAAACAAGCCTTTTACCGTGGTCATGAGAATTCTGTGGGGTTTTGCCCTGAATCCCATTTTCCCCTGCTGATCTCATACTTTTACCTGATTAATCTCCCCTCAGTAAATCACCACTATTCTACCAAGCTACCTTTGCCAGAAAAAGGAACCTTCTGCCTTTCTTGTACCTGTTCACAAGCCTGTGGCAAACCTCTGGTTCTTGATTTAGTGTATGTACGCACCAACAGAATGCACTTCTTTTAGAATTTTTATCTGACAAATGCCACTGGACATTTCTTCCTCAACAAGTTTCCTATGGAGTGACTAGATTGTTAAAATAACAACATACAGACATTTTTCCTAAAAGTCTGAGATAAGCAAATACTTGCTGTGCCTTGGCATCAAAGAAAAATCCTATAAAATTCAAATAACAAAAATACAAACATGATTTCACTACAATTTAAAATTACTGTGAAAAATAAAGAAATTTAATATTTTTGACATGTTGCCTTAACGACTTTTAGTATTATTATCATTGAACCAATATGCAGCCTTCTAAGAAAAGAACAAAAATCTGTGTTAATTATTAATAACTGTATTAAATTGTTTTGAAAATAAGTATATCAATTCCCTTTAATAGTAATAAGCTTCTGATTTCTTAAGCAGAAACTTGAGTATTAAAACTGTTAAGACTGTTAAAAGTTATGGGACAGCAAGGATATGATTTCTGAATTAATTAATTCTTAAGATTTCCTCAAAGCAAATCATTACATTCTACTGCACTTACAGTGTATTGATGTAAATATACTACATTAGTCCTGGTGTAAATAATTAGCATGATTATGTACTTGAGGAATCTCATTTGCTTACCAGTAACCCCCCCCCAAATGATTCCTGAATAACTGCAAGCATGAAATAAAATCTGAACACTTGTTTAGAGTTCAGCAAAAATCTGTTTGTAACGCGAAGCCTCCAGCAAACATTATCTGTCATTTCCACAGAAAAAGCTGCAGTTCTGCTCTGGGGACAGCTGAACGAACTCAGAATGGCAGCAGGAGCTCAGCCACTGCTCAACACCTATCTTCACTTTTTCCCTCTTCCAGAATCCTGATGGCAGGCTGTAAGAATTCATCGACAACGGTGAAAGCAAATAGTATTCTACAGCCCACAAAGACAGAGATGTTTGTTATTTCAGTGACTGATGCACCTGGAGTGAAGCCTAGGACCGTTCCCCGAACACAGCTGTGCGGGCAAAGCCAGCACTCACCCTCCTGTCAGATGAGAATTTGGGGTGAGGCACTCGTGTTCCTGGTGAGGAACACACTAAACACACACCTCAATCCACAGCAATCTGCAATACACTGGTTATTTCAAAACTCTGCTTTTCTCAGGATCTGATGCCATTGGTTTAGCCAGAGCGTAGACAGATGCACAGGCATTAATTTGGTAGTTTCAAAAGTGGATTTGTTTAGTGTCCTCTGACAGGATTCACTTACAGGGCATCTCAAAGCTCAGTGAAACAGTGGCACAAAAGAACAGAAAGGTATTTTCTCTTCCTCAAAAAGATGTTGCATCAAAAGCTGCTTTATCCATGTGCACTTTAGACATTAATATTATTAATACCTGCAAGCCCATTTCTGTCACTCAAGTTCCTCGCCACTGCTGGGAACACTTAAAAACTGTACAAAAAGGGCAAGAGTTTATCTGTCTCACTGCACAGATCAGTTGAAAAACCAGACCACTACTAAAGAACCTTTTGTTGGAAAATTCCCAGCCACAACATGACTGTCACAAGGATCCCCACTCTCCCGAGCATTAAGATCTGTTCTTCCTGCGATGAGATCCCTGACAAAGGCTTTTCTAGAGAAGCCTGGGTGACAAAGTGAGGGTCTGTCCCTGCCTCAGCAGCTGACCCAGCCTGGCCAGCACCTGGAAAACTGCAGGGACAACTTCAGGTTCACACAACACCACGGTCCACTAAAAACTTCTCGAAAATGTATTTACAATTTGAGCTTCATCAAGTAACTTCCCTGAAGTAGCATTCAAATCCTGCATTTGCACTTCCCGGTGTCCCCCAGGTCTTTGCACAAATGGTGACACTTTCAGTAGTGTTAGAAAGGGGAAGAATTCCCTGAAGGGTAGAGACTGAATCGTGTTCCAGCTGTGTGAGGTGAGGCAGGGATCTTTAACTCGCTGAACGCAGCCCATGCAAATGTGAAAGGGCTGTTAGCCCAGGATCATTGTTGTAATCTCGGCGCTTTGTAAACACTCCTGCTCTACATGGCTCAGCTTTTTACAGCACTGAAGCCCCCTCCGTTTGCTCAGTTGCAGAGGCTCACAGAAATACACACCTTCAAAATCCATTTATTTCATTTCACCTTGCAATTTCTTTCGAGTAAATTACTGTTCTCTCTATTTATACTTGCGGGCAAGTATAACAACAAGTATTATATTCAAAGTGTGCTTTTATCAAATGATCCAGGAGACAAGTTTATTAACTGCAAAGCACATCAGGGAAAGTTTAGAACACACAAAATTATCAAACTAAAGAACATATTTTATTTTTAATAAAATAGTGGAGCATGAAAAATAATTGTATATTACAAATATATACAGCACAAAACTGTGCACCCCCAGCACAGTAAAGAGCATCACTCTATACAAAGCTTCCCTTTGCAGAATCTAGTGCTTCTTGATCTATTCATAGTGAGAATTTGTTTAACAATGGAAAGAGTCAATAAGCCCTTTGGGGTTCTTTGAATTGATCGCCCCCCCTTTTTTTTCTGCACAAATCAGTCCAAACGTGTATAACATTGGCTTGATTTCCATTAAAAAGCCACAAAATGTAACACTAAAGGGTTTCTGAGGACTAGACCTCTTAGTTCTTTTGTTAAGAGATTTCTTTTGTTGTCTTTATGTACAGCAAAATACTTGTTTCTCTTTTCATGTCATGGTAAGAAAAAAAAATGTATTGCACATTATTCTTATTCACAAAGTTTGTGTCTGGCGCAGGAAGTTTCTCTTTTGGTGAAAGAATATTGGTGAGCATTATAGATTGAGCCTATTTTTAGGCCCTCCAAATCCAGTGGGCTGAGGAGCTGTAAAGGGTTTTAAAGTTAGCACCGAGGTTGTTTTCCCAGAGAGCATCCTCGCTCAGGATGGGTCTCCTCGGGACCCCCGTGTCCCTGGAGAGACAATGCCCACTTGGGCACTTGGAAATTCCAACCTTTGCTCCATAAAACTTGACTGTACCTTGTTACTCAGAGAGCTGAAGAAAATCCAGCCCAGCTACATGAAAAAGTTAAATAAGTGTTGGTTGTTGTGTTTGGTTCTGGTTGTTGTTTTTATGTTTTATGTTGTTGTTTGTTTTTTTTTTTTTTTAATCTGAGGGATGGATGTAATTCTTAACTACAAGTTAGTAACAGAACAGACTGGTTTAATTCACAATATTTCTTTCACTGTAAACTTCTCCATGAGTACGTTTACCTTCAGTTTTTCACCAGGTCCTGCATTCGGCATGATACATTTTTGTGCCTGGAGATATTAAACTGTTCTGACAAAAAAAGTACCATTCATTTTTTAAATTTCTGACTGCAGCTGTGGATATTTGTAAGTCTGGGAGGTGAGATAGAGTCTTTTCTAAAACCTGGTCACACACAAGTGGGCGGTTGCAACGTTGATTCATATTTTGCAAGATGAGTTTTCTGTGGATGTTGAGGTTTTTTGTAGATTCCACTACTGGTAATAACACTTGCAGGTTTTCTCCTACTTCTCTTCTTTAATCTCCGACTACAAACATTTTGCCAGGATTGAAGAGTCTTGGAAGTCCAGATCCACATGCCACTTGTAATGCCCACAACTAATAACATAAAAATTTTGACCATAAAAATTTCTACTGCTGGAATAGAGTTATTCATCATGCAGTCTAAATTTTTTGTCTGATTGTTCATCTTGCATTTCTGTTGAGTTGCTACGATTTTCCAATAATCCATGTTCAGTCTCTCATAAAAATAGCAAGCTATCACACAAGTTGCAGGCACTGTATACAAGACTGAGAATACACCAATCCTGACCATAAGTTTCTCCAACTTGTCGGTGTTTTCTCCACCTGTTTTCATCACCCTCCTGATATGAAAGAGAGCCACAAACCCAGAAAGAATAAATGAAGTGCCAATGATTAGATAACAAGCCAAAGGAATGAGCACAAACCCCGTCAAGGCGTTCACATCCATGCTGCCAACGTAGCACAGCCCTGTCAGCTCGTCTCCAGCCACCCTCCTCATCACCAGGATCATGATGGTCTTCACAGCCGGGATGGCCCAGGCTGCCAGGTGGAAGTAGCTGCTGTTGGCCTCGATGGCCTCGTGCCCCCACTTCTTCCCAGCCGCCAGAAACCAAGTCAAAGTCAGGATCACCCACCACAAGGAGCTGGCCATGCCGAAGTAGTACAGAACCAGGAACACAATGGTGCAGCCCGTGCTCTCCAGCCCCTCCTGGATGACATAGAGCTGGCCGCTGTCCCTGTCACAGGCGATGCTCTCAGCACCTGAGAAGAGGCGGATGATGTACCCCACCGAGTAGACGCAGTAGCACATGGAGAGGAAGATGATGGGCCGCTCGGGGTACTTGAAACGCTGAGGGTCTATGAGGAAAGTGAGCACAGTGAAAGCACTGGAGAAGAAGCACAGAATGGACCAGATGGCAATCCAAATGACAGCGAACTGTTTGTCATCCCTGCTCCAGTAAACATCAACCCCTGGCGTGCAGAGCGGCGCGCAGGAAGCGCTCTTTTCCACGCGGTGGAACTTGCCGGGATTTTCACAGGACGTTCTGCTCAGGCTGTCCTTGTGCTGCTGCACATCGTGGCCGCTGCTGGGCCGCTGGGGACGAAACATGGGTGGCAGCATGCTGGAGCCCCTGGGTGGCTCGTCCGACCCGTTGTTGGGGGCTTCCATGCACAGGTAGTTGGGGTCGTTCTTGTTGGGCAGTTTGCTGCAGTCCAAGGAGTCCGGCCACTTAAAATTGAACTGCTCCATAATCGGGGAGCACTTCAGCCTCGCCTGCTCGCACATCACCCTGCAGGCTGGGATCGGGGTAGAAACCTGCTCCGTGCACATCGGGGCATAGAGGGAGCACAGGAAAAATTTCAGATGGCCGTGGCACCCGTACTCCACCAAGGGGGCAAACTCGTGCAGCTGAATGGCCGCTTCCCTTTGGTTTTCGTGCCCCATCAGGTTCGGCATCCTGGTCATGTTGTAGCCGATATCCTTGCACATGGGGATCTCGATGGGCTGGCAGCGCCCGTCGCCGGGCCGGTCGATGTCCATGGAGCTGATGGCCGCGCAGCAGCCGCTGAGCCAGCAGAGCAGCAGCGCGGTGCTGCCGGCCGCCGGCCCCATTGTGGCTGCGGCCGAGGGGCCGGACGGGGCGGGGGCCGCGGGGCTCAGAGCACAGCCCGGCCGGGCCCTGCCCGCCGCGGCTCCGGCTCCGGCTGCGGCTCCGGCAGCAGCAGCAGCAGCGGCCCCGAGAGCGGTACCGGTACCGGCAGCGGGGCCGCGGGGCCGGCGGAGCGGGGCAGCATCGCCCGGGCCGCTGCGGGCCCGCGGCCGGCGGAACGGAAAGCGCCCCCGCTCCGCTGACGCTCCCAACTTACTGCGGGCAGCCCGGCAACTTTCTGCTCCCCGGGCTTCCACTGCGGCGATCCGCCTGCCCGCCTCCCTTTGCTCCGCTTCCTCCCGCGCCCCGCTGCCCAGCGGCCGAGCGCTGTCCGGAGAGTTTGGTGCGGGCAGGACCGGGCGGTCACCGCGTCCCCTCGCACGTGTCCCGGGTGGCTCTCGGTGCAGCGGCCGTCTCCGGGGATCCTCCTCTCCTCCAACGCCTCGCGGCTCCTCGCCTTCTTGCCGAGAGGTGGGGATCGGTTTATCCGAGCGCGGAATAAAGGAGGAGGAGGAGGGGGAGGAAATGTCTAAGGCGTTGAAGAGGGGGGCCTGGAAAGCCCCCGCTCCGGGTTCGCGATAGGGCGGCTCGGCCGCGCTGCGCCGGGCAGGGCTGCACCGGGCAGGGCTGCACCGAGCGCTGCACCGAGCGCTGCACCGAGCGCTGCCTCTGCCGGCTCCGCTGCCTCCGCCTCGCCGGCTCCCGGGGCCGCAGCAGCTGAATCCCGGGGTAAAATAAAGTAAAAAGCAAAAAAAAAAAAAGCTAAACCCAAGAAGAGGAAAGAAAAAAAACCACTGTGTAGGATCCGCCTCGCATACGACATCCACTTTGCATGAGAAAGGTGAAGCTGACACGGTGATTACTTTCCAATCACTCGGAACGCCTTGAAACCTCCTTAAGGACCCCTACAGGTTCTCCTTGATCGGCACAGATTAGAAAAAGCCCCATTTGTTTCTCTCTCCGTCTCTCTTTCCTTCCTTTCTGCTTTCCCTCCCGTTGCCCTCTCTTCAAAGTTTAACAAGATCTTTTCTGTAGAAGGCGTCAGCCTGCCCTCCCTCGCTCAGGTGGGAAGGCAGCGAGAGCGGAGGCTTCAGACTTCGTGTCTCCTAATAAGAGGGTTGAAGGTGGTGCCTCCTTGACTGCCTTTATTGGTGGGGGGGCAAAGCTTTAGCAGGGAGGATGTGGGGAGGAGGATGCATTTTATGGCGAGTGCTATAAACTCTTCGCTGCCAGGGTCATAAAATATGGTTGCTTTCAGCCTGGAGTCTCAGCTTTTTTCAAATGTCGTGCTTTGTCTCGAATTCCTAAACGAACAGGACAGGCAGGATTGCTGGAAAACTACCTGAATATGGTTTTAATCACGCTATGGCATCGCTCGAAAAGTAGCCTTTTTTTTTTTTTTTCCTTAAATAAGAAATGCTAAGAGGACGAGAGGCATACCCTTGGGGAAGTTACTTCATCCACTATGGAAAATATACTTAGGGATTTTTGGAGCCGGCAATCGTTCTAAACTGAGTTGTGTTTACTTTTAAAGTTAAGCTTTGAGATTTTTTTTTTTTTTTTTGCTTATTGGTCTCTCAGAGCTGGAGAAGGAGGACGTTAAATCCCCAGCCAAACTCCAGCTCGCAGTTTTACAGAGGGAAAAGGAGCACAGTGAGCAGAAGTCAAAGATTAGCTCTGCTCAGCTCCCCCTTCCCCCGCCCCCCACCCCCCTTTGAGCTCAGTTTTAGCGAACATATTAATGAAGAAGGAAAATCTCTCTTTCATTTCATTCATGCTCACCCACACAAACCGGGCTCCTCTCCATTAGTGCCTGTTTCTTATCGAAAAGAGCACGGATTCTCCTGGAAACTCCCAAATCCCGCAGGGTCAGAGTTAATACCCCACCAGCTCTAGAAAGGAAACTGTTGGCTTCCTCAGCTGTGATAAGGGTGAAATGGATCCAAGCAAGGACAGCAAACCAGGGCTAGTGTTTGTCTCTGAAAGCCCTGAAGATGTGGCCAGCTCTTGCCAAGGAGTAAAAGCCATCATAAAAATGTGCCTTGAAAAGCGAGGTCCTTTTTGTGGCTTTTCAGCGCATCGAGGAGATTATATTTGTAAAGTCCTGGTCTTAGGGACCGGCCTTTCCTTGGACACTCAGATCCCTCGGGGAATGTTTCAAAAGCAGGCAGTGTTATGAGCAGAAAAAGAGCTTTATTTATTTTAGTGTGTCTGTGTGTGTGTGAGAGAGGGTGTGCTGGGGCATTTCCATTCTTCATTAATCTAAGCCTGTTTTCTTAGCGTTTGTATTCATCCCGATTCCTCTTCTGGAGAGCTCAGCTGGGGGTAGCAGGGAAGTGTGGGGGAAGCTTTTTCAAGGGACAAGTAAATTCTACTTTAAAAAGTAGAATTTAAATAATAATAAAAAAGTAGAATTTAAATAATGCAGAAGAGGCACATATTCAATGTTTGTTTTATCCAACTGGATTGTTTGGGAGCTTGTTTTCCTTTCTTCTTTTTTTTTTTTCCCCCAACAAGTATTTTGTAAAGCACGTTCAATCACCATTGACATTAAAGTAATCTAGGAAAAATACATGGTATAAAACACGGACTTTTTCTTCTGTAACACTGATAGTAACCTTTTTCTCCTAAGAGGCAGAAAAGAAACGCAAATGAAAGTGAGAAAAAAAAGGGGGGGGGACCTCCAACCTTTGTAGTTGTGTCTCTCTTAATTGATCTTTCATGTGCCAATTGAAATCAGCCTTGTTTTTCTAGCCATTATTTTAGCCAGTGCATCCTGCTTTAGATCATTTTTTTTCTTTTACTTCTTATATTTTTAAAGAGCTATCTACGACTATCAGCCATTCAAGGAGCCTGAGTCAGTGAGAGTGACAAACAGAACGTTATTATAGAAAAATGAGAGCGCTGAGAAATCAGCAACTGGAAGATACCTCTGTAACTAATAAATGAAAAGAACCTTTTGAAGGCTCCAGCTGAAAAGATATTTTATTTTATTTTTTCTCCTGTGTGTGGGATTTGAGATGTGTGATTCTATGGAGCAGCCAGGCACCCCTGCTGCTAGGCCCTGGCTAGGAGTTGGCCCCCCTCTGGCAAATGTTATGGAGAATTGGGAGGAATTTTATGGCTGTCTTTTCCCTCAGCTCTTTTTTCTTTTGTCTTCTTTGAAGAATGACTTTAGACATTTTATTTACATATTTAACCATGGATGAAAGAGGAAAAAGAAAGCATTTGGGCCGTTGTGGGAATAGTGATATGTTTAAATTAATGGAAATCTTATTAGGCTTCTAAAATTTTAAGCAAAAGATTTTTAATGAAACTTTATAATTAAACATGATTTCAAATAATGTGCCAACTCACAGGAAGGATGCATTTCTCCCTCTAGCTACCCATATCCCCACCTCCCAAAAATGTGCAGAGAAATAATCTCTATCTTAAAGTCCAGCTCTTCTTCCGTCCCATAAGGAAAAGATTAAAAAATGTGAATATTTAATAAGGCGTGTGATAATTCAAACCATAACTAAATATTTTGTAAGTAAAGCAAACCATAAACGAGCCAGGCACAAAAACCCCATCAGCCCTCGTCCCTGCAATGGCAAAGTTTCATGCTGGATAATCTATTACAGTGGCAGTGGAATAAAACACTTTGATATGGCTGATGGGGAAAATCAAAGTTGCATCCATTCTATCCATGTTAGAGTCGTTGGAAATTACAGAGCCAGGCGAGGTTTTCTGAAATGGGATTAAAGAAGACCCAAATAATCCATTTGAGAGAAAATGTTCTGGCACTTCAGCAGTAAAGAGAAATGAAATGAGCAGCTCGGGGAGTTGAAGAGTTAATTAGTACATTAAAGATTTTTAGTAAAATAGTCTAAATTGCTTATGAGGAACAATGGTGTGTCACGACAGAACGTGAACTGGTATTGACAGCCCTATATTTGAGAAGTCTGTAGCTATAAGTGATTTTCAGATTTAATATTTCTGGCCAGCCATTTATTACACAAAAAATAGAGATCAGTTTAATGTTAACCCCATTCAATAATCCTGTTCTCATCCATATTTTTACACGTTCATTCACTTTTGAACTCACACGTTTCAATCCAGTAATGAATTATATTTATATATTAAAAACACGGGGTTTAAAACATATATATTAAAAGAATGTTAGCCATACAGATAACAACTGTAAAAGAAAAGGATCACAAACACAAAAAGAAAGCTGATAGCTATTTTAGCAATGTTATAAGCCTGTATTTCTCACTGAATTTCCACTAGACATTAATAAAATTAAATGGCATGCAGAGAAATGTTTATTTTTCTAAACCAAATGGGTTTATTTTTTCCTAGCTATGGAATCTTGGTAGCAGTTTTCCTCCAAAATTTAAGTAAACATGTCTGCCTAATAGGACAGGCACACTGAGAAATATTCCCATGCAAGTGCAAATCTGCACAATGGACAAAAGTTTTAATTGCCTTAGAAAGCCACCACCACCAAGAGTTAAAAGAATTAAAAACAAAAACAAATCATAAATGGATGAGTGGGTTGTATAGTATTGCTCTAATACAATTTAGCTGGCTATTTTAAGGGCACTTCCCTTGAAATGTGGTTTGAAATATTACCAAAGGTTCGACGGGGTGCATTAGTGTGAATTGCAAATCAGAACATTTCTTTAATCCCCTTTTCATGGCCTGGCTTCGGATCAGTGGCATCTAAGGGACTCCCCACTGCTTCTGGCTCAGGAGGAACCATTCACTGGGGCAGCTTCCCTCCTCTATTCCCACAGTCCAGAAAACAACACCACAGACAGACACCCTCCAACTAAATTAGATTAAACTCCTTCTCTTCCACAGCACATTAGCCTTTTCACTGCCCAAGATTCATTATTCAGCTACTCCTAATTTAAAGATACAGTATTTTTCTGCTCTTAGGAACAAAAAACAATGAAAAAAACTAAAGCCAAAGCAGAAAAAAAAAAGAAAATTCCTGGTCAGAAATAAACCTGGTGATGCTAAAATCACATAAAGGCAGGAGAATGTCCTTTTCTCTTATACTCTAATATTACAGGAATATTATCATTTTAAAGCACAGGTCACAGCAGAAAGTTCCACAGACACTAAAAACAAGAGCAGGCTCAGTAGAAAAAGAAAATGCACACAAATTTTCTTTTCTTATAAACACCATTTGATAACCTTCATTCACCAGTCTTTCTGCATGCACTGTTTGCATATCTTGCAGCCAAATCTAGGCTTGTAAAGGCATAAATACAGTGAAAAGTGCAGATGACGGCAAGGATTAATTAGTTCTCTTGTTGTCATTTCCTCCCTTATTTCCATCCATAACTTCTCCACTCCTCCTTTTCAAGGTAAAAGCAGTGTTTTAAGCCGTCTGCCATTTGGGTCTGAGTCTGCAGCTGCTCACAAACCCAAACCGAAGCAGGCAGACCCCAGCCAGCTGTCCCTGGATCTCAGGGCCTGCCTTGGCTGCCCCTGCAGCACTCCTGGGCACTGCTGTAGGTAACCCAGCATCCCTGTGCGCCCCTGGAGCTGCAAAAGGACCGCAGTGATCGCTCTGACCGGGAATATTCTCTGATTTCAGAAGAAATGAACCTCTCTGCTACAGGAGGGTCTCTCCTCCTCACGGCTGTGAGTGCCTGGGTGGCCAAGGTTTGTGGCAGCACCAGGGCGGGGACTGTCCCTCTGTACCACACCTCCAACCCTGGGCTCTCTTTTGGGCTCCTCAGGACAGGAAAGACTCGGGGGGGAGCTGGAGCCTGTCCAGAGAAGGGGCTGGAGCACTAGGCTGGTGAGGAGCTCTGCTGTGGTTCAGCAGCTGTTCAGCAGCATAACTTGGGATGCGCTGGATGTGCCAGTTCCCTCCATCCTTCCACAGCCATCCGTCTCCTGGTGGTATTTCTGTGGTCTTTGTCACTTCAGGAGGCTATTTACACTTTTACAGAGCCTGGCTTGGTCATGTCTGTGGGCTTGTCCCACGTAGGGGAGAACAGTTTTAGTTTTGTCAGTAACTCCAAAGTGTCATGCAGGGAAAGCTGACATAGTGGTGACCCTGCATCTGTTAGAATCACAGAACCATGGATCATTAACGTTGGCAAAGGTCTCTAAGATCATCAAGCCCAAGCAAGGGGTTTAAGATGAGCTAAAATTCCAGACCTGTCTACATGAACCCTCCGGTCTTCTCACTCACTGTAACTTAAAGTGCTGTCTTGAGGTAATTTTGATTTGCATGGATCAATAACAGCATCAATTTTAACCTTTAAGAATCCTTAACACAGTTCAGACCTGAACCAAAACTCAGCAGTTCAAAGATTCCCATATGTATATGATATTCCCCACAGGAATATGTAGTTCCCCCATTATTTACTATGATATATTGAGGGAGTTCCAATCCCACCACAGCTTTATGTTCCAGCCCTCTGCTAGAGGGCACTGGCAGAGACAGGATATCCTGCTGGATGGGCTGTGGCCTGACCTGCTGATCCTTTTTACATTCTCAGGTAGCAGGAATGTATGATATGGGTTTAATCATTGCTGTAAGTTGCCCTTGCACATTCTCCATCTGGCATCTGAATTTTCAGAGTGTGATGGCAATCACACACTCTCTGAAGGAAGCATGTAAAGTGAGAAATTGAAATGCCATTGTTTGGAATGCTATTTATTATTTCCAGATCACAAAAGAGAGATGCTCTGTGTATGTCGCATGCAAGAGGCACAGGAGGGACTGAGCCAGCAGTGAAGGCAGGCACGACACATTTCTCCAAATCAGCACAAAGGTCACAGATCAATGTTGATTCTATGCAAAAGTGACTGGTGTATTTCTAGTCCAGCCTTTCCCTCAGCTGTGGCACTAAAGCCCAGCTGTAGAACCTCAGATGTCAGTGCCAGGCTCAGGACAAGGGAGAGCTCAGGCTGAGTTTGAGGCCAGAGTGGCTGCTGGCTGTTTGAGCCCACGTTCACTCACAGCCTAAACCACAGCCCACCCCAATGTCACCAAATCCAATCTCTTCTTCTATCCCCATCCTACAGAACGTGGCCAGGCTGTGCTTCCCATAGGAGCAGGAATTTGATAGAAATGTTAAAGCATTTGATGGAGGATCCATCTGGCTCAAACCCACAAACTGCCAGTGTGGGACAGAGTAAGACACAGAAAAGTTTCCTGTATGGTGGAGTCATGCCAGCATGAAATAAGGGGAAGAAGTGTTACATCTAGATCACTCTTAGATGTTCAGAGGTCTTTTTCCCTATTCAAATTATTATTATATGGAAGTGATTAAAACACAGTGGGAGGAAAGACCTGCTCGGTCTGAAATACTTGTATGAGATAGGGAGTGCACAGACAACAGCATGGTAAAGTATAATGAGGTATTAGTGCTGGAAATGGCTCTGTGTGCTCCAGCCCCTTGTTGAATTTTGTTTTCCCCATCTTTAAATGAAGAATATTCTGCCTGATGAAGGTGAACAGGAAGTGCTCGGACACTGCAGTGTTGGAATGCCCCATTACTCCATGAGAGAGTGATCAGAAAACTCAGACATTTGGGAAGATACTGCCAGACCTTTCTAGATTCAATGCCAGCTCAGTACACATATATTTGAATTTGGCAGTCTCCTGCTCAGGAGCACAGGAACACTGTTACATGCTGCACACATTAGGCAACCATGTACACAGAATCAATTCAAAGCAGCTGTTGGAGACCAGCAATTTTAGGGGAGCTATAGGGTGAATTCCTCCATCTATACATCTTTTTTTTTTTTTTTTTAAAGCGGGAATGCAAAGGAGGAGGGAATGAAAAATTGATACTGCTCTGTGCTCCAGATGAAAGAACAAACATAATTTTATTTTCTTTAATGACTCTACTGGATTCTGAAATTAAACCCAGCGGGTAAAAAGATCCTGTGCAGATTTCAAAAGAGATCATGTAGTCTATCCATGTGCTAAGGCAGGCAAATTTTTTAAGCCCTGCCATGTTCTGTGAAACTGAAAAAGGGTTATCCCTGTAAGCATTCTACTTTTCAAAGCCATCTCTCCCTCTCCATCTACCCCAAGTCAGTGGATATTCCAAATAAATGTCATCCTAACTTTAAATGTCATTTTGTGGTTCCTCCCTCTGAGTTTAGAAGAAGAATTGCTGTATACTCTGCATTAAATATTATTAGACCTCAACGCACAGACAGCACGCCCTTTTTTTTATGTTATCCTCTCAGCAGAACCAGACAGAAAAAGAAGCCAAAAAAACAAACCAAAAAACCCCAGCCATATAAATAACTGAGTGTAATCCCCAGCACAGATTTCAAACCAATTGAACTGAGAGTAGCTAACCTTGGCTCTGAACTCTCTCCAGCTGCAGGTTACTGCAGTTAATTGCAGAGCACCTGGTCTGAGCCCCAGGTACATGAATCATCCCGCAGCACACCTTGCAATCTTTCATTCTGCTGTCATGGCCCGGGGCAGCTGACAGCGCCTGCTGCACCTTTGTTCCTGCTGGGTGTGCCAGCCCCTGGCAGAATTCCTGCTCTCATGGAAGCACAGGGAAGCTCCTTCTCTCCAGGCTCGGTGTTACCTGCCGGCCTGAGGAGTGTCCCAGCGCTCGCTGAGCCTGGCCCTGCTACACAGGAGGCTGTGCCAGGCTGTGCCAGGCTGGGCTGGGCTGTGCCAAGCTATGCCAGGCTGTGCCAGGCTATTCCAGGCTGTTCTTCCAGGCTGTGCCAGACTGTGCCAGGCTGTGCCAGGCTGTTCCAGGCTGTGCCAGACTGTGCCAGGCTGTGCCAGGCTGGGCTGGGCTGTGCCAAGCTATGCCAGGCTGTGCCAGGCTGTTCTAGGCTGTTCCAGGCTGTGCCAGGCTGTGCCAGGCTGTGCTGTGCCAAGCTATGCCAGGCTATTCCAGGCTGTCCCAGGCTGTGCCAGGATATCCCAGGCTGCGTCAGGCTGTGCCAGGCTATACCAGGCTGTTCTTCCAGGCTGTGTCAGGCTGTTCCAGGCTGTGCCAGGCTGGGCTCGCTCCCTCAGCTCCTGCAGGGTGCTGCAGTCACTGAACAACACCCAAAAGCTGTTTCCACACCCTCAGCACCAACGGGGCACCCCAGGCTGCTGCTGCTCCTGCAGGGGTGTGAGTGGGGAGGCACAGAGCAGGGTGTGGGACACCTGTGCAGGTGTGTTCTGCATGCACGTGTTTGGAACATGGCAGCATTCCCCATGGCTGTGTGCACACACTGTGCATCCCTTCCAATCAAGGCCAGCCCTCTCCAGTCCTTTTTTACCTCCCCAAGTGAACTGCTCAGCCTCTGTCCATGGAAAGCCTGTTCCTGGATGCAGATTTGTTTATACATCAACAGCAAAAAGGCTAACTGAATTAACTGTTTACCTAAACACTGTAATGTAGATGCTCGAACATATGTACAGCCGTGTGTGTTTTATAAATAATTACCTATGTGCACATGTGTCAGGCACCAAAATGCCTACAGGGTCTTTTGGTAAGGGTGAACTACTTGTAGATACTTGAAGTTCTTGCTAGTCTGGGATTGATTATGTTGTGCTTATTAAAGTGGTTTGCAGCTTTAACTGGTAAATATAATTTGAAAAGGGCAGGACAATGTTTTGAAAATAGTTGGTCACTCCGTTGCACAGACATGGCTCTGAAAGTGCAGTTTCATTTTTCTCACCAATATTAACTGAACTACATCTCTCCATGGGTGTAATAAATCATTTGACATGACATCCTTCAACTACTGGCAATACACAGATAAAGAACATGAGACTAATGGATATACAGAAGGTTGGTGGAGAAAAGTCGTGAAGAGAAGGCAAATGAGCTGCACTGAACCTGTACTTATATACAGAATTCATGGCTGTTTGTACAAAAATTGTACTGTAAGAAGGACAGTCTGGAAATTATAAACCCACCCACTTTGGCAATACTGATTTCTTGTTTCCTGATTCCTTGTTTCTTGGATGTGTGTTAGCACAGAAGATTAGGTTACTCCTTCAGTTACACACAAATAACCAGCAGACGTTGTCACAACAATCTTGACGTTGTCATCTTTTCCACTGTAACATTCCACTGCACTGGTTGGCAAACTAGCACCCAGATATCAAAGTACTCACTGCCAATGATTGTGATTTCAAGCTACTTATTTTCAGTCTGCCTGATACTCCTGCTTTTTGCCTCTTGCTTGGGTTAGGATAGAGGGTTCTCTCTCATAACCTGTATGAAAAGTGGTGTCTCTCCCCTAATCTTTGGGTAAGATTTAAGGAATCAAAATGGCCTCCATAGTCACTATCAGTCCCTGATCTGATCAATATTTAGATGAATATTTGAGGTCCTTTTGGTGTACCTTTCTCCTCTGCAATCAGCAGTGGTTCATGCAGCTGGGTGGGACAGTTCCTCCTCTGCTGCAGTGACACAGATGTGCATCCATCCTGCTGTGACAGGAGAACCAAAGTCATGCAATTCATCATCTAAAATTGTCGACTGGAGAGCAGGCATAACTCCCCTGCTGTCAATTCACATCATCTCCCTGGATGAGGCCTGGACATCCCTGAAGCTTTCTAAGTAATGCCAAAGTGATGCACAATGGAGAATTTCACCATAAGAAATTTAATTCTGTCCATAAGACATAAATGGGAAGTTGCTCCAGCAATCCTAATTTTGTTAGGTTATGGACTCTAGAATTTGCTTTTAATTTTTTCACTGTCCTTGGCATTGGGTTTATTAAAAATCCAACTTGAAATTCAATTAGACGATAATTTATATTATTGGACTAAATACAGATTTAGCTTCAAATTGGTTACTTAATCTCAGTTTTACTTTACCATGTCAAAGCAGTAAAATAATACAGTAACCATCACCTCCCCATTTCTACTTGCCCCAGGTACTCCTGCACAATCTTTCTTCCAATTCTAGAACAAATGTTTATAAAATGCTCTGTCAAAGGTAAAGCAGAGGAGAGACACATCCCCTCTTCACTCTTATGATGAATGTTTGCTGACATAGGTCATAAACTTTCCAGCATTCATTCCAAACAAAAGCCTGCTGTTATGTACTGGGGGATGTCTGTAACAGGGGAAAGGCAAGAGGAGTACATGCTCTTGTTTCTCCAGTTCAGCTTGATTTTATTACTATTATGTTACAGCGTTTGGGTTGTTTGGGGTCCTTTAAGACGGAAAGAAAAGAAGCGTGGACTTAATTTTGTTTAGCTTCTAATCTCTTGCCTAATGAATGGGCTGGACCCATTTTACCCTGACAAAATATGGTCTAAGCTGTCAGAGTTCTGACTCACCTGCTGCTGCCCAGTCTCCCATGAGAAACAGTTTTGAGTAGTCAGGGAAAGTTTTGGTCCATGGGGACTTGTTAATCTGTTTTATTGCTGGAGACTTTGGGCCTGGGATCCCCCTGCCCTCTGAAGTGGTAGCACAGGAGAACCCCGAGCTGATGGGTGAGTCAGGTAATCAATCAGTGCAGACAACAGGGCCCTACAGACAAGATTTAATAAGAAGAATGAATGGAGCCAGCTAAACCCCCAGGGACAGATGAGCCTACTTCTCATTCTCTGTTTATTAAAACCATTCGTATCAATTTGTCATGTGGAAGCATTTAGTTCATTCAAGCACAAGTGTAATTTAAAAGTCTTATTAATAATACTTTAAATACTGACTGTCAGATTCCTCACACACAGGTGATAAGGGAACCAGAGTGGCAGCTTAAGATGCCACTGCAAGATGTACTAAACAATGACTCCAACTTACTTCAGTAAATTCTCTGAAGCCAGAGCAGTTGCAGAAGGCATGAATTTAGGAAATCACTCCAAAGGCCACATATGAACTTCTCTGAAGCCGCCTTTTTTTTTTTTTAATTCGTTTTCTGAGGTTTATCTTTCTATTTGCTCTAATTGACTGTGAACTGATTTCAAAACTTGTAAGAGTTCCTGGAAATCTCAACAAGGTTGTTGGATTTTTTCCCCAGGATGAGAAGCACCTTGCAAGCCCTTGCACTCGTGAGAGCAGAGGCTAACTCCTGGCTGGGTGCACCTGGTGTATTTTGCACGCTTTGCAAAGATAAGGTCTCCTTGTCCATGGGGCTGCGAGGAGCTGGCTGCTTCAGCAGGCAGCACAGCTCAGACCACTGACAGCTGTGGGCAGTGCTCTCAGGAGAATGCTCTTCGTGAGACTTTTAACAGCAAAAATCACCCAGAAAAAGTCATCTGCTGGGGAGCTAGCTCTGTCAGGCTGGTTTTCTGCACGTGTCCTTGTGCAAATGTTATATTAGAATGAACTTTGACTCAGTGTTCTACCTGTCTGTGTACTGGATTGTGCCTTTGGGCTTTGTCCAAAGCCTGCTGAAATGAGGGTCTCTTCATTTCCTGGAACTGTCCACAGCTCAGAGCCTCTAAATGCCCACTTCAGGGCGTGACAAATATCTGCCTGTGAACTCTGGGAGTGCAATTGCCAAAGAGCAAGTTGAGATGCAGAAGAGAAGTTTTCCTGGTGTGGCCTTGGCTTTGCTTTGCCCTCTCCCATTCATCACCAGTAATCCAGACACTTAGCCCTGGCATAATATCCATCTTCACATATGTAATTAGTATCACACCTACAGGCTCTGTTTCTTTTAAATAATCCTTTGATGAATGCTTGAGATATTAAGCATGTTATTAGAAGGAGATGGTGCTTAGAAGAAGGAAAAAACATGCTGTGCTTCCTGACTGCTTTGTTCTTTTGAATTACTATATGGTAGAAAAAGAAAACAAAACCTTCTCTCTCTTCCAAAAGAATATACAAAATGGTGTTACTGATTCGATCAGACTGTTTCAGGTTCCAGTAGTTACTAAAAATCTAAGGCAGAAAGGAAAGGCAACCTCAAAATCACAAAATATTCAATAAACTCGTGGTCCAGGACTAGCTCAATACCCAATAGCCTATAAACCTCAAGGCTGGGAACTGAAACAACCTCTTGGTATGAATGGCCAGACCAGACCCCCCTCCTTAGACTAAGCAACTACAGTACCTGGTAAAGTTTTATAGCCCTAACAAGATCTTTAACAAATTAAAGCCACTGGAACCAGGACTTTGTTCTTTCTTTTCAAGCTGCCCACCTTCCCATTCCTATCCAGAAACGCCCCTGCCCAAAGCATGGTTTTAATTCAGGGCCCAGAATGGTACAAAGGTTAGTGTTCATACAATAAACCTTTCAAAGAAGAATTTGGGTTCACCGGAGCTGTTTAATTGTTGCAGAAGGTCTGCTGTAATGAAGAAAGACTTCTGTCATTTTTGTATCTTTGTCATAATTGCCTAAATCCATTAGAATATATTCATAGCTGAGGGAAGACTGGGATCCCTGTGACTGCCCTTATATTTGCATTATTTATGTAGCAACAAGAACTAGATAAGGCAGAGAAATGAGATCCTTGATCATCATCTCCTTTGATCATCCCCTTCCCCCACTGCATGCACAGAGCACACCATGGAGGCATCCTGGTTCAGAGCTGGGTTCCACGGAGCACTTCCAGGAACACCACAGTGCAGCATTTGAGCCTTTTCCGTGGGGTGATTCTGGCAATAGCAGTGTCAGACACCAGCCTGAGGGTGCTGAGCTCACACGTCAGTGCAGACCATCCCGGGCTGCCCTCCTGCTCGGAGCAGGGCACCCAACGCGCCGTGCAAGCAGAGGAGAGCACAAACGATGGCTCCAAGGTCACTCCGAGCCGCTCAGGTAGAGAAGTGGGGACCTGCCTCAGTTCACAGCAGCTCCGGCAGAGTCCAGCTTTGGTCTGCTCCTGCTCCCCCAGCGAGGCAGAGACTCCTGGGCAGTGCCTCCCATCGTGCTGCGAATGTTCAGGCATTTTCTCTTTCTTTCCTCTAAGAACCTTCTGTTTTCTGTGCACTTGCACTGTTTAAATTCCCAGCCAAAGAGAGATGCCCCCAGAACAGCGACAATGATCCAAGGGAGCCCCTTTCATACAACTGTGAGGAACGCACAGCAAGGATTCTGCTTCACTCTCAGTTTAGGTTTCACCTGAAAACCACATTTCCCAAAAGGTTTCCCCAGCTTGTTCAGGAAAGCTCTTGGGTTTAGCATGAAGCTACCAAAAAGTAGAAAATTGCTACCAAGATTTGCATACTTAAAGGAAAGGGAAAGCATATTCCCATCCATAACAGGATGTAAACCATGGCAGGGAGAAGAAAGAAAATGCTGGGGAAATCCCTTCCCGTTACATGTATGGGATTTGGGTTTAGTTCTAGATAGTTTTTTGAATTGTCAGGCTTGGCATGTGCCCTTCTGCTGCTTGCACAGGAGCCTAAGAATCAAACAGAAATTCTGAGGATTTGTGCTTGAAAACAGCCCCTGTTTGTTAGGGAGCTTTCATGGTCCAGGTGTAAAATCTCCAATAAACATTAGACATAGCTCAGACAGACAAAACCACCCCTGCTCTGACAAGCTGTGAACCATGAGGCCACGAAGTACAAAGAAGCAGCTTCTGACATGGAGACACATGGTATTCTTAACTGACACCCATAAAACTGAAATTAGTCAAAACACATTCTTCACCAAGGCTTGGAGCTTGGAGCATTTACTGCACACTGAATAAAAAAAACCCACAGAAGAGAAAACTTCAGCTGATGAGACTAAACTTTTGGTCTCCAGATCCAAAAGAATGTAATTCATCCTGTCTTTAACATCTGTACTTCTTTGTCATAAGGCACAGCCAGAATCTTGCAAAATAATTCCTTACAAGTACTTGAGCTTGATTATTTTTAGATCTCTAAAGCTGTGATTGTACAGAAAAATCCCCATAAATATCTATCCCTATATCAGGAATTGGATACCTGTTGACAGTCAAGCCTCAGACAGCCCCAGAGCAGAAAAGTCCCATCATCCCTGCTATGTCTTCCTCACTGGAATAACCTCAGGGCTGAACTGGAGGGACAGGCCTGGGCTGTGAAGTCAGAATTACCCAGAGGTTTGGGCTTGGTGCTGATGCATGAGCTGCAAGGTCCAGGGTGTGCTCACCTTGCACGGAGCAGGGGGTGCTGCAAAGGCCACGAGTGATGCTCAAACAGAGCTGCTGCCCTTCAGACCCTGCTGCTCACCCCTTGGCACCTCTCAGCTGAGCTCAAACCCCGTGACAGCAGCATAAGCTTTACAACACTTAGAAAAAAGCACTCGTTCTCTTACAAGCTGCCCTGATAGCAAACGTGCTCAGGTAGGAGCTGGAGGGGTGCAGCAGTGTGCCAGTAAAAGTTTGTTTTCTTCTGCCAAGGAAAGTGCTGCTTTCCAGGCAGATTCAATTAAAGGCAGAGGATGTTACCTTGAGGAGCCACTTTGTTTACATTTCAAAGGCCCAGTCCTCTTGTTAGACTGATCCTGGATCATGCAGCTCCTTAATGAAAAGCACTTGTTTGGTTTTATACCTCAACAGCAAATTAGATTTTCCCAGGACAGTTTGACTATGTGAGAAAGCTTTTGTGACTGCCCAGACTTCTGCAGTGTCATTGAGATAACAACCCTCGCATCTGCACTTCTCTTCTCAAGGAAAACACAAAAAATATTCAGATCTATTACAAACTTACAGGATTTATCACCCCAACTTGATTTAGATAACTTATTTTCCCTCTAAATTCCTGAGCTCAACCTGAAATACATTCCAGTACTGAACATTTTGTAGTTCTTCCCCAGTACCTTTAAGCAATGTCCCTTTCAGACACTGACGGTGTCTGACTCTGGCCAACGGCAGGGGCAGCTTTTATCAGAGGGTTTTGGAAGGGTTCTCACTATACCAAGAAATGAAAACAATGGAAAAGTGACAAGGTAAATGACTGCAATCATGTTACATATTTCCTATCTCTTGCTTCTCTGTGTGATCACTTAAAAAAAGCACTCTCTGTCTCTACTGAACATTTCCCCTACTGATAGCTAGAAATGAAACTGAAACTCTACCTAGTAAGCTACATTCAAAGAATGTTTGTGATAAGATGGAGAGAAAGCTACAAGAACACTTGTTTAGAGAAGCAAACTCCCCTATAACATAAAATTGCTATAAAATTGTTATAGATATATATATAAAAGCTAGTATATATATATATATATAAGCATTTTAGTATCCATCCCTTTGATGCCTAGAAAATAACTGTAATTTCTTTGTAAGAGATCTACACAGTCAGTACTGTTCTGGAGTACATACCAATCAAAATCCCCTCCATCTAATTGCTCACTAAAATCTCAAAGCCATGCTACCATTGTTTTATTGCTACCATTGTTTTATTGCTGGTATGCTGCTGCAGCCTATTTGGAGTGATTCCTGGGTGAAACATGGAACATCCATCCCAATACACCAAGATATTTAGTATTTAGAAGGAAACCCAGCATGATGATGTGTTTCTATTCGCTCTCACTCAGCCCCCTTCAGAAGGGTTTGTCACACACACAAGTGCAGCCCGTGTGGGTCAGTGCCAGCTCTACACTCAGTGGCTGGGCTGGCTGGACCAGGTGGTTTTGGCTGTGCCAAACAAAGCTGGAAACGCTGTATCCTCAACCAGAAGAGCTTGAATGACAAGTGACTCATATTAGGAATTCCTTGTGTTCAATCAGCTCCCCTTGATGTGAGATAAAGAGACTTGATGAAAACAGACAGAACCCAGTTTCAGTCTCCTCTTGGGAGGAGTGAAGATCTTTTTTACATAGGGACAAATTCATCCCTGGCAAAAGGCTTTAAACTCGAGTGGAATTATAGCAGGGATGAAAACAGGTCATCTTGTTTTGTACTATATGCTTCACATCTGTGATGAAATAAACTGGGTCTCAAAGGAGAGTTGACAGAAAATCAGCTCTTGTGTTTCTTGTGACTCCTTTTAAACTATAAAACCTCCTAATGCTTAGTTTTTAAAATATATTTGATTTATCATTGACTTATGCAACGCTCTGTGCAATGACAATCAAAAGCTTTTTGTGGAAAATAGAACACACTCTGAAATAATCCAGACCCAGCAAAGCATAGCTTTCACAAAGAAATCCAAAATCACCTGTTTTAAGCAGCCAACTGGAAGGAGAAAAAAAGACCAAAATAACAAAACCGAGCAAAGGCTTCTAATCATTCTCTGTATCTCCTTTTTGGTATGCTTGATTTGAGATGCTTTAATGAATCCTCGTTCTCAGACAAGTGCTGGGTACCCGTTCACTGGGAATCAGGCACATCACAGCAGTCACCCAAAGGCATTTAGGGAAATATTCAAGGACCTCAAGCACAGCTGAATATTTATTTTATAATTCTATCCCGGTCTGAACTGTAGTTTTTGTAACCTGAATATCTCTTTTGTACTACTCTGAATATATTTACAGTACTCCATAGTAATGGTTGCAAATGCTGCAGTCACACTCTCATGCAGAGCCGGCTGCACCGCTTTGATCATCCCATTATTTGGGTTATTTTACGACAGTTTTAAATGGCTGAGAACTGCACAGAGATGACTCAATTGTATCATTAGCCATGAACAGCGAGTCCATGTTAACAAGCCCTAACTACTCCTGAACAATGTAAACAGGAAGCCTGGTGCTGGAAATTCATTCTGATGATTTCCACTCTTCTTGCAGGTCACAAAGAGAGTCACAAATTAAAAAATGTCTTCACAAGGTGCCAGCTAGGAGTTTAACTGTTGCATAGATGTTTACAGCCATTCTGAGAGGTATTTTATGTCACCATTCACAACAGAATTATATAAAAAGTGTCCCAGCATTTAAATTTAGTTATTGCATAGAAAGTTCCTGGTGGTATGCCTGACATAATGCACAAAAATAAATAAACATTTTAAAACCACTTCAAAATCTTTAGTACTTTCTTGAATGTGGTTATAAGCATAAGAGCCTTGGTTCCATATTTCCATGAGTTCAGAGGGAAGTGACTGTGACTGAAATGCTGCCAGGAGATTCCTCTCTGCTACCCAGTTTATTTAGGAGAACAAATATGTGGCCTAAACCCTTCTATAATAAGGATGTTCTGGAAAAAACCTAGATCTCGGATTTTGGCTATACATGCAGTGTGTAAAATGCTGTGTGTTTGCAGGGTTTGGATGTTTGGTTGATTTGGGGTTTTTTGTTTGTTCCTTTTGTTGCTGCTCGGATTTTTTCCCAGAAATCTTCCCAATAAGTTCCTGGGAGAGGGACCTAAAGCAACATAAAAAACCCAATTTTCTACTTTATGTCCCAGGCAGATTGATATAATCTATAGCAGAACAAATAGTGTCAATAATTATACTGGATTTTACATAAAAGCAACCTCTATAGAAACAAGAGAACAAATCAAATGAAAACACAGTAATCTGAACAAATGTTTTCAGCACTAGAAAGCGCAAGGTGAGCAAATTGCTGCCCTAAGGACAAGGTGAAAACCCCTAGCCCCCCTTTCCAAAGCAAACAAATAGCGTGAAATGTAACTTGACGCTCGTTTGCACCAAGGGAAAACATTTTGTCAGCCGCCTTTTCTCTGAGGTGGCCTTTACCTGGTTTTGTGTCAGCCTGATCCTCGCCGGAGCTCCCCCAGTGGCTCCGAGCTCGTGTTGAGGAGGCTGAGCCCTCCTGTGCCCATCAGTGCTCACCTTGCTCAGAGTCCTCCAGCCACCGAGCAAACACTGAGTAAAAACGTACTTTACATATGGATCAAATGTGGCGTTTCTCAAAGGCATCAGTTCTGAACCCAGCAAGGTGTTCAGGCTTTTAGAGCCCTCTGGAAGCTGCAGGTTTTCAGTGAGTAAAGATGTTTCTCTCCAGGGAACTCATATTTTAAAGCAGCAGAAATTTTTAAACTTTTAAAAAGCTGGACATAATTGATTTCTTGAAACTCACATATAAATCAATAATGTACCTAGAAACACAATCCCAGAAATGTAAAATGTAGTATTTTGTGCCATCCAGGTTAACAGTGACCAGCTGACACAGACTGCAAATTTGTGTGTTGAGGACTGCCTCTGGTATGGATTTATTAAGTGGGCTGAAAAACACAGCAAGACACCACCAAAGCTTGTACCAAGGCTGTAGTTGGATTTTTTTTTTTTTTGCTTTGATGAAGAAACTATATCACTTTGATTTTAGAGTTTCTTTATAGCTTTTGAGTGGCAGGAAGCTCTTTACATTATTAATAAATGTTTTGAATTTAAAGCCTTTAAACTGAAAAGTTTTTTTGGGGAGGAGCTTTGAAAAACCAAGAAATAAAGGAACTCATCATAACACTTATAAGATAAAACTGCTTTTTTCACACTCAACTTTGGTTTAATGTGTCAGAGTCATGACTTTAATCACAAATTCCATCTAATGTTGAAATAAATGCCAAGGATGATGACTAGAGGAGCTCTATCTTTATAAATCTCCCCTCAAATGAAGTGGGAAGGTGAAAGTCAGAAGGAGGGATCACTTCATCCCCTCAGAGCAAAACTGAGTCCTGTAGAGGCCAAGCCCACACAGAGCTTGTGCCTGGAACAGTGGAGAGGAAGAAGCTGGTCCAGTCTCCAGCACCAGTGGAAAAGCTCTTCTGGAAGTGCAGAAGTAAATCAGTGTACAAGGATGTGACATCCTGCCTCTGGCCCGAGGGAATTCCTCCAGATCTGCTGCTATTTCCCTCTATTGATCTGAATTCCCCTGCTCATTAAATAGGCTCCGTGCAGGGAAGAGTTTTCTTTTCCCCAGAGGTCAGAAAGCAGCAAAAGATCTTGTGCTCCAAGCTGTGACCGCAGCTGACCCAGGCTGCCGTGCTGGGCTGAGGCTGAGGTGCCCCATCCACATGAAGTCCTCTCTCCAGGCATCGCAACAGCACACACAGATATTAAAAACATCCCCCTCTTGATGAAACCACGCAGGTACAGTGGAACTGCCTTGAGAAGAGCAGGAAAGCTGGGAATGTTTGCCAGCTAATAACCAGCTGGGGGCTGCAGGGAGCGGCCACAGGAGGCGGCTCCATGGAATGAGAGAACTGGGGACCGGATGGAAGCTGGGGGCGAGAAGTGGAGTCTGGGACAGTCAAGCAAACAGACCAAGGGCCAAGGGAGTTTCAAATGGCTCCGTGCGGGTGAACGGTGGAAGGACTGAAGGTGACCCCAGAGCAGCCCCACTCTCTCTTTGCTGCCATCTCACACCTCCAGGGAAGCCAAAGCAAAGGCAGGGGATGATCCCACTGCTGTCTCCAGGAGGACGAGGGGGTGAGGTGGAACCAAAAGCCCTTCCTTGCTTAGTGGTGCTTTTGCTCCTACAGCTGCTAAAAGATGGGGCAGGGAACTGCTCCTGCTGCTGCAGAGATCACTCCTGATCACTCTCCTCCCCAAATCAACTCCTCCATACCACCTAAGCTAGCAGCTCCTTTGGTTGCAGCAAAAGTAATGGAAAGGAGGGAGCAAATGGAGCGTGAGCATCTGGTGTCTGCCCAGGGGAGACAATCTGTGCTCTGAATGTGCCTAAAGCACCCTCTGCACCCAGACACGGATTCACTGGAACATCATATTGGATCCCAGCATGGTGTTTAAAGGTCAGGAAGGAGAGACTTCCAATAACTCTGTGAGAGAGAACACAGAGTTTATGTCAGCCATCAGACCTGCAGTGGACTTTGGAAGAGGACCATATTTCACAGATGCTCCAGTCTCCCCCCTAGGAACTCATTGCTGAAGCACAATTTCAGTTTTCAGAGATTTCTACTTCAAAAACACCTGTCAGCTGTCACTCCCACTCATGGGTTCACTGGGGAAGCTCTCAGGGATGTGCAGCGAGGTTTTTAAGTAGGCTGCATGGCAGCAGAAATGTGAGCAACAGCCAAAGGTCCCAGCCCACTGCAAAGCCCTCCACCACTGTCAGTAAAAGTCAAGTGTCTTGATTCCACTCGAGAACACATGGCAGAAACAGCACCATTCCTGTCAGAACCAAGGCTGGGGTACCATGTGCAGGAAGTTCACGTCGTGGTACCATAAAATCTTAACGCACGGTAATAAATACCCCGGAAAAAAATTTAGTAATATCTTTTGTTTCATCATAAATTGACAGGAACCAGAGAATTAATGAGCCCTCTCTAGGTCTTTTCACATGATAACTCTCTTAATAACTGCAGAGTATTTCACCTTTCACAACATAAAGCTTTTGCAAAGTACGTTGTAACTTAAAAGAGCCTCAGTGTTTATGCAGGGTTTATACAGATTGATCTGCAGTAATCTATCTAGAGTTCTTTGCCTTGATGAGAGATATTTGAAGTGGTCCTTACTGTATTCTGAAGCTTCACCCGTTGCATAAAGAGCTACTTTTGAAAAAGCCCATGATGTACTGGGTAAAACATCAAGAGCAATTAGATTTAGTGAAATTATTCAGAAGAGGGCCAAGATCAAATAAACATTGCTTTTCCACAGCAGAGGGGAACAGTCTCTGACTTTTTGCCTAACAACAAGGTACTGACAGCGGTGTTGCAGGCAGGATGGGGCCAGGCTTTGATCTCTGCAGGGGGATCGTGTTAACCACACTGCGAGCTGCCTGAGAGCCCACAGGTCAAGCAGGTATTTTTAGTTCCATTTTCAAGACGTAGAAACATACTTTCTCTCATTTCAACAGCAGGACTATTCATTTTGGGCTGGGGAGGGAAGGGGAACTGCAGACAGATATATTGTTGAGATAAATCAAAACAAAGGAGACATTCGATATTTATCCATTAGGAAAATAAAGAACACTTCCTGTGTGACAGAATCCCTCCCACCCATTTCAAAGGCTATATCCCTCATAAAAGTTAACAGGGAAGTATTGAGGAACACCATTCCCCTAAACACTAACTAAGTCCTAAACACTGCAATAACAATTTCAGTTGAGCATTTTGAATAATTGTTGCAGATCGTTTCAATGGTCGTTGAAAGAAAGTAAACAGAATAATTCAAAATGTATAATATTGCCAGGATCAAAACAAGCTATTGTTTAATCCAACACATAAAGATAAAATAAAAGCAGGAATGGAGACATTAATTCTTGGCTTTTACTATAGCTAAGTACGATTTGAGTTTATCAGGGCAACCTTAATGACCAAGCAAGAATGAATCCCATCTCATTTTCTCTCCTGCCTTCTCCCCAAGGACCCTGGGCAGGGCAGACAGAGGCTCCACCTGTTTCCTCCTCCCCTCCCTTGCAGAGGTCTGGGTTAAAGGATTCTGGTGCAAGCTCTGCTGGAAATAGCCTGCGTGTGGTTGTGCCCCCGAGCCTGCAAAACTTGCACACACGAGATTCCCACCGACTTGGATGGGAATTTTGTGCATAACCATTTCAGTGTCTGACCACAAAAACCATAATTGGAATTAAAACATCAACCGAATTGTTAAAAATCCAGAAGCTTGGCACCAAGATAATATGGTTTAACTTTAGACTGGATATATGACATTTACATCTATATACTATTGTATGTGATCCTGGGCATTTTAGTAGAGTTTCATTTACTTCACAGAAAGAATAAATTAAAAGTTGCCCTAAATGATGTAGTAAGCATATTGCAAACACATACCTTAAATCAAAGCAAATTGCACCCCCAACACCCACTCACCCATGAAAATTATTTTTAAAAGTACATTGCAAGCCACAACTTTTTCCTTGTATTTATTATAAAAGCTTTCTTTCCCTTAATGTTTGATCTAACTATAAAAGACAAAAATGTTTTGTTAGTAAAGCTGAACCTTTGGCAGCCAGCAAAGTGACTAAATTTCCTACAAACAATTTCAGTGACTCTTGTGTTTACCAGTGTGCTTGTTTCCCACAATCCCCCCGGGAGGAGATGGTGTCCCTGTGCAGATGTTCAGTGTTATAATTGGGCAGCATTCAGCAGAAATGTCATCAGTGACACAACGCTTTAGCAATAAAAGAAAATGAAACAGACATCACAGGGGACTCCCATTTCAAAGCAAATCTTCAAGGATCTGAACAGGAAGCATATTTTCCATATTACAAGTTCTCATTTAAATTACAAAAGTACATTGGCATTTATTTCCTTAAGAGATGAGTTTATCACCAGTTTAGCAATGAGTATCAATGGCAACTGAAATTACAGTTCCTTTCATACTGAGCTTCTTTTGATAAGTTCTTTCCTTTTCTTACAACCCCATACAGATTTCTTTTATTCTGACTGTAACATCCAATATTTTGCATAAATATAAATTTTCATTGTATTAACAAGAGATGCTGCCATAACACTTTTTTTTTTCTTTTGCAGGACAGCAGGAACAACCCATTTCAGGCTGGCCTTGTGCCAAGTACCACTTTGCAGTCAGCTGTAGCTGAGTGCCTGCTCCCATGGCCTGGGAGAGCAGAGGAAAGGGCAGAAATAGCTGCACAATTCCTGTGAGGGCTGTTGGCTGCAGAAGCTGAGGTGACAACGTGACAAGTCCCAGGGCTGCACCCCAGGCTCAGGGAACCTGTGCTGAGCTGATTTCTGTGCATGAATGATTCTGTTCAGGTGCCAGCAGCACAGACAGGTAACAGCTGCTTCTTTCTAACCGCTGTGGCCACCCACTCAGAAACCTCAGGCTCCCCAGGGATGTCTCTTCTGAATACTCTCACTCATAACCAGCCCTACAGAGACCTAATGTGCTGGAAAAGCTGGGAAAAGCAATCCCACAAACTAATACTGGGGAGAAAAGTCTAGAGGTTTGTCTAAAACATTATAAATCCTGGTTTTGTTCTCAGATACACATTGGGTAACTCTTACTGCCTTTATTCACGCAAGAATTCTGAGAAATTCAGAAACTGAGCAAAATTCAGCTACATCCCATCAGCTTCATCCAGCAGACAAGTGAAACTGGCTTTTCTACATTCTGTCCCAGGATTTATGGAGTGGTGTTTCCTGCCCTGCTCACTGCCACGTTACCAGCAGTGTATTTAGGTGGGTACCACAGGCAGTGTGCAGGGAAGCTCTGGGGCACACACTGCACCTCAGGATACTCCCACCATGCCCAGCATAATCCTGGGCCACTGGAAACTGGCAGGATGCACTGATTAACTCAGTATTGATAAATACCCAGATTTTGTCAGGTGCCAACCATACCCAGTGCATAACGACGTCTACTGTGTCTCACCTCTTCTCCCCATGTACAGCAGGACACAATGGCAGAGTCCCAGCAGCAGGTCCAGAAGGATGAGCCTCGCTTAAACTTGCCTCAGCTGGAGAAGGTTTTGCATTTGGCTGCAGAACAAACAAACAAATCCAGTTCAGTGCACAAAAGAAAACTTTGAAGTAACTTTCTTCTGCAGTCTGAGGTACAGTGTGCTAAGGGCTCAAATGAAGAATGGCAGGAGTCTGTACCTGAGGGGGAAAAGAGAGAGCAGAAATTGGAGCAAAGAATTCACACAGAACATTTCCCTTCAAAGCATCATGTACATTTGCAAGCCTTGCAGCAGTAATTTGCATTTTTGTCATAAACATTTTGGCAACCAGGGGAAAAACCCCAGAGTATCCAGAGTGAATCCCAGGCACCAGGGTTGCTGCACTTGTCTGTCAGAGGGCCAGAGCCTGGTACCCTCCACAAAACCTCCAGCACGGCAAGGAGGGGTTTGGAGAATATTCCTACTAACTCAGTGCACCCCACAGATACCACCACTCTGTGGCACTTTCAGCCGATGTGATAATTTTCTCCAGAATCAGAAGAATTTCCTTAGAATTTCCCTAAGTTTTCCTGGCCCTATCTATGCTTTGTCCCTCTGCAAGTGTACAACCAAGCAAATGCTGATAGAAATCACAAATTCATCAGATGAACAACATGCATAAGAGGAAGAACTCTTTCCATCTCCAGAATTTCAGTCACCAAACTAGCACCCTTTAAGCTGCTGCACTCCTGCAGACTAACAACAGAACAATAAAAAAAACCCTAAAGCAAACTCCTGTCCTGTCTTTCCCCAGCAGAGTTTCGACCCTTCCAAAGGAGACATTCCTGAGATTTTATGAAGTCCAGCAGGATCTTGGTTTTGTTATTGATCTTATGTGGAAGTTGCACAAATGCTACCAGGCAGGGATGATGGTTTGAAAAAGCTGTGAGAGAAATGCCATTACATGCACACACATGATCTGTAATGACAGGGAAGGAAGAAGTGCAGAGCTGCAGCCACCTCCTCTGCCCTCCTCAAACCCCCTGCAGACATTGCTGCTTTCTTAAACTCCTGCTCCTCTCGCTGTGTCTTTGCCCACCTTCTCCAATCCTTTCATTCAATTGCATTTTCCTCTGCACTAAAATCAAATCCTTGTTCAAGGCTCTGTGTAGGTGAGGGCAGAATTCCATCTCTGACTTCATTTTTTCTTTGCTTCTCCAATCTCCAATCTCTCTCCTGAAGGTTCCCTTAATTTCCTGCTAAGTTCTTACATTGACAGTAAGGTCAGAGTTTTGTCATCCCCTGCTCCTTTTTCCTGTACAAAACCAATCTGCAGACTCTGCAGTGGTCACCATATGCTGTGTCTGTACTTTCCTTTCCTTTTAACCACGGGTGTAATTGTCATAATGGGTGTCTTAGTGCCACTAGCCTGTTTCAGCACCATCAACTGCACGGTTCTGGTTCCTCTTGTTTGGACCAAACCCCACTAATTCAGCCCCATTGGTGTGTGACTTTTGTGTGACAATGGGGCAGAGGTGGTGGCTGAGGAGGAAATTATCCCATGTGGATCGAAAATAAATCATACAAATACTGAGAGGAAATGAAAGAGCAATTATAAATCAATGTTTTTCCCTGGATAACAGTATGAGATCCCAAGCTATACTCCGAATTTAGCAGTGGAATTTCCATAATCCATGAGCGCTTTTAGAAGTTACATTGCAGTGCTTATGTAATGAATCAGATCTCAGTTTGCTCATATGCCTCAGTATCTCAACAGGAACACAACAACTAGAAATAAGGAAGTCAGGCGCATACCTGACTGATTCCTCTGTCATAATACACAAACTAAGATTTGGCATTTAGATCCTTCCAAATAAAATATCAAGGGCAGAGAAAGGTGTTGAGAACAGCTTCAGAAATTTGCCTTAAATCCTTTGCCATACTACAATGCATGTACATCTGTGCTGGCTCCAGCGGCTGTTGGAAAGTTTGATTGTATTATTTTTTTTTTAACTGAAAAAGAGACAACCAGGCCTCTAACAGACCCTCTTTGATCTCACCTGGAAGGAAAGTTCTAATCTGGCCCTGAGAATCTCCACAGTTCAGGCTTAAAAGACAAAAGAGAGGAGAATGTGAAAAGAACAGGAAGCAGCACATAAAGCAAATGGGCTTAGAAACGAAGCCTGGTTCCCGGGAATGGCACTGAGTGCAGTTATGTCCTTGGAAGGTTGTTTCTGAAAAAAAAAAAAAAAAGCTGTCTCAGAGATGTGCCAAACCCTCTGCTTTTGATTTGGGTGGCAGCAAATGGGACACGACAAGTAGAGCAGAGCAGAGCAGAGCTGTTGCACTGCCACAGCAAAGGAAGCGCCACTTGGGGGAGAGCAGGAAAAGGAAAGGTGATAACCCCCGAAACTGCCCACCCACAGCAGAAGGTTTACAGACAGCCGTGCCTGGGAAACTGCACTTTAGAGCACTTTAAGAACATTTATACAAACACACACAATACAAAAAAAATAGTGTGTCTCTCTGACTCTGTATGTTTGTTTTTCTGCACACACTACAGAATTTTTTACATATTTATTGTAGTTCATAGTCCTTAAATAACAGTCAAAGGAAAGTGTAAGAAGTTAAGAGGTACTGAAAATCTGTAATAGAAAGTAACAGTAACTGCTGTCCATTAATTAGATTGTTCTGTACAGAATGTTATCAATAGAACTTGTACTTGAGGAATGAAATATGGAGTGACAGAGACTATTTTTGGGTGGGGAATTTGCCTATAGCAATAGATTCATTCGGTTACCAGAAGTTTCTGTATTTACTTTTCGGTTTTCCTAAGTTCCTCTCAATTTACCCTTTTCCTCAGCAGCCTCAGGACCTGGGAAACACTCACAGCTGGCCCCAGAGGCCCCTGCTGGACAGAGCTCTTGCTACCCAGGGCAGAGCGGGTTCCTCCCGCGCAGCCCGGGAGTGCTGTCCTGCTGGGCTCTGTACCTGCTCTGCCACGCAAGGACAGCGCTGTTGCTTCAGCAGCGTGCTCTGTGCAGGGCACAGCAAGAGCGAGCACTTCGTGCGATGCTCCGGAGCAAACAGCGCCAGCCCCGGTGCTCTGAGCCCTCCCTGGGGCCGTGGAACTCCAGCACAGGAGGCTGCACCCTCCGTCTAAAGCACTGCTCCTCCTCAGCTCGTGGATCAGGACAGGAACCCCACCAAGTTTGGTTTGTTTGTTTGTTTGGTTGGTTTTTTTTAAAGTTCTTAGTCCTTTCTTCCAGTTTTCTCAACGAGCTGACGTCCATGGTACAGCAGCAAACCTCTCCACCTCTCAAAAGTAGGTTAGCAGCCTGGAGAGGAGTGATTCCTCTCCAGCAATCCTACCTCCTCCCCCAGCACACACCCTTTTTAATTGCACATTTTCTAAAATAGTTTGAGATCAAGATCAGCAAATGGTCTTTTTCGGTGCCAGCACAGAAACAGGAATATGTCAAAATGCCCTGCACAAACTCGCATATCTGTGTGTATCACACACAGGATGTTTCTGTGCCTGCTTTAAACAAACGTGTTTCCAAGCACACTTTCACAGCACAGCAAGCTGAAGTTTTTACCACACTATATTTTTTTCTTTCTTTACTTTTTTTTGGGTGAGGTTTTTTTTGGGTTGTCTTTTTTGTGTGTGTGTTTTTACTTTTGGATTGAAGCTGCTTGGGTTTTTTTTTTTTTTTTTCACTCCTTATTAACAAAGCAAATCCTGTTTTGCTTGTTTACCCTCGAGGAATTCTGCTATTACAGCGATTTTCATCATTTTAATTGTCGTGCAAATGTATGAAAATATCTTTCTAAAATACGAGCTGTCTTACAATAGCACAGTGGTCCACGTTTGGGACCTGTTGTATTATTACTTGTGGAGCACTTGGATTACTCCACACAGAGTACTTGGGTCACTCCACCTATAATAAGCACTGCCACATCATACAGTAAGTTTCAATTCAGGGGAGTTTGCCGCCTAAACTAAATGTTCAAAAATTAAAATTAAAAGATGTTGTGAGTGTTCTGAGTGGCTCTGACACTGCAGCACTGGAATGTCCTCCCAGCAGCTCGGTGCCTGTGATTCCCTCCTGCACACAGGCCAGTGGGCAGCACATGGAGAGCTGAAGGCAGCCAAGGTGCAGAGGAAGCTTCAACAGCTTGCCAGGCTTTCCACAGCTTGCTTGTGGGAATTTTTGACACTTTCAGATCACAATGGAGATACTTAAGCTTACTTTAAAAAAATATATATATATATTTATATATATATATATATATATATAAAACATATCAGTCTTAAATTTTTGCTTTTGTCTATGCTGAAAATTTAAGTTGTGGAGTCATTACCAAAAGAAAGGCATATCACATCAACGTACATTGTATATTTCTCACTAGTGGGAAAAGCTTTGTCTTAAAAATATAAACCTTGCAGTTTCACATGTGAAACAGAAGGCAAATTAAACTAATAATACATAGAAGATTTGCTATATGTATGAACTGAGAAGCATTAAATAAACAGTCTCTTGTTGGCCAAAATATTGTTTCAGTTAGTCAGATGGCAACACAAACCTTTGCACTACCTCTAAACTGACCCCCTGCAGACAGGAAGAGAAATCTAATTTGCATCAGGATAGTAAACATAAAACTAATCTTGATTTCCAGAGATCAAATTTATATTTTTATTTTGATTTACTGGATATCAAGTGTCAGTGCAAAGCGAATGTCAAAGAACATTAGTTTTCAAACTCCTGAAAAGATGAAGAAAGCCCCTAGAGCAGTGAGCAGAACAGATCATGTTTCCTGTTCCAAGAGATTCTCATTATAGAACTTTGATGGTAAAATAAAACTCTTTAATCTGGGGCATAATCCTGAAGATAGCATGCTAAAACTTGAAGGACACCAGCATGCAGATGTTCTGATGTTTTTAACCCTGGGCTACCTTGCTTGCCAAGAAAATGTAATCTCCTGACATGTACCTTCATGAAGAGTCTGCTGCTAATGGTGTCTGGGGGACAGCGAGGTTTCCTGCTGGCAGTCTGATCCCGGAGCTGCTGCAGCTGCTCTCAGAGATGGCGCAGAATAGAGCTCTGAATTTCACTGGGGCTTTGCAAAGGTTCCAACCTGGCCTGTGGAAGTTTTCTTAAAAACCTTCATTGAAAAACCTCCAGTTTCTCGTATGTTGAACAAACAAGTTATGGAAATGTTTTAGCTTTGTGCACCTGACATGCAGAGAGCAGCTCTGATGGGGGTAATTACCCTGAAACCAAGAGGTGCCACTGCCAGCTAAAGGAAGCACATGGAGAAGGCTTCACAGAGCTGAAGCCTATTAATAAAAACCTCACTTTTACAAAAACCTCCTGGGCTGTATACAAGCCTTTCTTTAAAACAAGTAAAAAATGTGAAAATTTGCTGTTAAGCCAAAAGCAATTTATCATTGAATTAAGCAAACATGCTTTTTAGAGTGATCATAGCAAACACTTCTGTATGTAACCTCTTAAACTACTACAGTAGTGCAGAGTGCAGCACACCTGAAAACCCCACAGCAGGGGTGAACTGGGGAAGGATTTGTGCTGGCCACTGTGCTGAAGTTAGAAATAAACTGTTCGTGGTTTAAATGGGTTAAGAACCACTGAGGCCTGCTTTTGGTAAGGTTTACTGGATCTGCCCGGGGGGAAGGATGGGCAGTCACAGTTACCAGCTCCAGGTCTGCACTGCCGTTCCATGGAGATCATCAGAGCCAGCTGTGAACGAGGAGATGTGTGCAGGGCTGAGGTCAGTGCCTGTGAGAGCTGAGGGAATTCTCCCTGCAGTTCGTTCCATGAGAACGCTGAGAAGATGGAGAGCCCAAGGAACGTGAAGGCAGCAGTCCCATCAGCTGCACCTGTAAGCAGGTCCTTTGATTCAGATCTCACTTAAGCAAATGCAGTTTCCAGCATAATCCATAAATCCATACATGGAGTTTTCAAAAAGCCAGCCTACCTGAGAGAATGGAAAAAAAGCCAGCAAAAGACTCTTATTCCATTCTAAACCTCTGGGATTTGGCCATGGGACTCGGTTTGGATCTCACCATCACCTCGGTACAGCATGTCAGACCCACCAAAGTATTTCATGTAAGAGCCCAGCTTTCAGGATTTCAGCATTTTCTGGTGGGGAGGTTTCCACTGTCCATCGGTAATTTCTTTTAAAAGGCCACATTTCAGGTTATTGCGGACGGATTGAGAAAGAGATGGACTTTCTATGGGTTTTGGGAGGTAAATCTTACAACGATTACAGATCAGAGCTACAACAATGAAATCGGTCAGAAAGCCGACTGCCGGAGATGCCCGAATTCCTCTGTAATTAGCGCATCGGTAACATCCAAATGCCAAACCCTAGCAACCTCGAGGAGCGTGCAAAGAAGCTGAGGAGCACAGCAAAGATGTGACATCAACGTGACCCGGGCTTTTTACACAATACCGGGCAGCTGGAAGGCTGGTGCTCCTGGAGGGGGAGGCATGGGGGAAAGGGAGACAGAATAGCTCAAGTTATTGCTTGGAAAATTTAGTATTTTTATAACTGGGACTTTCTCAGGGTATTCTCACTTTTCGTTTATTCTACACTCCAGTAAAAAGTGGGCTTAAAATGCAGCCCATCAAGCAATGTTACTCTCTTAGCTGGTTTTCAGCTTGTGTGTTGTTGTTCTAGGAAATTTAAAAGCAAGGACTAAGTACACTGCATAAATCCTTATGGAATGCCTGATTAGAGAGGATAAGGAATACAAGAAGGATGCTGTACTTAAAGAAAAGTAACAAATCAAGAAAGTAGTAAAGCTAGGGTCAGGAATTCAGCTGGCCCGGTTCTCTCCACAGGTATTTTCGTGTGTGTGTGTCTCTTGCCCTTCCACAATGGAGCTGCAATAATTTAGGGCTTTATTTGGCTCTGCAGAGCACCGAGGGATGCTCAGTGAATCAAACAGGTGTGAAGTGGGTGCAATCAGCCTAACCCTTGCTTTCCACAAACGGAGGTTTTGTACAAAGAAACTGTGGCTGAAAAGAAATGTAGGTGTTTAAAATTAGATTTATTTTAGATATTGAAGGCAAAAAACCTTCAAAGGACGTGAAGTGTTTTCTACTAAGTCTAGATGTCACTGTCAGATTTCTCTGAATTAGAGGATTTCTTGAGGGATGTAGATAGTGCTGTAAGAGTGCAGAAAAGCCAAACTTGTACCTGCACCATTCACAAGGCAGCTTCTGATTCCAATCAAAGCAAGCCAGGACTAACATAAATGGAAGATATATAACAAATGGAGAAATCAAAAGGTGGCAAAGCTTCTTGCTCCCTTCCCTGGCTCTGTGCAGCTAGCCACAGGCATTGTGACACCTTAATGCCATTCAGCAGCAGAGGTAAGTGATCTTCCTTTCCTGCAGGCTTGCTGTGCACTCTGGTTCTGTAGTTTCTTCTCCCTCTTTCACATATTATTGCATTGTGGGGTTTTTTTTCAAAAAAGAAAAGAAGCATTTGATTTCTCTTTTGGTTGATCTTGTCTCGAATTAGATTCTGAAATTGTACATTAGAAACCCATCTGTTCCAAGGTGTCTGATCAGCACTGTGTCCTGATCCCCAGTGAGACACTGCTGATATTCATTCATCAGCACTGACCATTGGCAGCAATCACTGAGCCTGTGCCAGGGAGGCTCTGCTAATCCAGGACCATTTCTGGACCACGGTCTTATCAGAGCTAACTAGGCACAGCTCAGGGACTTCAATTCAGCTTTGCAAATCAGAGCCATAATGCAGGTTCTGCTTCATTGTACGCCTAAGTCTGCAATGGTTTCCTGGTTTCAATTGTCCCTAGGTTTCTAAAAGATATATAATTTAAATGGAAAATGTTCTTACTACAGATAAGCGGGGTGATTGTTCCCTGTTTGATATAATAGGATATAACTCCTAAATACAGGGAAGATGGAGCCCGTGTTTTATAAGGAGAGAACACTTGTTTGTGCTTGGCTGAAACTGTTATTACACATCATTAGGACTTAGTGAGGCACAGATGCTGAATGGATGTGGGAGGATATTCTTATTAAAAACAGTTTCACATGCCCCAACCACAATAGCTGCGGCTCTCCCCGTGCTCTGAACTGCTGGCCCCTCTTGCTGTGCTAGCAGCAGCCCAGGATCCATTTCCCTGCGTGGCCTGACTCCTTTCCCTGCAGGGTGAGGCCACAGCGGCTCTGGTCGCTCCCAAGCCGTGGCTCAGCCCGCTCCACAGGCAGGACAAGCCGGCGAGCTGGTGAGGCCCTTTGCAATATTGACAAGGTACAAACAAACACTAAATACAAAATAGCAAGAAAGAGATAACACAAACGGACACCTCTGAGCGGGCAGGGGTGTAGCAGTGCTTCCTCACGGCCCGGCTCCTGCGGATTTGCTGCCCAGGAGCCAGCACTGAGCACAGCCTTGGCGGGGAGCGCTATCTGCGATTGGATCTGCTGACTAGAAAATACACGGGCCGTGGTCCTTTCATCAGTTCTGACAACAAAGCTGCTAAAACAGGTTTAACCTAATTATGATAATCAACCAGACAATTTAAAAGAAAAAAAGTAAGACAGTGCGGAACAGAGAAAATGCCAGCAAAGAAAGACGTGAAAGTTCCTGAAAGAAACTTTAAAAATCTGTCTAAAAAAAATATCAAACCATACCAAGTTTCTGGGCTCTTAAGAATGTCTGCCAATATTTCCACTAATTAATTAATTTTGCCATGCCACATCTTCATTAAAGCATAAAAAACCAACTTCAACTAAAAATCAGCAATAAACCTCTCTTTTCTATTTGCCTCTCTGCCTTTGTCTTTAGACTCATTGATAAGTGCAGCTGAACAAAAATAAAGTTCTATGATTTGTGGAGCCCTCTCTTCCTGCTGCTTTGCAGCTACTTTTGTGGTGGAACCAACAATAAAGTTACTCCATTGCTATCTCTTTTTAACAAGGCAAATGGAAAATAACCTTTGATTTAAAATAATCATCACTGGAGGAACATTTGACATACAGTCTGTATGACAACAAAATGAGCTCCAGCACAGGAAGGACGGCAGGAAAAGGAACGTGGGAGAAGGGCAGGGAGCACCACGATAAATACAGTGACGTTAAACTCCATAGTTTAGGGCACAAGAGTTGATACAGCCAAGAGAGAACCAGCTGAGCAGGACAAGAACGTACCTTTTTTAAAGGATCGTGCTATTAGTTTCTAAAAAAAAATAATCTGTGAATTGGCCTATCAACACAAAATATGGATTAAGGGCGGGTTTGGCTGGATCAGTTTAATCTGAAATCGTGTCGCTGACACCCAACACGAGAGAAGAGAATTTGCAAATTCACTGATAGGAGATGGAGGTTTCACTTTTTACTTTATGTTGTACATTTTCACTCCCTGGAGTCAGCCTGGCATTTTTATCCCTAAGTGCAGTGGCTTTGGATGCTCCGGTGCTCTCAGATGGAATTCTCTGAGGTATGTTTAGCTCCTATAGATAAGAAGAAATGTAAGGGAAGGAAAAATTTTATATTAATCTTTTTACACTTGTTTTTAAATCAGCCTTGCAAAAAGCATCCGCCTGCCAGGATGCAGCACGGGAGAAATGTTTCAGAAATGTTAGGGAACGTGGGGATGCTCACACTGCCCCTCTGAGGCCACACTACTGCATGAGAGAGAAATGTTTATACCAGCCCCGGCTTCCTTCATTCCGTGCAAGCGAACAGCGAGTGGAAACTCATCCCAGGTGATTTACAGGTGCTCACGGGGAGCTGCAAGTAGTGTAAACACTTCTTAAATACAAGTCTTTTCAAAAACATCTCAGGCCTTTTTTAAAGTCCTACTTCTCTGCTGAAACACCGAATAGATCAGAGAAATACAGTCTCCACACTAATTTCGGAAAATAAATCCTTGATTTAGCTTTCATATGTACAGAGAGTTGGAAGACTGGGAATACAGAGAATATTAAGACAGAACTCCTGGGTGCAAAGATAAAGGACATTTTCGGGTACCTGTGCTCACACATGTAAATCCCATCACTTTGGCAGATAAACTGCAAATCTGATGATGATTCAGGATTTTTACTGGCCACATATAAGCTTGTCAAACATCTCAAATTCACAAATGGCCACTGGAATGAGCAGAGAAATATCTGTTGCAGGATTGACCTGCAAATGTGCAGCAAGTTTGATAATATCAGGAATGTTTAAAGACCTGAAAAGAATATGCACTTTTCCAGAGGGTCTTCTGCTACAAGAATACAAAGGATTTCTTCACAGTTTTGGAAATGCAAAGCTTTGAACGTGTAACCCCCTTTTCAGCTGATTGTACAATTTGCAGAGTGATTTTATTTACTCCCATTTCCCCAGTCCTTTCGAGGATTAATGTTTTCCAGAGGAAGATAGCCACAAGCAGATAGAAAGCTTTATTCTTCAGCAGAGTTCAGTGAGCTGGGCATTTAACTTGTCTCAAAATTTACCCTTCTTAGTCGCAACTTCAAAAAAAAATCTTAATCTGCAGAAGAGGAATAATGGAACTGTTCGACTTGAAAGAGACGCTGGGAAGATCTCTCCTCTGGGGACACGCTCGTGCTGCCTGACAAGAGCAGAGGAATAAAAAATGAACAGAGCAAAGGAGTGGAAATGCCCTGCGTTTGTGACATCCCTGACACGAGGCAGGGCAGCAGCACATTTCCCATGACACAGCGTGCTGGGTTTACTGGCACAGGACACAGCGACATGTGGGCACAGCCTGGACTGGAGCTGACGGCAATGACGGTGTAGGTGAGGTCAAAGGGCAGAGCTGTTCTTTGGGGAAATGTTCCCTTTGCAGGGCAGCGAATACCCGAGTAGCAAAGCTGCAGCCCCGAGCACTTCACCCTGCGCTGAGGGGATGGGGCAGAGAGGAACATGGAGCTGAACTCCACGGAACAAATGAATGGCACAATAGGCTTCATGTGTTCCAGCTCATTTACATTTCAATGTCCCACAGATATCCCCTCTGCTGATTGTGCCCAAAGGATGTGCTTTCAACTCACTTACAATCTCTTCTATTCTGTCACACATTCCATTTCTATTCGTTTTTATATCTGCAGAGTTCTGTGTAACTTTCAGAATCGGGGAGGATTACCACAGTACCGGGGGGTGCTCAGCTGAAATGGAGCATATGGCTATTAATATAATTATGGATCTGTTGCTTTAGGCTACATTTGATTGCCTTTGGGGTTCTGATTCTTAAGAAGAAAGGACTGAACTATAGTCACCCTGCTTTGGTGCAAAAGATGTGGAATAAATAATCGCTTTTAAATTTTTTTTCTTAATTATTATTTACATGCTTCACTGAGGTAGCCTTCAACATAGCAAGAATTTAGACAGAGTTCTGACTCATCACATTTTCTGTAGCGCATTTAGCTTCAAGCATTTCTTTTTGTTTGCCTTCTGCTGTTAAAAAAAGTTCATAATCCCTTTCTAAGATTTTGTACCTTTAATTCATCGTAATAAAATTCATATTTATCTTTAGAATTGCCTGCTTTTCTTCAGCTCAGTGTCTGGATGCATTAATGCCCTTTTGTTTGCTGTTACAGAAAAGGTGAGTTACTTTCTTGAAGTAACATATTTCAAACTATTGTATCTTGGGTAAGAATAAACTGAAAAGCATTGGTCGGCAAAGTGAAGGTAAATTAACATTTTATAAGCTGTGTAACTTGTATTGCTGAGAGCCAATTCCATCAAGCATCAGTTGAAATTAAAGCTTTAACTTCTCTCTCCAACACACTAACTAGCTTGAATTTAAAGCATCAGATAAATGGGGCTGGAGATTTGCATGCGTGAATAAGAGCTGAATTAGAAACAAATCTGAAGGGTTCCAAAGTGCTGAAGATAAGCCCCAGGTTTTCACCTGACACCTCCATCGAGCTGCGGAGCAGGACACAGAGTAACAAAACTGTGTCAGGGGTCTGGAAAGTGTCAAAGGGTTTTTAGGGTAAATGGAAAAGTGGTATTTGGACGGATAGATTTACACAGAATTACAGAACTGGGTTTTCTAACTTTTGTCTCCACTGACAATCCCCCTTTCTCTTCTTGGTAACATGAGAATAAAGGAATTTTCAGGGAAAGGGGGAGAATTGAGATTGCTTAGTACTTCAAATCCCACAGCATGGAAAAACAAACCCTCCTTTACAAGTGTGAGAGAAAAAGAGTATGAATGAAAAGAGATTTACTAGAATAAGAGAATGCAACCAGATACTGAAGTTCTGGAGTGGCTCTGATTTACAAGGAATTAAAAAGCTCCTAATAGAAGATGCTGTGGAGCCATTTTTAATTTAAGACTTCACATTATGATGATTATTCGATATCTTTCCTCAAACAAGAATAACAGCCTAACGTGACTGAGCTTAATTGAGAGCCAGGAAGGGAAGGTGAGTGGTGGTGGTGGTGGAGTAGGTAGTCACCTGAAAATGAACTGTCAGCAGATCCAGCTGACAAGAGAGAGATTAAAATCAAGCTTTATCTCGTACCTGGCCCTGTCCTCAGGGAGATGAGCTCCCATATGTGGGGCTGATCTTGTTTTACAGTTTGGCAGCGCTCAGCATGGACTGAAACAACTGTGATAATATATAAACAACCCATTGAGCTCACACAGGGCTGAACATCCCAGACAATAATACCCACCGAAAATACAGAAGTCATCAGCTAATTGCAAACTGCAGAGCTGCGTGTCTGAGCAGGCCCTGGAGAGGGCTAATATTAATCTGCAAGTACAGGTAATAATTCTACACAATGAGCTGTGCTGTCTCCTCAGGCAAGCTGTACATTCTGCAGGTACCAGTTTGCAAACTGAGAATCCAGGCACTACTATTTATAAATATCTCAGGTGTAACCTCATTGCAGGAGACCTGCAGAGCACCTTAAGTAGTTTACGGCACATCTTGCACAATATTTCACAAAGATCACGCACATTTCTAAGTTCTCCTTTAAACTGCCACAGCCTGAACGCCTTGTCCCACATACACCAGATTTTCAAAGAAACGTTGATTCAACCCCATGATTTCCCTCCCTCTCCCTCCCAAAACCAGAGAGGCACATTTTCATTTTCCCTGCAAGCAACTGACGCTTTCTCATAAGATTTTATTTTGATAGGTCTTTTTGTCCTACAATGTTTCACCACCCAGCAGCACTCTGCTCATCTGCACTTCAATGGCAGAATTCACCAGAGGTACAGGTTTAAATAGCTCATCTTGAGATGGGAACAATGAAGGGGGGGAATGGCTCTGCAGTAAATGAAGAAATAAATAAAGTCCTATCACACACTTAAAGCCAAATGCCTGTTGGGACTTAGGTTCAAAAAAAGCACATTTGGAAACTGATCCCTTGAGAAGATATGTTTGTTACGGTGTTTGGCCTCAGGATTTAAAAGGATTTGCTTTTAAGCTGTTACTTTACTGCAAGTATGTGACTGGAGGCCTCAGGTGTGAAAGTCCTTTGATAAAAGGGACTCGTGTGTGCCAGATAGAGTGAAAAGCATTAACGCTCACGGGAGCTGGGAAGGGGAAAGCAGGGAAGGATGGGACAAAGTACATCAAGTTTAAGGCAAGCAAATGCTTGGAATGCAAGAGGGATGAGAAACCACAAAAGCCCTTGAACTTCTTGCTTTGCATACGAAAGTGATTATGGAACAAACTCTCAAGGAACTGAACACCAAAGTTGCAAGAGCGGTCATTTCCAGTTAATCAGGTGAAGCCCACCTGGAACCTGAGTACAAAACCCTGCATAAAATATTCTGGCTGCAAGGAAGCCCAGGGGTCATCCAGGCCCCTTGCTCCAGTGCAAGATGAGCTCTGCTTAGGTCACTGGAGACAGACAAATGTTTATCTATCTGCACTTAAAGACCTTTAGGCACCGCAGTTTCACACAGGAAATGTGCTCCAGTGCTTATTCTATTTCCATCAGAAAGTGTTTCTCAGCGTCTGACTTGGGTGCTTCGGCTGCAGCCCGCGCCTGCTGCTGCCCCTGCTGTCTGTGGGGGATAAGGAGAAGAGCCCAATCCCTTTCTCTCTGCCAATCTTTCACGTATTTGACGATCCTTTGGGGCCTGAGCTAGTCGCTCTCATCACGCTGTGCTCCCCACACACTGCTCTGGTTCCAGGAGCAAAACTGCATCTGCTCTCTTATCAGAGAATCTCTGCAGCATTTGCATTTTAGAAGTCAGGTTCATCATTTTCCCCTAACCTCAAGATAATTCTACTGTTTCCTCAACCACTCCCGTATAACAGAGAAACCTTCCTTGCATCCCAAATTCTGCTCTGAGAAAAACCATGGTAAGCACAGAAATGTGCAAAACTGCCACAGTTTGCTTGCAGTGGAACTGAGCTCTGTTTATTCAGTTTGTCAGTGCTCTGAAATGGTTACAACTGCCAGACCTGTGGGCTGCACTTCCAGTCTGGCAGGCACTGGGCAGAGAAAATACTGAAGAACATCCAAAACTAGAAGTAGGTACATGAAGTAAAAAAAAAAAAAAAAAAAAAAAAAAAAAAAAAAAAAAAAAAAAAAGACGAATTCCTGTAACATCTAAATTTGGCCTAATCTGGAGTAAGTACATGCAGTCCTACAACAGAACTCTTGTCAACCTTCATTCCTTTACTGAAGTAGCAAGAAATAATAGCACTGCAACTCCTGAACTATTGCGGGTCATTCAACCACATATTTTTTGTCAGCACCCATCAATTTCAACATAACAAAGAATTCTCAGTTATCATGACTACAATTATCTGTGGGCCCAACCACAAATAAGTTACAGCTCTCCCAGGCTGTCACTGTTCCAGGTCCGGGATGAATCTGGGATCTCTCTGTTCAGGTTCCAGGTGAATTTGGGATCTCTCTGTTCAGGTTCCAGGTGAATTTGGGATCTCCCTGTTCCAGGTGAATTTGGGATCTCTCTCTCTCTCTCTGTTCAGGTTCCAGGTGAATTTGGGATCTGTCTCTCTCTCCCTCTGTTCAGGTTCCAGGTGAATTTGGGATCTCTCTCTCTCTCTCTCTCTGTGTTCAGGTTCCAGGTGAATTTGGGATCTCCCTGTTCCAGGTGAATTTGGGATCTCTCTCTGTTCAGGTTCCAGGTGAATTTGGGATCTCTCTCTCTCTCTCTGTTCAGGTTCCAGGTGAATTTGGGATCTCCCCGTTCCAGACCTGTAATCGTTGTGTGCAGCGCCGCCCCGCGGCCCCAGCCGCGCACTGCAGCGCGCTTGAAAACCCCAGATCCGCCCGATTGTTCGGGGGCTGCTCTGAGCACTGAGAGCAGACAGCCGCACTTAGTTCTCAGCTACTCCGAAAACACGGGCTGGCTTTTCAGCTTTATCTCACTGCCTCATCTCGCAGTCACTGCCAAACCTCAATTTGTTGTTTCACTCTCAGGTTGTTCCATTTATGGCAGGAAACAGGAGCACATACACATGATCTCGCTGCTCAGAAGATGTTTCTCTCTGCTGCATTCCCATTATGGTCTCAGACGATTTACTGGTGTCTGTGGTGTCTGGATATGGACTGTACTGGACTTCACAGGAGAATGTAACAGGAACTTTCTTTTCAGTTTGAGAGAAAGCTCTCATATCTGATCATGGTCTGGGTTTGACTGTAACTGTGTAAAGCAGCTGCAGATCTCAATTGTTAGACAATTTAAATTCAATGTTAGAGAACTGAAATAGCATTGAGGACAGAGGAGATAGAGCTCATTTACAAAACCTTTACGTATGCTGAAAATCCTGAACCACAAATCTTTCTGACCATCCTATTCCAACAATACGTCACCAAGTATTTTGGAATTTCCAGACCTAGATTATTCACTCTAACCAGTTTCAGATAAAAATGCAGTTCAGTTGCAGCTGGGATCCAAGTTGGAAAAACTGAAGTGATCCATGTAATCATACCAACAGAAATCATGACTCATTTTGCTTGAAGGCAACAGAGCGAACACTGCTGGAAGCTGGCAAACACAGGACTGCTGTAAAATGATGTGTCCCTGCTCTGAAACAGGGCATATCAGAGTGGATTAAGTTATTTAAACATCAAGGAGTACAGGTGGCTGACATCTCTTCTTATAGAGCAGCAACAGATCTAAAACCCTGGCAAAATCACATGATGAAAACAGAGGTAGTGGTGAAGTGCCTGATTTTTGGCACCTTTTGAGCCTAAAGCCTTGCAGTATTTAATATTGAGAAAAGCAAGGGGTTTATTCAGTTTTAGCTAGCTGAGATCCTGCACACAACAACATTAAATGCTAAAGGGGGCATCTTGACATTCTCTATATTTCCTTTTTTCACTGATCTCTTTCCAAAGAAGGAAATTAAACAGATATAATACAAGTGATAGAATACAGACGAAGAAAATGCTTAATCACATCAGACACAATTTTGAAACCAGCAGCCCATGCATGCCAGGAAAAATGGATTTACGTGGCATTTCAAATGCAATACAGTCTTTAGCCTTTCTCTATATTGGGGCACTTTTCAGATTTTTATTCATTACACAGGACTGCAAAGTACATCTCTAAAATGTGATTCAAATCAAATCAGCTCACTAAAAGCAACAACATGGAAAAAGACAGTTGTGATATTTAGTTAAGGATGATAGAACACAGAAAACATAAAATATTATTCCCTTAACCCTAGAGAATGATTCACTAGGTCACACCAAAAGTGCAGTAGCCCTGTGTGGTCACAGCCCCACAAAGGCACAGAGATGGTGATGCTCTTCAATCACCGCCAGCTTCCAGAAATTTCTGACTCAGGATCTTTTAAACCAGTAAATGTCCTTGAATTGAACAGTTCCTGGCAGTTGTTTCCTGCCTGATTTTGTCCAGTCACTTTTTAAGTATTAGCACTACTGACTGATGAAATATCAAATTCATATAGTGCCAGGATTGCTTTAGGAAAGACAAGGGACACTCTTAACATCTTTCTCTGAACTGGATTTCAAGTTTTTGCCTGCGTGTCTTGAAACGATGATCCAGTAATCGGTCAGGGCTGCAAGTTTTTAATGTGGTCTCTACAGCACCATTCTGACTCTGCATAAAACAATTTAATGACCATTAAAAGGTTTCTCTACTGCACTCAGTTTACACAGACACCACAGCAGCGTGCCGAACTGACACAAAGGTGAAAGTATTTTCTTTTACTGAGTGTTTAGACCACGCGCTGCTGAGGTGAGTTACAAAGAGAAACAGGAGAATAATTGCACACTACAGAGCTGCTGCAAGAGAGGAGCAGAGACTGAAGGAGCTGCAGTTTTTAAAGCAAGGCTGATTCCGCTCCTCCCAGGAGGAGAGTGCAGGTGCTCGGTGCCGGTAGATGTCAGCAACCGCCTCTCCCGGCTCTCCATCCCTGTGCCAGATCTCCATCCCTGTCCTGGATCTCCATCCCTGTCCTGGATCTCCATCCCTGTGCCAGATCTCCATCCCTGTGCCAGATCTCCATCCCTGTCCTGGATCTCCATCCCTGTGCCAGATCTCCATCCCTGTCCTGGATCTCCATCCCTGTGCCAGATCTCCATCCCTGTCCTGGATCTCCATCCCTGTGCCAGATCTCCATCCCTGTGCCAGATCTCCATCCCTGTCCTGGATCTCCATCCCTGTGCCAGATCTCCATCCCTGTGCCAGATCTCCATCCCTGTGCCGGATCTCCATCCCTGTCCTGGATCTCCATCCCTGTCCCGGGTCCATTTTTTAAGGACAAAAATTCTGTATTCTTCCACAAAGTCAGTTGGGAGCCCTCCAACCTCTAACTGCTTTCCATAGGCAGCAGCTCAGGCCCTAAGACTTATGGCAGCTTCAGGCTTCAGATACACTCAGCTCAGCCAATGCCAAAGGTGAAATTATCTCTGCAATTTGCATTGAAAGTGCTCTAGCCAGATATATCCCTTCCTGTTATGTTGTTCTGTGTGGTATTTCAGAAATCATATTCATAGATCAATGAATTCAGTTACTTTAAATCTCTGAATTCTACATTGAGGCTGAACCCAACATAAAATAGATTGGCAGATCGAGGCAAAATGAATTCCTATATTCTACAAGCTATGAGCATTATATCACATCACTTCAGCATCAAAGGTCTGATTAATGGTCCTGGCATTTCTGAACTTAGCAATTCTTCCTTGTTCAGATATGAGGCATTGCAGAAGCTGTGACAAGTGCTCCAAGTCCTGTCCATTTAATCTCATTAAATTATGGCCCATTCATTTATCTTTCAGCTGTGTTATTTAAGAAAGGCTGAGCAGTGACATCTTGGTAGGCTGGTGGGACACGCCTGAGTTATGGAGCACTGCCTCCCTCCCACAAGGAATGCAAGGTAACCTTGCAGAAGGTACCATCGCTTTTCTTGGTGCCACAGCTCTGCCAGGGTTGATTCTCATTGTCCCCAAGGACACAAAAGGGGCCTGGGAGGAATTGCAGGCCTTATTTACACGGGATTTCCTGTTCCCATCCTGTTCTCCATGACCAGAGCACTCCTGCAGCCGAGCCACAGTCACTACTGGATTACACAGGCCACTGGCACTTTACAGAAAGTTTTTGAATTTGGGCCATCTGCCATGTCCCATTAACTTCCACAAAGCCTAACTCCACCATGAGGCTTTGAAAACGCAAATCCTAACATTTGTTTCTTCTTGACCTCTTTTGATCTTTTCTCTCCTGCCATTAGCTGTGAGCTCAGAACCACAGCCAGAACAATCATAGTTAAAATGACTGCAGTACTTCCTGAAAATGTAACAAAAAAGGGGTAACCATGGGAATTTCATCTGGCTGGCTTGAGTGCAGTACAAACCTTCTCATACCTGGGCATTTGAGCATTAGGATCTACACCTACATCCAGATTCTTATCAGAAATCCCGGGACAAAAAAATTAAACTGGAAATGAAGCAATTCTTCTGCTGAACAAGTACAATTTGCTCAGACTGGAAAGAAAAGCAGAATACAAGCATAAAGTTCTGTCTGGTCTTTTACACTCTATAAAATAATTTTGTGCATATTGCTTTACAGGCAGATATTTAGAAAAATTTATTCTATTGTAACATATTTGCGTACTCAAAAGTGTCATGTTCAAAAACACAAAGTAAATGTATTTCGAGATACCCTATCAAAAGGAGATTCTCTTTTGCTTTTAATTAAAATCCAGTAATTAGATATGATTTTACAGCATGTATGCTTTAAATTGCAAGCCATGTTGATTTTCAGGTATGAAAATCTGAGTGAAGATGTGCATTTACATGTGCTTAGTGGACAGAATATTTGCTGTTGAAAGTAGTAAAGTAAGTGAAGTACACAAGAGGTTCTGTTTGGTGAATTAAACAAACTCTCTCAGACTTAGGTCTAATATCACATTATTTACCTAAAAAAAGGAGGCAATGCTGCAAATGAGAGCACATGCATGGAAAACTCTGCTTGCTACTGCTAAAATTCTCCCATCTCTTTTACATGCATTGCCCCATTGTAGCTTTTTGCTTCCATTTTGCCCATCCTTGTGACGTTTTTTCATAGGAAAACCCTCATTGTTTTTTAGCAGTGCAATACAGATTTGCTCATGGCCAAGGCTGCAGTGATTCCAAAGGAATTACTGAGACACCAGAACAGCATGGTCTATAACACTGCTACCAGCCTGTAACATTTGGATATATTCTGGCCATAGAAACAATGATCTACAGCTACTTTCATTTTTTTTTCCCCAACTTGATGGTTTATTTGTTTCTACATCCCATAATCTTTTCACTCTTCTTTGGCATGTCCAATTTAGAGAAACCGTCACTCTTCCTCTTCTCATTAAATATGCTCAGAACACTTTGTATAAAATAAATAAAAATACTGACTAGTTTGAAAAATGTGTATTTTTGATGGGAGGAGGTTTAAAGCCAAGGCACTAATTAGCCAGCGCAGATGCAGGAAGTTAGCTTTTGATGATGTGATCAGATGTAAAAGAAGATAATGCACAGTCAAAGAGGGGAAAATGATACATTATACCCTGAAGAAAAGGATTTGATTTGTTTGGCTTTTAAAGTCAAGTGCTGAAGCCGAATGAGCTGAAACCCAATTTTAATGCATGGAGAGAAACATCTGCGATGGGGATGGTCCAGAATATGAACATATGGAACGATCAGACAAAAGCCCATCTCAGCTTCAGAGGGGGAAACGCAGCCCTCCCGTGCGAGCGCAGATCCCCCAGAGGATGCCGTGCAAAGGGAGGGTCAGCGGCAGCAGCACACGGCGAGTTTCAGATGTCAGCAACACACCTGGGCAGCAGCTGGAACCTCGGCCGGGCGCCGCGCTGAAGCTGCTCCTTTCCCTCGCAGCAGCACACGCAGCCTCATTTCCTCCGAGGAGCGGGGAGCAGAAAGACAAAACCCACCCGGCCGGAGTGAGCGACTCCGAACACCGCGATCCAGCCGGTTTGCTGGTAATTCTTTGTCCACAAAGCCCTTCCGAGGCCCCCAAAGGCTGGAGCATCGGCACTCGGGGTGGGTCAGACACGGCTCTCGCAGGCAGCAGCGCTCTCACTCCTCTCACCTGCGCGTTTCGCCTTTATTCCAGCGGTTCACCCGCTCAGCGCTACTCAGTGCCCTTCCACAATAACTCCGGTTTTAGCAGATATTCACCGCGATCGTTCTATTCTTCTAGATTCTGTTAGGGCTGAGAGACAGGCAAAGAGCCCGCAGAGACAGGCAAAAAGCAAATATCTACTTCAGTCTTTTTTCCTTCGCCTCCTAAGCTGCTGGACTTTGAAATTGTGAATTTCCGTGGCAGCAGAAGTTTGCTAGACTCCATTGCTATGAGAACTGATAAAGTGCAAAGCAACTTCATTTTTAACAATGATTTAGGGTGCTGCCAAAGCTTTGTGCTTCCCAGCAAAATGAGTGACAAATGTTACATGTATAGTTCTTTCCTAATAATATCATGAATAGAAGAGAAAGCAGATATTTATTAGAAATTGAGAAGACTTTGAAGATAATTAAATTTGTTTACTCAACCCCCCAGCTGGTTTGGTAGAAAAAAATAGATATTTCTTGGAATTTCCAAAATACTGTTTACCATTAAGTAGTTACTTCTGAAAACACCATGAAGAGGATTTTTACAAGGAGTAAAACTGATAGGCAACGTGATAGAGCCCAGATTTTTATCTTCTCTCTCCCAAAAGACCTTCTTAGGCTGAAGGTCAGAAATGTCAGATGTTCTGCATTGGTTTTAGGCAAAGAGTTAGCAATCCAAATTCTGGTTTCTTGCATGTCTTATTTAAGCATGTGAAAAACATAAGACCATCTCCAAAAACTGTTCAATAAATATGTAAAGAGCCTTTTGGTAAAAGCAACTCTTACCTTTTCACAGAAGTTTGAAAACATTTTTCTTTCACTTCCCTTGTACTTCTAAAAGTGGCTCTATGAGAGAAAGAAGTTAAATATTAATACCTTCTTATGTTTCTAAGGAGATATTAAAGTAAATTTAATCATCAGTTCAGAGAAAGTAAATCTCCCATAATTCTTTTTTTTTTTTTCCCCATGATTTTTGAGGAACAGTTCTTTGGTTTCAGAAGAAAAGCCAGGGATGTATCCCAGCTGAATATCTAGTTGATATTTAAAAAATCTTTCAAAGCCTTGAATAAAACCCTGGCAAGGCAGGCCAGTATCATTACACTGGTTTTCCATGTGTAGACTGACAAAACCCAAACTCCTGCTAATTTTAAAAAGTGCATATGTATATTCAGAATTTTTAATCATTGCCCCTTATGTGTCCTGCTCAAGGCTGCCCAGGGTCAGACACAAATCGAGCCTGGTTATTCTGATTTCCTGGTTATTGTGATTAGGATTTTCCCCTTGGCAATAACACATTAATATCGCTATTTACTTCATTATGCTTTGGATACCGAAGTGACAGACATTTCATTTTGTTAATACTCCTTGTCAAGCAGTGCAAAACATTTGGAATGAGACGTCAGAGGCATCTTAAGACAAAACCAGAGGCCTGCCAGGAACAGAGGGAGGCTGACAGTCACTATTTACAGAGGCCATTTGCCATCCCTAAGTGTGGAATGTGCTTTGGAGCTCCCCTGCATTCCTGCCCTTCCTCAGCCTCCTTTCCATGCCCTCTGATTGATGAATATACAGCAGTGGCCACAGCCTGGTAAACCTGGGAGTCACACGGGGCTGCTCCAGGGACAGCACTAATGCAGGCAGGTCTCCACCCGTCCAAATGACACAGCAGCACTTAAGGCAGCTCTCACATGAAATACCCTTTTAAAGCTCTCAGTATAGAGCCAGGCAAAGCTGTAATGGCTGGAGTGGAAAATCAGATCCCTGCATGTCAAAAACCTTAATAATTGCCCCAGAAATAAAGGCAGACTCAGAAGGGCTATTAAGGAAAACAGAAAAGAAGCTTTCTTTTAATTACTGGAGTGAGATACCCAAATTAATGCAAGACTACATAATAATACAAGGGCAGGGACAAGATACAAGACTATAATTGAAAACTCTACCGCATAATATAATGTGTGCTAAAATAAAGGCAAGAAAGCATTAAAGTTCATGTGACATTTTAATCAGAAAGCCAAATAAATGCATTAGTAAACAGCATTGACTTAGGCAATTATTTTAGGTTTTAAAAATTAATTTGTTTACCATTACTTCATACTTGAACTTGTACCATTAATATCAAGCACTGTTTTCCAGCATGTCCCTGAGAACATTCTCAGGGCATTTGAAAGCAGCTGAGAGGTAAGTGCTTACAAGATACATGCTTATGAGAAATAAATTGCAACACTGCCATTTAAATCCGCACACACGGCAAACAGGAGGAGGGTATAACCTCACAGACCTGGGGGCATGCAGCACCCCGAGGTCTGTAGCCACACTGTGACTCTGAATTGCAGCGGTGGCAGCCCCAGAGAGCCATCGCAGCCCTCGCCTCACAGACAGCTCCTGCAGCTCCTGCCCTTTGTGCAGCTCACGTCCAGCCTTGGGAAGCAGGAGGGGCAGAGAGCAGCAGGGTGTGGCTGACCCCTTTGCTGAGCTGGCATCTGCTGGGCACAGCTTTTACCCCCTCCTTTTGGGTGACCCCTAGACACTAGCTTAAAGAACAGGTGGTATTTGGCTCTGACATCTCAAACATCAGGTCTTTGCAGGAATTGCACAGAGCTTCTCCAGAGGGAAATCCAGAGTGCAACTTCCTCTAAGTCCACTAAGCCCTCAGCTTTCATACTCAGGAAATCAACTTAAGCTTTTGATTTACCAGAGCTTTGCACTTTGGTGAAACTACTTATACCCACATAAATCCAATATAATAGGACCATTTGCCCCCAAATTGTACAGTTCTGATTTCTACAAAGCTTTACTGCTACTGTGAGAAGACGTGAGTCTTTACTTGAGTGCAGTTTATTAAAAATGAAAACATACATGTACACAAAAGGCAGAATGATGGATCACAAGTTTTATAGATCCTGCTCTGCAGGATGCAGTCAATAGTGAAAAATGTCATTATTTCCTGCTAAAGAAAAGTTCCATGTGGGTATTTACCATTTATATGCCAACTATCTGTTTTCATCTGGAACTGCCTAGTTGCAAGTTGGGACATACGAAAAACTGGTTCCTGAAAACTGAGACTTAAATTTATTGAAAAAGTTGCTTAAATTTTACTAACTATTAAAAAATCATGGTCCATCTCATGTGTTATGCAGGACGCTATCAATGCTTATATTTTAGAGCTCAGCTGATTACCTCATATCTGAATTCAGCTTCCTCCTGTGCCTTGCACTGGTCAGTGACTACAGGGCAGCCCATCACTGTTTCCATTCACATCCAAACAAAGCAAAATAAGACAAACTCTTCCACTGGTCACTAGTAATAGTTAATCCAGCAGTGTGCATCAACTTGCTGACTGAAAAAACTGAAAAACCGGCTGGAAACATCCCATTCCCACACTAAATCCATGCACTGCTCATACACTGATTAATTATTTATTCATTCAATTTGAAATACACTGTTAAGATAGTCGAGACTTACTGAGTTGTAGCAAGGACCTAGAAGAAAGTGCAAAGCTATTTTAGGACATGAAGAACCAAACATTTACTGTTCCTGTGGTTTTTTTCCTCCTGAGTCCTTTGTATGTCAAAATACATCTCTTCAGACAAAATAAAGCATTATTCTTAGAAGACATCCCTAGGAAAAGAAAAACTCGTATTCACAGACTTGGAGCTAAACTCCAAAAAGCCAGAATAAGCTTGAAATATCTGGTTTCATTATTTATTTAGGGGAAATTAGATCTCTAAATACATGTACATCCTGTCTTAGAGGTGCAGAGTAGGCAAGGTAAGAACAGTTCATTTTCCCTTTAAGATGATATTAATCCCTCTCCATGCACATCTAGCAGGACTAAGCATAGGGCAAGAACAAGAGGAGATAAATGCTTCATCTGTCCTACCCTAGAACAGCAAAATACTTCAGAACAGAGAGGTCAGTTAAGGAACACATCCATTCTTTCTCAAAACAACTTTAAACCCAAGATTTACCATGACAATCAGCTTTCAAATCTTTGTTGACAAAAAATGAAGTCTCAGAAGCCAGGTCTATTTCTCAAAACATTTGGTCAGTAAGAAAAAAAATCACCTTTTGCTTTGATCCAACAGAACCTGCTCTACAGCTGTTGTTTATCAGCTCAAGAACACTTTTATGACCCAAAATGCAATATCAAAGTGTTTCATGTGTTTTAGAGAACAAGGCATTATTGGCATTTCCATCTATTCGAAGCCAAGGGAAAATTGCATCTTGATGATAGCAGAGTTGTTCTAGAAAAGAAGGAATAAGAAACCACTTAAGATTTTACTAGATATGTTCTGGATGTTGGATTACCCAGCTTTAACATTGGCATAAGGAAAGCATTTCCTAGCTTTGGTATTTTCTGCCTTCTATTTACAGCAGATGCACATTTTACCAGACAAGATGGTTTGGCTGATTTTACAGATGGTCAACTACTTCCAAAAACTCTCCTGATGAAATCTTAAGCCCAAACAGAAGAACAGCAAGTCATATCTTAATTTCAATACAGATAGGTTTAATTTTTGTTAACATAACTACAAAGCAGATATACAAAAATTCATTAAGTAAACAAATCATCGTAGAATTATAGAATTGTTTGGGTTGGAAGGGTTAAAGCCCATCCAGTTCCACCCCTGCCATGGGCAGGGCTCCCTTTCTCTGTCCCAGGCTGTTCCCAGCCCCAGTGTCCAGCCTGGCCCTGGGCACTGCCAGGGATACGGGGGCAGCCACAGCTGCTCTGGGAATTCCATCCTGCCCACCCTCACAGTAAAAAATTTCTTCATAATATCTAATCTAAACCTACTCTCTTTCATGTTCTGTGTGATTTATTTCCCCAGAAGATAACTTTGCATTAACAAAATTAAAGCTGCTTTCCAACCACTACTGCTTCTTTTAAAATCAGGATTAAATGGCAATTACTTAGGAAGAAGCATGATGCTTAATTTGCTCATTTGCAGTGCTGCCAAGCAGCACACTAACTAGATAGTTATCAGCTGTAAAAACTTTATTGAGCAGAAGTAGGAATTAATTAAGGTTGCAACTCTAGAATCAGAGGGTCAGCATCCTAAGGCTGCCTGAGGACTTTTGTTTGTCCTGGAGGTGATTGCACTCTGGATGTTCTCAGGAAGTTCTTCCAGTGGAGAATGTTTTATTTACCACTTACAGACACCATATGACTGAATAGCATGATTGCAAATCAGGTTAAAATTGCTTATTTATCAGAAGACCTTAAGTTTTGGTCCAGACTTTCCTGTTGTGTATTACGTAAAACCTGTCTGTGATGCCAGTGGTCTAAAAACAAACACCAGGGCTGCTGGAGCTCTTTATTTCTATTGTACTTGCAGCAGTACCAAGCCATATCTGCAAGGGTTCTTTGTTAAGAGATCTCACAGAGCAGTAGCTACACACTTGAAGGAAGCAGAACAGCTTTGAAGTTTCACACCATTTTGACATCATCCACTCAAGTACAGCCTTCTCTTCTGGGATGCTTACATTGTATCTCATTAAAAATCTGTCTAGGAACTCGCTAATTACCCAGCTACTCAGGAAAAAAGTCTTTGCATACCAGTAAGAAATGGTCATGCCAGTAAGAACTGCACTTGCAATATCAAAACAGAAGGAAAACCACAGAAATCACAATTTAATTCTCATTTTAATGGAAATCTACTTTGGCAAAGAAGAAGTAGAACCAGTACCATAAAACGTGACTCTACCAACAGGCCAAAAGGAGGTTTTAAAGACAAATGAAGCCCATTTGAATGAACCCATGACGGAACCAGGAGCTGATTGCAATGTTTGCCCTGCAGGGCGCGGTCAGACCATTGCCCACCCACGGGTGCCGTGTTGGCCTCGCCGCAATGGTTTCCCCACACACAGCCAGCCCGTCACTCCTGCTCCCTGGCAGGCAGGAACATGGCAGAACACAGTCCTTCCTGCCGCCCACCCAGCACAGAGTCGTCAGTACCTGGGGACGGCAAACTGAAGGGGCCATCCCTCTGTCCGGGGGTGCCTCGGCTGCGACCCCTCATGTCTGTCAGGGCCTGTCTGGGCACGGCCACCGGTCTGCCTCTCACAGCCCCTCACAGCCCCTCACGGCTCCTCATGGCCCCTCACGGCCCCTCACGGCCTCTCACAGCCCCTCACGGCCCCTCATGGCCCCTCACAGCCCCTCACAGCCCCTCATGGCCCCTCACAGCCCCTCATGACCCCTCACGGCCTCTCACAGCCCCTCACGGCCCCTCATGGCCCCTCATGGCCCCTCACGGCCTCTCACAGCCCCTCATGGTCCCTCACGGCCCCTCATGACCCCTCATGGCCTCTCACAGCCCCTCACAGCCCCTCATGGCCCCTCACGGCCCCTCATGGCCCCTCATGGCCCCTCACGGCCGCTCACAGCCCCTCATGGTCCCTCATGGCCCCTCATGGCCCCTCATGGCCGCTCACAGCCCCTCATGGCCCCTCACAGCCTCTCACAGCCCCTCATGGCCCCTCACGTCCCCTCATGGCCCCTTATGGCCTCTCACAGCCCCTCATGGCCCCTCATGGCCCCTCATGGCCCCTCACAGCTGCTCACGGTCCCTCATGGCCAGTGGGCACCCCTGGGCAGTGCCAGGGTCAGGGACACAGGTACACAGGGATACAGGTACACAAGGACACAGGGACACAAGGACACAGGCCAGGCTGTGAGATGGGCTCCGTGGTGCCAGCCCTGCTCACCTGGAGCACCTGGATTGCGCGCTGGATCTGTGAAGGGAGGCACAGATGTGGCGAGCTGTGCGAGGACCTGGGCACAGACGTGAGGTGAGCTGGGATCTCCAGAGGGATGCTGCAAACATGCCATTGCCCTGGGAGAGGGGACAGGTGGGGGCTACCCTCACACCTGTGTGGGAGGAGGGAGGAGGTCCTGGAGCAGGGATGGGGGTGCCCCCGGGGTACCTGGGACTACCTGCCCAGCTTGGCACTGGCATTTCCATCTATTTGAAGCTGAGGGAAAATTGCAAACTGATGATAGCAGAGTTGTTCCAGACAGGAAGGAGTAAGAAACCATTTAAGATTTTATTAGCTATGTTCTGGGTGTTGAACTACTCAACTTTAACACTGTCATAAGGAAAGCATTTCCTAGCTTTGGTGTTTCCTGCTTGGCAAAAGTACTGGCAGAAGAGGCTGCCAAGGTGAGTGACCCACGGGGCTGGGCAAGCAGCAGAGTTCAGAACAGTGAGCAGGCTTTGTAAAGAAGGAAAACTACACCAGGCTGTCAGAAGCAGCTGCTCTTAATGGTGCTGAGAAAATGCCTGCACGTCTTCTGCATATGTATGGCTGCGCTTGCATTGGGGTTTGCACCAGCAGTGGGTTTTGTTTGAGGCATATCCCTCAAAACAACCAGCATTATACTGAATGTCAGATTTATCCCAATTCTGATTTTGTAGAGTTGTTTCTATTTGCTGTTGGAGTTGTGTGCTGAAGAGCAGCCGTAGCACAACCTAAGTGTACATTTCACTTACCTGTTTAACAGACCGTGAAATAACACAGGCCACACCACATAAGAATTTTGCTCATATTAGGCTAGACCTTTTTTTTCTCATTATATACAGTAATAGATTTATCTATGGTGTAATACAAACTGTAATTTATTGCAAATTTGTGAGGAAGTCCGTAAGGAGGATCCAACTTTATCATAACAAAACTGACAGACAGAGGGAGCGGATGCCCTGACTGAGGCTGGGAGCACAGCAGCACTGCTGCTTTGTACACACAGATCAGGAATGTCACACCTGTGTCACATCTGTGGCACTGCTGGCCTCCCAAAAAACCCTGCAAAGGTTAAAGGAAGGGGAGAGAGCTGGCTACAAGCATTCGTTTATTCTTGGTCTTTTCTTCTGTTAGTTTGATTATCAACAGAGTACTCTGTCCCATGCCTGGTTTTTTTGTCTGCCTTTGTCCTTTTCATTTTAGTGGTTTTGCTGAAGTTAGCCTTCACTTCAAATATCACACACACAGCTGACATTGATTTCTGACCAGCAGTGCAGTAACATTTAAATGAAGGTGAAAGAGCCTTGACTGGGAAGAGAAACCATGACATTTATCATCGGTGCATAGAATGGCTTGGGTGGGAAGGGACCCCAAAGCCCACCCAGTGCCACCCTGCCATGGCAGGGACACCTCCCACTGTCCCAGGTTGTTCCAACCCCAGTGTCCAACCTGGCCTTGGCCCCAGGGATCCAGGGGCAGCCCCAGTGCTCTGGGAATTCCATCCCAGGGCCTGCCCACCCTGCCAGGGAGGAATTTCTTCCTAATACCTAATCTAAATCTACCCTTTCAGTTTAAAACCATTATGCCTCACGCTGTCACTACCCTCATTTTCTGAAAGAATGATTACCTCCTCTTCTCAGCCACAGCGGTGCTGATCCCTAGAAATCCATGATGTATTCTTCTGACAGAAGGAATTAGATTTATCTGATCTCTGTTACAAAAATGTATGGGAAATTGGTTTTCTTCCAGCAGGGTATTTTTTAGCAGTGTAACTGGTGACTGAGGCAGATCTTGCATCGTAAAGAAAAATATAAGAATTTAGCTTCTTGCAGAGGAACAGACTTTTTCCACACTTTTAAACTAAACTATTTTACTATTAAAATAAACCGTTTTGCTAATAATTTTTCTTCCAAAAATTCCAAGCACACACATTCCAAAAGAAGCAGATCCTCCACAGTACATCAACTGTTGATCCTACTTTTGTATTGGGGGATAGATTTGGATGTATTTTTCTCCAGAAATTCATTGTGCCGGAATAGACTTCTGAGACATAATTAAAGGTAATAAGTTCCAATGCACTGAAACTCCTGAGTGTTTGCTGCACACTCTCAGTTATCCATAATTGAATACACAGTTAAGATTTTAGTCAATTTGTCTGCAAGTATTTAAGTTCTTTGGCTTTACAAAATCTCCTGGGCTCATTAGGAACTGCTGCACACCTCCCCTCATCCCTTTCATTTTCTAGTTAATGCTCCATGCAAAGGGCTGCTGTTTGAGACAGGAACAAAGTGCATCTTGGTTTACTTGCATACATTTACATCCCAATGAAAACTACCACGTTGAAAACATCTGAATTAATTTTAGGCATTAAATTCAGGAGGAATATTCATATAAGCAAATATTTTCACAATTGTTTCTGTCCCAGAGGACAGTCACAAAATGAAATTTGAAGCCTAATCTACTACTTTTTTCTGTGAATATAAATTTCATAGGAGAACACTGGGCTTTTTCACTCTTTGATTTTAAAAGAATAGTTCAAATGATCAGATTTGTTAAAGGGACTCTATCAAGGCTTAGTTTAGGGATTGATAAGGTAACAATATTAAAAGATCAAATCCATGCTTGTTTTGTGTTGTTAATCTATGGTTTTTCTATAAAACTGAAGTTGAGCCTGTGTGAAATGCAGTTTTGCATTTGGATTTTTTTCTTCTAATGAGCTAGAAAATGTAGCCATGTGGGTTTTATTACTATTCTTTCTTACCTGCCTCTGTTTTTTTTTTTTTCTTCTAGCCCATAAGCAGTGTTTTGTATGTCTTAGGCTGAATGAATGTGTAGGTTCTTCAAGTGAAAAAATATTGCATATTGGACTATATTTATGGAGTATTAAAGGCATTTGTGATGATGCCCACCGTCTGTACTTTAAAAAAATTAAAATACCATTAAAAGAGGGAAGGACTAATAGTTCATATACTGCTTACACAAATCCATTCCTTCAGTTCACTTTTATATCCACATGGAACTGAGCTGAGATTGTTATTCTCAATGCCCATGCATAGATGTAGGTTTGTAAATGAGTTAAAGGCTGTGGAATTCAAACTTTTTTTCTTTTTTTTTAAGTTCACATGATTGATGTAGATTATACTGTAATTTGTACAGGAGGTACAGATGCAAAATTACCTGGAATTTATTAGATACAGTTAAACCAGCCTCACTGTGCCCTTTTGCCTTGCAGCCCATCCTCTTTCCCAGGCTTTTGTTACCTTGCCATCATGAAGGGGAGTCATCTGCTTTCTGCAGCCTTTTGGTTGAAGCAATCTTTTCATGTTAAATCAAATGAAAAGTATTCAACACTTAACTGTTGTTGCTGTTGTGTTACCCGAAGCATTTACCTGACAAAAAAATAATTGCTGCAATATCCCATAAGGCTTCCTCCATTATTAGATTGACAGCAGTGTGCTGTTTTGATTTAGATTAGTGGCTCATGATGGCTGCTGTTAAAACTTTTGCTTTCCCTAAAAGCTCTGTTTCAATTAATTTTTTTGGTGAGAAGGTGAAGGAGCTGGTCCCTCAGAGAAGTTGACTAATAATTTTGCAGTGAAGAATTCCTGTGTTTCAAAGACAGAGTAATTCAAGTGAACTGAATAAACTTTGTAAAATTAGGATGTATTTATTGACCAAAAAGGTTTCCTTCACTTGGCATGAATCATGACAAGTGACAAACTGGTTATGAGCCCCTCTCTTCTGCTGGCTCCAGGGAGCTGCCCAAGGCCTGCAGCAGTGTCCCCCAGCACTCAGCACTGCTCCTGCCTGACCTCCCTCCAGCCTTCCCTGCCCACATCCACTGGGTGCTGCTGTTCTGCAGCACCACCCTTCCTGGGCTTCCATTGGGATGGGAGGGAACAGCAGGCCAAGCGACCGGGCAGAGCAGGGCTCAGCAGAAATGGGAATTATAATCTGCTTTTAGCGCTGAATGGAACAGAAGTATTCTCTATCCCTGCTGCATTACTTGGAATTGTTTCATACAATTAACGAAGCTGTTCAGCAGAAATTTGCTGTGTGTGCTGACATCTGGGCTGGATTTTTGGTAAATGAGTGCCCATCGGGTGATTGACAACAAAGGCAGAGGCTCTTTAGTGCAGGAGATGCTTGGGAAAGGATGCTCAGGTACTAAGCGGCAGCAGGAGGATGGGTAATTCCATCCAGTTACCTTAATGGATCCTGGGATATGAGAACCTCAACCAGGCTCTAAAGATTACTTAATATGAATAAAATATTTAGGTTTTCCTTGTATAATGGATGAGCTACCTTAAAATAGTGCCATGTGAATAAACCCCTCTAGCTCAACAGCAAAATGCTTGAGTTGTCATCACGTCTCTGCCTATGAGATATGACTGAATCAGTTCTGCTTAATTCAACTGTAAAAACAGAATCACGAGAGCTGGGGATTTCAGTTACCCCCAGGAAGGGCACCCCAGCATGTGCAGAGCTATTCTCTGTGCCCGACACTCCACCTTAGGCCTGGATTTTCACAGAGGTGCATTTGGGCTGCTGCCCATGCAGACAGTCCCAAAATACTTTTCTGCAGGATGTTTGCAGATGGACTGTGTGAATAAATGAAAGGGACATGGAGCTGTATGTTAGCACCTGGCAGTGGAACTGAGTAGCACCAAGCCTAAACCCTGTATTAATGCAAATAGCAATCAAAGACATGGCCTGAGCAATATTTCTAGTTCCTCTTTCCACTGAATATTTTGACACCAAGATTAGAGAGGAAATTACTTCTTTTAAACTGTCAAGCAAGCACAGACTGGACAATTGAACCAAGAAGCAGTAAATTGTTATCAGCAGCTCCAGTTTAAAAAGACTTAGGCCTGAAATCTGATTTGCTAATTCTGAGGTCAAGGCCATCTCCTAATTGTTTTTAATTTTTTTTTATTTTTACAACAAGCATTTCTAGTCAGGTTTTAGTCATCAAGAACTCAGTTCAGTTTAAGTTTATACCTGTCTTGCTTCCACAGTTTCCTTGACTTCTACTCAGCTTGTGGGAATTTTGATTTAGAGACCAGCCCAAGAACTAAATATCAACAGTTGATGGGAAAATGCTTCTCTGTGCACCGCATAAAGGCATCATAACTCACCCCCCCTCGTTTTTCATTAATATGCAGTTATACAATTTATATACCACTTTAGTCATTAGCATATAAATTGCCACCAATATACTGCATTCCCAGAGCAAAAATAAACCAGTGTGAGGAGAGGAAAACTGCCACAGAATGCCCAGTATTTTTATATCTATAGTTGCTTCAGTGAAGAACAACCCCAGAGAGTCAAACTGTTGTACTTTGCTTCCTTCTGTAGAAATGTTGCTGTGATCACTTCCTCGCCACTCTCAATGCCTTACCATTTGAAATACCAAAATATTTTCCTGTTTGGAAAGCAAGCAAGTGTTTTTGTAGAATATTCTTAATAAAAATCAAAAATCAGGTTGATATTGTTTTGCAGTGTCACTCAAGCTCTAGAACGGAAAGCATTTTTTCCCCACTGTTTCTGTGATGTGGATTCTCAGTGGAAGATGAGAGTGGAAATTAGTGAAACCTCAGATGGAGAAGAGCAAGTCATCACAAAAATAACCCCAAAACAAACTTAAAAAATCTACTTCATGAATTTGCCTAACTTTATAAATGATACCTTATTTGCAATTGCAATAAAAACACCAGCTTGCTTCCTTTTCTGGTTTAGAGATGCATTATTAACTTCTCAAGATCATACTTTCAGGTAGTTCAATTGTTCCTCAAGAACACTTTTTGTTTTACAAGAACAAAGCTTTTTGACTGTCTTGTTCAAGAAATAATTAGACCAATTAAGTCATTTAAGGTTAACTTCAGCAGCAAAGAACCCCATAGACTTTAATAGGAGGAGGACTGGCTTTGAACTAAGCTTAGGCATGATTTTTTCTTATGCCTTTGAAGACACAAATAAAATAATCTCTCTCACATGGCTGGATTTGCTGGTTAATTATCCACAGCATCTGCAGCACGGAATCCAGTTTTGGGCCATTTAAGGTTTGGCAAGACAAATACATGGCTCTGCAGTGAGCAAACTGCACCCTTGCTAAAAGCACTGACATCTGGGATTACAGGAGCCAGGGGCTGCCTGGAGTTGGTGGCTTTCCATGCAGGTAAAATGTATTGCAAGTGACAATGGGACTGCACATTCATCACCATTCATGACTGGGCTTCTCACTGCAATATGCTTTTGAAAATATCAAAAGTCTTTCATTTCTTGCTAGAGGTGGCGTCCAATATTGTGAGAAAATGTGGAGGTTTTACTGCAATAAAATAGAAAAAAATTCTTGTGCTTTTTATGGAGTGTGAATGGCAAAGTTCTCGTTTAAAACTGTAACTCGCCACAGTTTTAGGAGTGCTCAGAAATCAAATCAGAGTGAGTCCTGTAATAGAGGGTGTCACAATGTAGACTGTGCCAAAGGCAGATGTTTGTAACTCTGGTGTTATTTCCCTCTCTGTGGACAGATCTTTTTTTTTCACAATTACCTATGAATATACAAAAAAGTGTCAGGAATGTCTCCCCTCTGGTCACCTCTGAGAGCTGGAAGGAACCCTCCGAACACACCAAAGAATGTCCCGGCCGTGGTTTCCTTACGAAATGCTTGAAATGAGCAGTGCTTGTCTCCGCTAACGTTTCTGTGTCATTTCTAGTATAAATATTGTCAATTGCTTTTTGCCAGTCTCTAAATAGTCTGTGCATTTCTTGCCCCTGAATCTTGGCTTTGTGATTCCTCCGTATCACTCCATACCAGTGCAGGGAAGTTTGGCTCATTGCTGCCGTGCCTGGGGATGCTGGAAGTGCAACAGGCCCCGCTTTGTCGCAGTTACCTCTGCAGTCCTGCTATTGGGATGGAGGCTACTCAGAAAAGGGGGATATTGCTCACCATTTTGGGAAGTGTTACTGATCCCTGAGGAAATGCAAACATCCCACACTCAGTTGCTTTATTCAAGTGTGATTTAAAACCAGCTCTCCAGCGTAATGGGATGTTACAGCCAATATTTATTTTTCTTTCATTAGATAAATAGTATTAAACTGCAATCCTTGAGAAAATTGTACAGACTGTATCACATTTGAATGTGCTTGAGCTTGAGTCTCACTCGGGCAAATTCTCATCGTATTGAAATAACCATCATTATGCAAATAAGAACATCCTCATTGCCAAGATAGTTTAAGATGGATGGTTGTTTTTTATCACGATGGATTATCTTACCCCTGGTTGCAGCTACATGCAGCTCAGAAGAGCTGTACAGGTCCTGGTTATTCTTCAGATTTCTTTTGCCAGTTGCAAGCTGTGTTTTTTGCCAGCAAGGATGGACTTTGATTGCTCCTCTTCCCATGTATGCTGCTTGAAAAACAGCAGAACCAAGCTTTTCTTATCCCCAAGGGTTTTGGGATAAAGCTTCTTGATTGTACTGAGTTTCCATGTAACAAATAAGGCTATTCTGTGAGAGCCATTTTATTTTATCAGTACTGCTCAAGGTAAAAATTAATTATAATTCTGAAAATTGTAAATATAAGTCATCTTCATGTTTTCTCTCTGATGTACATGTTGTACAAAAGGAATGGTAGCTGTAGTAAGTGACAGCATTTAGCCCAAATATAGGATCTCTACTAAAAAGATGATTTTAAATACTTAAAAAGAAATGGATTGTCATGGAGATGACAGTGTCACAAGGAGCTCTCACTCGGTTTGTTAGACTGTTACTGTTGCTCTTCTACAGCCTGTGCAGAAAATGGCTCATTTTCAGTCCAGTTACAGATACTGCAGATGAAATGCACTGCATCGGTTATTTATGACAGAGGAGCACAGTGAAACATGACTCTACACCAATATCTGTTGCAGGGCAATGTTTGCACATGATGCTCCCTTTAGCTTAAGAAACACGAGTTCTATGAAATCAAAGAAATAAATTCATTAGTGCCCCAGTTTTTTCATATGATACAGGATTCGCTACAAATTTACCAGTGCCATCAATATCTAAACCTATAAATTTTGGATTCTTCACTCAAAGAAAATGTCTACAATCTACCACATGTGAAATGATTTTTCATTTTTGCTTCTATAATATGTAGAAGACAAAAGGTCTGCAGCATAAATAATTTTTTCTGTCCTAACTTTACAAAGTTTGGTTAATGCAATGAACAATAAATAACAAAACTAATCCCCCTCATATTTGGATTAACTGCAACATTGCAGGTCCTTTCTGGTCTGTTCTCTTAGTTTTTTCTGCCAAGCATACTGATGATTAAGAATCCAAAATAAATATCTGGAGAAATGTTTCATTCTCTGCAGAGCCATGAGAGAATGTGCAAGTGAGTTACAGCCAGGCAGGCTTGTTATGATAACAACATTGCTCTTATTTCTATTTACAGTTAATATTACAGCTTCTGTAAATTAAAAATGCCATCAAATGACTTGAAAAGGAATTAGAATCTATAAATAGCTGTTTCCTGTTCTTTTAAGTAAATACATTTTCATCCTCTAGACCAGCAGCTCATCCTAAGCACTTATGTCTGCATGCAAGTATGTGCTACAGGCCAAAATCTGCTTCCATTTATACTTTTCTTTTTAAGATCACTATCTTCAAGAAGTGGAACAGGATATTTTCTATGACCAGATTCTATCCCTGGCCATTTGTGTGTAATCCTGAAATAACAATCAGCTCCTAAGCATGGTTGATCATAAGCAGTTGTCAGTGTGGGTTATTTATTAAAAGACTGATTTTTGTGCATTCTCTCATGTACATTTTAATTTCTTTGAAGAACTTCAGTAAAGTTAAATGCCTCTCAGATTTCTAAATGAATGGAAGGCCTGTTTTAGAGTAGGTCTTCGCAGACACATGAAGTCATGATTTAAACTACTTTTCTAAGTGCTAGGGGATAACGGACAGTGTTGACATTTTAGGCTTTTTATCTTTAAAAAAATGCAACAAAATATCCATGATAGAAGGATTCTTGTAGATACCTAATGCCAGAGGGGAAGGCCTTGGCAAGGAATATTACATCTGTTGTAGCCTTTCCCAACAGCACTGACTCAGAGCACACAATCAAATTTGTACTTTTAGTCTTAACGCTGAGCTAAATCCTGGAGCGCTGAAAGTTGCTTTGTTTGGGAAGGATCAAAGGCGTGCCCAAGTCTCTGCGTGCAGTACTCTGCCCTTTGATTCAATTAGGAAAGAGGTGATCAGCTTTTACAGCCCTCCAGGGGTCACTGGATGGAGTTAATGAAGAAACAAAAGGTGCAATAAATAAGGCAGAGCTCTGAGCCCCAGAGGGGACAGCTCTGGGAGGAGCAGCTGGAGGGGAAGGAAAGCACCCCCAGCCCTCTTTGGACATGCAGTCCTAGGGATATGGAAAAGCCTTGGCAAATGCTCCCTGGAGTGCAGATTTGAAACTCACAGCTCCTTGTCCTGGGCTTGAAAAAAAGAACTTAATGACAACAAACTGTTGCAGTTTAATTTTTTTTTTTTTTTTAAAAATCAGAGTTGCTTTGTAAAAATATAGACAGAGTGTAACAGGCAGAGTATAACTGCTCAGGCTGCTGAGCAGCTGTGTTATAACTCCTGCTCATACCCAATGAAACCTTCTATGAAACAAGGCACATCTCACCCTTCTTGCAGGAGAAGGGATGTGTGTGCACCTGCTGTGATATTTCACATAAGGCAAGAATATATTGTTACATTTTAAAAGGCAAAAAACCCCATACTGGATAAATAAAATTTTATTTTTGCTTTGCTCTATTTTTAAGGAAGGAGCATGGTATTCTATTGCAAGAACTCTCTAATAGTTTGGATTTTTTTATCTGGTTGGTTTTTTTGTTTGGTCTTTCTTTAATGTACTAGCAATTATAGAAGCTTGGGCTACTTTCTAAACACAGAAGAAAACCACATTGAAAAGCAGTCCAATTTTGTTTCCACAACTGATTCTATTGGGGTATTGGTGGTGTTACAGGAAAAGAAATAACTATTTTAGAACCCCTTAGATGAAATAAATGAGCTATAGTCTCTTTGTCATTATAGGGTTGAATTCAGTTTGGAAGATTCTGCGTATTTCCCTTTTAGCAGTGTGCTGTATTTCAACACATGACTCTTTGTAAAACAGGAATTGAGACACCTCTCATGGCATCATCTTTACCTCTAAAAAAACTTTCTTGCACAGCCTGGGATTAAAATTATTTTTCCTTTAGCTAATATGAAGGCTATTGATTCCTATAATGCAAGTGTTTATCTAACACAGGCAAATAATTTAGTTATTAACAACACATTTAATTGAATAGCTTTGCTTAATGCGTGCAGAGTGCATTGTTTGTGTCCTTCTTAGGTGGCAAATAATTTCTTCACTGTCATCATTTTCACTGGCTGGAATGGATGTGTTTATTAACTGTTCCTGCTGTTTGCTTTGCTTCATTTTAGCATTGGCCAAAACCCCATTTGCTGAGAAGTGCATGGCTCTCTTTCCTACCATTAACTATAAGGACATGAGAGAAATCATGGTTTTTTCCCCCTGATCAGACCATTTGCAAAGTTTAGCAGTATCTGAACTACTCTGTTGTGCTCTAAAATGGAATCCAGCGATGTTTCTCCCAGTGCTGGTCTCCCAGGCTGTAATTTTGGCTGAGCACAGTGACTCCTCCTGTCCTGCAGCAGCAGAGTTACGACAGCACCACAGCACATTCTTCAGTTCAAATGTTGTGCCAAGCTCACAGAGAGAGCGCACAACAAATAAATGAAAATGAAATCAGCTGCTCTTAAATGAAATAAGAATTGCAGAAGGATGCAGCCTTACCTTGTGAGCTCCATTTCATAATGACAGCTGGTTTATTACACCTTTTACAGACCATGTGTTTAATCAATATAAAACTCTAATAATGTAACAAGATCCTGCAATGTTTTCTGACAAGTACTTGTAAATTTTTCTGGAATACTTCTTGTTAAACAAAGATTAAATGTGGCTATTAAAAGCAGGCAATAATGTTCCAGGAAGAGAGCTTTATTTCTACACATGAAATGGGTACTGGGAAAGGTTTGTTAGGCTCTGTAAACTTAAAAAAAAATAAGGTAGTGACAGAATTGCTATTACTTTATATAAATAGTCCAATAAACAAAGCTGCACTTGCCTTGGACTACATGACTGTGAGATTCTCAGCAGTATAGAAAGCAAATAAAAATTGTGTTCATTCCTATATATCAGCACTTTGGGTAATAATTCACTCAGGTGAATGTCTGAACCACTAGGTTAAATGTGACTGCAGTGTCATACTCCTGACAGAGACCCTGACAGAAAAATGTGGTTTTACATTGCCATTGAAGATCATTCCAGACATGCTCAGGCGAGATCTCGATGTTTACTGCACGTTGCCAGTTATGTAATTCAGTGTGAAATCTAGATTTATGTCATTTTGAGGTAAAGATTGCATTTGCTCTAATCCTGGGATAATCTTTGCTGATTTTTGGAGATCCTTGAAAACAAACTCTGTGACAAGATCTATCCATAGGTATTCTGAAAAACTTAAGGAGATCAATTAACATCAACTCTCTTTTTTGGCAATTCTCCTGACCAAATAAAGTCTTCTGACGCTCATCCAAAGATGTAAGAGATTTCATTTTTCTCCTCTTGCAAATCACAAGCCAGATTTTTGAAGTTAATTATGGCTTAATGATATACACCAATGACTTAGATGAGAATCAGGTGAAGTGCTTAAAACCAAGTAATGAAAGAACTCTCATAAAAACCCACCAAGTGATTCCTTCGTTCCCTGCTCTCCCTGTGCATTCTCTCTAAGGCACTGCAGCTGAATGGCTGCTGTGGGAAGGCCTCTCCTTACAAACAGCAAGCTGCTTCCAATAAGAGATCTGTGCATTCATGTTTGATGCATTGCTGGGAAACTTCTTGTTATCTAGGAAAAATTGTCTCTGGGAAACATCTTCATCCTGTGTGATTTGTTGTCCTGGGGAGTGATGCAAGCTGACTGTTTTGGAGGACAGAGATGAAGCTCTTTGCTGATGTTGTGGTGTGACATGAGTGTGAGCTCTGGTGGCTGCACAGGGTCAGTGTCACTGCTCAGGTGTGACATGAGTGTGAGCTCTGGTGGCTGCACAGGGTCAGTGCCACTGCTCGGGTGTGACATGAGTGTGAGCTCTGGTGGCTGCACAGGGTCAGTGTCACTGCTCGGGTGTGACATGAGTGTGAGCTCTGGTGGCTGCACAGGGTCAGTGCCACTGCTCGGGTGTGACATGAGTGTGAGCTCTGGTGGCTGCACAGGGTCAGTGTCACTGCTCAGGTGTGACATGAGTGTGAGCTCTGGTGGCTGCACAGGGTCAGTGCCACTGCTCGGGTGTGACATGAGTGTGAGCTCTGGTGGCTGCACAGGGTCAGTGTCACTGCTCGGGTGTGACATGAGTGTGAGCTCTGGTGGCTGCACAGGGTCAGTGTCACTGCTCGGGTGTGACATGAGTGTGAGCTCTGGTGGCTGCACAGGGTCAGTGTCACTGCTCGGGTGTGACATGAGTGTGAGCTCTGGTGGCTGCACAGGGTCAGTGCCACTGCTCGGGTGTGACATGAGTGTGAGCTCTGGTGGCTGCACAGGGTCAGTGCCACCGCTCGGGTGTGACATGAGTGTGAGCTCTGGTGGCTGCAGGCTGTGAGTGTCACTCTGCTCTGTCCCTGTGCAGAGCTGTCACTGCAGGACTCACTCCCGTGTCCCGCTGGAGCTGCACTCAGTGCTCTGCATTTAAACGTTTACATTCCACTGTCTTGAGGGAAACTGAAAGAGAAATCCAAACTTTCATTTCCTCTACATGGCTTTTAGTGGGCTCTTGGGTTTGCTGGGTAACTTTTATTCACAAAACAGATGTGTCAGCCAACAAACTTGTGCTCTTCTGTGGCTTGGGGATAGCTAATCAATCACAACAGCAGTGCTGTGGGACCAAATGCCAGCAGCTACCTTCAGTGGAATGTTAAGCATCATAGGTAGTTCCTGGCAAACCTTGTATAAAATCAATCCATAAAAAGAAAAAAATACCCACCATCTTCTTAAACTCCCTAGCCATCTTATTCTCTCCCTTTATTTTTTCTTCCAGTTTTGCTACTGTACATTCATTGCAGGTTCTAATCCCAATTTTGCATGCAAATTTGTTTCTTTTTCACAGGATCTTGTTTTCAGAGTTGTTGGTTTGGGGGCTTTTTTGTGACACAGTCAAGGAGCTAGTGTAATTTCCCCCTCCCCATTTTCTTCTCCAGCAGCTCCAACTGTAAGGACAGCCCGTGTTTATAGTGAGAAGGTTAAAATATTCTGGATATCTTCCATTGCTTCCTCCCGATTACTGACGCTGCAGTTTCAATATGAAATCTACTATAGTGTGGAAGCTGTTTGCAATAGAGTGTAAGGGCTTCCTACCATATGCTCTCCCATCTGTGATAAGAATGAGGGCTTCGGAAAGAAAGGGAAAAATTTCAGTGTGACTGGAGAGACTGCATGCAATTTCTGCCTGCTTTGAGGAAATTTTGAACAGTAAATATATGCATTATACATGCCATGAATTCTTCTGCCTCCTGTTCATTCCCCATTGCTGATCAAGCATTTTCTGTGTTAGAAACAGTGGCTAAGACCCCTGGAGAATGAGTGGAACTGAATCCACCCCGGCAGCTTAGTTCAGTAATCAGTTTGCAGACACTTTAATTGCTTTTAGCCCTTCAGTGCTGACTGACACTTTGGAGAGGGCAGGTATAGCTTTGCTGTACAGATGTTAAACTTACACACACGTGTCCCTGTAACTCCTTTAAGACTTTTCATGGAGCCTGCCTGTCCTGGTTACTTCTGGTATTTCCAGTGTAAGTGAGGCCAGACAGGAAGAGGTCTATGGGTAGTTCTAGACAGCTTAAACACCCCCCAAACAGCCAAAAACCCGCAGAAGAAGGAACAAAGATGAAATGTTTCATTTAAAATATCTTTATAGAAATTACTTCTAAACCTTACAAGCTTCTGTATTGCAAAGGTCTTTCCTCCTGACGTGTCTGATGGCTCATCATTCTGGAATGGAGTTAGCAAATCTGGATTTGGAGGTAAAAGGTTCCTTGTCTTCTAGAGTAGGTTTGAATTTGGCTCTATGTAACTACTCACTTTGCTACACTGGATCTTCCATTCAAAGATACTTTGTTAAGAGTCAACAAATTATTAACCTCTAATAGCATTACAACAGGGATATAATATTAATTAAAAAAATGTAATAATCACGTTACTGTTGGGTATTACCTATAAGCAAATAACAGACTTCATTAGACATAGCAATCATTTATTGTCCATTAAAAATCCATTAGATTTACACTTTATAGACCAACTCTAAATCACACACAGTGTGATCTAAACACACAGAATTTGGTATGAGATAAAATATTGCAGAAAAACATAGCCAATATTTTGGGCAACAACAATTCTTCAGTAGCCAACACAGATCCAAGAAGGGAACCAGTCAAATATTTTCTGTATGATTCACTAATTTAAGTTGTCCCATTCTTCTGAAACCATATTAAGCAAGACAATCAGTCAGTGTGCTTTAAGGGACTCAGCTATTCTTTGATATCTAGAAAACTTTAAAAACTAGAAGTTTTGCTTTTTCTTCTAATACCCTTGGTTTACTGTTTCCTCATGTCATTTATTTCACTATATTTGACATTTATGATACATATTTAGTTCAGATGCCAATTCTTGTCTCATTTTGAGCGGGAAAGGCGCTGTGCTTTGGTGTGAAGATGCGTGAGGAGCCTCAGTGAGTGACTACAGCACTAGGGGTCACTGGCACTCCATCAGTAGCAGCGGCTGCTGCCCAACAAGGTTTGGTTTTGCGCAGCAGCGAGCCCATTTTCTGGGAATTTCAAGAATATTGGTGCTGCCAAGCAGGTGACTACTTTAAGGTCCAACGTGTGCACACAAGCCAGCACCAAACGTGTTTGTTTCCTGGGTGTTGGGGTTTCTCGTTCCTCCCAAATTCTTGGGCTGTGTTGTTTCTGTGTATTTCAGCCTAACCCACATTCAGCTGTGAACTGCCCCAGCCGTGCTCCATGGGGCTGGGAAACGCCAGACCTTCGGGTCCAGGTCACAGAAATCAGCCTGGGGCACTAAAATGCTCTCACTGCGAGGTTTTTGCAGCACTGGGCTTCTTCTTTCCAAAAGATGTTGAGCACAGAACATCAATTGGTTCTCAGAAAAAAAAAATCGGACCTCTACTCACAATATTGTGTTACAAATGCTAATTAGTGTATTTAATGACCCTTCAACAAAAAAAGTCAGTTGATTAAGCATACAAGTTGCATTTTAAATCCCGTTAATAAAGTTGCTGTATTTTCAGTATTTTTTCATATTGAAATTGAAGGTCTAATTGATGAATTAAGGAATCTCTGTCTTGGTTTTCCAGAAAAGGAAGCTGGCAGTACCTGTAGGCAAATGTTTTCATATCTCCAGAGTAATTTTAAATGGGCTTTGCCTTCCTTGCTTCCATCACATCAACTTGTCTTCAGATACATCTCAGGTCAGGCAGGGTAACACCTTCTGTGTGGCTGTTTCACATTATCTGCTCCTACAAAGCAGGGAGTTTCCAGCTGCCCCACTGGGAAACTTAACAGATTTCCAGTTGGACGTGAGCACTGACATTCCAGCAACTTGGCTCACTCTGCCTGTGGTACCTTGGCAGGTACTGGTGCTTTTGTACCTGCTCATTTTCTCACAATATATAGATATTTCTTCTCATATTGGCTTTTCCCTGAGGTGCACACATATTGGTTTGTTTATTTACCGAGTTTTCTTTGAGCTGGCTTCTGCATCTTGTGTGATTTGGTCCTTATTAATCATTTCACTTTATTGTGATACGAGTACAGTAACTAGCAGCCAAAGCAGCTTTTAAAATCCTACTGTCAGATGAAGCAGGTTAATATACTAGTTCATTAACTCAAATCAAAAAGCCCCCTTAGAAACACCTTTGCCTATTAGAGTGCTGCTGATTTGCCTGATAAGAGCCTAGCTGTGTTGTGACAAGGTCCTTTGTCACTTTTAGAATGACAAAGGCAAACATTCGGAACTGAGATATTTCTGAGTTTTCGTTGGAAACAAGTAAAGGAGAGTGGAAATTTTGGTATCATCTCCTTTTCCAGCAGTTGGGAACTGACAGCAAGGCCAGCAGCACAAAGCAGAGCTGTAGGAATGCTGGTCCCCACCGAGGCTGGAGTCTGATCATTAAGGAGCTGGCACTCGAGGGGCGCTGCCACAGCACAAACACAAACTGTCAAACAGGTCTTGCTTTCAGCCTGGCCAAGATTTTTCAGTGACTCCACTTTTCTCATAAAACAGAAGCATTATAAAGAAATCAAGTGATTTCATTTTTTATTTCCCTATGTGGTTTGAGTGAACAGATGAGAATTAGTTTTAGGCAAATTAAAAAAGATTTAATGCTTCATCCTGCTGTCACTGAAACAAAAATCTAAGTGCTGGTTAATGTCAAAAAAGCATAAAATGCAGAAATTAAGAGGAAACTGAAGCGTGTGACTCAGCGTGGTCTTTGTGGCATTAAGCTGTTCCGATTCTCAGAGCATTTCTGTGGCAGCATCACAAAGAGACTCAGCTGTGACTGTGGCACAGCCAGCCAAGATGTGGGGTACACGAGTACCCCAAGGAAGTGCCTTCCCCAAAGACTGCACAACACAAACAGAGGAAGGACCACAGATAGATGTGATGAGGAAATAAGAGATAGAAACACAAAATAACAACAGAACAACTTACACTTTGCATTCTAAATGGCAGTCACAGCACACCTGCTGCCTCATCGCTGCTAAATGTTTTGAAGACAACACATGAAATTGTATAAAATTGCTGGGAGGTCAAGCTGATCATGCTGATACCTTTTCATCTTCTGAATCTCTGGCTCTAATTGCTCCTCTCTTTGAATGCTGTGCAGTTGCAAACCCAGATAATCCATTTCAATGCCCTCTCTGCAATCCCAAGCAAAGGAGAAAAAAATAGGAGTAAAAATCTGTCTCTGTAAAAATCAATGGCAAGGTATGCACTGGCTTCAGCAGCACCAGGATTTTTCCCTCAGAGTTTAATTGAAAGTGAAAAATATTTTTGTAGAAAAACATGTAACTGCTCAGGTTAAAAGACCCAATAACATGCCGGCTCTTCCAGGTCTGTGGGCACCGAGAGACAATTTTTAAATGCAACTGGCTTTTGGAATGAATTGTTTGCTTTCAGATCACTAGGCATATTCTGTATTTCCATGTCTTTTTATCGCTGTCCATCGATTTATTTATTGAGATATCTGTATCTATATCTATCTATCTATCTATCTATCTAGATGTGAAATACTTGGGCAGAGGAACATTTTTGCTCGTGTACCTGGCTCCAGTCCCTTGTCTGCAGTTCTTTGCCTTATCAGTGGGGCTTCCCCCAGACCTATGCTGTTAGCCTGCCAAACAAGGGACATCACTGCTTAAAAACACCCCGACCTCAGACAAAAATGGGAGTTGATCAATGGATCAGAACAATTAACAATTTTAATGACATAAAGTTGATATCTTGCACTGCAGATGAACCAAGACTCAGGGTGAGGACGGATCTTTTCATTACCTTGCTGGGTGTGGATTAATCAGTTTTCTACCTTTTCCATTAGGCTGTGGGTTTTCAGGTCTCCCCAGCCTTTCTCGTGTTTTCCTAATACCAGTTCTTCCTTCACAATTAGTTATGTTAATCACCCAGAAAAGATGAGGCGTTCTTGCCAAAATAACATATTGCAAATGAAACAGGAAGATGTTTTCTCATTATGACTTGTATGAATTGCTGTGATATCCTGAGCAGTGCACAGGAAAGGTTTCCATCCCAGAAGAGCTGGCCAGGACAGAGTTGGCACAGCTGATGTGCTGTCACCTGCCCTCGTGGGCACACACTGGAACTGGGACACCCACTCTGCACGGGCAAATCTGAGTGGCCTGACCTTCAGCTGGTACTTCAGTAAAATGCCCACCAAACCAAAAGTAAGATTATTTCTGGGCAGGGCAAGAAATGGGTGCACTTGCTTGTGTCTGGAGGGACTGGAGACAACAGTCTTTTCCAAAATCACTTGGCTTTGAGAGAGACTCGAGACCCAAATCTGGTTTGTGGGATAGTGGAAGATGAGGATAGTGGAAGATGAGGAAGAGGATGCTGATGAAATATTAAGTGTCCATTACTACCTACTAGAAGTAAAAGGTCTGCAGAGTGCTCTGGAGGGGAAGGGTATTGATGCATAAAACTTAATAATTAGTTAGTGACCTTTCAGAATTACGCTAAAAAACATTAAGGAAAAAGTAATAGCTTAATTCTTTTTCCTCTCACAAGACCAAATTTAAAAACTAATCTGTTCAGTGAGTAGCAGCATCCGAGATGAAGGATCCCTAGGTTCCACAGTTTCCATACTTGAGCTGAAAAATGAAATTAGCGCTTCCAAGTCTATTGTTTCATTAATGGTGTTACAAAATATGAAGAGAAGAGAAAGAAGGTAATTTTGCAAACATGATATGGCTGGCATTAAAACTCTCTCTCTCACTCTGCATTTCTGTAACAACTTCTGCCCTTCTTTCATTCTAGTTACCCTGACTGACTGCAGGACCTTCAAAGCCTTTGCACAAAACATCTCCAAATGGTGCACGAAATAACTGCATGCAAAAGCATAGAAAACTGTATATGTATGTATATATATACACATATATGTACATGTATACATATGTATAAACTATAGGAGTACAAGGAGAAGAGAATCTTGGTTTGGTTTTCTTATTACTCTGGTACCGTTTTTTTCTTGAATTCCTTTGGTGACTAAAGTGCCCACACCTGCATCTGGACAGAAAGCTCTTCCTTTGCACTTCTCATACTTTGCAGAGACTTATTTTTGAAGCTTCTTCACCAGAACATAGATTACCTGGAATGTTATCCTGGCACATTCTACCCTGCCACTGAGTGAAGCTGGACACTGATTTTCTCCTCCAGAGCACGACTATTGTGTCTGGGATGGAGTGTTGTTTAATAATAAATCTGCTGGGTTGTACAACACTTGTACAACAAGCAAGGCTTGGCCACGGCATCTGTCAGTAACAGTGATTTATCCTCTCTCAGGTAGGGGATATTCTGAGCTGCTACATCCTGGTTTGCAGTGCAATGCCACTTCTAGAGATGTGCTTCATTTCAGCTCTGGGGAGCCTCTCAGGAGCTGGGAATCCTTCCAAAGCTGACATGAACTTCTAAAATGAATTCACACCACCACACAAAATGCAGCCTTTTCTCACTGCATGGGTAATCATGTACTTCTCAGTGTTGGCAAACAGAAAGTGTGCAAAGTTTATTTTGATAGACTATTTACAGCTTCAGTGTTGTGGATGTTGATATACAGACAAATGTTTTTATTGCTCCCAAACATGTACTCCATGAAGGAAGAAAATTACTATAAATTTTTGTAGCTACTTCTTGTTTTGTTTTGGTTTGTTCTGTTTTGGCTGTGGTAAATTGCATTTTGCTGCAATTCTATCTGCCAAGGATAATAAAAATCTCACAATTAAGCTCGACCAAATGTTTGGGTTAGTATTGATACCTCTGTAACGGAAAACCTGAGGTCTGTTATTTTTCCCCAGCACTTTTGGAGACTATTTTAGACCAAATGTCAGTATTTTTGCTGCTGTTTTTACAACATGTACGAACTATTCCATTACAGGTCCCTTACATTACTCCCCTATTCCCCCTGCACCACACTTGATTTGGCTCACGGCCGTTGCACTGGCTTGGGGAGAGCCGAGAACACGACAAACCGGGAAGAGGGAAGGAGCCAAAGCCTCGCCACGTGCAGCAGCACGCTCATGCCAGAGCATCCTTCCCGGCAGCCGCGGGGATGCGGTGTTGGGATGTGTGTCCGTCCGTGCGGCCGGCCCGGGGATGCTGCCGGAGCGGCCCGGGGATGCTTTGCCTGCCCGTGCTCCCGGAGCCACCTCTGCCCTGCCCTGTGCCCTGCCCTGTGCCCTGCCCTACTCGCCGAGGATGAGCCGGGGTCCAGCCCGGGGATCGGCGCCTCTGCCGCCTCCCGCCGCGCCCTGGGGCCGGGCAGGAGCTGGGCAGGAACGGGACAGAGGGGCAGTTCAGGGGCCGGGCAGGAGCCGTTCAGGGGCCGGAGCCGTTCAGGGGCCGGTCCGCGCATCCCGGCCCGCCCCGCTCCGCCCCGCTCCGCGCCCCGCTGCCCGGGGATTGGGGCTGCCGGGCCGGCGGGGGCGAGGCGGGGCTTGGCTCGGCGTTCTGTATTTATCTGTTTGGCGGTGGCGCGGCGGTGCTGTCGGCGGCCGAGGCTCGGCCCGGTTCCGGAGCGGCCCGCGGGATGCGGCGGGGCCGGCGCGGGCGGGCGGGCCGGGCCGCGGGGGCGGGAGGTGCGCGCCGGCCGCCGCCGCCGGCCCCGGCAGCCCTGAGCGCCTCGGCCGCCGCCGCCCGCTCCCGGTGATCTCCCTCCCGTGCAGAAAGTCACACGGGTCAATGAGGAAATCGAGAACTTGAAAAAAAAACAAAACAAAACAAAAAAAAACAAAGAGCGCGCAACACCAAGCCCTGCGCGCGTGGATGGTTTCGGGGCTGTTCAGCATCACCTAGAGGAAAACTTGGGTGCCGCCCGGGGAGCCGCCGAGCCGGTCCGCCGGGATGCGGGCGCCGGCCGCCTGAAGCGCATCCCGGCGGGGCGGGAGGGCAGCGCTGCCCCGAGCCCGGCACGGACACCGGGTGCCTCGGGCAGCGGCGGCTCCGCGCCGAGGTCTCAATCGAAACTCACTCCTCGTTTATTGCGAGCACCGAGGGGTGTTTTACCGCGGCATCCTCTGTTTTGAAGAAAGGAGGGAGGAAGGGTTAACGCTAAAGAGCTAAGGCTTCTCTGCGAAGGAAATCCCTTTTGCGCCTTCCAGATGACCTTTTCTGAAAATGTAGCCTCTCCAGCTGACCGGTTTTGCTTTTGACTACCGAGTGTGTGAAACTGATCGCTAAGTGCTGCACAAACCGTAGGATGTGTGCTTCTGGGATTAGCAATATGGGGCATCTGTTGTCGCCTCTCCTCCTGAGCCTGGCAGCAGTTTTTTCCAAAGGTAAGTCTCAATCTCTTCTGTTTCGCTGCATCTTGTGTCTTATTTTGCACGGCCAGCCCTTGTCCCCTCTCTCTGTAATGCCTTCAGTGCTGATACCCACAATTCAAAACGGAAAGACTTGTGGGGAGCCATGTGCTAGTCAGAACCACAGAGGCTGTGATGGGAAAGCGTGAGTGGAAGGATCTTTCCTTGGCTGACCGCGACAGACAGTCTGGCAGTTTCCTGAGGCATTCGTCACCTCCTTGCTGTACTTTTTTGATCGGGTAGAAGATGCTGCTGCTGAGCTTAGCTGGAGCTCTGCTGTGGATTACGAAGGGTTTGATATGGAAATCTGAAATCCCCAGAGGTACAAGATATTGGAGTTTCCTGCCCCACCGTTATCTTCTGTGCCATTTTTCAGATTAAAAATCCTGTATCTCAGGCTGACTGGCAGTGTTTTACTGAACCAGAGAAACAGGTACTTAGTGGAACATGTAAAGGCTTTGATGAGATGCTGTAGCAGGTGTCTGATACCCTGCGTGCTGAATAGAGTTGGAATGTCCTGATGGCATCACTTCAGACAACTCTGTGATTCCTCCTTGGAGCCCTCGAGCTTGTTTACAGTTCGAAGCAGAAAACCAGCACACAGGCAGTGCATGTATTTTTGTGTGCATTTAAAGCTTCCTTGGAAATTTAAAAGTTTTCATCGATGGCCTCAGCCAAAAAGTGAATGCACTTCTGCAATACTTCACTTAGATGACTCTGAGCATTCCTGTGAAATTTAAATTAGGAGAAGTATACATTTCTACTGAGCAGATGCTGTGCATCAGCAGTTATATTTTGGCAGGAAAACAAAGTTTTCATGTGGTTTAGTCTTCAGTGGGGAATAAGAGCAAATGCATTTAATCTGTGACTTCGCAAACATACTGGTAAAGAGTCTTGCTCATAAATATCCCTATTAAAAATGTATTAGCTATTAACACCCTTTTACACTTCCACAGATCAGCACTTTTCTTTCTTTGTTAAGTGCATTATTTTTACTAATTAGTTTGTGTCTAGAACTGAACTTAATGACAGAAGGCAGAATATATAGCTGTGTATTTCTGTGGTGGTTCCCTGTATCAAATTCCATTCTCCTCCTTTTTTCCTTAGAACAGGTAAAGAAACGAACAGAATTGTAAATCTTCTCAAATGTTCCCTAAACGCAGTGCCTACATAAGTCCTGCTCTAAAGTTGCAATTGGAAATGCATTAGCCGCAGGCATTAGAAGTCAGAGTCTTTTCAAGAGATTGCTTCATTCACATTGCACACTGGTAGCTTGTGATTGCCCAGCTAGGCTGTAAATGATGTATTTTATTATAAGCAATATCATCAGTACTTTGGATAGGCTCACAGTGCAGTAGGAGTATGAACAACTTCTTTCCCTGGCTTTTTGCTGTGTTTCAGTTTGCTGCCCTAACACTACATTAACGTAGTGTTGGACTGACATCGCAGTTTATTCCAGGGTTGCAATAAATGGCATTTCAGTTTTACAGAACACAGCGTTTCTTTTATTGCCAACTCAGCAATTACAGCGTTCCTATGTGATTTCATTCTGAAATGTTACTTACATCTCTTCTGGAAGATGTACCAGGAAAGATGGCTTCACCAAAGGGGTTGTCAGGCTGTGGCACAGCTGCCCGGGGAGGTGTTGGAGTCCCCATCCCTGGAGGGATTGAAGAGGCTGTAGATGTGGTGCGGATGTGGTGCCCGGGGATGTGTCAGGGGTGAGGGGGCAGTGCTGGGTTAGCAGTGCCATCCGATGGTCTCGGGTCTTTCCAGCTAAAGAATTCTGTGATTGCATGAAAGCAGACACACGAGCTCCCACCAGCCTCGCTGGTGTTTGCTGTGCTATTGATCCTGCACTTATCCAAGACACTGCTGCTGTGTGAGTGCCAGGCCCCTGCTGTTTGATAATACAGGTATCTAACTTTAATGCAGTTGTTTATTTTTCCTTTGGTGACAGACTCTGTCTGTACTGCTATGTCTTACTACACTGGACAGACCAGAGTGTTGCAGAGATTTATAGTACGAACTTCAAGGTGTAAAAGGTTGATTCCCACCCCCTTCCACAAAGTAAGATGAACAGACAAAATATAAATCAGGTATGATTACTACTACAGGGCATGTTTCTTTGATGCTCTTCTGTTGCTAATAGAAAAATTCTCTCATTTATGACATGATGACAAAGTTTTCCTAAAGAGATACAAAAGCTTTTAACATGCAGCAGCAATCAGCTGTCTATTGCGTGCAGGGCTGCTGCTTATTACTCGGAACCATGGCAACACACCTTGTACTGCACAGTTTCCAAATCTTTCAGGTAATGATGTTGAAGACTTGAGAATACTATCGTGATTTTGCTTCGCCTTTATCTTGTAAAATGCGGAGCTCCAACCTGAGAAATGAAGTGCTGCTTTCAATAATGAGCTAAAGATCCTACC